>NC_135887.1:136093653-136693653 GCF_964194155.1 Cetorhinus maximus
AATCCATTTTTTATTGCTAGTTATTAAAGTTGACGGCAGCAATTTTTTGAGGTACACAATAATTATTAATGAACTTGAATCAGGATGTTTATTTCCTCTTTGGATTTTGTCTTAATCCAGCCGCCTGTCATTGAGGAGGAATGTGCAGTGCATAGATAGTCGTGCTCGAGATTTTCCAGTTTGGTAAGCCTACCTCCACGCCCACATAGGCATCACATTACCCAAGGAGATCACCCCCAATTACATTAGTAACGTCAGCATCTAAAATTAATACTCTTACAAAAAGACATCTGGGCTCTCACTGTCTCAATGTCAGTAAATACTTTATCTGTAGAATAAACCATTAAAAATACAACACTGATTTGTAAAAAAAAATTAAAATTAAAATATTAATTTTTGCCCTTTCTGGCCAATATAACAATTGCCATTTTGAATTAGATTTTTAATACACAAAACACAATATCCTTCTAGATAATGCTGCGCTGTATATGAAACAAAATAGATTTCAGTAATGAACAAGTGAAACAGCTTCCTAACAGGACATCGGAGTGACCAGCCTTAGAAATGAGAACATTTTCGACAGGCAGTTTCTGCTCTTTTCTGACAGCTATACTGGGATATTTTCTGTACATAGGATATCTTTATAGCAGCTTTTGCTGCACAGGATTTGCCAAATGTTTAAAATAAGTTTTCCAATTTTTTTCTGTGGTCTTAACTCTGGTTTTGGAAAACATCTGTTCTCCAATGAGAAAGTATGCATCTTTTCTAAGGATGCCGATGCACCATTCCAATCATTTTCTACATCTTAAACACTCTAAACAATCAAACACAGTATTTCTCTTTTGCTGCCTCTGATGCATTTATAATCTATTGGAAACAGAGGGACATACAGGGCCACAGGGAGACAGCAGGGCAGTGGGTGTAGTTTTGCATTGCCATCGCAAATAGAGAGTATAGACAAAATGAGTCAAATGACCTCCTCCATGCTGTAACCCTCTCTGGTAATAATATACGATAGTGTATTGTTTTGCATTTTCTACAAGTTTATCCCCTGTAAACATTTGCAAATCAGAAAGTGATGATCATTTTGTGACTTTGAACCATTAGCCTGCAACGCCACATACCAACCGAACAGTCAACTCCCCCGTGGGCTGCAAGCCATTTTCTAAAATAGAAACAAACAATAAAAGCATAGATTACTTGAAATGGTTTGTACAATGAAATGGAAACAAACTCATTAAATTTCAAATGAAAGTTCAAATTAAATCTAAACATCAGATAGCATTACAAAAGAGATTCTATTCAGTTCCTCTTTATTTTTGTAAGCTTATTTTTCCAGGTACCATAGGGCTTACCTATCTTACCTCAATTGGAGAAAGCACTGATGTTCCATTTCTAGGCTAGGAGGTATCTCCCCTCTCCCCACTCTATCTCTGCAACTTCGTCCAGCCCTATAACCCTCTGAGGTATCTGCATTTCTCCAATTCTGGCCTCCTGTGTATCCTTGATTTTAATCGCTGCATCATTGGCAGCTGTACCTCCAGCTACCAAGGCCCTAAATTTTGGAATTCCCTCCCTGCCTGTCTTTCCTCCTTTAAGACACTCTTAAACGCTGGCTATCATGACCTCCAAATACCTCTTTATGTTATTTAGTGTCAAATTTTGTTTGCTAATGCTCCTATGAAGCTCCTTGGGAAACTTTACTATTCTAAAGACACTTAAGTGGAAGTGTGTGGTTGTTCTGTGAGGACACTCTCTAATGCTTTCTTACTCAGGATAAATGTCTCCACATAATGTCTTAATGCCTCCTTCAGATAAAGGAAAGGGAAAAATGACTATAGGAAAGCTCACCCATTTACACTCAGGCTTGGGCTAATAAGTGGCAAGTGACATTTCCACCACACACATTCCAGACAACGAACATCCATAACAGGATAAAATCTAGCCATCTCCCCATGTCATTCAATGGCATTACCATCACAAAATCCCCAACTATCAACATGCTAGGGTTATCATTGACCAGAAACTGAACTGGACCAGCCACATAACTATGTTGACTATAAGAGCAGGTTAGAGGCTGGAAATTCTGCAGAGTAACTCATCTCCTGACTCCCCAAAGCCTCTCCATCATCCACGAGGCACAAGTCAGGAGTGTGATGGAATACTCTCCACTTGCTTGAGTGAGTGCAGCTCCAACAACACTCAAGAACCTCAACACCATCCAGGGCTATGCAGCCCCCTTGATTGGTACCCCATCCATCACCTTAAACATTCACTCCCTACACCACTGAAGCACAGTGGCAGCAGTGTGTACTATCTACAAGATATACTGCAGCAACTAACCAAGGCTCCTTCAACAGCATCTTCCAAACACACGACCTCCTCCACCTAGAAAGATAAGGGCAGCAAACGCATGGGAATATGAAGGTCCCCTCCAAACCACTCACCATCTGATTTGGAAATATATCGCCGTTCCTTCAATGTCACTGGGTCAAAATCCTGGAACTCCCTCTCTAACAGCATTCTGGATGTACCTACACCACATGAACTGCATCGATTCAAGAAAGCGGCTCACCTAATGGTCTTCTCAAGGGCAATTAGCGAGGGTTAGAAATGTTGACCTAGCCAGCGATGCCCACATCCTGTGGATGCAGCTTCATAAGTTTGTAGAAGCTTTCTCCCCTCCAAGTCATATGCCATGCTGACTTGGAACTGTAATCGCCATATCAGGGAGATGATGGTGTCGTGGTAATGTCACTGGGCTGGTAATAGAACCATAGAAAAGTTACAGTACAGAAAGAGGCCATTCAGCCCATTGTGTCTGCGCCAGCCAAAAAGAGAAAAAAGAAACTAGCCGCTCATTTCAATTCCACTTTCCAGCACCCGGTCTGTAGCCTTGTCGGCTACAGCACTTCAGATGCAGATCCAGGTACCTTCTAAATGAGTTGAGCGTTTCACCCCCTTGGTGAAAAAGTTTTTCCTCATGTCCCCTCTAATCCTTCTACCAGCCCCTCATAATTTTGTACACTTCAATTAGGTCACCCCTTAGCCTCCTCTGTTCTAAGGAAAACAACCCTAGCCCATCCGATCTTTCCTCAAAGCTGCAGTTTTCAAGCCCTGGCAACATTCTTGTAAATCTCCTCTGTACTCTCTCCAGAGCAATTATGTCCTTCCTGTACTGTGGTGACCAGAACTGTACACAAAATTCCAGCTGTGGCCTAACCAGAGTCTTATATAGTTCCATCATTACATGCCTACTTTTGTATTCAATACCTCACCCAATAAAAGAAAGCATTCCATATGCTTTCTTGTCCACCTGTCTACCTGTCCTGCCACCTTCAAGGACCTATGACATGCACTCCAAGATCTCTCACTTCTTCAACCTCTCACAGTGACTTCCCGTTTATTGAGTATTCCCTTGCTTTGTTTGCCCTCCCCAAATGCATCACCTCACACTTTTCCGGATTGAATTCCATTTGCCACTTCTCCGCCCACTCAAGCAAACCATTGCTATCATTCTGGATTCGACAGTTATCCTCTTCACTATTAACTACAAGGCCAATTTTTGTGTTATCTGCAAATTTCCCAATCATGCCTCCCACATTTAAATCTAAACCATTAAAATATACAACAGACAGCAAGGGACCCAACACTGAGCCCTGTGGAACACCACTGGAAACCATTTTCCATTCGCAAAAACATCCATCGACCATTACCCTTTGTTTCCTGTCACTGAGACAATTTTGGATCCAACCTGCCACCTTCTCCTGTATCCCATGATGTCTCACTTTCCTGACTAGTCTGCCATGTGGGACTTTGTCAAATGCCTTACTGAAATCCATGAAGACAACATCTACGGCACTACCCTCAACAACCCTCCTTGATACTTCCTAAATAAGTTAGTGAGGCACGATCTTCCCCTAACAAAACCATGCTGACTATCCCTGACCAATCCGAGCCTTTCTAAGTGACGGTTTATCCTGCCTCTCAGAATTGTTTCCAATAATTTGCCCACCACCAAAATCAGACTGACTGGCCTATAATTTTCTGCCTATCTCTTGCATCATTTTTAAATAATGGTACAACATTCGCAGACCTCCAATCATCTAGTGAGGATTGGGAAATGATCCTCAGAGCACCTGCTATTTCCTCCCTGGCTTCCTTCAACAGCCTGGGATACAATCCATCTGGGCCTGGTGATTTATCCACCTTCAAGGGTTCCAGTCCCTCCAGTACTTAGGAACAACCGTCTTGCTGATGCTCAGTTTGGGTTCTGCCAAAGCCACTCAGCTCCTGACGTCACTACAGCCTTGGTTCAAACATGGACAAAAGAGCTAAACTCTCGAGGTGAGGTGAGAGTGACTGCCCTTGACATCAAGGCCGCATTTGACCGAGTGTGGCATCAAGGAGCCCGAGCAAAATTGGAGTCAATGGAAATCAGGGGGAAAAACGCTCCGCTAGTTGGAGTCATACCTAGCAAAAAGGAAGACAGTTGTGGTTATCGGAGGTCAGTCATCTCAGCTCCAAGACATCACTGCAGGAGTTCCTCAGGGCAGTGTCCTAGGCCCAACCATCTTCAGCTGCTTCTTCAATGACCTTACCTCCGTTATAAGGTCAGAAGTAGGGATGTTCACTGATGATTGCACAATGTTCAGCATCATTTATGACTCCTCAGATACTGAAGCAGTCCATGTCCAAATGCAGCAAGACCTGGACAATATCCAGGCTTGGGCTGACAAGCGGCAAGTAACATTCATGCCACACAAGTGTCAGGCAATGACCATCTCCAGCAAGAGAAAATCTAAACATCGCCCCATGACATTCAATGGCATTACCATTACTGAATCCCCCACTATCAACATCCTGGGAGTTACCATTGACCAGAAACTGAACTGGGCTATCCATATAAATAATGTGGCTTCAAGAACAGGTCAGAGGGTAGGAACTCTGCGGCAAATAACTCACTCCTGACTCCCCGAAGCCACAATCTACAAGGCACAAGTCAGGAATGTGATGGAATACTCCCCACTTGCCTGGATGAGTGCAGCTCCAACGACACTCAAGAAGCTTAACACCATCCAGGACAAAACAACCTGCTTGATTGGCCCCACATCCACAAACATTCATTCCCTCCACCACCAATGCACGGTAACAGTAGTGTGTACCATTTACAAGATGCACTGTAAAAACTCACCAAGTGTCCTTAGACAGCACCTTCCAAACCCACGACCATTACCATCTAGAAGGACAAGGGCAGCAGATACATGAAAACACCACCACCTGGAAGTTCCCCTCCAAGCCACTCACCATCCTGATTTGGAAATATATCACCGTTCCTTCACTGTTGTTGGGTCAAAACCCTGGAATTCCCTCCCTAACAGCACTGTGGGTGTACCTACACCACAGGGATTGCAGTGGTTCATGAAGGCAGCTCACCACCACCTTCTCAAGGGTAATTAGGAATGGGCAATAAATGCTGGCCTAGCTAGCGAAGTCCACATATCTTGAATGAATAAAAAAAAAACTTCCTTTCTCACTATGCTTATTGTATCTAACATTTCACACTCCTCCTCTTTAACTAGAACGTCTGCATCATCCCTCTCCTTAGTGAAGACAGAGACAAAGTACTCACTGAGAACCCTGACCACATCTGCTGCATCAACCCACAAGTTACCATCTACATCTCTGATAGGCCCTACCATTTCCTTAGTTACTCTCTTGCTCCAGATCTGGCAACATGGGTTGAAATCATCTGAGAGGAGAAATATAAGCAAGTCTCTGCTAGACGGAAGAAGGAAAAGGGAAGGGAAAATGAAAAGATTCTCCAATCACCAAGAGAAGCATAAGGAATAGGAGGAGGCCATTTAGTCCCTCAAGCTGTTCTGCCATTTAAATTATTCTTTCAGGGTTGTGGGCATTGCTAGCAAGGCCAGCATTTGCTGCCCATCCCTAATTGGCCTTGAATTGAGTGGCTTGCTAGGCCATTTCAGAGGGCAGTTAAGAGTCAGCCACATTGCTGTGAGTCTGGAGCCACAGGTAGGCCAATACAGCAGATTTCCTTCCCTAAAGGGGCATTAATGAACCAGATGGGTTTGTACATCAATTGATGAAGGTTTCATGGTCACCATTACTGAGACTAGCTTTCAATTCCACATTTTATTAATTGAATTTAAAATTCTCCCAGTTGTCATGGTGGGATTTGAACCCATGTCACCAGAGCACTATCCTAGGCCTCTGGAATACTAGCCCAGTGACTTTACCACTATGCCACCACCTCCCCAGATAATGAGATCATGGCTGCTCCGTAACCTCATTCCATTTACCTGCATTTGTCCCATTAACCCTTAACAAACTTTGGTTGACAAAGATCTATTAATGTTAGTCTTAAAATTAACAATTATTCCAGCATCAATTGTTGTTTGAAGAGGAGAATTCCAAACTACCGCCATCCTTTGTGTGAAGAAGTGTTTCCGAAAGGTCTCACTCTAATTTTTAGACAATGCCCCCTAGTCCTAGACTTCCCACCCAGCAGAAATAGTTCCTCTCTACCTTGTCTGTTCCCCTTAGTATCTTGAAAACTTCAACAAACCACCTTTAACCTTCTAAGTTCCAAGGAATACGACGCTAGTTTGTGTAAACTCTCCTTGTAATTTAACCCTTTTGGTACAGGTATCGTACTTGTAAATCTACACTACGCTCTCTCCAAGGGTGGTGCCCAGAACTGCCCACAGTAACTCCAGGCGTGGTCTAACCAGGGCTTTGTAAAGCTAAAGCATGATTTCCACCCCCCACCCCTTTGTATTTTAGTCCTCTAGATATAAAGACCAGAATTCCATCAGCCTTTTAGTTATTTTCTGTAAATGTTAAGGACATTTTAATGATCTATATTGAGACCCCTTCAGGTCTTTTTGAGCCTCCACTGTTCCTAGCTTTTCAGCATTTAGAAGGTACACTGTTCTGCCCCTTTTAGGTCCAATGTGGATGACCTCATATTTGCCAATGTTGAAATCCACTTTGTCACTGGATTTTCTGCTCCCCCACCGGTGGGTTTGAAGGTGGAGGGGGGTCTCGTAAAATACAGTGCATGACCTGCCTGCTATCTTTCTTTTTATTCATTCATGGGATGTGGGCTTGGTTGGCTGGGCCAGCATTTGTTGCCCGCACTCAACCTGTCTCAAATTTTATGGGCGCAGAGGAAACGTCAGGCATTAATTGGCCACTTAAGGGTCTCATCCTGTCCCCACTTGCCGGTATTTTACCGCTGCAGAGGGAAGCACACACCATGCGGGAAGCCCAGCAGTTTTAGTTTTGCAGGCCAGTGTTTGGGCAAGTTGGGGAGGACCTCCTTTGCAGATCCCCTGTGCCCATCGGAGGCAACCGTACCGCAGAGTCATTCTTTCCCTGTTACCCTCCAACCTGGCCTCTCAAACCCAGCCCCTCACCCCCTTCACAGGGGTTTGCAAGCCTGGCTCCGTCGATACCCTGCTCTTAACTCGATTCTGGGCTCCTCTTCATCGGGATTGCCTGTATAACCAATAATGGCCACCGCTCCCGCCTGGCACCACTGGGACTATAGAGCTGCCGGCAATCTGATTGGCCGGAAGCCCTCTAAGACAGGACTTCCTCCTGAGATTGGGGCAAAAAGTCTCAGCTTGAAGCAATTAACGCTGCTCCCAACATTAAATTGCTGAGGGGCAGCTGTCACTAAGGTGGGTGGGCTCGTCACTGACTGGAGGGTCAGGGGTCACAGCGCCCCGTAAAATCTAGCCCTTTGTAATTTTATGCATCCATCTACACTGGTTATAATGCTGCCTATCTTAGTGTCAATGGAAAATTTTGCTATGTGGCTTTCTATTCCATCACCTGTTATTATAAAGTAGTGAATAGTTGAGGCCTAACACAGATTCTTGTGGGACACCACGAGTCACACACAGCCAATTAGAGAACATTCCCATTATCCCTACTGTCTATCTCCTGCCACTTTACAAGTTTCCTTGTCAGGTCAATAATTTGCCTTCAATTCCAACTTTAACTAACTGTCTCTTATGGGGCACTTTATCAAATGCCTTCTGGATGTCTATATAAATGACATCTATGGATAATTCCCCATCTACCATTTCATTCACTTTTTCAAAAAAATTCAATCATGTTTCTGACCCTTTACAAGTCTATGTTGGCTCTCTCTGATCAGCTACGCAATGATATTCAAACACCCTAACCAAGAAGCAGAAATCTCATAAGTGATACAAAAAATCATGTCAGTGAAGCAGGGTAGAAACATTGACCCAATCTTCCGTTGTCCATCTCATCAAAATCTGGACTTAAGTTGGGAGATGCACGTCTGGACCCTGCGCATACTTGCGCTGAAATTGCCCAGGAAATTTAAACTTCCGGTGGGCTGATTTCCGCTGCCTGGACCCCTCTGCGAACACCTGCGGCCCTGAGCTCAGTGTCAGAAACTTGGGCCAGATGCATGGCACTTACCCAGATACTTACCCAGGAAATGTTATGCTGGTTAACACCTGGTCTAAATCAGTGATTAGCAGTGTACCTGAACTGAGTACCACAAATGACCCCCTCAATCACCCCCCCGATCTGACTACCCCTCCTGACCTGACTTCCTCTCCCACCACCACCCCTAAGACGCAACTCGACTACCCCCTTGACCCAACCTTACCTGAATACGGCAGCTACTGTTTTAAAAGGTGGCATATCCTCTCCTTCCCCCCAACTCACCTACACTCGCCAGTTTTCCACAAGGATGACTGGCTAAGTGGATCGGAAATCCCAACTGAAAATGGACAGTATTGATGGGGCAATGACAATGCTGCTGACTGGAAGATGTGGGCCATTAGGTTTGTCTATCGGGCGGGTATAGCATAGGGAACACATCCAAAAGACTGGCTGGATTTTGTGCTAGTAATGATGGCAAATTTCTGTCAGTGACTCCATGCTTCTTCATAGGTGCACTGCTGAAGTCCTCCAAACTGGAATCAAATGGAAATCATTGAACTAATGAGAGTTTCCGCTTTTACACTATTATTCTCGCTTATTCACCTCATTGAATGAGGTGTAACTGGATTTTTAACAGCATATTAAAGTCATAATTACCGATAAACATCCTCACTGGCCCTGAAAAATAATTCTTTTATCGTGGAATGAGAAATTTCCCCATTTCATGTACTGCTTTTTTTTTTAAAGATATTTTAGCTTCTACCTGAATCCCATGTGCATATCCCAATCATTTATTTTTACTATCTATAAAATTTAAATTAAAAGTGAAGGCTTTCAGTGTTTTTTACTTCCTGGTTTCCTGTCTGTGAGAATATTTCATTCTGATTGGCTGTTTGTAGAAATCACTGTTGATGAACATCTGGAGATTCCCTCGATTTGGTACCAGAATCAAACTGATGGCAAAGGGGAAATCCAGCCACAGAGATCACAATATGCGGGCAGCTCTCTTTAAGATCAGCATCGAGCACTGTTACTTCTCTGCTAACTGTGAAATCTGGGATATTAATACGTTTTACTACTTACAGATGATGAATGCTGTGTATTTCTAGCATTTTTGCTTCAGGTTTCCAGCATGCAGAATTAATTTTTTATTACATGCGCATGATAATTTTATGACATTGCAGAAAATCTTTGTTTCTACCATGAAAACATGTTCCTTGTATATTTGTTGGTACTACCACTGTCAATGTTCTGCATAAAGGACACATTTCGCTTCAAGGGATAAATAAATAAATACATATAGATAATGTGATAAGCTTAGGAGTTCTCTGAAACCTCCTGCTACTGAACTAGAATTTGCAAAACATTCGGTGACAGTCAGATATTTGTAGTAGCAGGGAGGATATCATAATGTTATGATCCCAGCTGATGTTACTACTGGACAAATCAGATTCCTGGGTAGAAGCCGGCTTGATAGATCCTAACTTTTATTTTTTATTTAGGAATGTGGATGGTGGCTACTGAACAAAGCCACTGATGAACTTGTAATAAAATAAAACATTTAATTAAACAAGAAAAAGATGAACTATATTACATTACTCCTTCACCCACAACCATATCTTTTCAGATAAATATGGATTCATAAGAATAACACGAGTTATAAAAAACCTATCTCTTATTCTAATGTTCACAGTAAGTATAGAGACCATATAAACCAGTAGGAGACATGTGGTCGGACACATCAAAATCAAGTGAAAGATGCCAACCAAAGCAGATGCTATGGATCTCTCATCAACTCCCCCCCCAGACACTCGTCACACTGTGAGCCAATCGGACTCATGAAAACTTTGTCTTTCACACGGGGGTTTCCAATCCCAACGCTCAAAGAACTCCCCTTGGAATCTTCTCCCAGACAACAGTTTCACTCAGTCATCTTCCACAAAGATCCACCTCCAGGGTTTCAATCTCTCCTTCTGACGTTCCTTTCCCCTGGATCGCCATGTGCACTGAAGCTTCACCTTCCACGCACTTTCTCGCAGATACTCAGCCTTGCCAAAAGAACACCACTGCTTCACAGGCACATAGAAAGGAGTCACCAACCTTTGGCTATCTCCTCAGATCTTCTGGCTTCTCACAAGTCCACTTTGCCTGGATTCTGCTCCCCGCAGCTTTCTCTCTTTAATTTGGAGTCCTTTCCTCTGCTCCTTACTCTAACTTTACTGAACAGGATCTTGTTCCAGATTCCTGTCTTATACTTTGACTTAACTTAAAGGTCTTCTTGGGACCTTTCTCCTTTTCCTCTAGGACCTGCTCCCTGCAGTTCCCTCTCCCAGTAGACTGCTGACAACTTGGTATCTCCCTTGAGACCCAGAACTCACTCTACATTCGCTGTTACTTTAACTTTAGAGAAACTCATCTAAGATTTTTAGATTTATTTCCCTCAGCAATTTGCTAGTAGGCTCCGCTAGAGAGAGACTTAAACTGCTCTATTCACATTAGAGCATAATCACCAACTGAACTCCAACTGCTTTCTGTTTCTCTGTCTCTGTTGCCACCCAGTTGCTAGGAAACAGCACCATTTTCCCTAAACAAAAACAGAATTACCTGGAAAATCTCAGCAGGTCTGGCAGCATCGGCGGAGAAGAAAAGAGTTGACATTTCGAGTCCTCATGACCCTTCGGCAGAACTGAGTAAAGTTAGGAGAGGGGTGAAATATAAGCTGGTTTAAGGTTGGGGGGGTGGGTGGGGTGGGGGGAGAGAAGTTGTGGGGGGGGGCGGTGGTTGTAGGGACAAGCAAGCAGTGATAGGAGCAGATAATCAAAAGATGTCACAGGCAAAAGGAACAAAGGGGTGTTAAAGGTGGTGATATTATCTAAGAAAATGTGCTAATTTTCCATTTTCCCTACTTTGTTTTAACTTCCCTAAAACCTCAGTAAAATGCAGGTGTACAAACAAGCCCACAGGCTTGCTGACTCCAGTCTAAAATGAAATCAAAAATCCAGGTTTCACCTTTCTAGCTTACAAATAAAAAACATATAAATTAAACTTAACTTTAAAGCTAAAGTTTAAACTTAAAGCTGTAGCGTATTCCTAAAACCCACCAATAGAAGTATAACTTACTTGAAACTAAGTCCAGATCCTAACAATAGTAACATTTAATTCAGGCCATATAACCATCCAGCAAATTGGGGGAAATGACTTGGAGGAGCTACTTGACAATATGACGGAGCTAAATTAACAGTAAATGTGTATGAATTAACTAAGAGACCCTGACGAATGCTCTGGGGACATGGGTTCAAATCCTGCCATGGCAGCTGGTGGAATCTGAATTCAGTTAATAAATCTGGAAGTGAAAGTTAATCTCAGTAACGGCAACCATGAAACTATCACTGATTGTCATAAAAGCCCACCTGGTTCACTAATGTCCTTTAGGGAAGGAAATCTGCCGTCCTTACCTGGTCCGACCAACATGTGACTCCAGACCCACAGCAATGCGGTTGACTCTTAACTGCCTCTGAACTGGCCCCACAAGTCACTCAGTTCAAGGGCAATTAGAGATGGATAACAATTGCTGGTGTTGCCAGAAATGTCCACATCCTGTGAAAGAATAAAAAAAGAAACTTAACACTCTCAAATTTTAACATGCATCAAAATTACATCAACAAAAACTCTTTTATTTTATTCATTCACGGGATGTGAGCTTCGCTGGCTGGGCCAGCGTTTATTGCACATCCCTAGTTGCCCTTGAGAAGGCGACGGTGAGCTGCCGCCTTAAACCTCTGCAGTCCATGTGGTGTAGGTACACCCACAGTGCTGTTAGGAAGGGAGTTCCAGGATTTTGACCCAACAACAGTGGAGGAACGGCGATATATTTCCAAGTCAGGATGGTGAGTGGCTTGGAGGAGAACTTCCAGGTGGTAGTTTTCACATGGATCTGCTGTTCTTGTCCTTCTAGATGGTAGTGGTCATGGGTTTGGAAGGTGCTGTTTAAGGACTCTTGGTGAATTCTTGCAGTGCATCTTGTAGATGGTACACACTGCTGCTACTGTGCATCGGTGGTGGAGGGAGTGAACGTTTGTGGATGTGGTGCCAATCAAGCGGGCTGCTTTGTCCTGGATGGTGTCAAGCTTCTTGAGTGTTGTGGGAGCTGGACTCATCCAGGCAAGTGGAGAGTATTCCATCACACTCCTGACTTGTGTCTTGTAAATGATGGACAGGCTTTGGGGAGTCAAGAGGTGAGTTACTAGCCACAGGATTCCTAGCCTCTGACCTGCTCTTGTAGCCACAGTATTTATGTGGCTAGTCCAGTTCAGTTTCTGGTCAATGGTAACCCACAGAATGTTGATAGTGGGGGATTCAGTGATGGTAATGCTATTGAATATCAAAGGGCAATGGTTAGACTTTCTCTTGTTGGATCTGGTCATTGCCTGGCACTTGTGTGGCACGAATGTTGCTTGCCACTTGTCAGCCCAAGCCTGGATGTTGTCAAGGTCTTGCTGCATTTGGACATGGACTGCTTCAGTATCTGAGGAGTCACAAATGGTGCTGAACATTGTGCAATCATCAGCGAACATCCCCACTTCTGATCTTATGATTGAAGGAAGGTCATTGATGAAGGAGCTGAAGATGGTTGGGCCGAGGGCACTACCCTGAGGAACTCCTGCAGTGATGTTCTGGAGCTGAGATGACTGACCTCCAACAACCACAACCATCTTCCTTTGTACTAGGTATGAGTCTAACCAGTGCAGAGTTTTCCCCATGATTCCCATTGACTCCAATTTTGCTAGGGCTCTTTGTTGCCACACTAAGTCAAATGCGGCCTTGATGTCAAGGGCAGTCACTCTCACCTTACCTCAGGAGTTCAGCTCTTTTGTCCATTTTTGAAACAAGGCTGTGATGAGATCAGGAGCTGAGTGGCCTTGGCAGAATCCAAACTTGGCATCAGTGAGCAGGTTCTTGCTAAGCAGGAGCTGCTTGATAGCTTTTTTGATGACTCCTTCCATTACTTTACTGATGATCAACAGTAGACTGATGGGGCGGTAATTGGCTGGGTTGGATTTGTCCTGCTTTTTGTGTACCGTACATACCTGGGCAACTTTCCACATAGCCGGGTAGATGCCAGTATTGTAGCTGTACTGGAACAGCATGGCTAGGGGCGCGGCAAGTTCTGGAGCACCAGTCTTCAGTACAAACAAGCTTCACGTTTAACATTAACATCAGTTCTCCAGGTTAATATAGTGTAACATGTTAATACTATGAAAAGGCCAGAAAATCTGGCTCTTTAATCAGCTAATCTATCATATGAGCATTTGAAATAGGAGCAGAAGTAGGCCATTCAGCCTGTCAAATCTGCTCCGGCATTTGATAAGATCATGGCTGATCTGTTTGTGTTTTAAATTCCACATTCCCATCTAACCCTAAATGTCAACCGTATAACTAGGGAAGTAGAGAGGGTTTTAAACTAATAGTGGGTGTAAGGGATCAAATGTAGAAAGACGTGGCTTATCAAAAAGTAGAGACAAGGTAAGAACGCACCAACTAGATGTTACAAAGATAACAAAAAGGCAAAACTAAAGGCGCTGCATCTAAATACGTGTAGCATTCATAACAAAGCAAACAAATTGATAATGCACAGTGAAGTAAATAAATATGATATAATTGCCATTATGGAAATGTGGCTGCAGGGTGACAACAATTGGGTCCTGAATATTGAAGGGTATCTGACATACAAGAAGAATAAGAAGCTAGGTAAAGGTGGTGGGGTAGCACCGTTGATCAAGGATGGATTGGTGCAATAATTAACTGTTGACCTTGGTTCAAGAGATCAGGATGTAGATTCGGTTTGGGTGGAGGTGAGGAATAGCGAGGGAAAAAAGTCACTAGTGGGAGCAGTCTACAGGCCGCCTAACAGTAACCACAACGTAGGACAAAATATACAAGCAGAAATATTGGGTGCTTGTGATAAAGGGAAAGTAATAATCATGGGTGACTTTAATCTACATATAAACTGGAAAAATCAAATTGACAGTAGTAGCCTGGATGAGGAGTTCAATGGGGCTTTTGAGATGGTTTCTCAGAGCAGCATGTTCTGGAACTAACCAGAGAGCAGGTTATGTAAGACTTGGTACTGTGTAATGTGACAGGATTAATTAATGACCTCAGAGTGAAGGCACCCCCTAGGTAGCAGTGACCAAAATGTGATTGAATTTTACATCCAGTTTGAAAGGGTGAAGAGTGGATCTAAGATTAGTATGTTAACCTTAAATAAGGGCAACTGTGTGGGCATGAAAATTGAGCTAGCTGAAGTGAACTGGGATACTAGGCTAGCAGATAGATCAACAGAGAAGCAATGGCTGACATTTAGGGGGATATTACAAAATACTCAGAATAAGTATATTCCTACTATAAAGAAAAAAATTTAAAGGGAGGAGCCACCATCCATGGTTAACTAAAGAAGTTAGGGAAAGCATCAAACTTAAGGAAAAAGCATATAACTGTGCAAAGATGACTGGCAGGTCAGATGATTGGTCAGAATATAAAGAAGGGTGGAGAATGACTAAAAGGTTAATCAGGAGAAAGAAATTAAACTGAGTGGAAGCTAACTAGAAATGTAAAAATGGATAGCAAGAGTTTCTACAGGTATTTAAAAAGGAAAAGAGAAAGTGTTCGAATCATATCTCTTTAAATTGGATTTTTCTTTTTAAACATGGAAGGACATTACATTATTTGGACATTTGGAGGCTGCCTGAGAGTTTTTTTTTAAAAGGGTCACAAGTTCACCTTGGAACTGTCAACAAGCAGGCCTCTTGCAAGCAATCACCTGAGCTATATGGTACTTGAGTTGTATGTTTGTTCTGAACTGCAAAGTACTTTAATTAATGAAGCTGGAAGACAAAAAGGCAATTGCATGACAGAGGCAAACCTTAAGTTTGAACCTGTGGTTTTGCTTTCAGTCTTGTTGGGGAAAGGCTGAGAACAGAAGGCTACTCTGACTAGCTCTCTCTCCCTCTTTGATTTGTGAAACCGTGTGTGGTTCTTGACTTGTAGCCAGATAATCCTCATCTGAGTGTAGTTTGTCTGCATAGTTTTCGACTTGCTGGCTGAGACAGGAAGAATTGGTCCAGCGATCTTCTCCTCCATGCTGAAGCATCGTTGATGAACTTTGAACTTCCCAACATCTACTGGGTCCAGTGGCACATCTTCACCTGACGGAACTTCAGACTGACAGTGTCGAACCTCCATGAACTTTAATTTTTTTGTCTTTCTAAGAATGTTTTAATTCCATCCGCCCGACTCTGCAGAGACTATGTGTCTTTTGTTTGTGTGTGTGTGTGTGCACACACTGGGGAAGCTTAATAGGGTTGGTTAGTTATACGTCCCGATTACAATCATGTGTCAACCAGTTCTTGAAACTTGTTTAAAAGGAGTTTTGTTTTAGGATAAATTAATCATTTTGAGTTTTTTTGAACAGTGTCCCTTTTCTGCTGGGTAAGAGAAGTATAGGTAAACAATTGGCCATTTTGGTGAGAAAATTAAAGATTTAAGTTAATGTTATGGCCTGTAGAGTGGTCGGGCCGGATAATCCGTGCACTCTTCCCATCCCAGTTGTAACAAAGTAAAGTGAATGTTGGTCCTCTAGAAAGTGAGAATGAATAATTAATCGTAGATAATAAGAAAATGGCCGATAAAATGAACAAATATTTTGCTTCTATCTTCACTATAGAGGATGCTAAAAACATTTCAGTAATAGCTGTAATAAATCAGGAGCTGGAAGAGAGAGAGAGAGGAACTTGGTGAAATTACAATCACGAGAAAGCGGTACTGAACAGATGGGCTTCATGCTAGGGTACAAAAGAGGTGGCTAATAAGGTAGTAGATGCACTGGTGTTAATTTATTAAAATTCCCGAGATTCTGGAAAGGTCCTATCAAACTGAAAAGTAGCAAATATAACCCCTCTATTCAAGAAGGGAGGGAGGGAGGCAGAAAACAGGAAACTATAGGCCAGTTAGCTTGACATATGTCATGGGGAAGATGTTAGCATCAATCATTAAAGAGACTGTAGCTGGGCACTTAGAAATCAGGAACAGTCAGCATGGTTTTGTGAAAGGGAAATCATCGGAAGCATTTGATAAGGTGCCACATTAAAGGTTATTATGGAAAATAAAACCTCATGGTGTAGGGGGTAACACATTAGCATGGATAGAAGATTGGCTGGCTGACAGAAAACGGAGAGTATGCATAAATGGGTCTTTGTCTGATTGGCAGGATGTGACTAGTGGAGTCCTGCAGGGGTCTGTGCTAGGGCCTCAACTTATTACAATTTACATCAATGTCTTAGAAGAGGGGAACAAAGGCATGGTAGCTAAATTTGCAGATGAAACAAAGGAAAGTATATTGTGAAGAAGACATAAAAAGTTTGCAGACAGATATAGATAGGTTGAGTGAGTGGGCAAAAATCTGGCAGATGGAGTATAATGTGGGAAAATGTGAAGTTGTTCACTTTGGCAGGAAGATTAAAAAAGTAGAGTAGTACTTAGATGGAGAACGGCTGCAGAATTCTGAGTTGCAGATGGATCTAGGTGTTCTAGTGCATGAGTCACAAAAAGTTAGTATGCAGACACAGCAAGTTATTAAGAAGGCTAATGGAATGTTATCCTTTATTATAAGAGGAATTGAACATAAAAGTAAGGATTTTTTGCTTCAGTTATACAGGGCATTGGTGAGACCGCATCTTGAATATTGTGTGCAGTTTTGGTCTCCTTATTTAAGGAAGGATGTAAATGCGTTAGCAGAGGTTCAGAGGGGGTTTACTAGATTGATGCCTGGAATGAGCAGGTTGTCTTATGAGGAAAGGTTGGACAGGTTGGGTTTGTTTCTACTGGAGTTTAGAAGAGTGAGGGGGTGACTTGATTGAAGTATATAAGATCCTGAACAGTCAACAAGGTGGATGTAGAAAGGATGTTTCCTCTTGCGGGCGAGTCCAGAACTAGGGTGCACTGTTTTAAAATTAGAGGTCACCCTTATAGGACGGAGGTGAGAGGGAATTTTTTCTCTCAGAGGGTTGTGCGACTTTGGAGCTCTCTGCCTCAGAAGGCAGTGGGGGCAAGGTCATTGATGAATATTTTTAAGACAGCGGTGGTTAGATTCTTGTTAGGCAAGGGAATCAAAGGTTATCGGGTATAGATGGGAATGTAGAACTCGAAACACAAAAAGATCAGCCATGATCTTATTGAATGGCAGAGCAGGCTCGAGGGCCTACTTTTGCTCCTATTTCGTATATTCATATGGAGAACCTCCCTTCATAAATAGTACGTCATTTGATGTAGCATTGGATTTGATATGACACTTAAGTGCATACTGATGGAGTGCTGCACTATTGGTAGTTTTGTCTTTTGAGGAAACATTAAACTGAGGTGTGACCTGTCCAGGTGAGTATAAAAGAGCAAAAAGGTACTTTACAAAAGAGGAACTGGGTGTCCTTCTGGTCCTTTGTCCATCATTTATCACACAATCAACATCACCAAATTAACTGTTCTCAATGCAGTTTTTTCATAACGCTCTGCACAGATTGGTTTCTTGCCTACCTGCCTGCCATCAGCCCTTTAGACTTTCGCATAAATCCCATGAGCACCGGATTCAGCCACAAAAACGGATGTGGCTCCCACTTCCGATTCCATCCCTAGTCTGTTAAAAATGCATATGCCTCTCACATCAATGGCATTCAAATGGAAAGACATTCTTAGCTCTTCTGCAGATCCCAAAGACCAAACCAATGTCATTCTAAAACCATCTGCAACCAAAACAAAAATAGCTGGAAAAACTCAGCAGGTCTAGTAGGAGATTTTAATTTTCCACATATTGACTGGGACTCCCATACTGTAAAAGGGCTGGATGGCTTGGAGTTTGTCAAATGTATTCAGGAAAGTTTTCTAAATCAATATATAGAGGTACCAACGAGAGAGGATGTAATACTTGATCTCCTATTAGGGAACCAGACAGGTCAGGTGACAGAAGTATGTGTAGGCGAACACTTTGGGTCCAGGGACCACAATGTCATTAGTTTTAAGATAATTATGGATAAGGATAGGTCTGGTCTTCGAGTTGAGATTCTAAATTGGAGAAAGGCCAATTTTGTGGAAATGGGAAAGGATCTAGGAAGAGTGGATTGGCATAAGTTGTTTTCTGGCAAGGATGTGTTCAGTAAGTGGAAGGCATTCAAAGGCGAAATTTTGAGAGTGCAGAGTTTGCATGTTCCTGTCAGGATTAAAGGCAAAGTTAACATGCATAGGGAACCTTGGCTTTCAAGGGATATTGGCGATCTGGTTAAGAAGAAGAGAGAGGTGTATAGCAGGTATAGGCAACAAGAAACAAATGAGGTACTTGTAGAGTATAGAAAATGTAAGAAAATACTAAAAAAGGAAATCAGGAAGGCAAAAAGAAGACATGAGGTCGCTTCGGCAGATAATGTGAAGGTAAACCCGAAGGGTTTCTACAAGTATATTAAGAGTAAAAGGATAGTAAGGGACACAATTGGTCCCCTTGAAGATCAGAGTGGTCGTCTATGTGTGGAGCCTCACGAGATGGGGGAGATCTTAAACAGTTTTTTTGTATCAGTATTTACTCAGGAAACTGGCATAGGAAGGAAGGGAAACAAGCAGTAGTTTCATGGAACATATAGAGATTAAAGAGGAGGAGGTGCTTGCTGCCTTACAGCGAATAAAGGTAGATAAATCCCCCGGGCCTGACATGATATTCCCTCGGACCTTGAGGGAGACTAGTGTAGAAATTGCAGGGGCCCTGGCAGAAATATTTAAAATGTCCTTAGCCATGGGTGAGGTGCCGGAGGATTGGAGGGTAGCTCATGTTGTTCTGTTGTTTAAAAAAGGCTCCAAAAGTAAACCAGGTAATAACAGGCCAGTGAGCCTGACGTCAGTAATAGGTAAATTATTGGAAGGTGTTCTGAGAGATCGGATATATAATTATTTGGACAGCCAAGGGCTGATTAAGGATAGTCAGCATGGCTTTGTGCGTGGTAGGTCGTGTTTAACGAACCTTGTAGAGTTTTTCGAGGAGGTTACCAAGAAAGTAGATGAAGGAAAGGCTGTGGATGTTGTCTACATGGACTTTAGTAAGGCCTTTGACAAGGTCCCACATGGGAGGTTAGTTCAGAAGGTTCAGACACTTGGTATCCATGGAGAGGTTGTAAACGATACGAAATTGGCTGTGTGGGAGAAGACAGAGAGTGGTAGTGGATGATTGCTTCTCAGACTGGAGGTCTGTGACTAGTGGTGTGCCTCAGGGATCTGTGCTGGGACCATTGTTGTTTGTTGTCTATATCAATGATTCGGATGATAATGTGGTGAATTGGATCAGAAAGTTTGCTGATGACACTAAGATTGGAGGCGTTGTGGACAGCGAGGAAGGCTTTCAAAGCTTGCAGAGAGATCTAGACCAACTGGAAAAATGGACCAGAAAATGGCAGATGGAATTTAATGCGGAAAAGTGTGAGGTGTTACATTTTGGAAGGTCAAACCAAGGTAGGACATACACAGTAAATGGTAGGGCACTGAGGAGTGCGGAGGAACAAAGGGATCTGGGAGTTCAGATACATAATTCCCTGAAAGTGGCGTCACAGGTAGACAAGGTTGTAAAGAAAGCTTTTGGCATACTGGCCTTCATAAATCAAAGTATTGAGTATAGGAGTTGGGATGTTATGGTGAGGTTGTATAAGACATTGGTGAGGCCAACTTTGGAGTATTGTGTGCAGTTCTGGTTGCCTAAATACAGGAAGGATATCAGTAAGATTGAGAGAGTGCAGAGAAGATTTACTAGGATGTTGCCGGGTCTTAAGGAGTTGAGTTACAGGGAAAGATTAAACAGGTTAGGACTTTATTCCTTGGAGCGTAGAAGAATGAGGAGAGATTTGATAGAAGTTTACAAAATTATGAGGGGTATAAACAGAGTAAATGCGAGTAGGCTCTTTCCACTTAGATTAGGAGAAATAAACATGAGAGGACATGGCTTTAGGGTGAAAGGGGAAAGGTTTAGGGAGAACATTAGGGGGAACTTCTTCACTCAGAGAGTGATGAGAGTGTGGAACGAGTTACCATCTGATGTGGTAAATGCGGGCTCACTCTTAAGTTTTAAGAATAAATTAGATAGATACATGGATGGGAGAGGTCTGGAGGGTTATGGACTAGGTGCAGGTCAATGGGACTAGCGGAATAATATTTCGGCACAGACTAGAATGGCCGAATGTTTTTCTGTGCTGTAGTGTTCTATGGTTCTATGGTTCTATGGTCTGACAGCATCTGCGGAGAGGAAGACAGTTAACCTTTCGAGTCCAAATGACCCTTCATCAGAACTAAAGAAAAATAGAAATGAGGAGAAATATAAGCTGGTTGAGG
Source organism: Cetorhinus maximus (assembly GCF_964194155.1). NCBI lineage: Eukaryota > Metazoa > Chordata > Chondrichthyes > Lamniformes > Cetorhinidae > Cetorhinus > Cetorhinus maximus. The sequence goes on from NC_135887.1 coordinate 136,114,516, forward strand.
GGGGTGGGACAGGTGGAGTTTGATAGAGGGCCAGTGATAGGTGGAGGCAAAGAAGAGATTGCCAAAGATATCATAGACAAAAGGACAAAGGGGTGTTGACAGTGGTGATATTAGCTAAAGGATGTGCTAATGGTGACATTAAGGGTAGAAAGCAGGACGAGCAAGTGACAGATGGTACTAGTGGGGGTGGGGTAGGGGGAAGGGATCGAAATAGGCTAAAAGGTGGAGATAAAACAATGGATGGAAATAAATTTTAAAATAATAATAGAAATAGGCGGGAAAAGAAAGATATATTTTAAAAACATATAAATTATTAGAAAAAAGGGGGATCGGAAAGGGGGTGGGGATGGAGGAAAGAGTTCACGATCTGAAGTTGTTGAACTCAATATTCAGTCCGGAAGGCTGTAAAATGCCTAATCGGAAGATGAGGTGCTGTTCCTCCAGTTTGCGTTGAGCTTCACTGGAGCAATACAGCAGGCCAAGGACGGACATGTAGGCATGAGAGCAGGGTGGAGTGTTGAAATGGCAAGCGGCAGGGAGGTCTGGGTCATGCTTGCGGACAGACCGAAGGTGTTCCGCAAAGCGGTCACCCAGTCTGCGTTTGGGCTCTCCAATGTAGAGGAAACCGCATTGGGAGCAACGAATGCAGCAGACTAAATTGAGGGAAGTGCAAATGAAATGCTGCTTCACTTGAAAGGAGTGTTTGGGCCCTTGGACGGTGAGTCCATCTGCAACAATTTTTTTTTAAATTCATTCACGGGATGTAGCGTCGCTGGCTAGGCCAAATTCACTTCCCATCCCTAAATGCCTGCGAGAAGGTGGTGGTGGTGAGCTGCCTTCTTGAACTGCTGCAGTCCATGTAGTGTAGCTGCACTCAGTGCTGTTAGGGAGGGAGTTTCAAGATTTTGGCCCAGTGACAGTGAAGGAACGGCGATATATTTCTAAGTCAGGATGTTGTGTGGCTTGGAGGGGAACTTGCAGTTGGCGGTGTTCCCATGCACCTGCTGCCCTTGCCCTTCTAGGTGATAGAGGTCACAGGTTTGGAAGCTGCTGTCGAAGGAGCCTTGGCGAGTTGCTGCAGTGCATCTTGTAGATGGTACACACAGCTGCCACTATGCATCAATGATGAAGGCAGTGAAGTGGTGAATGGGGTGCCTGTCAAGTGGGCTGCTTTGTCCTAGACGGTTCCAGCTTCTGGAGTGTTGTGGGAGCTGCACTCATCCAGGCAACTGAAGAGTATTCCATCACCCTCCTGACTTGTGCCTTTTAGATGGTGGGCAGGCTTTGAGGTGTCAGGAGGTGAGTTACTTGCTTCAGAATTGTCAACCTCTGACCTTCTGTTTTAGCCACAGTATTTATATGGCAAGGTTCTTGAGAGTGACTGGAGTTGACACTCCCTCTAATTTCCTTCCTTCCAGGAGGAAAACACCCAACAACCATTCTGCACCTCTTCATGGTTCAACAGCTGTGGACTGTAACTCAGTTTATGGGCAATAACAAGTGCTTGATTTGTTACATGCTCTAGGGTTCCATCAAGTTATCCTTGACCTCATTATCTGAACAAAATCACCATATTGTGTTAAAGGTGAAATACATGACTTGCTAAAATGAAGAAAAAGCTAGATTCAAATTGTGTATTTCATAGTCAGATCATTCAACAGAAGAAAGGAGTGATCGACACATGGAATGAGCTCTCAGGTAGGGTAGTGGATGAAAGTCCTGGAAACATAACAAAACAACTGAATGGATGACTTTATTGTCATTCTGATTGGTAAAACTAAACTGGGTTGAATGACCTTCCTCACCTGTAATGATATTACAATCTGTTAGTATATTACTGAATAGATACATAAGCAAAATACTGCAGATGCTAGAAAGCTGAAATCAAAACAGAAAACGCCGGAAACACTCATCAGGTCAGGCGGCATCTGTAGAAACAGAGTTAACGTTTCAGGTCAATGACCTTTCGTCAGAACTAGTTAGGCGATGGTTTTGTTTCATATGAGAAACAGGTGAAATAGGTCCTTCAAAACAATTGCCTTTAAGATTAAAGGATTAGTACAGGAAGTTGCTGCAGATCTGAAACTGAAATCCCAGCAATAATTCTATTTTTTTGTTGTTTAGGACAATATTTTCTAGGCTTCCACCTAGCAATATTAGAAAGCTAGGGCTGCACATTCAACATATATTTTTGGCCCTGAAATGTGCTGGTTTACCATCACTGAAATATACAGGAAGCAATTGAATCCTCTCTCATGGCTTGAGAACATAAGAAATAGAAGCAGGAGTGGAGCGCACAGCCCATCAAGCCTGCTCTGGCATCCAATACCATCATGATCTTCGGCTTCAGCTCCACTTCTCACCCGCTCCCCACATCCCTCGATTCCCTGAGAAACCAAAACAAATCTATCTCAGCCTTAAATATTCAACAATGGAGCATCCACAGCCCTCTGGGGTAGAGAATTCCAAAGATTCGCAATCCTTTGAGTGGGGACATTTCTCTTCATCTCAGTCCTAAATGGTCGGCCCCTTATCCTGAGACTGTGCCCCCATTTTTTTAGATTCCCCAGCCAGAGGACACAACCTCTCAGTGCCAGCCCTGTCAAGTCCCTTCAGAATCTTGAATGTTTCAATGAGATCACCTCTCATTCTTCTAAACTCCAGAGAATATAGTTCTAATTTACTCAGCCTCTCATCGTAAGACAACCCTCTCTCATTCTTACTGAAATCTTAAGCACCAGAGTTAAAGTTTATACCTACTTTTACTAATAATCATACTTCACTACATCAGGATACAGAAAATCTATTGAAATCAAGTGGGCTGGCCCCATTTCTTTTAGAATGATAACAGGCACGGAAACGAGGAGTTTAAAAAAAGGAGTTGATCAGCTTTGGGGAGTACTTTTCTGGAGTTCAAACCAATAAATGTCTACTGGAACTAATTGCAGCAAAGGGTCAGATGACAGCCTGGTTTAAGATAATCTTTCCATTTCTTTGGTGTGTATCAATTGTGCATCATTATATCACAAATTCCACCAATTTAACCTGTTGCAATGCATATTATTTTCCACCACCACTTTTATAAAATATATCCAGTTGGCGCTTCTCCTCACCAATTTTTCCTCCCCAACTCTGGCTCAAGTTGCAACGATTCATCTGTGACTCTCAACATTGGCTGCCAACAGGCGGTTTGACCACAGGGGATTCACAATCAAATCAATTTCTGCCCTCCAGCGAGTTCCACAGGTGCAATTTCCACAGGGGTGCTGCACAGCAGTTTGGGGTGGAATTTTCCCAGATTTGCACTAAGTGCAGTAGCGGGCGGGTAAAATGATGTTTTACCTGCCGGCCGCGATGGCGGGTTTTCACGCCATATCGTCCCAAACCCGCTACGTTATTTATGCATTCTCAGGAAAAACGCTGTTTCCATGGCGAGTGGGCTTGCATCTGCCCGCCCACCATCGTGTCATTGCTGCTTCACGCCGGGCGCCATATTTAAAGTCCAGCCACAAGCCACACATCTCAGTGCTTCCAGACCACCACTGCTGCACGGAAGACATGGCCTTGAAACTGAAGAAGACTGAAGTCCCCAGGTTCAGCGGCACATCGCTCGAACGCCTTCTGGCCGCAGGATGGACAGCAACAGCACTAGCCCAGCTTGGGAGCCAGTATCAGTGGTGGTCAGCACCAATGTCCTTCAAAAGAGGACAGCCACCCAGTGCCGCAAGAGGATCAATGATCTCCTCCGTTCTACCAGGGTAAGTCACTCTTCTCATCACTTCCAACTCACGTACCCATCACACATCCACAGTAATCTCACTCGCTGCCAGTTCAAAGGGACATCACCATTCACTCTCACACACACCATCATTGTCCTCAGCCTGCCCATGGGACCACTCACCACCCTCACAGGCCAGGCATACTTATCATCTGGCCTGGCAGGCATCCTGCTTACACTTTCTCCATCTCAATTCATGCAGGACAAGCTGACACACATCAAGAGGGAGAGTTCGCAGACCGGTGGAGGAATGCTCGAAGTCAAGGTCCTCATGGACTTTGAAAACAGAGCCATCCAGCTGGCTGGCGAGGATCTGGACCGTTCCTGTGCTGACGGTGAGGTCGCCAAGTGAGGGTCCAGCAGTGCAACATACATCGGACAACCATGCTGTGAGTAATGTGTCCTGTTTCACAGGCCACTGCCATGCACGAATTATCTCCCCTTGCTTTCACAGACACATCTGGGAAACAGCGGATGGAGTCCATGACCCAGGGCCTCCAATCGAGCCCCGAGAAAACCTCTGAAGAGGAACCTGGAGGCACCCTCGAAGTCCCGTCACAGCGCTCACCCACACTCTCCACCAGCGCAGAGACACACACCTCGTTGGGACCTAGCTTTAGAATAGCCTCGGGATCGCAATCTGGTGAACACATCGCACTGTCTGATCCATAGCAGGTGGAGGCAGGGACCTCCCTGTCATTCGATACTCAGAGGACTGCTGGAGGCCAGAAATTTGCAGAGTCAGATGACGAATCTCTGGACTCGGTCATGTCACAGTTGCTGGAGCTACAAAGGCAAGCTCGGGAACATCAGGAAGGGATGTCCGCTGCACTCCTCAGATTGCAAGGCCCGATGGAGGAATTCATCCACCTTCACTCTGAGGTTATAATGCTGGCATTGCCAACGCACCGAGGCCAACACTGGTAGGATGGCAGCTGCCATGGAGACCTTGGTCCAGCACTTTGCCCCTGCACTGCTGTGTGGGCTGAACTCCATTGCTGGTGTCATAGATGGCCTCCAACAGCGTGTACACAAGAGGGTTGCCGGGCAGCTCGATCTCACTTCAGCTACCCCTGCTCCTCAAGGAGTCATCCTGGGGCCCTCGGGCACCCATAGGGAGGATCAGTAGGTGCACACTCCGGGCCCATCCACCCAGGTGACTCCAAGAGCGTCCGGCCCATCCAACTCCCCTCTTCCCGTGACCTCAGCAACTGCAGAGGCCAAGGTGGGTGCTGGTGCCACACAGCAAGACCCCAAAAGTAGGCCGGAGCCCTCCAAGTCTCGGCCCTCCAGAAGATGCCCACCAAGACCATCACTGATAGGGTGTCGCAGTCAGCAGGCTGCCTCCAACTCCGCTGTGGATGTCCGGCGAGCGTCAAGTCAGGGTTAGGAAAGTTAAGGAGAATTAGTTGCACAGCCTGGGCATGGGTGTTAATCACATGTACATACTGTTCACTATTGTCAATAAACTCCCAAGAATGTCTCCCTGCCTCTGGCTCCTTATTCTGATGAGCAGTGTTCCTGTCACTCAGGTGTGAAACCTTTCTGCACAAGATAAAGGCAGGTGTCTCAGTCCAGGGCCTTGTCCCTGTGCTCTGTGAAGCCTTTGGACCAAAGTGATGGTCCAGCCTCACACTTAGCAGAAACATTACCGATGCCTACACCTCGGGGGTGCTGTTCATTGCTGCCAGAATGTAGTGGGCAGGCGCCACAGAGTTCTCTCATTCTCTCTGTGTGCTCTCAGCACCTTCAAGGTGGGGCTGGCCCCCATCTCTTCAGCATCTGTGACCAGTGACGCTGTGCTCCTGAAGGGCTCAGGTGAAGGCAGACAAAGGATCAGATGCTTCTAAAGTTTCATGGCTGCGTCTTTATGATATGACTCTGATCACAGAGTGAAAGCGAGCTGCCCTCGGCTAGACAGGAGTCAGACATTCTCAGAGGCTATGTGAAGATCTATGGAATGTCCTCACCGCATGTCGTCATCATTCTCCTGCAATCGAGCGACTATTAGGGCCTCCGCTGTGTCTCCATGACAGCAGCATTCTCACAGAGGTTATTCACACTGCCATAAGCCAGACTGGAGTCAAATGTTCACAGATGCAATGTGAGGATCTATGGGCTCACCTCGCTGCATGTCGTCACCATCCTCCACAAAACTAGCAGCTACGAGGACTTCCCGAGCGCGCCTGCCTCGTCTGGCCAGTGCGAGGGCCTCATCCCCGTCATTGTCACCTGAGGACCTCACCCTCATCCCCGTCGCCATCCTCCTCATCGGAGGAGACCTCCAGATCCTCTTCAGCCAGCTCATCTCCCTGTTGCAGTGCCAGGTTGTAAAGGCCGCAGCAGACGACAACGATGCTTGACACCCTCATGGGCTTATTGCAGACAAACATCGGAACCTCAACTTCAGCATCCCGATGGTCTGCTCCACCAAGTTGTGAGCTGCAGCATGAGCCTTATTATAGCGTCACTTTGCTGCAGTCTGAGGCTGCCGCACGGGTATCATCAGCCACGGCCTCTGCAGGTAGCCCTTGTCTCCGAGGAGCCAACCCTGCAGCTTCTGCGGACCCTGGAAAGACTCCAGGGATTTGTGAACGACTGAGGATGTAGGTGTCGTGCACACTTCCTGGAAACCAGGCGCACAACTGCAGGATGAGTTTCTGGTGGTCGCACACCAGTTGCACATTCAGCGAATGGAAGCCCTTGCGGTTGATGTAGTTGACCGCGTGTTGCGACGGAGATCTGAGCGCCACGAGTGCAGTCGATCACACCCTACACCTGTGGGAAACCCGAGATCTGGGCGAATGCAATCGCTGTCGCATCTTGGCTGTCCTGGTCCCGGGCGAAATGTATAAAGTTGTGTGCCCTTGCAAAGGTGGCATCCGTGACCTCACGGATGCATTTATGGGTGGAGGCTTGTGAGATCCCACAGAGGTCACCTGTGGCACCTTGAAGGGAGCCACTGGTATAGAAATTGAGTGCCAGTCACTTTCACAGTCACTGGCAGTGGATGGCCCTCGATGTCCCCGTGGCGCCAAACCCTGCAGTAGCTGTTAGATGTGACCGACCAGTTCCCTGGACATGCGCAGTATCTGGCAACACTGGTTCTCAGTCATCTGCAGGAATGAAAGGCGACATCTATAAATCCTGGGTGTCGCTAGTCGCCGGCCTGTGACGGCTCACTGTGGCTCTTGGGTGGCGTATGTAGGAACCCCAGCTGCCCCTTCTTCCTGAAGTTGCAGATAGGCAGGTTGGCAGAAGGGGTGGTGTTGCTTTGTTAGTAAGAAATGAAATTAAATCGATAGCAAGAAATGACGTAGGGTCAGATGATGTAGAATCTGTGTGGGTAGAGTTGAGGAACCGTAAAGGTCAAAAAACCATAATGGGAGTTATGTACAGGCCTCCGAACAGTAGTCAGGATGTGGGGCACAAGATACACCAGGAGATAGAAAAGGTGTGTAAGAAAGGCAAGATTACAGTGATCATGGGGGATTTCAATATGCAGGTAGACTGGGAAAATCAGGTTGGTAGTGGATCCCAAGAAAAGGGAATTTGTGGAATGTCTACGAGATGGCTTTTTGGAGCAGCTTGTGGTGGAGCCCACTAGGGAACAGGCAATTCTAGATTTAGTGATGTGTAATGAGGCAGATTTGATAAGGGAGATTAAAGTGAAGGAACCCTTAGGAGGAAGTGACCATAATATGATAGAATTTACCCTGCAATTTGAGAGGAAAAAGCTGGAATCAGATGTAACGGTATTACAGTTGAATAAAGGCAACTACAGAGGCATGAGGTGGGAGCTGGCCAGAATTGACTGGGAGATGAGCCTAGCAGGAAAGACAGTGGAACAGGAATGGCAGGAGTTCCTGGGAGTAATTTGGGAGACACAGCAAAAATTCATCCCTAGGAAGAAGAAGCATACTAAAGGGAGGACAAAGCAACCATGGCTGACAAGGGAAGTCGGGGACAGCATAAAAGCTAAAGAGAAAGCGTACAATGCGGCGAAGAGCTGTGGGAAACCAGGGGATTGGGAAGCCTACAAAGACCAACAGAGGACAACTAAAAAAGAAATAAAGAGGGAGAAGATTAAATATGAGGGTAAACTAGCCAGTAATATAAAAGAAGATTGCAAGAGTTTTTTTAGATATATAAAGGGTAAGAGAGAGGCAAAAGTGGACATTGGGCCACTGGAAAATGACGCTGGAGAAGTAGTAGTGGGGAACAAAGAAATGGTGGAGGAACTGAATAGGTACTTTGCCTCAGTCTTCACGGTGGAAGACACGAGTAACATCCCCAAAGTTCAAGAGAGTTGGGGGGCAGAGGTGAGTATGGTGGCCATTACCAAGGAGAAGGTGCTAGGAAAACTGAAAGGTCTGAAGGTGGATAAATCACCTGGACCAGATGGATTACACCCCAGAGTTCTGAAGGAGATAGCTGAAGAGATAGTGGAGGCATTAGTGGTGATCTTTCAGGAATCACTGGAGTCAGGGAGGGTCCCAGAGGACTGGAAAAGCGCTAATGTAACCCCTCTGTTTAAGAAGGGAGTGAGGCAAAAGACAGGAAATTACAGGCCGATTAGCCTGACCTCGGTCATTGGTAAGATTTTAGAGTCCATTATTAAGGATGAGATTTCAGAATACTTGGAAGTGCATGATAAAATAGGGCAAAGTCAGCATGGTTTCATCAAGGGGAGGTCATGCCTAACATATCCGTTAGAATTCTTTGAGGAGGTAACGAGTAAGTTAGACAAAGGAGAGCCAATGGATGTTATCTACTTGGACTTCCAGAAGGCCTTTGACAAGGTGCCGCACAGGAGGCTGCTCAGTAAGATAAGAACCCATGGTGTTAGAGGCAAGGTATCAGCATGAATAAAAGATTGGCTGTCTGGCAGGAGGCAGAGTGGGAATAAGGGGGTCCTTCTCAGGATGGCGGCCGTTGAATAGTGGAGTTCCACAAGGGTCAGTGTTGGGACCACAACTTTTCACTTTATACATTAATGATCTAGATGAAGGAACTGGGGGCATCCTGGCTAAGTTTGCAGATGATACAAAGATAGGTGGAGGGACAGGTAGTATTGAGGAGGCGGGGAGGCTGCAGAAGGATTTGGACAGGTTAGGAGAATGGGCAAAGAAGTGGCAGATGGAATACAACGTGGGGAACTGTGAGGTCATGCACTTTGGTAGGAAGAATAGAGGCATAAACTATTTTCTAAATGGGGAGAGAATTCAGAAATCTGGAGTGTAAAGGGACTTGGGAGTCCTAGTCCAGGATTCTCTTAAGGTTAACTTGCAGGTTGAGTTGGTAGTTAGGAAGGCAAATGCAATGTTGGCATTTATTTGGAGAGGACTAGAATATAAAAGCAGGGATGTGCTGCTGAGGCTTTATAAGGCTCTGGTCAGACCACATTTAGAATATTGTGAGCAATTTTGGGCCCCGTATCTCAGGAAGGATGCGCTGGCCCTGGAGAGGGTCCAGAGGAGGTTCACAAGAACGATCCCAGGAATGAAAGGCTTAACATATGAAGAACGTTTGAGGACTCTATGGAGTTTAGAAGGATGAGGGGGGATCTGATTGAAACTTACAGAATACTGAAAGGCCTGGATAGAGTGGACGTGGGGAAGATGTTTCCATTAGTAGGAGAGACTAGGACCCGAGGGCACAGCCTCAGAGTAAAGGGAAGACCTTTTAGAACAGAGATGAGGAGAAACTTCTTTAGCCAGAGAGTGGTGAATCTATGGAATTAATTACCACAGAAAGCTGTGGAGGTCAGGTCATTGAGTGTATTTAAGACCGAGATAGATAGGTTCTTGATTGGTAAGGGAATCAAAGGTTACGGGGAGAAGGCAGGAGAATGGGGTTGAGAAACTTATCAGCCATGATTGAATGGCGGAGCACACCCGATGGGCCGAATGGCCTAATTTCTGCTCCTATGTCTTATGGTCTTATCCTGCCTTTGCGCAGTCAGAAGCCTCAGTTGCTCTCTCCTCCGTCATCTTCGCACTCTGTAGGCCATCAGGCATACAGCTAGTTCACCAGGCTCCATGATCATGATGTACTCCTCCTGCAGTTAGCAGGGGTGTACTAAGAACCTGTCCAGATTAAGTGTGCAGGCCTCTTAACGACTCCCAGAGAGTGCTGGCCACCACTTGGAAACCCCACCAACTTCACCCCAGTTCGCCCGACCGATTGGTGGCAGCTTTGCCCACTGCACTGCATGCTGTGCTCTCAGCTCAGGTGCAGGCATTCTCCTAACCCACGCTGCAAGGCTGCACTGTTAGTTTGAACCATGGGGAATACTGGTCCAAGCCTAGATGCTGAAATTGCAAGGGTCGGTCCAACAGTGACTGCTCCACGGCCAGTTTTAGCAAGGAGATTGTACAACGTGTGCAGTCATCCAACTGTTCTGCTGTCCACTAAAATGTTCATGACTTTGCAGTCTGTGCTGGGAAGGTGGGGGGGGGGGGGTTAAAAGCTTTGGGGCACTTGGTGGCACTTTGGTGCCTCTGTATTGTTTGAGTGGGCAGATAAACTAGAAGCCCAACTCTGATCATATCAATGTGGCTGCGCCTGAACGGAGTTACAGAGGAATGGTCATTTTATACAGGTTTCCCTAATTCATGGACAGTTCCCTCGCCCACCCTACCCCCACCCCGAATGCGTGTGTGCCATATTCAGCGGCGGGCCCTTGGCATCCACCCCCCCCTCCACAAATCGCCTCAATGGCAAGGCTGCCCTTAATCCCAACCCCCCCCAGCGCCCCTCAAGCTTGAAGTCCAACAGGCGACCCTGGCGAGCGCTGCACAACGTTACTGTGACTCACCTCCGAGTTCCCCAAGTGCACGTCGCTTATGTGCTGTTGCGAAACACATCAGCATGCTTTCCCGCCAACGTGGACAGATGATCCAGCCAGTGGGGGGACGATTCCGGCGGGCTGGGCTGATAATGATATTCTGATGTATTACAATGAGGTTCCCGATGTCCGGTGGCAGGAAACGTGGCCTGCCATTGGCGGGTTGAGCGGACGATCGTGAACCGGTTTCACGTGCGCCATATTGTCCACTCACGCCACCAATCACGCCCAACACCAGCGGGCAAGGAAAATTCCGCCCCTTGGAGTGGGAACCCTGGCAAATCTTTCTCTTCCTAATTCTGTAGCACGGAGGCTATTTGTGGCTTTTTAAAATTCATTTACGGGATGTGGGCGTTGTTGGCCATGCCAGCATTTCTTGTCCATCCCTAACTGCCCTTGAGTTGGTTCTCTGATACATCCTGACTGAGATTAGTTAACTCAACAAAGACCAGGGGTCAAGTCTTTTCTGGTCTGCATGGTTCAGTTACTGACTGAGCCATCAGGAGATACCATTTTGTGTGAAAATGATAAACTAATACTTGCTCAATTTTAGTGATGTACAAAAGTAGTCTCTAACAAGAAAACTTAATGTGTAGCTCAGCGATATATTTTAAGAAGTGATTGCAGGGGAGAAAAAAAATCCTTTCCAGTAAATAACGTCCTGGATAAAAAAAATACCCTCCAGTAACATGCATCAGATCATACTGCTTTAAATATCTGTCTTCCTTAATGCATTTTCTTATGGTCTGTTTCATATTTTTTTAAACTTTGAAAGTACTGTACATTAGAAAGTGATATTTGGAAGTGTCAAACTTAGGGATTTTGCTGCCAGTTTTTGGCTGCCAAATCTACTGCCTTCGGAAGTCTAAATTTATTGAAAAGGTGCAATGAAGTTTGAGTCCCTTCAGGAGAAGCAAAGTAATGAATCCATAGCATTGCAGTTCTTAAGCAAGTTTGACATTGTTCTATGTTCGATTTGTGCAACTTGTTTTAAATAGCATAGCTCCTTTTAACCAGTTTGCCCAATAAAGAGAATAATTTTTGCCACTAAGACCGGCAGCTGGATTCTCAATTTATTTATTTTAAGTTCAGTCAACCCTTTGAAGTTTGAGTGAATGTCACCTTGATAAATTAACTCAATGCCAACCTTGGCCTTGTGAGTATTACATTAAACAAAAATCTATCAATCTTTGCATCTGATTTTTCAACTCTTTCTTTCGAACACTTATCATCCCTTATATATCTTTCAATCAATATTCATTCTTATTTATAACAAATTTCTCAGCATTAAGGCAATAGGAAGAGGAACCAAGCGCTGTATACAAGCAACTCTTAGTAAACATTATGATTTGAAAAATGTTTTCCAACACTATTCACAACTTTGTTGTACCCATATCCTGAAGATCAGCTTCCCAATTAGATAAAATGCAGGAGATCCAAACTATATTTTTCCTAAACTTGTAATTAATGGTGAAACTCTCCAGACATTCAATTTTAAATTAAAAGTCCAGTGCCTTGGAATTAAGGTGTCAATATCAACAGACAAAATTTTAACACATATGTGTAATGTTCTTTTCAACAGAAACAATGACCTGTTAAAGATTTTTATTTTATTTTAACTGTATCGCCCAAAAGTCCGACTTTCAAACAAAATACTAAAAGGCCAGTTGGGTCTCTTGTTCTTTCGCTTGTTTTCACACTGTCATGCTCTGTGTGCATTTCGTCTCGTAACATTATCTTCAATTCCATCGTGCCTCAGGGTAAATTGTTCGAAATGTCAGGTTTATTCGTGGATTTCTGTCATGGTACTCTTTTGGCACTCGATGCTAAAAACAATGATAGTAAAATGTATTCAAAAATGTACAGTACTAGTTTCAACATTCTTGAACAGACACCCTACCCGTCCCACTCTTGGACAGTTCCCACGCAATGAATTGCTAAGTCCCACTCCAAACACCTCATCAAGATACCCTTATTCTTTTCCTCCCTCAGCCACTTGTGAGAATGGATGTTTTTTAAAAAAAATATTTTGGGGTAATATTGCGTTATTCTGTAAAGAAGGCTGGATGTCTGTGTCTGTGTGTGATTAATTAAGCTGGGCAAGAGGTTGGTAGGAGTTCAGGTTGTCTAGGGTTTTGGAAACATGAAAAGGATAAGAGGTGTTAAGTTGAGGCGCAAGTAAATAGGTTTGATCTAACATTTGCATTTTTTGATAAGTTGAGAGGTTGTTTGGTTTTCAAAGGGGAATCAAAGGTAGAAAGAAAAATGTTTGCATCTTGCAGGAGTCCATAGGGAAATAGTAGTGGGGATGTGATATTTTATTGAGCCAAAAGCAAAGACAAGGTGGAAACATGAAAGATCTTATATTTGGAAGGGTTTGAGTTTCAAAGAGGTGTGAGAACAATGAGACTGAGATGAAAGGGAGAAAAGGTATATTAAAGTTACTGGGGATAGCTATCGAGCTGGATAGCTGTTAAGCTGGAGATGGCTCGAGATAGCTGAAGCTGTCTTGAGCTGTTGAAAAGTCTTGGACTGCGGCAAGCAGCTTTATTCTGAAGTTGATTCCATACCATAAAGTGGAAGAGGGGTAAAAGTCATATGGTACACCTTTATTGAAGCAAAAGCAGTTTGTCTTGTGTGATATTACTGGATTTTTTCATATTTAAACATCTATAAGTGAGTGTTGCTTGGAAGGTGTTTACCTGTGGGTTTGACCAAGTAGAGAGTTTTGGAAGAATGTTTTGTAAAACTAAATGTAATTTTGTAACTGTAATCTTGTATGCCAGGTTGTCTTTTCTTTCTTGTTAATAAAACTTATATTATTAAGTTTAAAATACCCTAACGTGTTCCTGGACCTCTTACTGCTGAGATCGGTATGTCATCTTCTCATTATCAGAATACAAAAAAAAAGGTTGTGGCCTGTAAGCCAAGTTTCGCTCTGGGATTTGGTTTGCGCAGCAATTAACATCGGCTGTGGTCATAACACTCTGCACTGAGTGACTGCTCATCCTCGATGATATCAATCTCCATCTCAACTCACCTTATCCTCTCTTCAATGATTTAATTTCCCTCCTATTCTCTCTTAACCTCTCCCTCCATATAAACTCACTTAACCATATTCATACCCACACCCTTGGCCTTAATATCGCACTTAGCCATTCTGTTTCCATCATCTGGAAAACTGACAAGGTTATCTCTGATCCTATCACAATTCATGTCCCCCCTACCTCCTTATAATCCCACTTCCTTTTGCATCTTACCAGCACCCACCCCCTCAAATCCCAGAAGTTATTTACAATTACATTTTGAAACTCACACATGTCCAAATGTCTAGAGCTTGCACTTTCATTCTAATAACTAACCACCAATCTGCTCAAACACACACTCACCTTCACCTTTAATGTCATTCATCCCAATAAAACTCTTACTCTCACATTGCATCTGTAAATTGGCCATACCCATCTCTCCCCCCATCACCATCTCTCAACCCTTCCACTGCCCCTGTGTTGTCAGCCTGATTGTCCAACATCGGGTCCTGGATCAGTTGTAATTTCCTCCAGTTAGATATTAGGAAGACCAAAGTATTCCGAAAGTCAAACTTATCTTTAAGAGTGCGGTTGGGAACTTCAACTCCCGACAGACCTCGGAGCTTTTGCACATGCACAGACTGGGAGTGGGCTGCACATGTGCAATTATACATTTTCACATTCTTTGGGCCCAGCATGCCTGGGCAGAGATGAAAAACGATGCGAAAACTCAGGTCAGATAACTAGGTATGGAGCACCATGAAGACTAGTGTCCCAAAGAGGAGAGGGGACAGGGAGAGGTCCCAAAGAGAGAGGGGGCAGGGAGAGGAAAAGATCTCAGTTCAGTTAAAAGAGAGGAGCAGAGAAGGGGGCTCAAAACAGGAAAAGTCTTCTCCCAGCAGCCCTTTAAGTGAAGAGGCCAGGCCGAAGGTTGGTGACCTTGTGCTCCTGGCCGTTGCGGCAAAGGTGAAGATTGGAATCCCTCGTGAAAGAGACAGAGTTTCAGTGAGATTGGTTGACTCACTGTTTACTGATGTCTGGGTGGATTGCTAAGAAATCCATGGACTCCGTCTTGGTCGCATTTACCATTTATTGTATAGTATGGGGTGTTCGATCAGTTTGCCTCTTAATTCACATGTAGCACATATTAACCCTGAATGTTAGAGTATAAGATAGATATTGTAAATTGTTTTATCTTTCTCACTTTGTATAGTAAAGTTTATTTTTGTTTCTTCAAAACCTGTGGAATCTCGTGGCTTTATTCACTGGGCAAGTATCTTGAATCTCAAAATTTGTCTACTTTAGCAAAACATTATTGGTACTTAGCAGAATCTGACAGAAACCTTGGGAGTCTGGCCAAGGATCATAACATAAATTGGGGGCTTGAGGGATTTCAAATCCACAGACAAGTATGAGTGCTGGTACTTGCTGAGCTTAAGACTGATAAGATTTCCAGGGTGAAATTTACTATACTAATTGAAAAGAAGAATGGTTTTGCCAATCGCTATGGATTTTCTGGAGAGGAAGATTTATCTCTGAGTGATTTGCAACAGTTAACCAAGGCTAGGTTAATCAAATTAGCAAAGAGTTTGACTTAAGAGCACGGGCTAAGAAAGCAAAAATAATTGAGGTAATAGCACAGCATCTGGGATTGGAAGAAGAAAAGGTTAATCCAGATAGAGTTTCATTTGAGTTAGCTAGAATTCAGTGGCAGATGAGGCAGCTTGAGATAGAAAAAGTCAATGAAAAAACTAGAATTGGAATAAGAAGAAAAAGCGAGAGCAAAAGAAACGGAAATGTGAAAGCTTGAACTTGAACTCCAGAGAGAGAGGTTAGCAATGGAGGAAAGAGATAAGGAAAGGGAAAGAGAGTTTCAAAGCCAAAAAGAAATCAGATAGCATGAACTGGTTAGAGAAAAGCGTGAGTTGCGGGGTGAAAGAGTGTAGTCGTTCAGATGAGGAATTGAGTCCCATCCCGAGCTTTGATAGAACAAAGAGTCTTTGTCTATTGCCTAAATTCATGGAAGGCAGAGTGGAGAGATATTTTATCTCATTTGAAAAGGTGGCTACAAAGCTAAAGTTGCCAAAGGACACATGGACTTTTATTTTGCAAAGTGTTTTGTTTGGAAAGGCTATTCTAGATTTTCAGAAGAACAATCTTAAGATTATGCGGTAGTTAAAACTGCAGGACTGAATGCTTATGAGCTTGTCCCTGCAGTATTTCAGTTGAAATTTTGGACTTTAAAGAAAAGACCGAATGAAACATTTGAAGAATATGCTAGGGAGAAAGAAATGTTGTGGGCCCGGTGGTTTTGATCCTTGAAGTTAGAACGAATTTTTGAAAATGTGAGGGAACTAATGATACTGGAAGAATTTCAAAATAGCATCCCAATAGCTATTAGGTCACACTGGAAGACCATAGGGTTTCTAAGGTACAGGAAGCAGCGGTTCTGATAGATGGGTATGTTATATCACATAGACAGCTAGGGGGCAGTAGATATCCATTTATAAATCTGCAAGGAAGCTGGAGGAACATGAAAGAGTCTAGCTTTAGGGATCAGGAAGAAGCTGTTCCAGTCAATAGAAATGATAGTTTAGAGAATAAAAGGGATACAAGTAAACTGGTATGCTTTTATTGCCATAAGACAAAGCATCTCAAAGCTCATTGTTGGAAGCTGAATGGTAAACCGGTGGCAGTGACAGGAATGCTTATGGAGTCCTTAGAAAAGGCTGTACCAGAAAAGGAAATGGGTGGTAAACCCATAACAATAGTTATAACAAGTGAAACGTGTTCCCTCTGAACCTACAAGAAAAGGGGGATATGGCTCAGGATAGTCAAGGGAAGAATATAAACGTGTGCAAAAGACTGAGGAACACCTCTTGGATAGACTAGAAAATGACGAGTAAAAAGAGAAAAATTCCTTCAGTGCAAGTTTATTCATTGGGTGTTGATCAAAACAATGAAAAGACAAAGTTTGTTATGGAGGAAGTGATCAAGGGAGATAATTTTGAAGCTGATTGTCAAACAGGCAAACACAGTTTCGGTAGCAAACTTGAAGAACCCATTGAAGGCATGTTTCCTTCAACAGAGGGGAAGAGTAAGAGAAACACCATGTCCTTCTGCCTTAAAGTTGAGAAATCTATGCGAAAGTCATTTGTATCACATAGCGTGACTAATATGCATCCATATGTGAAGAGGGGAAGACCACATAATGGTGGTCACACCAGCTAGATTGAAAACCCCAATACAAAATAGAGATACAAGCTCGTCAAGATGTTTTTAAGGAAAACTTTAATATATCCTTACTACCTTTGGTTGACCATGAAACTTTATGGCCAAAAACCATATAAATGTCAGCGTTCTGTTCAGAGTTTAAAGAAATGGTGTAGGAGAAAAGGCAGTTGCTGAGTTACAATAATTCGATGATGTTTAAATCCTGCTAATCCTATTTGTTACATGGACTGGCTTTGTCATTTTATAATAGTGTGCAATTGTAGAACAAAATGAAAACGTTATTTGTATAATATGTAAGAAGCTGTTCGTTAGATGGTTATGATGTTAAACACTTCTTGTGAAGAAAGCGTAAAGCTATTGTAAAGAAACCTTCACTGTAGTAAAGCTTCTTTCTTCCAAGGGATAGGGTGTGATGAAAGTCAAACTTTCCTTCCAAAACGTTGAGAGCGGAGGTTGGGAACTTCAATTCCTGATGGACCTCGGAGCTTTTATGCATGTGCAGACTGGGAGTGAGTGCACATGCGCAGTTCTACACTTTGACATTCTTTGGGCCCAGCGCACCTGGGCAGAGATGAGAAATGGCACAAAAACCCAGGTCAGGCAGCCGGGTACAGAGTGCCATGGAAAACTAGTGTCCCAGGCAGGGGACGGGGAGAGGGGACTGGGAGAGGTCCCAAAGAAGGTTCCTAGAGAGGGGACAAAGGCAGGAAAAGGTTCCAGTTCAGTTAAAAGAGAGGAGCAGAGAAACAGGCTCCAAACAGGAAAAGGGCTGCAGGCATTTGGGGCAAAGGTACCCCTTTGGAGCAGGAGTGTTTTGCTCAGCATGGCTTTTAAGTTGGTGCTCGAGTGTATACGTGGGAATCCGGGGGAACGGAATCTCAGGAGACTAGACTAGGTTGAGCGTAATTGATGCCACATGAGTCTGGTAATTGAAGAGGGCTCAGGAGAAGTCCTGAAAACCCAAGAAGTGTCTCTGTGCTGTGGGCTGTTGAGGCAAAGATACTCCTATGGAGCAGCCGTGTTCTGCTCGATGCAGCGGAAGAGCTGAAGCCGTGCTTGAGAGTTGGTGCTGGAGTGCATACTCCGGAACCCAGGGGAAGAGAATCTTAGGAAGCAAGATTGAAACCTTGCTAGGTGGGCCGTCGTTGATGCTGTTTGAGTTGGAACGACTTTGAGAGAATTCCAAGGCAAGATATCTGAAGGTGAAGATTGGGATCCCTCATGAGAGAGACAGAGTTTCAGTGAGATTGGTTGACTCAGTGTTTACTGACATCTGGGTGGGTTTTTAAGAAATTCATGGACTCCGTCTTGGTTGCATTTGCCACTTATTGTGTAGTTTGATATGTTCAACCACAGTCTGCTTGTTAATATCAAGTACATGTGAAATAGCCCTGAATGTTAGAGTATAAAATAGATATTGTAAATTGTTTTATCTTTCTGACCTTGTATAGTAAAGTTTATTTTTGCTTGTTCAAAACCTGTGGAATCTTGTGGCTTTATTCTGTTAGCAAGTATCCTGAACTTCAAACTTAATCTACTTTAAACAAAACGTTATTGGTCCCTGGCTGAATCTTACTAAAAACGTGGGGGCCTGGGCAAGGATCAGAGCAAAAGTCATGGTCTTTGGACTTGACGCAAGCCTTGCACCCTCATCACTGATCCCAACCCCAATGCCAGGCACTGTCTCGGGTGAAAGTCAACTGTTCACAACCTTACTGTCCTATTTGGCTCCAAACTGAGCTTTCAACCCCATATTCCTCTCCATCATTAAGACTGCCTACTTCTACAGCCGTGCCCTTGGATCACCCTCATCCATGCCTTTGTCACCTCCAGGCTTAACTATTCCAATACTCTCCTGACTGGCCTCCATAAAGATCAGTTGATCAAAAACTCTGCTGCGTGTATCTTAACCCTCAGTATCTCCAACAAGAGAGAATCTAACTATCGCCCCTTGACATTCAATGACATTACCATCACTGAATTGCCCACTATCAACATCCTGGTGGGTTTCCATTGACCAGAAACTGAACTGGATTAGCCCTATAAATACTGTGGTTACAAGAGCAGGTCAGAGGCTAGGAATCCTGGGTTAAGTAATCCATCTCCTGACTCCCCAAAGCCTGTACACTATCTACAAGGCACAAGTCAGGAGTGTGATGGAATACCCCCACACCTGGATGAGTGCAGCTCCAGCAACACTCAAGAAGCATGTCACCATCCAGGACAATGCAGCCCGCTTGATTGGCACCCCTTCCAAAAATTCACTCCCTCCACCACTGACGCACAGAGGCAGTAGTGTGTACCATCTACAAGATGCATTGCAGAAATTCACCAAGATTCTTTGGACAGCACCTTCAAAACCCATGACCACTACCAACTAGAAGGACAAGGGCAGCAGGTACATGGGAAAACCACCACCTGGAAGTTCCCCTCCAAACCCCTCACCATCCTGAATAAAAAAATGTCCTGCTCATCCACAGCTCCCTGACCTACATTGGCTCCAGTCCTCCAACGTCTCTGATTTAAAATTCTCATCCATCAGAGCTTCCTCCCATCCCATTTTTAAAATTTCATTCATGGGATCTGAGTGTCACTGGCTAGGCTAGGAATAATTGCCCATCCCCAATTGCCCTCGAGAAGGTGGTGGTGAGCGGCCTCATTAAACCTCTGCAGTCCACATAGTATAGATACTCCTACAGTACTGTTAGGGAGGGTATTCCAGAAATTTGACTGGGCGATGATGATGGGGTGGCAATATTTTTCTAAGTCAGAATAGTGGGTAACAGAGGGGAAATTGGAGATAGTGTTCTTGTACTTCTAAAGCAGTAGAGGTCACAGGTTTGGGTGGTGCTGTTGAAGATACCTTGATGAGTTGCTGCAAAGCATCTTGTATTTGGTATGCATTGCAGCCATGTTGTACAAGTGAGGAAGGGAGTGAATGGTTAGATGGTGGGTGGGATGGCAATCAAGCGGAATGCTTTGTCCAGGATGACGCTGAGCATCTTAAGCATCCAGGCAATACCTCAGTCTCTGATTGCTTTTGTAGCCACATCAGTGTTTTTGTATCCAGTCAGGTTTCCGGTCAATGGTGACCCTCAGGATGTTGACAGTGGGGGATTTAGCAATGGTAATGTCATTGAATATCATGGGGAGGCCTTGTTGGAGGTGGAATATATTAGTACAGCACAGAAATTCACAGCCTATTGCGTTTGTGCCAAATTAGGCCTCAATTATCCCCTACTCCCTTTGCCTCACAATTGGTGGCTTTGCCTTACCATAAATTGGTAGCTTTGCCTTCAGTCAGTGAAGGCCTGAGCTCTGGAATTCCTTCCCTTACACTTTGCCTTT
This sequence comes from Cetorhinus maximus, assembly GCF_964194155.1. Taxonomy (NCBI): domain Eukaryota; kingdom Metazoa; phylum Chordata; class Chondrichthyes; order Lamniformes; family Cetorhinidae; genus Cetorhinus; species Cetorhinus maximus. The sequence goes on from NC_135887.1 coordinate 136,134,752, forward strand.
TTCTCCTCCATAAGGACCCTCCTCATAAACTACCTCTTCAATCAAGCTTTTAGTCATCCCTCTTCTTTGGTTTGTTATGAATTTTTGTCTGATTATGCTTTTGCAAAGTGCAATGGGATATTTTTCTATGTTAAAGGTGCTGCATAAATAACGATTGTCAAGCAATTAAAAATTGAAATTGATTTTGCAATTGATTTAAAATTTCTAATCTCAATTAATCTTGGCTTTAATTGCAGTAATGCTCTACTCTGCAAGCCAAAACTGGGGATCTGTGGAACAACAGCCCTGATGGGGTCCAAGGCTGATGGAGAGACAGCCTGCAGCTGGCCTCAGGATCTATGGTGAACACCACTGACAGACATTGCTGTACTCACACTCTGCTATTTCCGTGGCAACAGTGCACATGCATAGAAGGTAAATTTCACACATGCCCAGAAGCTTATGGTGAGTTGTACTGAAGGTTGAAGGCAGCTCAGAGATATTTGCCATATAACTTCCACACTTAATGTGCATTGAAAATATTAATCTAAAGAAAATTTACTGCATTAATCACAGGAGTTAATTGTGATTAGCTGGCAACCCTAATATAAATACAGGCTGTTGTTTAATTGTGAGGATGAATAAGTAGAGTGGGATTTCACATAGTTTTCAATCGGAGCCTGGCAAACACAAGGTACATTTGAGTTGCCTTTACATAAGAAATAGGAACAGGAGTAGACCATTCGGCCCCTTGAGCCTGCTCTGCCATTCAATAAGATCATGGCTGATCTTCTTGTGTTTCAATTTCCACATTCCCATCTAACCCCGATAACCTTTGGTTCCCTTGCCTAACAAGAATCTATCTACCTCAGCCTTAAAAATATTCAATGATCCCGCCTCCACCATCTTCTGAGGCAGAGAATTCCAAAGTCGCACAACCCTCTAGGAGAAAAAATTTCTCCTCATCTCTGTCCTAAAAGGGCAACCCCTAATTTTAAAACAATCCTCCCCTAGTTTTGGACTCACCCACAAGAGGAAACATCCTTTTGACATCCACCTTATCAACGCCGTTCAGGATCTTGTATACTTCAATCAAATCACCCCTCACTCTACTAAACTCCAGTTTAGCCCAACCTGTCCAACCTTTCCTCATAAGACAACCCTCTTATTCCAGGTATCAATCTAGTAAACCCCTTTTGAACTGCCTCCAACACATTTACGTCCTTCCTTAAATAAGGAGACCAAAACTGCACACAGTATTTGTGGTCTCAACAATGCCCTGTATAACTGAAGCATAACATCCTTACTTTTATATTCAATCCCTCTCATAATAAAGGATAGCATTCCAATAGCCTTCTTAATTACTTACTGTACCCGCATGCTAACTTTTGTGACTCATGTACTAGAACAGCTAGATCCCTCTGCACCTCAGTATTATGCACCCGTTCTTCATTTAAGAAGTACTCTGCTTTTTTGTTCTTCCTGCCAAAGTGAACAACTTCACATTTTCCCACATTAAACTCCATTTGCCAGATCTTTGTCCACTCACTCAACCTATTTATATCCATCTGCAACCTCATGTTCTTTTCACAACATATTTTCCTACCTATCTTTGTGTCATCTGCAAATTTAGCTACCATGTCTTCACTCCCCTCATCTAAGTCATTGATGGGAATCATGAAAAGTTGAGGCCCCAGTACAGACCCCTGTGAGACGCCACTCGTCACATCCTGCCAATCAGAAAAAGGCCCATTTATGCATACCCTCTGCTTTCTGCCAGCCAGCCAATCTTCATTCCATGCTAATATGTTACCCACTATACCATGCGCTTTTATGTTCTGTAATAATCTTTGATGTGGCATAGTCATATACTTTGAAATGGGACATTCTAGACAGTATCTTAGCTAAGAACTGACCATGTAGATTACACGCGTGATTGAAGGCGCAGATTTTTAGGCACCTGAGTCAATTAATGTAATAACAGTAATGAAGCATCTTAACTGAAGTTTGTTCAGCATTAAATTCAGAGAACGTTTTTGCTGTTAACACAAATGCTACAAAATGTTTTAAAAAGACTTAACACTGCAGATAAGGCAATTAATATGCATAAAATCAAACCAAATGTACCATAATTCTTCTGTTGTTGGAATGCAGAATGTACTCACAGCTGTAAATGAAATTACACTTAATACAGCTAAATGTGATTACTGACATTGAAGTAAATCTTGCAAAGGGGCAGGACGAATTCCTCAATCACTTTCCTTTTCTCATTCTTTCGTACAATGTGGGCATTGCTGGCTAGGCGCCCATCCCTAATTGCCCTCGAGAAGGTAGTGGTGAGCTACCTTCTTGAACTTCTGCAGTCCATGTGGTGTAGGTACACTCACTGTGCTGTTAGGGTATTCCAGGATTTTGACCCAGAGCAGTGAAGGAACAGCGATATAGTTTCAAGTCAGGATGGTGTGAGGCTTGGAGGGGAATTTGCAGGTGGTGGTGTTTCCAAGCATCTGCTGCCCTTGCCCTTCTAGGTGGTAGAATTCACGGCTTCGGAAGGTCCTAACGAAGAGACCTTGGTGAGTTACTGCAGTGCATGTTGTAGATCTTTACACACTGCTGCCACTGTGCGTCAGTGGTAGAGGGAGTGACAGTCTAAGTTGGTGGATGGGGTGCCGATCTTTGTTCTGGTTGGTGTCAAGCTTCTTGAGTGTTATTGGAACCACACTCATCCAGGCAAGTGGAGTGTATTCCATCACATTCCAAATTGTGCCATGTAGATGGTGGACAGGCTTTGGGAAGACAGGAGATGAGTTACTCGCTGCAGAATTTCCAGCTTCTGACCTGCATCCAGTTTTCTTTAAAAGGTGCATGTGATCCAGTCACTGCCCTTTGAAGCTAATTACAATGTTTTGCAGGCACCTGGTAAATTAAGGCAAGATAAATTAAAGTCACCTGAGATGCATCAAGAACCCCAGTCTGCCTCACTCTTTTTTCCCCCAGAATGCTATTTGTGGGGATCTTGCTGTGCACAAATTGTCTGCCAGGTTTCCTGCATTACAAAAGTGACCCTATTGGCTGTGAAGTGCTTTGAGATATCCTGAGGTCATGAAGGGCACAATCTAATCTTTCCTTTTCATCCCCCTGCAGGAAAGAGCAACAACAGAATATTGGTATTGAACCTATATGCTAGCAAATGCTGAGGCTCCTGGTGGAGAAAACATTTTTATTTGAGGAATATTTTGTGCATCTGTTGCGTTACTTAGAGGCTCTTTGTATGTTTCTCACCTGCCAATCCTTCTGAGTTTCCCCTTCCATTACCAACAAACACCCATGGTTCAGTGGAATTCGAATTCTTTCTGCATATGCATAATCTCCTTTCTCTTCCTGTGTGGAAGAAAAGAGAGATGATGAAACAATTTAAGAATATCATAGCCATTCATGAATATAAATTCTGATTGGGTGTATTCCTTGAGATTTCATCAAATGACGACTCATGTCCAACCAAAGTCCAAAAGCCTTTTCTCCCTGTCTCCAATACTTTTAGAAGTAATAAATAAAAATGCTCAAAGAAAATGGAAAAAGAAATCACTTTTCTCAACGTCACTGTGAATTTTTCTCCTGGATTGCTGCAGCACTGTCTAGGAGATCAATCATTAATTGTTGAAGACTCCAGGACAATCCTGGAGGGCTATAGTAACCTTACTCCCAACCACTGGAAACTTTCAGAGATTTCAGAGCAACACAATATCGATGGAACTGTCCGCCTTGAACCTCTCAGCCCACAACCATATCTCTCTGCGCGGAATTTGTTATTTTTCTACGCTAACCCCAGTGACAGAACGCCACTCATTCCCCTTCACCACCACAGCTTCTTGCTTAGTACTATAGCCAACACGTAGCAGGCAGCAGGGAACTGCACACAGTGGGACAAGGACGATTAACGTTGTGCTCACGCAGGCCAATCAGAACAAACCAAAGTAATGACATGAATGCCTTCCACCTTCCTAATGATGACAACGTGGCAAATTAAAAAATTGCCCCTCTGAACTCACAAACTCAGTCTTCTACTTGTTAGCATTCTGACATTTTGTAGCCTCGCCAATACCAATCTGGAGACCCTACAATGACCGCTTGAGGAGTGCGTAGGAAGGCATGAGCTCCATAGATACTGCACAAATCAGGATGGGGAAAACAGAGAAATTGGAAGATAAAAACCCGTGAGAATGAGAAATAAATCATAAAAAAGAGATACCTCAAAGTGATAAAATCAACAGAAAAATAGATGGAAGAGACAGCAGGAATGAGACACAAAGAAAAGAAGTCAAAGAGAGATAAAGCTGGAGATAGAGAGAGATAAGTAGGAAATTAAGTCAGAGAACAGTGTTTGAGCACTCAAGACAGAGAGAAAGAGATCAGGAGGGTGAGATGAAGAGTAGGTAGTTGATAATGTGGATGTAAAAAACAGATGTGGTGCTACATTTCCTATATTTACTATTCATTTTCCAAATTCATGTCTGCAAGCTCAATAATACAATGTTGTGCAGCACCACTGGCTTCATGTTCCTTTTCTCATCTGGAGGAATTGCCTCCCATCCACATTGCAGTCAGAGCCCAGTCCTTCCAACGCCCCATCCCCTGCCCAGCCTCCTATTACTATCTGCAGCCAGAAGAGCATGCACCCCACCTTGGCCCGATGCCTCCCCTGATTGTCAGTACCTCTAACTGACTGAACAGAGCAAGAACAGGCAACAGAACAAAAGAGGAAGAAAATATGCAAAAGAGAGTAAAAAAATAAATGAAGAACCAGAAAAGCAAAGCAGGAGAGAAAAAGAGAAAGACAAAACTATAAGGTGGGGAGAAAAAGAGAACAAACCAACATGAAAATGACACAAGAATGACAGATGGATAAGACATAAAGTCAATCCTGCAATAGCTGGTGAGCAAAGCTACAGAAAATTCAGTAATATGTCTGTTAAAAGTTTTAGTGACTCAAGTTTTACGAGGTCTGCATAGTGGGTGTAACTTATTGCCCTCTGCTGAGGTGAGTATGGAGGTGGGGGGTCATTTAATCAGGTGGGAGGGTAGCAGGTGGGGACCCCACTGCCATCCCGCCTCTGCCCCGAATAAATCTGGGGCGGGAAGCTTCATGGTCGGTCTTCCCGCCCAGCCACCAATTGAGGCCCTTGACTGGGCTTTTAATGCCCATATTAGGGCCTTATCCCACCGCTGCTGGTATTCAACCATCAGCAAGGGAGACAGTCACCATGCAGGGAGCCTGGAAAGCTAAACCCAACTAGGTTTGCTTGCGGCCTCAGTGGGTAGGTGAGGGGTGGTTTGCCCCTGTTCAAAGGCACTCAGTCATATTCCCTGATCATGGGTCCAGGGTCAGGGAGAGGGGGCCCACAGAGTCACCCCTCTGCCCTTCCTGCTGACCCCCACCCCGTGCACCCCATCTCGCCCTCATTCACCTTTGGCTTGAGGTCCCTCGCCAATCATATTGAGTGTATTTCTGTTAACTGCCACTGCTCCCATTGGCGCTGTTTGCAATGTACAGAGTCCAACAGCTCCTGGGGCAGCAGGACCCCTGGGGCCCTTGATCCTGGGGAAGGCTCGCCACTGTCCACATAAGGGCCTGATACAAGGGCATGCCTTCTTCTTGCCAGCTCTTCAGTTGGGTGGGTGGGTGGGGGGGTTGGCGGGGGGGAGATCCCACCCCACCCCATCGTCTGCGTTAAATGCTGCTTAATTTATTGAAGACTAAGACAGGCGATCTGTTTGCCTTGTGGGCACAGACTTCTTTGATCTAGAGTTAGTTAAGAAAATGGGGTAGAAATTTCTTCGCATGGCTACACAGATTTCCCTCTATTCTCTGATGATAGGCAGTGCTCCATGGAGGCATTCTTCAATGGTCTCATTGAAGAATGCTGTTTGGGCCATACAGGTAGCGACCCACAGGCCTGCCTGCTCTGGGGGGAATTGAATTAAGTTTGTTTCATGCGGTGCTGCTCGAAATGGCATGGTGCGATCAAATGTCTCTCCCAGTGATTCTCTTCGATGGGGACAGTGTCCTGACATACAATCAGATGCATCAAATTCTCTAAGCAGTGGCTCATGCATTACAAGACACTGTTACATTTTAAACCAGAAGAACAGTGGATTTTTCTGAACAGCCATCCTGGTTCAACTGTAAATTACAACTTATGCTATGTAGTATCAATGTCTTGATGAATCACCAAGCAGAACATTCATTCCATAGTTTTAGCCTGTATGAAGTGGGGTTTCCATTCAATATTTTCTGGCTTCAGTTCAACATGAGATGTACTTGGAAGAGTACTTGGAGATGTACAATCCACAGTACTACTGATAAGTAGACTAATTATTAGTATAGCTGACAATGAAAAAATGTAGCTTTCAGATCATTAAGCTGGCAGTTGTCAAGCCATTTGTGCAAGAAAACAGCATTGGTAAAAAGTCCAAACTATAATACATATTCATATGTTTAAAATGGTGCCTCAACACCAATTTCAGTCACTGATGCAAAATATCCCTTTTAAAAAACAGACTTGATTCTGTCCTGCAACCAAAACATTTGAAGATAGTTAGGTACTACGATGCTTCCATATATGGTTTTGTGTCCTTGGTCTCCATATGTATGTCCCCATACCCAGCCATTCTGGGGGGGGAAAGACACATTGAAAGCCAGACAATTCTGAGAAAGGGAGAAGAGTTAAAATGCAGAGAACTCCTGCCTGGCTGCTCATGTGACTTCCAACAGATGGTGTCAAAATGTCACTGGGAAAGGTCAAGAATGGGATCCTGCCCTCCTAGTCACAGATTGTGTGTGCTGCAGGAGACCCAAGAAAGTGTATGAGAAAAATAATTAGTTGGGGGAGTATCAATCTAAACAACATAAATAGAAGTATGGAAATTATATAGAAATACATAACAAGCTTATTCATTTTTTTTACATTTTCTGTATTACATTTCCACTAGGTTTTCCCTTTAATTTTTTTTACATTAAAAATATTTACAAAATGTATGTTTAGCACAACCACTTATGGTAATCACCAACCCTTTTACAGTGAGAGCTTGGTATTTTCAACTACCAATATTAAAAATGTCATTTGATAAATGGAGTGTACACAATTATACGTATTAACAGATACAGGCTACTTCAGAAGGAAGGCAGGCTTAAGCCTGGAAATTACTGCAAGCGTCTTATCATACAAACACACTAAATAAAACTCCTCTCTGCTATTTTAACAGAAACATTAACCCATTCAAAATAAACAGGTTAACACATTTTTATAACGGCAATGATGAATTTCCAGATTTTAATAATGTATTTAAAAACGTTCACCCCTTCATTGGACATTCTGTTAAAACCAGATTGCATTTTAACCTTACTCAGAATAGCTTGAAGTTGCTTCTCCTCAAAAACATGATTGGTTGAGTGCATGACAAGCAAATCTATACCGAGAAAGTGATGGAAATATTAGAGAATGGGTGAACACAAGCCAACTTGGTTAAGTTGGTAGCAGTTGTGCCCATAAGTCAAAAGGTTGTGGGGTTCAAATACCAACACATGACTTAATGTCAGCTGATAATTCAATGTATTACTGAGGAGTGCCACATAGTTAGGGGTGCCACTTTTAAAAGCAAAAGTTAAACCGTGTTCCTGTCTGCTTGTTCAGGATGTAAAAGCCAAAGGCACTATTTGAAGAGCAGAACAGAGGAGAACCTGCAGTGTCTTGGACCATATTTATCCTTCAACCAAAACTAAAACTGCTGTGTATGTAGCCTTACTTTGCACAAACATTTGCCTACATAACAGTGAATACAACGCATAATAATGTAGTGGGTGTCCTAGAAATGTGAAAGGTGTTATATGAATACAAGTTCTTTCTAACAGCAATGTGAGAAACCTAGGGATAGATTGCCTTTTCATCCACAGTAGAAAAATAGCGTGTGCTTGAGATGGAGACAATATAAATACATAATTAAAATGGAGAATCATTTAAATGAAGAATTACGTTGTGGCAAAATTATTACCTCATTCTAGAATATATACCATACAAGGCAACCAACTCACTAACATATTAGAGTGAGAGAAGAAAGATCTCTTCCATAGCATTGCCAGTTAAAATAAGTAATGTCTTTGTACCATAAGTGCTGATGTACCCATTGCTGAACAGACAGTTTAGGGACTTGAATATCACTGAAATTAGATCTTGCATCAAAAAATAAGTCTGAGTTTGTACAAACCAGTACTTCTATTTGGGGCACTGGCCTGTGACACGACTCTTCTCTCCTTGCCACCCTGAGGAAAAAGCTGCTATAACATGTTCCCAAAAGTCAAGGTAGATCAAACATTCAAAAAGATTTCAATTTATGCACACATGGCTCACTACCGAAGCTAACTTTGCATTACCCAGGAGAGAGGAGCCAGTCAATAACAAGGGCTTGTTTCTGTCGGCAACATGTCTGAGAACAGTTTGCACTGTCCCTAACCTCCCAACAAACCACCTCCCTCCCCCAACCCACCCTTTAACATCGGAAATCCTACACAATAGTTAGTGCTATGTACTTCCCTTTTCCTCTCCAATAGCAGAATTCAGGGCGGACCATTTATTTGAACCTAGTTCATAAAGTCACTCAAATCGTGTAATGGGGAGTTTTATAAAACACACTCAAATTATAAAAATTAATATTTGCATGACCTATTCCTTCGTAAAACAACTGTTGTGAATACAAGTTTTCAGCACACCTACATGGCAAATTTTCCTAAAGCTAGCCCTCCAACCATTTTAATTGCAAAACTTAACAAATGTCGTCTGTAATGCAATGCTTAAGATCTTAGGCAGATTACTGTTATTGAGTTGTCCATGGGAAGAACATATTTTTATTTTTTCCTCCAGGAAGGCTATTCAGAGATACCTAATACTTTAAACCAGCACTTTAACGCAGTTGCTATGGGAACCTTCTAAAAAGTTAGATTTTGCCTGTTATGTAATGCCTCCCACACAATTTTCAGTAGCACCACTACTATCCACAGGCAGTTGTTTCAAAAAAAACCTAGGCTTTTCAAATTGTTTTTAAAGCAGCATTGTCCTGAACATGTAAGTTTGACGTTTTGACATATCAAGGTTTTCAGAATGAGCTAGAAATGTAGACTCTGAAATTATGCGACTCAATTTAATCTTGACCTTTGACTTTATGTAGATATCCTATAACATCAGGACAATTAGTTGATGCTAAGGATGTGCCGTTCAAGCAACACTCCAGCCTTTAATGTATTTTAAGTTGTTGGTTACCAATGGTCGATTTCAAAAGAAATGCTTCAACAGTGGCTATCTGACAAAGGTGGGGAGTTATGTGCCTGACACACAAGCAATCCAATGACAGTTTATTTCAGAGTCCCTAGCAAATAATGGAAATACTGTGTCTTTGGCAAGATACTCAGCCTTCAGATCTGGACTAACAAAATAGGGTAGATTGCTAACTAATTACAGAATTTAACAACATAAATACTGAACTGGTTAAATGAGAGAAAAGTCAAATAACAGATAAGGTGAGCTGTCAAATCAATTCTTATTTTAATACTCTAAAATAGAAGCGAGTGTTATGCAGAGGTGGGACCTCTCAGTAGTGCACCCATCCGAGTCTCATCAAAAATAATAAATACATCGTGGGAATGAGACGCTGATGGCATACAGATAGTTTCAAGTAATCTTATCTCAATTGTTTCTGTCCTGCAGCATTCACAGAGAAAAGTACAGGGAAGTCATTCAGCTTATCTAAACACATCCTTCCTGACACCTACAGCCTTTCCCATCACAGCGGTCTCTTTAGCGATTCCAAAGTTTTTTGCCTTTCCTGAAAGAATGCCCTAGCTATTGATCATTTTTTGTGTGAAGTGCTTAATTATTTAAGTCTTGAACTTGGCTTAAACCAGTTTAAACCTTGCTTTTGCTCATCTTAGCCATAATTTATCTTGAAATAGTGCTCCAGATTAATGCTTTCTATACCACTCAGCACCATATATATATACCTGTACCCCTCACATTTGCAGCTTTTTAAGGCTAAAAAGACTGAGGTTTTTTTTTTAGAACCTTTCCTCAATTCAATTCTCTGGTTCTAGTGTTTTGCCTTCTGGTCTTTCTCTGCACCATTTCCAGGTTGGATACTTCCATTTCTCAATTGAGAACAATATTAAAGCTGCGGCCTAATATCAAAATTTATATTCTACTGATTTGCAATATAACTAAGCATTATTTGCTTTATTGACTAGACTTGCACTAATCTATATATAATTTCTTCCACTTGAAAAATTAGACTCACAAGCAGCAAACCGCACTTACAAAATGTTTTCAATATAGCAAAATGTCCCAAGGATGTTTCAATGGGGGAGAAGGAAGAGTGAGAGAAAGGGGAAATTGATTCTATGCAGGAACTGGGAGGAACTTGAAGGCCTGGTTGGAGGAATAGATTTTCAGAATGATTTTGCAGAGAGGGAAGGGGGAAGGAAAGAGAGAAAGAAAGAGAAAATGTGTGAAAGAATGTGGGAAGAGACAGAAAGAAATAGAATAGGAGACAAGCCAAACAGGAAAAAAGCAAGTGAAGAGGGTACTCAGTAGAGCGCATACCTCTGCCACACTGTGGTAATTCAAACATTATTACAATTAAGTAGCTCTTCCTTGAGGCTTTTCCCTTCCTGGTTGATACTCTGTAATGACAAAGCTGAAAAATGAAAACTTTTTGTTAAGAGCTTCCATCTCAACTGAGGAGGCTTCAGGCCAATCCGCATCCAACAACCTGCTCTGAAAAACTCTGCTCGCATTTTGAGAGCTGTGACAAATTCCACTGCAGCAGCAAAGACAGCGCACAGTGGAGTGCTGCTTTAGGCAGCTTTAGAGTGCTTAAGTTGAAGTTTGGTGAGTGAGGGACTTTTAAGAGTTCATTTCTATCTAAATTCGAGCCTTTCTTTAATTTAGCAATTAACTAAAAGTTGCTCTTTGGGTTGGGAAAAGGCGAGTTTTAGTCCAGCTTTAAAACAGGGGTTATACAGGCTCTGCTTGCAGCTACAGCTAGTAAATTAGATAACTGGTTTAAACAGGTTTTCAAAAGCTAGATTCAGAGAGCATAAAAGTTGGCCATCTACAGTGCTGCCCTGGAGTGCTGCTTTGGGCTGCATTAGAGTGCTTCAGTTGGAGTTTGGTGAGTGAGGGAATTCAGTGAAGAGGGAAGGAAGTGATCCCTTCATTTTCTACCTTTCCTCAGAAACAAGAGCAGCAGCCTTGGTAAGTAGGACCTGATGAGTGTTTCCATTGCCCTTAATATCCTCTAAACTAGAGGAAGTAAAGGTAAAGGGAGTAATTTAAGGGTAAGTCATGGCAGGGCAGCTCAGCCATGTGGAATGCTCCTCCTGTGCAATGTGGGATGTCAGAGACACTTCCAGTGTCGAGAGCGACCACGTGTGCAAGCTGCAGCTACTCAAAATCCGCGTTTCGGAGCTGGAATCACTGTGGAGCATCTGCAAGGAAAAGATCTTCGTGGATAGCATGTACAGTGAGGTGGTCACACTGGTAAAGAGTGCACAGGCAGAAAGGGAATGGGTGACTGCCAGACAGAGTAAAAACACTAGGCAGGTAGTGCAGGAATCTCCTGGGTCGATCTCCCTTTCTAAAAGGTTTTCCATTTCGGATACTGTTGGGGGAGATGGTTTCTCAGGGGAATGCAGCAAGAGCCAAGTCGGAGGGGGTGGGTGGCGGGGGGAGAGAGAAAAAAGAGTGGGAGAGCAATAGTGATACCTGGTGCCAGGATTAAGGAAGCCACTGAGCAGCTGCAGGGCATTCTGAAGGGGGAGGGTAAACAGCCACAGGTCATGGTCCATATTGGTACCAACAACATAGGTAAAAAGAGGGATGAGGTCCTGAAAGCAGAATATATGGAGCTAGGAAATGAATTAAAAAGCAGGACCTCAAAAGTAGTAATCTCAGTATTACTCCCAGTGCCACGTGCTAATGAGATCAGAAATAGGAGAATAGACCAGATGATTTAGCTGGCTGAGGCATTGGGACTGAGACATCTGGGGAAAATGGGACCTGCACAAGCTGGACGGGTTGCAACCCAGCAGGACCGGGACCAATACCCTCGCAGGAATATTCGCTAGTACTGCGGGGAAAGAGTTTAAACTAGAGTGGAATGGGAACTGGAGTGGGAAGACACAAGAGGGGGAAACAAAGATAGGAATGAAAGGCAAAAGTGGAAGGCAGAGGAAACAAGGGCTAGCACTGTATCTGAATGCACGGAGCGTTCACAATAAGGTAGAGGAATTAACAGTGCAAATCGATATAAACGAGTAAGATATGATTGCGATTATGGTGACATAGCTGCAGGGTGACCATGGCTAGGAACTGAATATCCAAGGGTACTTGATATTTAGGGAGGGCAGGCAAAAAGGAAAAGGAGGTGGGCTGGTGTCGTTAGTTAAGGGTGAAATCAGTGCAATAGTGAGAAAGGAGAATCAGTCTGGGTGGAGCTAAGAAGCAACAAGGGGCGGAAAACATTAGTGGGAGTTGTCTTTCAGCCTCCCAACAGTAGTGGTAAAGTAGGGGACGGCATTACACAGGATATTAGAAGCGCGTGTAACAAAGGTGCTAGAGTAACAATGGGTTACTTTAATCTACGTTTAGACTGGGAAAACCAAAATAGCAGTAATACTATGGCAGATGAATTCCTGGAGTGTGTACAAGATGGTTTTTTAGACCCATATGTCAAGGAAACAACTAGGGAACAGGCTATCCTACATTTGGTATTGTGCAATTGTTATGAAAGTATAATAATTTTTAGAAATTTTTCTGGTTTATTGTAAAGCAGGTTTATGGGTGTGAATATAGTTGGGTCTGTCTGTGTGATTTAATTGCATTTGGAGTCAGGTAGACTGCCAGTTTGGAATTATCAAAAGAAGCTAGGTGTAGAAATGTGCTTGAAATGCTAATGAGTGAACATGGATGCTGGCTTAGCATGTAAGGTGCGAAGGGAATTTGCATTTTTAAATAAGTGAAGGGATTGTTTGGATTTCAAAGGGATGTTAGTCTGTTTACAACTAGTCACATAAGCAAGGCTAAGGAATGTGTTTATTTTTCGCAAAGGTTACTGACAATATTGGCAACATGAAAGTTTTTATATTATGGGAAAGGTACCGTTCCAAAGACATATGGAACAATAGAATTTACATATTAAAGAGAGAGAAACATTTATACAAGAGAATGAAAGGCTATGTGAGGAGAGTGCCATGTAAGATCTAACAGGAATGTGCGAAACAGCCTTCAAGAAGCCTCCAGCCATTTGTGCATAAGGTGGCTGTGTCCAGTAACTGATGTCGGAGAAAGCCATTTGGAATTTCACTGTCAAGTGGATACTGTGTTAATTTGCTGGTTCAGTTTTAAATCTGAAATCTATTTTGGACAGTTGCCTTAAAGTGGGTGTGTAACTGGGAGTCAGGTTAATTAGGAATTTTAGGAGTTATTATAGTAGTAAATAGTTGTGTCTTATGTATGTGCTTGAAATCTTTTATTTTGTTAATAAATTTTAATTTATTTTTAAAAATCTCTAAAGGTCTTGGTGGACTCATTACTTCTGAATTCAGTGCACACATCTTCTCGTAATAATTACAAATAGCAAAACATTTGTGATAGCACAACCAAGTTTCCCTTGTAGATTATGTCTGCCTGGCATCATCATCTGCCATGCCATAACACAATGAGAAGGGGTTAATTAGTAATCTTGTTGTGCAGGGTCCTTTAGGGAACAGTGATCATAACATGCTAGAATACTTCATTAGGGTGGAAAGCGAGGTAGTTCAATCTGAAACTAGGGTCCTAAATCGAAAAAGAAAAGATCTAAAAAGAAAAAGTATGAAGGTATGCGGCATGAGTTGACTAAGATAGATTGGGGAACTTTGTTAAAAGGCATGATGGTGGATAGGCAATGGCTAATATTTAAGGAACAATGTATGCATTCCAACAGTTATACATAACAGGAAAAGCAGCCCAACCATGGCTAACAAAAGAAATTAAGGATAGTATTAGATCCAAAGAGGAGTCATATAAAGTTGCTAGGAAAAGTAGCAAGCCTGATGATTGGGAGCAGGTTAGAATTCAGCAAAGGAGAACCAAGAGATTGATTATACGGGGAAAAATAGAGTAAGAGTGACCTTGCAAGGAAAATAAAAGCAGATTGTAAAAGCTTCTTTAAGTGTGTAAAAAGATTAGTGAAGACAAATGTGGGTCCCTTATAGACGGAAACGGGAGAACTTATAATAGAGAACAAGGAAATGGCACAGCAATTAAACAACTACTTTAGTTCTGTCTTCATGGAGGAAAGCACAAATAACTTCCCAGAAATGCGAGGGAACCAACGGTCTAGTGAGATGGAGGAATTGAAATAAATTAGTATTATTTTAAAAATAGTACTGGAGAAGTTAATGGGGCTGAAAGCTGATAAATCTCCAGGGCCTGATAATCTACATCACAGGGTACTAAAGGAGGTGGCCATTGAAGTAGTGGATGCATTGGTTGTCATCTTCCAAAATTCTGTAGATTCTGGAACAGTCAGGCAGATTGGAGGGTGGCAAACGTAACCCCATTATTTAAAAAAGGATGGAGGGATAAAACAGGGAATTAAAGACCAGCTAGCCTAACATGTGGTAGGGAAAATACTAGAGTCTATTATTAAAGGGTGTGATAACAGGACACTTAGAAAATATCAACAGGATTAGACAAAGTCAACGTGGATTTATGAAAGGGAAATCATGTTTGACAAACTTACTGGAATACTTTGAGGACGTAACTAGCAGAATAGATAAGGGAGAACCAGTGAATGTGGTGTATTTGGATTTCCAGGAAGCTTTAAATAAAGTCCCACATTAAGAGGTTAGTGTGCAAAACTAAAGCACAAGATTGGGGGTAATATATTGGCATGGATTGAGAATTGGTCAGCAGACAGAAAATAGAGAGTAGGAATAAATGGGTCTTTTTCGGAGTAGCAGGTGGTGACTAGTGGGGTACTGCAGGGATCAGTGCTTGGGCCCCAGCTATTCACAATATATATCAATGATTTGGATGAGGAAACCAAAAACATATTTCCAAGATTTCTGATGACACGGAACTTGGTGGGAATGTGAGTGGTGAGGAGGATTTTAAGAGGCTCCATGGCAATTTAGATAAGTTGAGTGAGTGGGCAAATGCATGGCAGATGCAGAAAATGTGGATAAGTCTGAAGCTATCCACTTTGATAGGAAAAAGAATGGAGAGGATTATTTAAATGGTGATAGATTGGGAAATGTTGATGTACAAAGGGATTGGGTGTCCTTGTACACCAATCACCGAAAGCAAGCATGCAGGTGCAGCAAGCAGTTAAGGTGGCAAATAATATGTTTTTTTTATTCATTTGTGGGATGTGCACTTCGCTGGCTGGGCCAGCATTTATTGCCCATCCCTAGTTGCCCTTGAGAAGGTGGTGAGCTGCCTTCTTGAACCGCTGCAGTCCATGTGGTGTAGGTACACTCAGTGCTGTTAGGAAGGGAGTTCCAGGTCTTCATTGTGAGAGGACTTGAGTACAGGAACGAGGATGTCTTACTGCAGCTGTACAGGGCCTTGGTGAGACCACACCTGGAGTATTGTGTGCAGTTTTGGTCTCCTTACCTAAGAAAGGATATACTTGCCATAGAGGGAGTGCAGTGGAGGTTCACCAGACCGATTCCTGGGATGACAGGATTGTTGTATGAGGAGTGATTGGGCCGACTAGGCCTGTATTCACTGGGGTTTAGAAGAATGAGAGGGGATCTCATCGAAACACATAAAATTCTGTCAGGGCCGGACAGACTGGATGCAGTGATGATGTTTCCTCTGGCTGGGGGGTCTAGAACAAGGGATCACAGTCTCAAGATATGGGGTAGACCATTTGGAACTGAGATGAGGAGAAACCTCTTCACTCAGAGGGTGGTGAACCTGTGGAATTCTCTACCACAGAAGGCTGTGGAGGCTAAGTCACTGAATATATTCAATGCAAATAGATAGGTTTCTAGACTCTATAGGTGTATGGGAGAGAGCGGGAGTATGGCGTTGAGATAGAGGATCATATTGAATGGTGGGGCAGGCTTGAAGGGCCATTTTCTACGTTTCTATGTTTCTACAACTTTCCAAAACAAGCATCCTAAATCAAACAACCCACAACATTCTAAAATAAAAAGTAAATTCATCCTATCTCCCAATGTTAATGGATTCTTAAAGAAATTCCAGGATCCAGATCCAGATCCACATCTTCGTCAAAAACTAACCAGTTTTTCCTTGGTCTATACCCTTTCATTGAAATCTATCCATTAGTTTTTAAGATATATTGTTGCCAGACAAACAGACTAATAAACAGGGCTGGAGGTAATTAAGAGCAATAATAGAGAAAGAGATAAAGTAAGCGTCTGAATGTGCACATGTTGAGAAAGAGAATTCCAGAGTTCAAGTTATGGCTATTAGCTCTGCCATCAACTGAATGAAGGGTCACAGTATGGTAATGCCAAAAAATTGGAGGGCTCCAGCTGAGCCATGACAAGATTACAGAAACAGAATAGAATGAAGCAATTAAGGGATGTGTAAACAGTATGAGGATATTGAAATCAATATGGCAAATGGAGACAAGATATGGACAGTCAAATTTTGAACACATAGTAGTTTGTGTTGGGTGGGGACCAGTAGGCTAGCGAGGTGAAAACTGGATGGACTGAGCATGATGGTATCAGGAGTGAAGTCTCAGCATTAGTGAGTTAGCTTGTAATTGATGTGGTTGGTGTCATTAAGCTGAATTTGGCAATCTTCTTGATGGACAGGTGTGGGGTTGAAGCTCTTGGAGACCAAGATTGTGCACACCAGGTTCAACTTGAGCAAGCAACCAGGGAGTGGAATGGAGACAGATCTTAGGGTTCAGAGCTTCCAGTATATAAGTCAAGCAGATGGCTTTGATCTTGTTATCTATTATTTTATAAATGTTTTACGAGTTTTAAACAGCATGGTTTAAAAGCTTAACTCGAAATCTTCTGCTTTAAACTAGGTTAAACAGAGAGTGCAGCTGTAATTTCATTTAAGTTTATTTAGGTTGCTAATGATACTAAAATAAGTGGACGAGAAATGGACCACGATGGTGGTCTTAGCACTGAATCAGTACTGAAAGATTACTACAGTTATTGATGAGGCAATATATTAGATCTATTCAGAGTGCAGCTTTTTTTAAAAAGGGAAGGTCATTACGAGATATACATAGAGGACAATTACTACACTAAAGTTTATATGCCATGCGCATTGTTCGAATGCATTTGTTGTAATCTAAAAACGAAGCAGTGATGCACTAAATTCTTATATTCTCAAAGCAATCACTGTTTACATTTCCACAGAATGGTTCTAGTTAGTAATAAAATTACAGACCAGATTAGTGAACAACAACCTGCCAAGATCACTTGACATTGCAGAATTACAATGAAATCTTGTAGCAAGTTATGTAAAACTTTTAAGGATGAATCATCTTAGCTATATTTGAAAATTGATGAATTAAAATAACTTTGGCTACAATTTTTATTGCTCTATTAACAGTGCAAAGTATTGCAATTAGTTTTGGAAAGTTCTTACCAAGAGTATCTGTCTATTGAAATAGCTTGTTTTCTTTAAAAAAATGTTTTATAAGTTTAGCATTCTTTGTTCCCTTCTCTGCTTGTCTGTTTTGGGTGGTGTTGAAACATCAAGCGCTTTTTTCTGTTTAAAATTGAAGTGCTGATGACACTGCTGCTTTGAATAAATTACTAATTAGTGAGGAGTTGAACTATAAAGAAGCTAATAATGTGGAGTATTTCAGTAATCTGGTCAATTCAGGCATACATATAAATGCTGTTCCCACACATCAAATTCATTAACACCTCTTCACTGGTTCTTCCAGTCATCTGCATCAATGGTTTTGAGACAAACAGCAAATTAGATAAATGACCAATTTCTCAATTTTTGCTGCTCCAGGTTGTGTTTGCCAGGACATCAGAAGAAATTTCAGCTCTCCTTTGAATGCTGCCATGGTTATTTCCACTTGCATAGGCAAACAAGGTGTTGGTTTAAATGTTACATCACTTTCTGCACCATTCCCTTTGAAGTGTCTGCCTCGATTATGTGCTTAAACCCCAGAGTGGGACTTTGATGACAGTATTTCCTTTTTGCTACATAGAGTAGAAGTCATTAACATTAATGTTGCTGTTCTGTGTCACCCACAAAGTAAATTCAAGAGACGAATTGTTAAGGGAAAAAGTACCAAAAACTGAGAAACAGAAAATTTTTGGAAATAAACAAATCCAGAAATCAGTTCCTTTTTTTGCTTTTGAGATAACATTAAGTTAAAGTTACATTCTTTATTTGCTTTGCGTTCTGGGTTCATCCTTTTCACCATTTTGGAGATTGGAGGAACATTTTTAAAAATTGCCACTGGAAAAGAGCTCCAAAGGCTAGCTTTTTGGACAATTTAAATGTCAGTATGAATTTTTGATGAATTTTTAAACAGAGCTTGCCAATGCAGCACAAAATACCAATTCACTACAGAAAAGGCAGGTGGATAAAACTGGTGAATGTATGAAAACACCAGATACAAAATGGAATCTACAACAAAAGCTAAAAATGACAATTTGCATTTGTATAGCTCCCTTAACATATAAAAAAAACATTTTGGATGAAGGCAAATGAATAGATGGGAGAGAGTTTAAGTTGGGTGAGCAAAGCTTAGTCGAAAAGATGCCAAGAAAGCTTTTTTAAAAAAAAGAGGTGAAAAGACAGGGGTTTAGTGAGGGAGTTGCAGGGAAATGCCAAGATAGTAAAAGGCTCTGCCATCAATAGTGAGCTTATTAGATGGCCACAAGAGAGGAAATCATAAGAAGAAGAGACGCAAAATGCATTATAAGGTTTTATTACTTATGAAATTACAGCCAGAGTTACTAATTTTGACATACTATACAAGAGAACAGCTACTGAACGAACTCTTGTTACTGGGTGACTGTACTCTCATAACGCATACTCTGGAGGACATTCAGCTACTTGCTGATCGCTTTTCCCTTGCCGCAGGACACTCTGGCCTGACAATAAGTCAGAAGAAGACAGACATATTGTATCAACCCACCCCTGGCCATGTACTCCAAGACCCCATTGACACTATCAACAACATACCCCTCTGTTCAGTACTGAAGTTTTGCTATCTTAAAGGAAATAAACAACCATCAGCTGGGAAAAGCACATCCCCATCCCCTTTCCAATCCCCCTTTTTCCAATAATTTATAATTTTTAAAATATATTTGTCTTTTCCCACCTATTTTTAAATTCATTTCGATCTATCGTTTTATCTCCACCTTTTAGCCCATTTCAATCTCTTCCCCCCACCCCACCCCCACTAAGGCCATCTGTCACTTGCTTGTCCTGCTTTCTACCCTTAATGTCACCATTAGCACATTCCTTAGATAATATCACCACCGTCAACACCCCTTTGTCCTTTTGTCTATGACATCTTTGGCAATCTCCTCTTTGCCTCCACCTATCACTGGCCCTCTATCCAGCTCTACCTGTTCCACCCCCCCTCAACCAGCTTATATTTCACCACATTTCTATATTTCCTTAGTTCTGATGAAGAGTCATGCGGACTCGAAACGTTAACTGTGTTCCTCTTCGCAGATGCTGTCAGACCTGCTGAGTTTTTCCAGCTATTTTTGTTTATGTTTAAGCTCAGCACTTGGCAGGTTCACACAGATTTTGGAATGAGCATGGAGTTTGTCTCAGAACAAGGATTAAATTCTAACAGTGGTTCTTACATCACTTCTTTATGGGTGCGAGACTTGGACAACCTACTGGCATCACATAAAACAACTAGAAGCGTTCCATTTTCATCGTCTGAGATCTATTTGCAACATCAGGTGACGGGGCAAAATCCCCAACACCAAGGTTTTTGCAAAGTGCTGCATGCCTGGCAGTGACAGTGTGCTCACTGGAGCTCAGCTTCATTGGGTCAGTCATGTGGTTCACATTAAGGATTCCCGCATACCAAAGGCAGCACTCTGCAACCAGCTGAGAATGGGAAACTGCACCACCGGATATCCCAAACTTTGATATAGAGACAATCTGAAAGCCAACCTCAGAACTTGTAAACTGTGGGAAAAAACAACCTTGGGCAAACCTAAATGGAGAAGTCTCCATCATCAAGCAATTACGACATTTGAAGAGAACAGAGTCGAGTACCTTCAGGACAACTGAGCGCAACACAAAGCCAATGCCTCCAACCATCCCGCCAATGTTGACTTCAAATGCAGTGTTTAAAATTGGTTTTTCTTTTTTTTTGACTTACTGAACAGGGTTGGGACCCAGCGCGGGTGGGAATTAAAAACCGTGGCCTTGAGGGTCGTCTCAGGATTCCGACGCTTTCAGGACAGCTTTGGATTTTGAAAGGGTCAGTGACGGGGAGGAAGTGGGAAACACAGTCGGCATCAATTAACGGACACATGAGCTCTTTTAGGAGTTCGTTAAGAAGCTTGTTAGTTGAAAACTGGAATTTTTAAATGTTTTTCCGGCAAGCTCGATCAGTGTTATGCACGTTTGTGAACAGCTGTTGGGTTTTCCACGGGGCCCTGGTAAACTGCTTTACATTAGTTTTCAAATTTACTCTTCCGGGTCCAAAGACCATTGGCGCAAGCGCCGCTCCTACTCTTTTCCTCCATGGTTGCTTTCTGCCATGATCCACCTCGAGGAACTGCCCAATCTAATTGGCAACAGAGCCACAGCCTTCAACATGGCTGCCACTTATCTTTGCCGCCGATGCCAGGCAGGCAGCTCCTGGGTCTTGAAGGTGCTCGGCACCACTAATGGAGTGCTGTGCTCGTCTCCTGCCTAATTCAGTCTTCTGCTTTTTTTTTTAAAAAAAAGTGGCAAGAATGACATGAAGATGGTGGAGTGGTGGTAATGTCACTGGACTATAATCCATTAACAGGGGTTCAAATCCCACTATGGCAGCTGGTGGAATTTGAATTCAATTAATAAATCTGGAATGAAAAGCTAGTCTCAGTAATGGTGACCATGAAATCATCATTGATTGCTGTAAAAACCCATGTGGTTCATTAGTGCCCTTTAGGGAAGGAAATCTGCTGTCCTCACCTGAACTGACCTACACATGACTCAAGATCCAGGCAATGTGGTTGACTCTTAACTGCCCTCTGATTTGACAAGCCACTCAGTTCAAGGGCAATTAGGGATGGGAAACAAATGCTGGCCTTTGCAGCAATGCCCATGCCCCATGAAAGAATAAATAAAGCAAAAATAACAACCCTCTCATCAAATTTGTCCTGTAGTGATGTACACCCTCTCCCCATTCTCATATCTGAGCACTTAGCCCCTGTAACAGCATAACCTATTCACAGAATCTTTACAATGCAGAAGGAGGCCATTTGGCCCATCTAGTCTGCACTAGCTCCCTGAAAGAGCATTCTACCTGGTTCCACTCCCCTGCCTAAATCCCGTAACTTTGGACATTCTTTCTTTTCAGATAGCTATCCAAATCCTTTTTGAATACCTCGATTGAAGCTGCCTCCACCACCATCTCAGGAAGTTCATTCCAGACTCCAACTACCCTCTGGGTGAAAAAGAAATTCCTCACATCACTTTTATTCCTCTTGCCAATTATCTTGAATCTGTGCCCTCTAGTTCTTAATTCTCCCTTGAGTGGGAAAAGTTTCTCATTATTTACCCTGTCCATACCCCTCAGGATCTTGAATACTTCTATCAAGGCTTCTCTCAGCCTTCTTTTCTCCAAGGAAAATAGTCCCAACCCCTCCAATCTATCATAATATCTACAGTTCTTTATCCCTGTAATCGTTCTGGTGAATGTCCTCTGTACTCTCCCCAATGCCTTCACATCCTTCCTCAAGTATGGCACCCAGAACTGGACACAGTACTCCAGATGAAGCCTAACTAGTGTCTTATAGAAGTTCAACATGACCTCCCTACTCTTGTACTCAATGTCCCCATGAATAAAACCTAAGATACTGTATGCTTTATTAACTGCTCTCTCAACATGCCCTGCCATCTTCAATGACTTATGTACATATACACTGAGGTCCCTCTGTTCCTGCACCTCCTTTAGAGTTTCTCCCTTACTTTATACTATCTCTCCATATTATTCCTGCCAAAATGACTTGTCTTGAACAATGCCATTGGAGATTTACCAGTATTATAAATAACATGTTTTGTTCTGTAATATATGGTACGTTAATTATCCACATTCCAGTTATCTGACTTCTGATTATCTTAAAATTTTGCCACACAAAATCACGCTCGAGGCATTTCATCTTTAAACAATCAACTAACGTTTCTTCAATTAATTTTAGTTTACCTTCTTTTATTAAATAAACATCATAATACTTCTTTTGTCTGTATTTTTACTGCAGTGTCTATACAGTATTGCTGTATTTATACATGCAAGATCAACTCTTGGCTTTTTGTCAATTACCATTATCTGCTGGGATTTTCCTCATTTACAGTAATCACTGAGATTGTACTATATCCACATGATGAACACAACTTTATCTGTGTGAAATAAAGGAGTACGATTATAAAGTGATTTCCCTTATCTCTAAAGCATTTTTAAAAATAGCCATACTTACTGGAGGTGGTTTTTTCCTCATTTCAAAGATCCTGGTTTCCCCAAAGCTGAGTGATGCAATAATAGGTTTCTGTCCCAGTGATGGTTCATCATCACTGTGCCAATCAATGCTGTCTTTGCCATTTCGGTACAGATTGCAAAGAAGCGAATTAAAGGTGTATCCAGTTACTTCCGCAATTTGATCCTTTAGCATAGTCAGCAAAGGGTGCCACTAAATGGAACACAAGAACTTATTATCAGGTCATAAAAAAACGCTGGTGTACCAAGGATAGCAGCACAGATGGGTAGATTGCTTTAAAAGAAAGTGAAACAACATACATGAGGGTTTGCTTTCATAGCTGTGCGGGAGTATGTGTAAGGGAGGTCCCCATACCAGGCTGTGAGTCGTGGCTCTTGATATGATCTATCTGCAGCACATAAAATATTCACAGGTGAAAATAAGTCCTTTCACCAATAGCCATTGTAGAGTTCCAAATATACCACACTATAGTCTTCTGTATTCACACTTAAAATAGGATGTTTACAACATAAAGCAGGAGTTAGTCAAAAAAAGAATCAGTCAAAGTTTTTACTCTTGAGAGCGTTCAGTGGCTACTGTAAAGTGCATTAATATGAATAGAGTTTGGCTATGATGCTCCCCACAGTCAAATAGTCTGCTGACGCTACAAGGTGCCAGAAGCTGACAACAACCACATTACAAGTCCATTCAGGTAAGATGAAATTTTAAAAGAAGTCTGCATTATTCTTTTATCATTTTAGGCGTTATAGAGCTTATTTCAAACATATTGAAATCACATCACAAAACATGTAATAGAAGCAACTGATCTATTACGATAGCTTCATTTGGTTCACTCCTCCTTTCCCTAAGCATTAAGGCCTACGCAATGTGCCTTTTTGAATAGTCCATCCATGTTTCATATTGAAAGGAACACTAAGGAATGTTTCCTTTAATATACTGGGGCAACTGAAATTATTCACAAAGAACTTCTGAAATGATGAGAACAAACAGCACAAAACATTAAGTTTGTTTTAAGCAACATTGTTATGTTGAAAAATAGAATCTTGCTTCAAAACAGAAATCAGAAGCTAGGCAATCAGTTTGGATAAGAGGGGTAACACCAAAGTGCACAGTGGACACCATTTAACTAAACAGTTCAGGAAACACCACTGATTCAATCAGAGAAACATTTGGTTAGTTAATCACATTAATTCCAATGTTGTACTGTACTAAATTATATTAATTTAAATACACAGAGCCAATTGGAAGGTTTGGCCAATTCAGATAAGTGCTGTTCAGACAAGGGGTATTTTACACTAGTGTGTTTGTGACTCTCTTATCTTTACAGTACTGATATTGCTCTTAGTTTGGGGTGGGGAATGGAAAATAGGTACAAAATAGAGCAAACTTCAATGTCCAGACTATAAGAAACAAAGAAATTTAGAATATTTATTTAGTACTGTTAGGGAATAGAGATAGCTTAAGTAAGTTATTTTGGTGTTTGTGGGTGTTAGGAATGAGTTTTAGCTTTAAGGTTTAAGTTTGATTTGTATTTCCGTATCTGTGTTAAGAAAAGGTCAAGTTGAGTTTTAGTTTCACTTTAAAAGGTGCCTGAATTTCTAATGAGAGTTTACGACTGTAAGAGAAGTTAAGCAAACACAAGAGTAGAAAAACTGGGCTGTTGCAACAGGGGTCCAGAGAGCGAGGTTCCTCCCACAGACACACACAGAAGAAACTAGAAACAGCAGTTTCTGAGTTCAGTTTTTGAAGACAGCTGTCAAGCAGAAGCAACCTAGAAGGGACAGAAAGCCAGTTCCAGGCAGCTGCCAGAGAGAGACTGAAATAAAAGGGACAGACAGCAAGTTCCAAGCTAAAGAAGAAAGTCCCCAAGAATCCAGGGGACTAGAACAGGAGAAAGTCCCAAGCAGACCTTCTAGTCAAAGGAAGGACAGGAACCTTGAAAGATTCTGTTAAGTGAAGTTAAGAGTGAGGGGCAGTGAAAGGCTCCAAGCTTAAAGCTCCAAACTGCAGGAAACAGAGTTAAAGCTATATAAAGCCTTGTGAGAAGTCAGAAGGTCCTAGAGGCAACTGAAGATCTGTAATTCTTTGCTATGGGCATGTGAAGCAGTGGTGTACTGTTGACAACAGAGTTGGTGAGAGAGTGTGTGGAAGAAAGCTTGAATGTATGTGGTGACCCAGGGGAGAGGAACATTGAAAGGAGAGTTTGAAACCCTGGAGTTGGACCCTTGCAGAAGACATCTGAAAGAAAGCATCAGTTTGGGAGAAGATTCCAAAGCGGGTTCTTGGAAAGTGGAGATTGGAAGCCCTCATGTGAAAGATGGAGTTCAGTGAGACTGATTAGCTCATGGTGTGACAAGCTCCAGGGGAGAGTTGAGGAGAGATCCATAGCATCTGGTTGAAGTGGCATCTGTCACTTGGCTTCAGAGTGTGGTGTGTCTGACCACAGGTCGCCAATTGGTTTACTGCACTTACTGTGAACATTATCTCATAGTTGCTTCACTGGATTCTAACTGCCAATTTAATTATTTATACTGGTATCAAGGCCAAATTGGTTCCAATCAGCATTAGTACAACAATCAAGGTCTAGATATATCTGTGAGCATTTTGAGGAAGGGAGACTGCATTCAGAATGCCTCATTTTAGTTTGGTTATCATCATTTTTGACTATAAAGTCTGACACAGACATTTCCAGGAAGATCGGCAACCACAGCCTAGTAAGAAAATAAATGGTCAAAATGTCTGGTGGAAATGTCAATGATAAAATAGCAAAAATGAATCACTATCAATTGGTGCTTGAAGTTGCATGTTGGGACAGCACAATCGAACATAGTGTGCCCTTGAATAATGGGATGCAGGCTTGCACCCAAGATTCTCCACATGTTGGACTACAGTTCTGAATCATTCAGCCTTTCCTTAGGCGGGGGCATGATCAGGGATTGTTTAAGTTTATGTTTAAAAACAATTTATATAAGAAAACGGCTTTCCCGCAACAGCTTCCACTGAAAATCACTTCCCGCCCTGGTCCTACAGCTGTGATTAAAAGTTCTAGGCAGAACGGTGTAAATTTCTGGGCAATTTCAGGGCATCTAGCCAAGTCTCCGATAACAGGGTCAGTGTCGGAGGCATCCACTCAGGGTTCCGGGCCGTGTATATATGTAAGCAAGTACCGCGCATGTGCGCGTGTTGGGACTTCTTTGATCAGAAGATCCAGCCAATTTACTAAGAAACAATGAGGATATTCCTGTTTGCTTATTGCATCATATATGTTTATGTAGCAGCAGGAAGTAAACATGCACTTAATTGTATATTTATATCTGTTATATATCAAGGGCCATTCGCTTTTTAATTCAGGTAAATATTTACCAATTTAGAACGAGAGTAGATTTATAATGCGATTGGAATTAGCATGAAATTTATATTAGCATTTAAACCAAAGGGAATTGGGATTGGAACAAGAGCTTTATAAGCAAAACAAAGTAATAGATGAACCGCAAACTTACTTCTATAGAATAATTTATTCTATAGTACGATGTGATTATTAGGGCCTGTGCTGTACCCAAGTACACAGGTTGAAAAAACACTGAACAGAACTCCAAGTGTTCAGTGTTCTGAATGGACAGGGACTTGGCACAGTTAGCATTTACCACACTAAATGCAGCAAAGGTTTGCCTGAATAAAGGCACAGTACTAAAACATTGCTCAACAAGAAGCATCAATGCTACATCGAGTCAGTCCCTCTACAGGGAATAGCTGACCACCAACTATAAAACTTTTAAAATCTAGCAGACTCTAAACTTCAGTATTAATGCTCCAACAAACATTTGAACTATCAGCTCATTTGAAATAAATAGCTGAACAACTCGCCATCATAAAAATTAATAACCAATCAGTAAGCAAACTTTTAAATTGTGAATGAAATATTAAATATTAGCATTTTGATCAGTCATAAGTTTGTAGAGACTATTAAAATAAAAAATGTTCTATTCACTATTAACCTAAAAGGTGTTCTATTACCATTAACCCAGTAGGCATTTTTTGCCAGTACCAAGAACATTATCATCCCAATAAAGATCTAACTTCATCAATGATTGCTGCAAATAAGGTGTCACTTAAATTCAAATGAGAGACCACACAAGTTAAAAGGGATTTGAATTAAACTCTGAAGATTGCTGAGTACAGGAGACCAAATTTGACATAGTCACAAGTAATAGTACATCATTTATCATGTATGAATAAGCATCGGGATGTAATCTAGCTTAAAAGGTTTATATTTTTATTTACACTTACATAACATTTCACCACAACTGCTCCTACACGCAGGCACCAATGGCTCGGTTGCAGATTTTACTAATTGAGCTCTATAAATCTGACAGGAAGTGCTTTTTCTGTAGACTGAGACTAGCCCTGCTAGATTTCTTTCGCCAGTGGGCTCAAAAGATACTAGTGTTGTAAATACTTAACTTCCTTCTCCAAACGCCTGGAATATAAATTCCTGAGCTGGGAGAGGGCACAAGTCCCATCTCTGTTCAGGTCCATCTAGAATGTGGGCTGAAATCAACTCCACTGCATAGGATTCCACATTGTTTAGAGAGGACCTTTAAGTTTTGAATTCTGGTTTGGGGAGCCTTGGACTCCAATCCCTGCCGCCCACTTATGCCAAAGGCACGAGCCTTGGGTACGGTGGATTCTGGGGTTTCCTGGGAATTTCTCCCTTTATGTTCCTGAAAGGCCTTTTTGGAACTTATATCAGTTGAGACCGGGCTTCCCAAATTCTGCAAACATTGACTAAAGAGGACTAATTATCTTCTCTCGTGGCACGGTGAGAGGCAAAAGCACTTCTTAGGTCCATTTGGATTTTTGGGGTAAACCTCAGGTGGCAAGGCAAGATGCCAAAGGTGTGAGATGACATACTGCAATAATGTTTGGAGGCTATGAATTCTAAGGGGGACTACTTTAAAGATTTACCTAGTTGAAGTTAGTTCTCCAGAGGAAGAAAAGTGAGAAATCACATCACTCACACTTCCTAGTGGCTGGTTATGAGTGGTTTAAACAGAAAGTTGGGCACAGGTCACTTGCAAGGTGAAAATAATTTGGAAAAAAAAAACAAGGAAACTGAACAAATGCCTATATTTTATAAATTTTGGAGCACAGACTTAAACTATAAATGTTTCTGTCACAAGTACAATATGCTAGAAAACTATGAAAATTCTGAAATGAAACAAACCCTCTCTGATGTTAGATTTTTGCTGCCACGGTATTTCCATATACAGCTGTTCAAACATCCAATCAGCTTCCTTTGAGTCAACAAAACCAGGTTTCAGATGTAATCTGAAAATGAAGAAAAAGCAAAAGGGAAAAAAAAATAGAATAAAGTAGTCGTTTGGTAGTACAGAACCTGAGTATTGCTGAAAAAAGACATTTTGTCGAAGCTTTTTGTCTTCCACTCATTACCACAAGGGTAATTTAGATATTCACTTGGGTTGTCATAGCCTCCAGGGCTATGGGCCAAGCACTGGGAAATGGGATTAGTGCAGTCAGACCTTTGTTGACCGGCACGGATACGATGGGCCGAATGGCCTCTTTCTGTACTGTAAACTGTCTATGAGTCTATGAAACAATTGCAAGAATGCCAATGTCAGGGCGAGCAACAACTTTATACTGTATGAGAAGAGAGTGCTGATTGGTTGGCAAGTGGACACTGATTGGTAGAGGCGTAACCACGGAGAATGCAACAATTAACGGTGACTGGCAGTTAACTGGCAGTGAACGGTGACTGTGACATCTTTTGGTTATCTCCTCCTATCACTGCTTGCTTGTCCCAACAACCAACCACCCCCCTTCTCCCCCCACCACCTTAAACCAGCTTATATTTCACCCCTCTCCTATTTGTACTTAGTTCTGTTGAAGGGTCATGAGGACTCGAAACGTCAACTGTGCTCTTCTCCGCCGATGCTGCCAGACCTGCTGAGTTTTTCCAGGTATTTTTTATTTTTTGTTTTGGATTTCCAGCATCTGCAGTTTTTTGTTTTTATCTCTGGTGACTGGCAGTTGACTGGCAGTGAACGGTGACTGGCAGTGAACGATGACTGACAGTTAATTTCAAACAATGCTTGGCAGTTAACTAATCAGTCACCATTAATTGGTGCATTCTTCAAGGCAACACCTCTACCAATCAATGGCCACTTGCCAACCAATCAGCACACTCTTCTCACACAATATAAAGTTGTTGCTTCCCCTGACATTGGTATTCTTGCGATTGTCCTGATGAGTGCAAGACAAAAAGCTTTGACAGAATAAAGTGGTGAAAACATTTCTCTGTTTGCCTGTAAAATCTAGGCATTTCATGATTCAATTTCCAGATACTTTTTTATTCATTCATGGGAAGTGGCTGCTGGCAGGACCAGCATTTATTGCCCATCTTTATTGCACTTGAGAAGGTAAGTGGTGACCCAGCTTCTTGAGTACAACTGAATGGCTTGCTAGGTCATTTCAGAGGGCAGTTTGGAGACAACCACATTGCTTTGGGTCTGAAATCACAAAGGCCAGACCAGGTAAGGGTAACAGATTTCCTTCTCTAAAGAACATTAGTTTCATGGTCATCATTACTGAGACTATTTATTCCACAGTAAACATTCATTTGACACAAAAATAAAAATACCTGGAAAAACTCAGCAGGTCTGACAGCATCTGCAGAGAGGAACATAGTTAACGTTTTGAGTCCGTATGACTCTCATTCATTTGAATGTTGGCATCCTACAATCCAATTTACTACAATCGGATTTATGGTGCAGCGTTTTCAATTTTTAGACTTTTGCTTTACATGAAGAGTGCAGCAATAAAGAAATAGGGCCAATTGTCCACCAACCCCCAGTCCAATCTGGGTATAATTAGCGTGGAACACACCAGAGGTGCAGTCAGCTAGGTCGAGGAACTGAGCACCCAAATTTGTTCAAATTCTGGGCAGGAATAGGTGCTCAGGAAATAGCTAGGTAAATGGCTTCAGCCACTGCCTCCAAATAAACCACATCACAAAAGGACAGGTGGTACAGTACTAAAAACTCTCTCTTGGCTTTATCTCTCTCTTGGTTTTATTCCCATGTTACATGAGATCACCACAATGCTGGTTGATCACTCTTCATATATATACCATCATTTTTGGGTTTGGCAGGTAGTTTTTAAATATTGTCTTCAACGTAAGGTGTAAAACGCAAGTAATACGTAGAGAAGTACCAAAACCATTTTTTATTCAAAAATAAAGACTTTTCTCCCTTAAGACAAATACCATCTAAATGGCAGCTCTGGAATCAATAGCACTGTTTTTCTGGGAGCAAGTTGCCCCTGAACTGTATCCAATGATTTTAAAGAAAGTTTAAGTGCAGAGGTCTCTAATATTCATTTTCATGAAATTTTCATTGCTGTGACCTCTTCAGAATGCTATTAAGTGCAGTGGGATAAGGGCCAAAATGGGAGGAATGGGTCAGCATCCATTTCTCCTCTGCATTGTACAAATTTTTGAAGCAGGGCAATGGGACATCAGCCCAATGGCGTACGTAGAAAAATTGTCAAACCGAATGGTTCAGAATGGAAAGCAAAGAGAAAGGTACTGATCACGGGAACATTGCAGCAGAACTACTACAAGGCACCACATAACAATCCAGGTAACACATCACATTTAAAGGTTGGTAGACTGCAGTGCATGAATATTTTGCAAAATAAATACATTTGCTGCTAAATTTCCAAAATAAAAGGTTTTGGTAATCATAACTTTGCTCATTGTGTGACCACTCAAAGCAGCAGTAAAGGGAGACAACAGTGTAGTGGTGATGTCACTGGACCAATAATCCAGAGAACCAGGTTCAAATCCCACCATAGCAGCTGGTGGAATTTGAATTCAATTAATAAAATCTGGAATTAAAATCTAGCCTCAGTAACGGTGACCATCATCAATTGTCGTAAAAACCCATCAGATTCACTAATGCTCTTTAGGAAAGGAAATCTGCCGCCCTTACCTGGTCTGGTGTACATGTGTCTTTTAACTGCCCTCTGAAATGGTCTAACAAGCCACTCAGTTCAAGGGCAATTAAGGATGGGCAACAAATGTTGGCCTTGCCAGAAACACCAAAGACTGAAAAAAGCAGCACGCTTCATCTTGGGAATGGTGCTTAAAAAGGAATATCAAGTTAAGTTTCTCCTGCAAGACTAAAGAAAACTTGAACTGTTGAAGCGGTTGACTCCAGCATTATGGCCGTGCAGTTACAGAATCTGAAACATCATAAAACAACTGCAGATTCATAGGTTAAGTAAAGGGTTGGTTTCTTTTAAATAGAAGTTTTCTAAAAACATATAGTCCCTTCAATTCGGTTAAATTACAACTGAAGAATCAAAGGACTATTTGTTGAGTAAGGATTTAATAATATCCAAGCAACCATCACTTTGCAAGAGAAATTCTACATCACCGTCACTGCTGCCAGTTTGGATATTCATGACAAAAAACACCCACTTTGATGGCTCATTGGATCAGTGAACTACCTAAAGTGGTACTGAACCATATGGACCTGGAAGTTGCAACATTTGATCCCGGGTCTGTGCAGATTTGTTAATCTCAAATCTAAATGGCAGTAAGGGTGCCCTTACAAGTACCTCTGAGCCAGAGAGCAAAAATGCTCACCACGCTTCCTACTCCTTTAGTGATTCTTGTTGAAAACATGTGTGTGTGTGTTTGTGTGTGTGTGTTTGTGTTTGTGTGTGTCATGAAGCTATTAAGGTATATATTATTGGAAATTATTTTCCTTTAAAAATAAAGGTTTGGTCTGTGGGTGTGTCTTAATTGCATTAAAGCAGCTAGTCTGGGTGTTTTGATGTTTACTAGTTTTGAGATGTAAGAGAGGTTGAATACAGTTGCATTTTGTTGAATAGAGCATTCAAGAAAGGGGGTGAAACCTGGCACCTAGCTAGCAAAAACCAAGCAATATGTTTATATTACTAATAAAATTGGTACAATGAAAGGGGTTTTATTGTTAGAAGAGGTGGAGTTCAAAGGGGCCGGTGATACAATAAGAATTTACATTCAATGAGCTGTGTTGGGTATAACAGACACCAGTTTTGTGTGTGCAGGGCAGAGTCAAGGTAAGATCAAAGCAGGTGTAAGCCTACAACTGTCTCCACAGGAACCAAAGTGAAAGGAACTGCATTTTGAATTTGTAAGGTGAAAATACTTTGTCTGATGTCTGCTGAAAGTCTATGGGTTGCTGTTGCCTTAATGGAAATTAGTTTGGGAATTTGTTAAAAGTTATGAGAGTATTAATTTGTAGCCATGTGTGTATATTTAACTTGTGTAAGTTAATAAATGTCTCATGTATTTTGATATAAAACCTCTCAATAACTGGTGGTCTGATTTCTGAATTTAGGGTCGCATCTCAAACATACAGAAATTAAAACATAGGTTATGACAGTTGTTTAAAGTTTCCCTCTGAGATTTTTAAATAACTCATCTTTTCCAACTGCTGTGTCATAACAATTGTGGGCTCTAGCAGGATAAAAATATTTCTAATTCATTGATTGGTTTGGAATTGGTGAATCTTAAGGCTATTAGTATGAGAAGCACTTTGAATTCAGGAGTTGGTGAGGTATTTTAGAAGTGATGAGACAGCAAGATGGTTTTGGCAATTGCTAAGACTTGTCTAGGAGTAAAAGAGATAGCTCTGATTGGGTTCGAGAAAATAACCAAAAGTAAGTTAACAGAGTTGGCAGATAAGTTAAAATTGGGATTACCTAAGGGTGCTAGGAAATCAGATGTAATCAAGCGTATAGCACAGCATCTACAGTTGGAAGTGAAACCTGACACTAGTGAGTCATAGCTGGAGGTAGTGAGACTTCAGTTACAAATGAAGGTTCTTGAATTTAAACAAGCAAAGGACAGATAAAACTTGAATTAGAAGCAAAGGACGGAGAAATGGCTTTTAAAAGGGGATTAGAAATTGTGAAGATAGAGAAGGAGGAAAGAAAGAGAGAGAGAGAGAGAGAGGGAGAGAGAATTCCAACCGAAAATGTTGGCAGTTAAAAAAGAGATGCCAGTAGGTGAGAAAGGATTTATCTCCAGAGTAGAACCCAGTGGGGAGATGTTTAAATTTGTTCAAGCTCTTCCAAAGTTTGAGGAAAAAGATATTGAAGCGTTCTTTATTTCATTTGAGAAGCTAGCTAAACAGATGAAATGGCCACAGGAAAATTGGACGTTATTGTTACAGTCTAAGTTGTTAGGTAAGGCGCATGAGGTATATGTTTCACTATCAGAAGAAATGTCGGTGAATTATGAAGTGGTGAAAAAGGCTATTTTGAGTGCATAAGAGTTGGCTCCTGAAGCATACAGGCAGAAATTTAGGAATATGAGAAAACAGCATGGGCAAACTTATATTGAGTTTGAAAGAGTAAAACAAAGTAATTTTGACCAGTGGATACGGGCATTAAAAATAGAACCAACCTATGCAGCTCTTAGGGAAGTAATTCTTTTGGAAGAATTTAAAGATTCAATCACTTCGGTAGTGAGAACTCACGTGGAGGAACAAAGGGTTGATTCTGTAAGACAAGCAGCAGAGATAGCTGATGATTATGAGTTAGTTCATAGATCTAAACATTTTTTTTGTCACCCTTTCAAATTGGAAAAGGATAAAAAGTGGGAAGGTGAAAGGAAGGGGATAGTCAGGTAAGAGGAGTATCTGGAAGTTCCCGAAAGTTTTTTCTCAGCATAAAAAGGTGCTGAAGGTAGAAGTGACATTTGAAAATTGAGATGTTTTCATTGTAATAAAGTGGGGCACACGAAGTCAGTGTGTTGGAGATTGCAGGAAAAACCTGATGGAACTGTTATGGTACAGCGAAGCTCTGAAAGTAAAAGTACTGTCGGTTCTGAGGTTCAGGCACAGGAGAAACCAGTAGTTTGTATACAGGTGAAACAGGGAGATTCAGTGATAGGTGAAGAAGTGGGAATGTGTTCACAGTTTACTCAAGAGAATTCTGAGGAGCAGGTTGCAGAAATGTTTAAAGACTTTGTGTGTGAAGGGAAAGTCTTTCCATGTGTATAGGGTGGAATAGGTAAAGATGTTAAAATTTTAAGAGACACAGGGGCTAGTCAATCCTTAATGATGTGGGATAGTGATTTTTGCTGTTCAAAGGGGGAATTCCAGGACTCTGAAATTGATTTTCCTTTAATCAAATTGGATAATGAGAGGGTGCTTGAAAATTTAAATGAAATATTGAGTTACCTTCCAAGCAATTGTCAAAGTAATTTGGAAAAGCTATTGCAGTCACACAAACCTATTTGTGGAAATAAATTGGGAAAGACACATTTAGCTATACATGATGTATGTATGGAAATATCAACTTCAATAAGGCAATAACCTCACAGATTAAATCCGGTAAAGTTATCACAAGCACAATAAGAAATTGGTTTCATGCTTCAAAATGATATCATTGCGTCTAGTCGCAGTAACTGGAGTTTATCTATTGTGCTGGTACCGAAACCAGATGGAACACAAAGACTGTGTTTGGACTTTCGAAAGGTGAATGCGGTGACAAAAGCAGATTCATATCTCATACCACGGTTGGAAGCTTGCATTGAGAAAGTAGCACAATTGAAATTTATCACAAAGATTGACATACTAAAAGAATATTGGCAGGTACCGTTGTCGGAGAGAGCAAAGGAGATGTTGGCTTTTGTAACACCAAGTGGACTATATCAGTTTAAAGTCACGCCATTTGGTATGAAGAATGCACCTGAAACATTTCGAAAACTGACAAAGAAGTTGCAGGTCTTAGCAATTGTGCTGTTTGTATTGATGATCTAATTATTTTCAGTCAGACGTGGGGGCAGCATTTACAGCATCTGGAAGAATTATTTACTCGACTACGAGAAGCTAATTTGGTGATGAACTTGGCTAGAAGTGAATTTGCAAAAGCGCAAGTTAAGCATCTAGACCATATGATGCGAAAGTCAAGGCTATCGTGGATTTCCCAGTGCCTACAACAAAACAAGAAGTTTTGAGATTTCTGGGCATGAGTGGGTTTTACTGGAAATTTGTCCCAAATTTTAACCAAGTGGTTGCTCCACTGACAACTATTAAAAAAGAACAATGAGTTTCAATGGGCACTGGAGTGTCAGAAGTCATTCAATAGTTTGAAAACTGTATTAACTACAACACCAGTTTTGGCAGTACCCAATTACGCCAAGCAATTCAAGTTGGCCATTGCCGCAAGCGATATAGGCATTGGGGCTGTATTGTTACAAGAAGATGACACTGGAATTGAAAAACCGATAGGGTATTTTTCGCAGAAGCTGAATGTACAACAGAGAAGATATTCAATGATTGAAAAAGAGACTTTGGGCTTGGTGTTAGCATTGCAGCATTTTGAAATTTATGTCGCAAACAATACATCAGAAACAATTGTTTATACAGACCATAATCCTTTGACGTTTTTGGGCAAATTGAGACAGAAGTGCAAGGCTTTTCAGATGAAGTCTATTATTACAATCATTTAATCTACGGATTATGCATATTGCTGGAGGAGAAAATTGTGTTCACAGATACGTTATCAAGGGTTTGAAGCTTAAAGGAAATTTGGACATTTTTTAAAAAAAAACCTGGACACTGAACTGGAGCGATTCCTGTTGATAACAAGGACTTGTGTATATATATTATGTTAGTGCATGCATCTGGTAATGTAACAGTGTAATAAGTGTAGGAGATAGTGTGAGATAGGTTATTACAAAACGAAGCCGTCTTTTAGAATTATGACGGTTCATTTTTCGATAGGGAGGGGGATGTCATGAAGCTATTAAAACCTCTTGAGAACTGGTGGTCTGATTCCTGAATTTAGGGCTGCGTCTCAAACATACAGAAATAAAAATATAGGTTATGACAGTTGTTTAAAGTTTCCCTCTGCAATTTTTAAATAACTCAGCTTTATCAACTGCTGTGTCATAACAGTGTGTGTGGAGAAGGATTTAACATGACTGTGATACTTCAGCTTTGAGCAATCACTGATTAGACTTTCTCATGAGGCAATAAAGCATAAAGTATCCGTGGGCTCCCAGTAACTCTGGAATTACATCTTAACTTGAGGCAGCACCTTTCAGAAGACGCAGGGGAAAAAAAACATTCACTTAAATTTTAATTTTCGCGATTCAGCATTTAAATCACTAATTCCAGGTGCTCATTTTACAAAACTGTTACTCACAAAGAAAATGTACAAAGATAAGCAAATCTCCAAAATCTACACAGACATGAGAAGAAAAAGCTTCATTTCTTACCTGGAAACTCCTGTTGGACCATTACTGATTTCATAAAAACCTTCTTTGCTAGAGAACAAAGAAAAATTTGTTTTAATATCTGAGGAGGAAATCTACAAGAATGGTTGGATACAATACAGAAAATGGCATTGAATGCATAATTTGGAAACATCACCACTACTAATAATGTCATCTGTTTTCAGTCATTTAGTTGAAATGCTATTAATCTTTCCCCTTATTATTCTGCTCCTTGCTCTATTCTATAGCTGGGAAGATTTGACAGTCACCCATAGTCCATCTCTTGCCAATATCAATCTGTAAATAACCAATAATAGATGTGTAAATAACAAAATTGAAGTCAGTACTACAAGTGGTCTTCATATTAATCTATGCAATTGACAGCATAATTTTTCAATACTTTTGCTTTTGTTGTCTTATCTCCTCTTGCCTTCTACATCCCAATGTTTGATTTCCTCTT
The DNA here is from genome assembly GCF_964194155.1 of Cetorhinus maximus. Lineage (NCBI taxonomy): Eukaryota > Metazoa > Chordata > Chondrichthyes > Lamniformes > Cetorhinidae > Cetorhinus > Cetorhinus maximus. The sequence goes on from NC_135887.1 coordinate 136,171,220, forward strand.
TTGGTCAAAGCAGGACAGTTAAAACAGTAGGCTTTTCCACATCCATTAGTAACACAATTCCGTTGGTTCAGCACTGGCAGCATAAGGAGTGAGAAAAACCAAAGAGGGCTGTTTCAAAAGCATTCGTTTTAAGTTAAAATTAATTGCATCCCCTTTTCTGAAAAAGATTACCTGGGATGCAGGGGGCGCGGTGTGGGATCATTATTTCATTAATGGGTGGGAGGGTTATTTCTGAAATTCCTTATATGGTTGGAACTGCACTACTTGAGGGGGTGAGGGAATTTGGACTGTATTACTTAGTAGCCCTAAGAACAGCATTAACTGAGAGAAGTTCAAATTGGAGTGGGCAGGGAGATTTATTAACTACCCTACTGGGACTGATGGGAGTATTGGATAAGGAACTGCATTAGTTAGGAGACGTTCAAATGCCTTATCTGTAGTTAGGCTTGCAAGTGGACAGAATGCCAGTACTTGGATTGCAACATTAGCCTTAACTCAGTGGTGGAATGTTCATCTCTAAGTCAGTAAATTGTGAGTTCAAGCTCAGGTCCAGAGTTTCAGTAGATAATCTAAACTGACACTGCAGTGCACTATGATTTGATGCTGAACTTGCTTCTTTGGGTAAATGACCTTTATTGTTTTACATCCAGGGTAGTTTTAAATGATATTTGTTTTGCTATTTTCACCATGTTTGTTTTTGGAGTGCTCTGTTTGGGGTGCAATGATCAGCAAAATACAGAGAGAATAAAGGGCAACAAAGGACTCATGACTGCATGAGTGAACAAGTGGCAAATTAACAGGGGAAAGATTGACGCAGAACTGATCTGAACATAATAGGCTTTCCAGCAGAGTTGTAGTCCATGAAATAAAAGGGAGAGTGGCAGCATGGATACAAAGTTGGTTATGTGACAGAAAATAGAGAGTTGTAGTGAACAGTTGTTTTTCGAACTGGAGGAAGGTATAAGTGGGACTCCCCAGGGGTCATTACTAGGGCCACTGTTTTTCTTGATATATATTCGTAACCTAGATTTGGTTGAGGGCTGTTTACTTCAGTTGGCTAGATGGTTACTGCCTGGGTCAGATAAACGCCAGCAGCGCAGGTTCGGTTCCTTTCCTGACTCTGGTAAACTTGGGACCTGTCTCCTCTCCCTGTCCCTAAGAGTGGAAGGCAACAGCAAGCCACCACTGACAAAAACTGCCAAGATAAGCGGCTCAGGATGAAGTATCAGTGGATAATGAGCCAAGGACCTGCCTTTGGACAGAGCACACGTGGGATGGAATGCAGATTTGTGTGTACAGATGACAATTTCAAAATTTGCAGATGACATAAAAACTGGAAGTATAGAGAGTTTTAAAGGACGATAGTGACATACTGGATTTGTGTGTCTCAAGTCTAAGTGTCCTCAAAGTTTCCAACCTTTACATTAATTGCCCACTTAAGGGTCTCAATTTATGGCAGGGTGAGACGGCAATCCAATGGCCTCTCCACCACGAACTTAATGGGGCAGAGACAGGAAAGCAACAGGGTCCCACCCACCACCCAATTAAATGCCCCACTGCCACCAAACTCACCACGGGGGATGGGGGGGGGGGGGGTATTAAATGTTTTAAATGTTTCCTTGTATAGTGTTATAGAGTTGATTTTCTAGGAGTTTGATTTTCAAACTCTATAACTAAAGAAGAACTCCTTACTAGAGGTACCCATGTTACAAACTGATTGGTTTACACAGATTATGTGATCTTACAACACAAAATTCTTAAAGCTACAGTCCTACGTTTATCAAAACTATAATTACTACATTCCTCCCCCTTTTCTGTACATTTTGCATTTACAAGGATATTTAACTCATGACATTACACAGGTCATGAAATTATAAGTTCAATCTTTCAAGTGGTTTCCTGATCCGTGGAATGTCATAGCTCCTGAAACCTTTGCAGGAGCCACATTCTCTGGAACCACATTAACTTCAGGTACCTCATTAGGCACAGGCAGTTCAGTGTCATCCACTCCGACAGAAACATCTGGCATGTCTATCATTGATTGTACAACTTAAACGGGAACCACAGGTTCAGCAATGGTTACAGGTGGAACATCATTTTGTTGGGGTATCTCCCTTCTTCTTAAATGATCCACATGCTTGTGGGTGATCCGGCCCTCCACTTCCACGTGGTACCACAAACGTCCGGTCACAGAGCTTACTTTACCAGGTAACCACTTCGGTCCTCCACCAAAATTCCTTACACATACTGTTTCACCAACAGTAAATTCTTGCTCACGACTATGCAAATCATAAGTCGCTTTTTGGTTCCCTTGACTTTTTTCCACCTTCCCCTCCAAATTGGGAAGCATTAGTCTTATTCGAAGACGACGCTTCATCAGTAACTCTGCAAGTGTTGCACCTGTAGTAGTGTTCTGTAGTGAAATAGGAAACGAGTAAGTTTAATTTCCAACGATACACCTGTTAATTTTTTTCATTGTCTTTTCAGAACCTTCTTTCTTTTTGTCTTCTTTCTGTCAGAGTTTAGTCCCATCCTTCATCTTGTTTTCACAGTCGGCCAGACTTCTCTCAGGTGAAATCTCAACTTGTCTTAGTTCAGTAGTTGAGCTACCCATTACTTCATTATTTGCTCGCATCTTGGAAAGTTCTACCACTTTTCCTTTCAAAGCCTCTTTAGCTTGGGTTGAAAATGTCCCTTAACGAGGTCTACCAATTCACTGAAGGTCTTCAAATCGGGGGCACTGGGGGCCGTCAAGCTTCAAATTAGAGTGTAGGTCTTGCTCAAACAAATACTTAGGAGAATTGCTCTCCTCTTTTCCTCCCCCATGATTTCGTTGGCTTGAAAGTAGAACCCGAGACGTTCTATATGTTGAGACTGTGGCTGGCTCAAAGGGGTCAATTCTGTCAAACCAAGGCATCTCAAATGAGTATATCTTCCTTTCTTTTAATCATCTTAAATACTCACAATCGCTGGGCAAAGGACAGCTCCGGATCTGATTTATCCTCATCGCCAGTTTGTTATAGAGTTGATTTTCCAGGCAATTTTTCTTGGTGGAAACATTGAACTTTATTTATAAGGCAGCAGCAGCAACTACGTGCATGCATCAAGCCCTATAACTAAAGAAGAACTCCCTCCTAGAGGTTCCCCGAGCTACAAACTGATTGGTTTACACAGATCATGTGATCTTACAACAGAGAATTATTCTTAAAGCTACAGCATACATTTATCAAAACTATACTTACTACATATAGTGAGGATTCTCACAGTTTCAGAGTTTCCCCGACTGATTTTTTATTTAGTAACTGCATTCAAGTGATTACTTGTCAGTCAAGTTAGTCACAAAAATGCAGCAATGAATCAGGAAATCATTGCCTACCCAGGACATCTCAAACCATCCTGAAGAAATATAAACTGCCTATATGAAATCTGAAATGATATACACAGATGGAATAAAATTCCTTTATTATAGCATCTTTCATATCATGAATATATGCACAGGACTAAAATTTAGACCAAAAGTTAGTACGAGCCCACATAAAAAAAGGATTAACCTTGATGCATGAGATAACCTAGTAGTATGTAATCTATCTATTTAAATTGCAGTTCAGATATGTGTTTCCATGGAAACATAGAAGACTTGAAGGGGAAACTAGTGTTTATTAGAAAAAAAAATCACTGCAGTTGTTCCATAACCAGCAAAATCAACTTGGATTTCAGCTGATGTCACAAGCTACGGTTTGAGCAGTTTATAACTGACGTGTGAGCCCTGAGTTTGCTACCAGTTTTGGTTATTTTCTCTGCAAATTAGAATTTGGTACCTGTAATGTGTCTGTTATTTCCCCTATGGGAAAGAAGTGGTGACACTGATTCTACAGCAAAGGCTGAGGACTTAGCCTTTTGGGAACTGGACAGCAAACTGCTGATACAGCAAGACGTGGTGTTTTAGGTCTTCTCTGAACAGTTTGCATTCATCACTATTGCAGCATGAACAAAAGATCATAGCTTATAGTATTCTGCATCAGTATGAGAAACATTACAGTGCAGGACCTTAAGTCTTTTCGCCAAGAGTGATACAGAATAGCATTTTATGTACTTACTCAATGATCCTTTCTTCTGGAATTCTACGCTGAACCTAACGAGGAAACAAATTACACAAGAGAATGAAGACACTGCTCATTTGATTAAAAGAAAAATTCAAATCATTGCTTAACACTAGTTCAATCAGGAAAGACCTTTTCCACAAAGACAATGCCTCACAAATCCTTTCCAGATATTAAAATGCACATTCATGCTTGTTACTCCACGACTATAATTGTCTGGTAATGGCAGTAGATAAAATCCATTTTTGGCTGGGTAGGAAGAGGTGAGAGGCTAGGCTGCCAATCATGTGAGACTAAATCAGACTGTTCATAACCTCTGTGTCATATTAGATCCTGAGATGAGCTTTCAACCGCGCCGTCACTAAGGCTATCTATTTCCACTCCTGTAACAAATCCCAACTCTGTCCCTGCCTCAGTTCTTCTGCTGTTCAAACCCTCACCTCCAGATTTGACTATTCTAACACACCTGTCCAGCCTCCCACGTTCTACCCTCGGTAAATTGAGGCCATCCAAAACTCTGTTGCCCGTATCCCAAGTCGAACCAAATCCATTCATCCAACACCACAGTGCTCGCTGGCTTACACTGGCTCCTGGTTAAATAATGCCTGGATTTTTAAATTATCACCTTTGTTTTAAAAAAATTCCTGGAAGGACTTGGCTCCTCCCTATCTCTAGAATTTCCTCCAGCCCTACAATCCTCTGAGATATCTGCGCTCCTCTAATTCCTACCTCTTGACCGTGTCCAGTTTTAAGTGCTCCATCATTGGTGGCCATACTTCAACTGCCTAGGTTCTAAACTGTGTAATTTCATCTCTAAATAGCTCCCCCTCTCTACTTTGCTTTTCTTGTTTAGGAAATTCCTTAAAACCTACCTCTTATGTCAAGCTTTTGGTCATCTGCCGACATCTCCTAAGGTAGCTCAGTGTCATATTTACATATGAACATACAAAGTAGGAGCAGGAGCCTGGCTCTCCAATTTGATAAGATCATGGCTAATCTGATTGTGGCCTCAACACTACTTTCCTATCTACAACCCCATAACCCCTGCCCCCCCCCCCATAATTGACTCCCTTGTTAAACAAAGATCTATCTGAACCCATGTCCCTAGAGCATTAGCCTGGGCCTCTGGATTACTAGTCCAGTGACATTACCACTACGACACCATCTCCCCTTAGGAGGTTCACCAGGAAGTTGCCTGGGCTGGAGCGTTTCACCTATGAAGAGAGACTGGAAAGGCTAGCGCTTTTTTTCCTTAGAGCAGAGGAGGCTGAGGGGGGAGCTGATAGAGGTATACAAAATTATGAGGGGCATAGATAGGGTAGATAGGAAGAAACTTTTCCCTAGTGGAGGTGTCAATTACCAGGGGGCATAGATTTAAGGTAAGGGGCAGGAGGTTTAGAGGGGATTTGAGGAAAAGATTTTCACCCAGAGAGTGGTTGGAATCTGGTTGGAACACACTGCCTGAGGGGGTGGTAGAGGCAGGAGTCCTCACAACATTTAAGAAGTATTTAGATGAGCATTTGCAACGCCATAGCATACAGGGCTACGGGCCAAGTGCTGGAAAATGAGATTAGAATAGATAGGTGCTTGCTAGCTGGTATGGACACAATGGGCCGAGGGGTCTGTTTCTGTGCTGTATATCTCTATGACTCTATCTAACTCAGCCTTAAAAATATTCAATGACCCTGTTCTCTGGGGAAAAGAATTCCGCATACTAACGACCCAGTGAGAGAAAAAAAATTCCACATCTCCATCTTAAATAGGAGACCACTTATTTTTAAACTATGATCCCCTAGTTCTAATATCCCCCACGAGGGGAAACATCCTCTTGGCATCCATTCTGTCAAGTCCCCTCAGGCTCAATGTTTCAATAAGATCACCTCTTATTCTTCTAAACTCCAATGGATGCAGGCCCAACTTGTCCAACCTTTCCTTACAAGATTACCCCTTCATCCCAGGAATCAGTCGAGTGAACCTTCTCTGAACTGCTCCTAATGCAATTATATTCTTCATATTTTACTTTATTATGCTTCTGTGAAGCACCTTGGGATATTTTATTATATTGAAGGTGCTATATAAATACATAGTTGCTGTTGTCTTCACCAGGAGTGAAATGGGCCAATAGTGAATCTGCAGTAATGCAATAAGTCAATGGAAAAGATAGTTGGGTATGGTATAAAGTAAGTTGCTGATTTGTCACAATCACATTCCTCACTACTGGTGAACACCAATTTTATTCCTCATCTTTTTAACAGCAAAGAAACCATTTATGAATGTTTAAAAAGAAACAAGAGAATTTAACATTCATAGACTAATCACTTTTTTAAAAAAAGTTTCTGTAAAGTTTAGAAGTTAACAATAATTTGTATTTATACAGCGTCTTTAATGTAGTAAAACACTAAAGTTGTTTCACAGGAACTTCATCATACAAAATTTGACACTGAACCACCTGAGGAGATATTAGGGCAGATGACCAACTGCTTGATTCAAGAGCTAAGTTTTAAGGGGTGTCTTAAGGAAGAAAAAGAAGAGGGTTAAAGGTTTAAGGAGGGAATTTCAGAGCACAGGAGCCTTGGCAGCTGAAGATACAGCCACCAATGGTGGCTTATAATCGTGGATGCTTAAAAAGCCAGAATTGGAGGAGTGCAGACATCTTGAAGTGCTGTAGGGTTGGAGGTAATAATATGAAAACATACTATTGTAAGTGCTAAAACAAAACAGTCTCTTACAACTAACATTTAAATGATTTTCTGCATTGATTCTGAACAAATGATTACTGGGAATAAGGTAACTTGCTAAATAGTTATTATAATTGCAAATGATACAGGTTAAACAGTCTTGGCCAATTCCTTAGGATAGTACAGGATAAAGCCTTAAAATAGATTTAACCTGTATTTGATACAAAATAGTTTATCTCAGAAAAGCTAACTTTACAATTGGATCTGCTACCGTGACATTATTTTACGTAGAATTACATATTATAGCACAGAAACAGGCTAGTCGGCCCAACTTGTCCATACTTATGTTGATGCTCCACTGAGGCTCCAGTAATCGTTCCTCATCTAACTCTATCAGCATAATCCTCCATTCCCATCACCCTGATATGCTTAAAAAAGCTTCCCCTTAAATGCATCTATACTATTTGTCTCAACTGCTCCCAGTGGTAATGAGTTCCACATTCTTATCACCTTCTGTGCAAAGAGGTTTCTTCTGAATTGCCCATTTGTTTTCTTAGTGTTTTCTTGTGTTGATGGCCTGTCACTTTGCTCTGCCCCAAAACTGGAAACACCCTGTCTGTCTTTTCTCTATCAAAAGCCTTCAGAAATTTAAAGATCTCTATTAGGTGACCTCCTCAACATTCTCTTTCCAAGAGAAAAGGGACTCGATCTGTCCATCCTTTCCTGATAGACATAATTTCTCAATTCATCCTTGTAAATCGTTTTGCACTCTTTTCCGTACCTCCATATCTTTTTTATAATCTGATGACCAAAACTGTATACACAGCACTCCAAATATGGTCTCACCAAAGTTTGATACAAGTTTAGCATAACTTATCTACTTTTCAATTTTGTCCCTCTAGAAATACAAGCTAGTGCTTGATCTGCATGTGTTATGACTTGTGTTGTAACTTTTACTGATTTATGAATTTGTACTCCCTGGTCCCTTTGCTTCTCAATCCCATTTAGATTCTTATTTTCCAGTTAATATGTGACCTCCTTATTTTTCTTACCAAAACATAATACCTCATATTTATCTATGTTGCAATTCTTTTGCCAAGTATATACCTATTTCTTGTAATTTGTTGCAGTCCTTCTCAGCATTGAGCATCAATCCCAATTTGGTGTCATCCATAAATTCAGAAATTGTGTTTCTGATTCCAAAGTCTGATTTTTTAAAAAAATTCTTTCAAGGGATGTGGGCGTTGCTGGCAAGGCCAATGTTGCGCATTCCTAATTGCCCTTGAGAAGCTGGTGGTGAGCCATCTTTTTGAACTGCTGTAGCCCAACTGGTGAAGGTACATCCTCAGAGCTGTTAGGAAGGAAGTTCTGGGATTTTAACCCAGTGAAGTAACAGCAATGTAGTTCCAAGTCAGGATTGGAGAAAAACATGCTGATGGTGGTGAATTGTGAATAACCGTGGTTCCAGGACTTGTGAGACCCCGCTTCCCACCTTCTGCCACTGCAAATAGCTACCCTTTACTCCCACTCTCTAGTTTTTTGCCTTGCAGCCAGCCGTCTATCTATTCTGCTACTTGTCCCCTGACTCTGCAAGCTCTGACCTTATTCGTTAGTCTATTGCGTGGATTTATCTGTCGTCTAGATCTGCGGCAGGTGATGAGAGGAAACTCTTACTTAACCTTGTCCTCACCAATCTACCTGTTGCAGATGCACCTGTCCGCAGCAGTATTTGTAGAAGTAACCAATGCACAGTCCTTTTGGAGACAAAGTCTCGTCTTCACACAGAGGACACACTCCAATGTTTTGTGTGGCACTAACACCATGTTAAATGGGATAGATACAGAACAGATCTAGTAGCTCAAAACTTGGTATCCAAGGGGCACTCTGGGGCAACAACAGCAGAATTATATTCAGTCACAATCTGTAACTTCATGGTCTGACATACCCCTCACCCTACCATTACCATCAAGCCTGGGGACTAACCGAGGAGTGCAGGAGAGCATTGCAGCAGCAGCAGGAGCCATATCTAAAACTGAGGTGTGAACCTGGCAAAGCTACATCACAGACCAAAGCTAAGTGATCCTACAACCAACGCGCCAGAAAAAAAAACTCTGCAGTCCTGCCACATCCAATCATGAATAGTGGTGGACAATTAAACAACTAAACGGAGGATGAGGCTCCACAAACAGCTCCATCCTCAGTGATGGAGGAGCCAGGTATGTCAGTGACAAAAGACAAATCTTCAGCCAGAAATGCCAAGTGGATGATCCATCTTGGCATCCTTCTGATGTCCCCAGCATCACAGGTGCCAGACTTCAGGAAGATGGTCGTGGTTGTGGAAGGCCAATTATCTCAGCCTCAGGATATTGCCGCAGGAGATTTTTTTATGCTAGTGTCCGAGACCCAAACATCTTTAGCTACTTCGTCAATGAACCTCCCTTCATCATAAAGTCAAAATGGAAATGTTGCAGTGTCCAGTACCATTCATAACTCCTCAGATACTGAAGCAGACTGTGCCCACATGCAGCAAGATCTGAACAACATTAAAACTTGGGCTGATAAGTGTCAAGTAATATTTGTGCCACGCAAATTCTAGGCAATGACCATCTCCAACAAGTGTTATGGAAATTTTCTCATTTCCCTTTGTTATGACACAGCGGATGGTAAATGCTGAGCTGCTCAAATCTCAGAGGGAAACTTGAAACAGCTGCCACAACTGTTTTGCAATTTGTATTTTATTTTGCCTTGAATTCAGTATAAGTCCACCGAGATTTAGAGGTTCTTTTTACAAAACTAAATTAAACATTTATTAATAAAAGAAAAGATTTTTTTAGCACATACATAGGTCTACAAATTACTGCTATAATAACTCCTAGATCCCCCTAATTAATCTGGCTCCCAGTTACACCTCCATTAAGGCAACAGTAAAACAAAATATAAGCTTAACAAACCCAGGCAAAGCACAATACACTGGACAGTGATATCCAAAGTGAGTTTTCTTAGCTTTGGTTGCTGTAGACATAGACTTGATGCATAAAGACTGGAGGCTTTTCACATTTGTGTTAGATCTTAGAATGCCTTACGCCTTACACATAACCTCACCTCCTTTATATATGTTTCTCTCTTTTTAATGTAAATTCCAATGTTCCCATATGTCTTTGTAACTTTACTTTCTCATAATATAAATCTTTCATAGTGCAAATTTTTATCAGTCACCTTTGGGAAAAATAAACACACTGTTTGGCTTAGCTTCTTCTTGCTATGTGTAACATCTTACCATCTCTTTGAAATTCAAACTAACCTAATTTACCTAAAAATGCAAATGTTCCTCACACCTCATATTCTAAAACTTCAGCCATGTTTATGCATTTAGCATTTCAAACCTAGCTTCCCTTTTGATAGCTCAAAAGCTGCAGACCAGCTGTCTCCCCGCCCCCCACACATCCAGAGAGAAACTAAACCAAACCTCACTATTAACCTACCTTTACAATAAATCACAATAATATTGTGAAAATTATTAAATTTTCATGACAGCTTTCACTTTATCTTCCTAACTTCTCCATTCCTAATTTTTCCCTCTTTCTCTTACTCCTTCCAATTCAAGTTTTGACTTTTCTTGTTCTAATTCTCTGTCACTATTTCTTTCTAATTTCACCCTCTCTTTTCTAATTCAATTTTTGCTAATTCAACCTAACATTAGAAGAATCAACATTTTTTTTCCTTAAGCTTCAAGTGATGAACCAATTCTTCAACAATCTCTGCTTTCTTGGCTCCTGATTTCAAGTGAACCCCTAATTCCTCTATGGACAGCCTTCAAATTATCCTTTGTTAACAGTTCTAAGGTGTTAACAGTCAAGTTCCCTATGTGGGAGGTAGGATTAGTAAGTTTGTGGATGACACAAAGATTTGCCGGGTGGTTAACAGTGAGGTTGAGTGTTTTGGGTTGCAGGAAGATATAGACGGGATGGTCAAATGGGCAGATAAGTGGCAGATGGAATTTAACCCTGAAAAGTGTGAGGTGATACACTTTGGAAGGAGTAATTTGACAAGGAAGTATTCAATGAACAGCATGACACAAGGAAGTTCTGAGGAACAAAGGGACCTTGGCATGTGTGTCCATAGATCTCTGAAGGCAGAGGGGCATGTTAGTGGGGTGGTGAAAAAGGCATATGGGACACTTGCCTTTATCAATTGAGCCATAGATTACAAAAGTAGGGAGGTCATGTTGGAGTTGTATAGAACCTTGGTGAGGCCACAGCTGGAGTACTGTGTGCAGTTCTGGTCGCCACATTATAGGAAGGATGTGATTGCACTGGAGGGGGTGCAGAGAAGATTCACCAGGATGTTGCCTGGGATAAAACATTTAAATTATGAAGAGAGGTTGGATAAACTTGGGTTGTTTTCGTTGGAGCAGAGAAGACTGAGGGGCGACCTGATTGAGGTGTACAAAATTGAGGGGCATGGACAGGGTGAATAGGGAGCAGCTGTTCCCCTTAGTTGAAGGGTCAGTCACAAGGGGGCATAAGTTCAAGGTGAGGGGCAGGAAGTTTAGGGGATGTGAGGAAAAACTTTTTTACCCAGAGGGTGGTGACGGTCTGGAATGCACTGCCTGGGAGGGTGGTGGAGGCTGGTTGCCTCACATCCTTTAAAGAGTACCTGGATGAGCACTTGGCACATCATAACATTCAGAGCTATGGGCCAAGTGCTGGTAAATTGGATTAGGTAGGTAGGTCAGGTGTTTCTCACATGTCAGTGCAGACTCAATGGGCCAAAGGGCCTCTTCTGCACTGTGATTCTGTGATTCTCTCTCCAAAATCACCAGAACATTAAAAATAGTCAACAAAAACAGAAAATGCTGGTAAAACTCAGCAGGTCTGTGGAGAGAAAGACAGAGTTAATGTTTCAAGTCCGTATGAATAAGAGTCATATAGACTCGAAATGTTAACTCTGTCTTTTGCTGTTTTTGTTTCAGATTTCCAGCATCCGCAGTATTTTGCTTTTATTAAAAATAGCCATGTTGACTTCCCACTGAATACAGCAAAAATAAACGTGAAATCTCGTTTAAACTCCGGAAAATTTCAGTGTATCCATTTTACCGCCTCTGGGATCGATGCCACAAGAACCCCCAATTTGTTACGATCCTTATAGAGATCGGTGACTTTTTAAAAGAAAAGAAATCCCATGATGCCAACAGGAAGAAACTGATGGACAAGATTTCACTTTGTATAACTTTTACTGTGACAAGCAAATCAAAGTCAACATAATTCAAACATTAATTATCAGGCCAAATGATACTTCATAAAGAAAAGTAAATTTCTCTTTAAATAGTTGATACAACAAAGATATGCCGTACAAAACTACAAGCACTAACCCCCTCAGCAAAATATGACATTAAACTTAGCTACCGAGTCCCAGAACTCTCTGTACTTCCTAGTTTCCTAGTAGATTCAGTTCCTTTAATCATATAGGAGGTAGGCCTGAAATGCCATCAGACTGCAGTCTCACCACACTAGGTTCCCCCAGGCCCCCAAAGGACCTCCAACCTTCACTGCTCGGCCACCAGAATCTGCCTTTTTGGTGTACTACACTAGCTGCCACAACCTCCCACCTCAGCTGCCTTACACCCAGTTTCACAGTCCCTGCCCCATTCTCAGAGAATTCTCCCTGCTTCTTCCTCAGGAGATCGGTGTCCTTATTTTCTACAACTCCTCAGACCAGCTGGAACTCGAAATCCTGTTAGCTTTAATTAGCCTTTTGTCTAACTTTTATCCCCATAGCAACCTCAGCCAGTGTTTAACTTCTTAATACTGATGTCATACCCAATAAATCCAATTATCCCTCTTTCCAGAATTCTCTCTTAGTTTCACTTTGGGTTTAAAGGGACCTTAATAAAAAAAAAAATAGGCTATTTCCCAAAGCGCACGGTTTACCACACAAGAGAGATTCTAACGATCTCCCCTTGGCTTTCAACAGCATTATCATTGCTAAATTCCTACTATCAACATCCTTGGGGTCACTACTGACCAGAAACTGAACTGAACCAGCCATATAAATATTGTGGCTCTGAGAACAGGTCAGAGGTTGGGAATTCTGCAGTGATTAACTCACCCCTGACTCCCAAAGCCTGTCCTCCATCCACAAGGCACTCGGCAGGAGTGTAATGGAATATTTTCCACTTGCTTGCATGAGCACAGCTCCAACAACACTCAAGAAGCTTGACATCATCCAGGACAAAGCAGTCTGTTTGATTGGCACCCCATCCCACCACTTCAAGCATTCACTCTCCCCACCACCGGTGCATAGTAGCAGCAATGTGTACTATCTACAAGATGCACTGCAGCAACTCGCCAAAGGTCATCAATAGCAACTTCCAAACCACAACCTCTCGAGCCTAGAAGAACAAGGGAACCAAACACATGGGAGTATCAGCTCAGAGTAACATTGCTTAAGCCATGAAAAGTGGCTTATTGACATGTCTCCTGACTGCAGGTGCTAAGTGAAACTGGGGAGAAAATACATTAATCTAAACATCACAAATATTGAAAAAGTTAAATTTTCACTTTTCTTACCAATTTACAACTTGCTTTCGTACAGTTCCATAGGCACCAGCCAATAACTTATTAAAACTCACATAAGACATGGCAGATGGTATCGTAATAGGCAAACCTGGGCTTTCTCTCACCCAATATCTACAGTGGCTAGCAGAGAACTGTGAGGGGTGAGAATTTTCCTCTCTCTAATTTCCTGGCACAGGGCCTAAAACTATAGTGTTCTGGGCTCAGATCAGCTAATTCAACACAAATCTAAGCTGCAAGCTTCTTGGTCTGTATGGTTCAGCTACTCAGTGGAAAATTTCACTGAGCTATCAAGCCTTTATAGAAAGGAGAAAGAGATAAGCTAAACCTTGCTGGAGTGGGGCTTCTTGCAGTGTGTCTCATTACTTAGACCTTTTCTCCTACACTCCTCAGCTAAATATAATTTGCTGTGCAACTTGCTGGAAGTGCGAACTGATAACAGCGCGGCAAGGGCAACAGTACATCGGAGATCTTAGTGAACGAAATACCAACAGTACATAACCTTAACCACTGAGATTAAGAATTGAGAAAGAAACAGAGAAACAATGGAGAAGGACAGTGAATTAGAATTGTCAGTTACAGAGACAGAAATAATGCGAGGGAAAGAAAGATTGGATTGAGAGAGAGAGAAAAGTAAAAGGACAGAACTTTGAAGTCAGAAATGATTTAAAATTTAAATTTTTAAAAATCTTAGTGAAGAATTTATTATATGCAAGAATGAGATGCAACTGCTTCGATTATTTCCTTTCTGGGCCAGAGAAACTGACTTACATTGCATTAACAATTACCATGTTGTTAAAAAGGTTTTTACAATTACTCGCCAATTTTCCTGTTTTCAACAAATAGCAACTGTGAATTCCACCAGTGTATAAGTTCCTCTCGTGTTTAAAGGGCATAAGATTTACACCCTAAATGAGTGGAAGCTTTGTGCTTAGCTTTGCATTTCGCAGTATATCTTAAAAGGTTCATTCACTCCTAAGAAGGCTGTAATCCAGCTGTGTGTTTTTCAAGGTACAATAGTCAAAATTGACCAGTAAACTTTGGAGATTCACAACTCTCGGCATATCTCTTCATAACACACCGTTATTTTTCCAGCAAGATGTGATCCTGTGGTTATGTAATCTTCGGTTGTATTTTCATAATCAAAAGTATGCCGTACTTTCTAAAATGACAAGCTGAATCTACACCTTTAGTTTCTTTAAACTTGTACGGTAAGAGCTTTGAAAAATATGACTAACTACTTCTGGTCCCATTATTTGAATCAAGCAGCATAAGTACACAGCAAAGTAAGAAGAAGTTAGTGCTAAAAAGTTTGAATGATCAGAATTTAAACTAAGCGATTTTGAATTAAGAATAGACTGTGCTTGCATATCCAACCCTAACACGGTCCTCACTGATTTTTTTTTTCCATTTTAGATTCCTTCCATTCTATACAACATTTCCCTGTGGAGAAGACTGACCCCAAAGCTGCTTTTAAATTGGCCAATTGTGCACTTGTTTACATGTTAAATTCTCAATTTTGGTCAGGTTGCAGGAGTGGAGCCAAGTGGAGGCCAGGTGCTTCCTCACAGAGATGAAGGGTCTTAGCCACACTTGCATTTTCTAACAACCTGGGAAAAACATGAGAAGAAAATTGAGAAGCAAGATTGAAAAGAAAACCTTAAATGTAGGGTGATTAGGAACTACGTCATATTAACACAATAACAAGCACAGCACAGTGGTTAGAATGCAGATTTACAATCACAATATCTTCAGCTGTACTAACAGGGTCGGTACCAGACACTCCCAAACAAGGAGGAAAGAATTTGTGGGCTGAGTTGTAGAAGAAATCAATCAACATTAGCACCAGCAAAAGGTCAATCATGTACCCTCAAAACAAAAAGAGGTGAATTATCAGTGCTGCTGGTTAAAATGAGTACTGAGAGGATATTTTTTGAAATCCTGTTGATACAGAAACGTTAGGAATAGAAGTCATTTGAAATGTTGTCTCAAGGAGAAGTGACAGAAAAAATTACCTCTCCCAGGCACGTAGTCCTCAAAACACAACTATATTCTCTCAATTCTGAATCATAGGTAAATAATTCACACACAGTCTGTCGCCCACACAGTTACCTCTCCAATGCCTCACTATCGCCCACGCTGTCTCACACCCACACAATATAGTTACTCACTTGAAGTTACCTATGTCCGAACTCACCCAATCATCATAACAATGTACTTAAACATTAGTTATCCACATCAATCACACATTAATCTCAGTCTTTCATCACTGTGTAGGCATCACTTAGGAAGCAAAATAAAAAAGAGGAGATAGTAATCTAAAAATATTTGATTTAAAATCTTCAAAAATTATATTGATAACGTAGGTTCTAATTACTTATTTGTTTTTTTTTAAAAAAAAATCAATAAAATCATCCAGCACATTTTGTAATAGTCCGTTTATACCTGGAATGAATTAATCCATTCATTTCACTCCTTTTACCATTATCAATGCAGTAGTTTTGTTCCCTTCAACTTAGCAAAGCCTTCAGGCTGGCTTACTGAATATCAGAAGCACAAACCCAGGTTCTACCTCTGGTGTCAGAACCAAAAGCCAAGGCAGAGACTGCAAAAATACAAAACACGTATGTGCTGTGATTCTCATAGCCAAGGAGCAAAAATCCTAGTTACCAAAACTGGTTCCGGGAACAATTTTGTGCTATATGAGACTGATAAGATCAAGAATTTTCCCTCTTCAATAGTTCTGATAAATAAGTCACATTTGTATTTTCATGCATGTAATTCTAGGCGGCAAGGTTTTTAGATGTTTTGAAAAAACACACAGCTGGATTACAGCATGCTCAAAAGTTAGTAAAAAGAATTCTGAGGGATATAATATGTCTGCATATGGAGAGGCACGGATTAATCAGGGATAGTCAGCATGGATTTGTTAAGGGAAGGTCATGTCTGACAAATTTGATCGAATTTTTTGAGGAGGTAACCGGGAGTGTTGATGAGGGTAATGCATTTGATGTGATCTACATGGACTTTAGCAAGGCTTTTAATAAGGTCCCTCATGGCAGACTGGGCAAGAAAGTAAGAGCCCATGGGATCCAAGGCAAGTGGCACATTGGATCCAAAATTGGCTGAGAGGCAGGAAGCAGAGGGTGGTGGTAGAGGAATGCTTCTGTGACTGGAAGTTTGTATCCAGTGGGGTTCCACAAGGCTCGGTGCCGGGGCCCTTGCTGTTTGCAGTGTACATAAATGATTTGGACTTAAATGTAGGGGGTATGTTCAAGAAGTTTGTGGATGACATGAAAATTGGTAGGGTGGTAAATATTGAGGAGGATAGCTGTAAACTGCAGAAGGATATCAATAGACTGGTCAAGAGGGCAGAGCAGTGGCAAAAGGAATTCAACCTGGAAAAGTGTGAGGTAATGCACTTAGGCAAGGCAAGGGGTTACTCTATGAATGGTAGGACCCTGGAAAGTACTGAAGATCAGGGGGACCTTAGTGTGCATATCCATAGATCCCTAAAGGTAGCAGAGCAGGTAGACATGGTGGTTAAGAAGGCATGTGGGATACTTGTATTCTACGCCTCGGCTAATAAAGGCAAGAGCAGGGAAGTTACGGAACTGTATAAAATGCTGGTTAGGCCACAACTGGAGTACTGCATGCAGTTTTGGTCATCACATTATAGGAAGGATGTGATTGCACTGGAGAGGGTGCAGAGGAGATTTACCAGGATGCTGCCTGGGCTGGAGGGTCTGAGCTATGAGGAAAGATTGGATAGGCTGGGGTTGGTTTCCTTGGAGCAGCGAAGGTTGAGAGGGGACGTGATAAGAGGTGTATAAGATTATGAGGGACATAGATATGGTGGATAGGAAGGCACTTTTTCCATTAGTAGGGGGGTCAATAACCAGGGGGCATAGATTTAAATTAAGAGGTAGAAGGCTAAGAGGAGGGTTGAGGAGAATTTTTTTCACCCAGTGGGTGGTGGGAGTCTGGACCTCACTGCCTGAAAGAGTGGTTGAGTCAGAAACTCTCATAACTTTTCAAAAGTATTTAGATATTCAGTTGCATTGCTATAGCCTCCAGGGCTAAGGGCCAAGCACTGGAAAATGGGATTAGTGTAGTCAGATCTCTGTTGACTGGCATGGACACGATAGGCCAAATGGCCTCCTTCTGTGCTGTAAATGTCTATGAGTCTATGAGTGAATGAACCTGTAAGATATACTGTGATATACAAAGCTAAGCACAAAGCTTTCACTCATTTAGAGTGTATATCTTATACCCTTTAAACATATGGCAGGAACTTACACATTGGTGGAACTTACAGTTGCTATTGTTTGAAACCAGGAAAATTGGTGAGTAATTATCATGCATCAAGAAGTTATACCACCAAATATTCAGCATTTTGTAATAAACCAGTGTCACTGGCTAACACTGAAATCAATGTTCATCAGCATTGTGACTTAGTACATATGAAAAACTGATTTGTGCCAAGGTTAAGATATTAATACCTATAGGAATAAGAGATTGCATGGAACACTTTTCATTACACTGCTTTAACATACAGATTTTTAAAACATGTTCTAAATGCATTAAACAATGATCAAGAAGGAGAACTTTCTTTTCTTATTAGAGAAGTGTGATTGCACTTGCAAAGATCATTCTGTCTGGTGAAGTATGTACTTCTACTGTGCTTATCCTTCCATGGATTTCCTGTGGAGTGAACACAGGGATCTGTCTGGTAAATCTGTTGCTGGTCTGTATCAAACAAGATATAAAGTTGATCTCTACTCATGAAAGGTGTGTACTTTGGATATTTGTGGTAAGTACTGTACGTCAGTGGATTGCATCATATAATGCATGTAAATTGGACACAATGTACTGAACAAGATAGGATCACATACTTAAAAAAAACATTCATTATATTACACAACAAAAACAGAATTACCTGGAGAAACTCAGCAGGTCTGGCAGCATCGGCAGAGAAGAAAAGAGTTGACGTTTCGAGTCCTCATGACCCTTCAACAGAACTGAGTAATATTAGGAGAGGGGTGAAATATAAGCTGGTTTAAGGTGGGGGGGTGGGGGGAGAGAAGTTGGGGGGGGTGGTGGTTGTAGGGATAAGCAAGCAGTGATAGGAGCAGATAATCAAAAGATGTCACAGACAAAGGAACAAAGAGGTGTTGAAGGTGGTGATATTATCTAAACGAATGTGCTAATTAAGAATGGATGACAGGACACTCAAGGTACAGCTCTAGTGGGGTGACCCCACCCCCACTAGAGCTGTACTTTGAGTGTCCTGCCATCCATTCTTAATTAGCACATTCTCTTAGATAATATCACCACCTTCAACACCTCTTTGTTCCTTTGTCTGTGACATCTTTTGATTATCTGCTCCTATCACTGCTTGCTTGTCCCTACAACCACCACCCCCCCAACTTCTCTCCCCCCACCCACCCCCCGACCTTAAACCAGCTTATATTTCACCCCTCTCCTAATATTACTCAGTTCTGTTGAAGGGGTCATGAGGACTCGAAACGTCAACTCTTTTCTTCTCCGCCGATGCTGCCAGACCTGCTGAGTTTTTCCAGGTAATTCTGTTTTTGTTTTGGATTTAGAGCATCCGCAGTTTTTTGTTTTTATTCATTATATTACCTCTGTTGGATTTTCAAAGACAAATCTTCTATCAGCTGAAGTCTGTTCTTTCAGTGGCCAGGGCGCTCCAGCAACATTTTCTGAAGAATGTCTACTAACTAAAAGTAAATGACACACTACACTTTAAAACATGTATATTACAAACACAAAATGCTCTTTTATATTCTAAATCAGAGTTCTTTATTCTAAGTACACCGAAGATCAAAATCAAAAGTTTACATGCACTCATGTATATTCTAACAAGACTACATTTGTGTGTAGGCATTTGATCACTTTTCTCCCAGTCTCATATGAAAGGTGCTCCCAGAATATGTTTTTACATTAAAAGGGTCTCAAGTCAAGTATTGTGATATCAATGACTCATTCTCATCTCAGTAGGTCTTCTGTTTTTGTGGCAGAACATGGCATTTATGAGATGGATTTGGTCACATCTTCCTTAATTGACTTCTTACCCATAACCCCTGACTTTGTACTTCCCCTCCTCTCTTCAAGTGCTTCCTCTGCTATATTCAGGCAATTCACTTTAAGCTCTGCCATTACTGCTCTTGAACTAGCCTTTGTGAACTGCAGAAGAGCAATTCTGGGCAACTCGGCTTTCAACAGTCACAATCGGCAACTCACAATGTGGGAAACCATGGCCATCAGTCTATATCTTATACTGATACTATAATCGTCATCAGATTCCTTTGTTTTAAGTAAGGGAAAACCAATAAACTCTTGAAGAATCTTGTATATCAGCAGTGTGTTACCCTGCATAGATAGAACCAAGATGGGATGTGATTTCACATCCACAATAGTCCACATTGCTGCATACATGATCTGACCTGTAGTACAGTGAATAAATGCTGAGAAGGGCCCAAGAACCTAATCAGAGAGAGAAGAACCCTTCCCTTGATTTACTTAAATAATTATTAATAGATTCAGAGAAGGAATTGGAGAAGTTCGGTAGGAACTCAAATCTCTCAGCTATGGACACCGCAGGGCCGTGGATACCGCGTGACACACGGAGACTCAACTGAGGAAAAGAATGAATACAAGACTTTAAAAAAAATATTTTCATAACAACTAAAGAAAAATATTTGATGAGATAGCAGATCTCCCAACTCCTGACATTAATTCACGAACCAAAGCAAAATGATAATTTCAGGCACAGTAAGTTTGGTACATAGACACAAGCAATGAGCAGCATCTAACTGTTCAAAAAATATGATTTGCAAATTCAGTCATTAGTGTTATTAAGCACTTGGTGCCCTCAACTGGTCATGTACTGTAATCATGTAACTGCCTCAGGGATACAATCAGCAAATATGAGGATCATTTGCAGATTTGATCATTTCTACAACCAAAATGGTATAGGAATTATTATGGGTTCTAAAAAGAAAAAAAGTAACAAATGTGTTATTTCTTTCTGAAATAAGCATTAATTAACTAACAGCTTGCAATTATATCGATTTCAAATTAAAGTCAAAAGTAAGTTTTATGAATGTCCCACACTAACTAGATAAAACATCACACCATGCTGTAAAATTTGATGATCTCCCTTATAAGTAGTTGAGCTTTTATGATTCGGTTACATAAAGCAATGGGAGGCAACGGGAGGATTTGAATAGCTACTTGCACTCCCTTCAAAAACTGACATTTACAAAAAAATAATCACAAAACAGCAAAAATTTCAAATACTGGGAATAAAGAAATACAAATACAAGATGCTGAAAATATACAGCATATTCTTAAGCCTCTGAAGAGATGGATCAAAGGTTCTGCTGTAGACTTTATCAGAACTAATGATATGGTGCTTACAAAAGACTGAGTGATTAAGCAAAATGCAGCATCAACATCAATGCCATGAAATGGTAGAATAAAAGCTCACGCTTGCAATACTCAACTCAAAATGTTACAGGAGAAAGAGTACCAAGCAAAGGCTATCCATCTCTCTATGGGGAAAGTCAAAGTGATTCATCTCAGGCTACCTTCCATTAGTTGGCTTAACAACAACATTGGGATAGGCCTGGGACAGATCACTTGTGTGGGAGGCCCAAGGAGGGGTCGTTGTGGTGGGGAACAAAATCTAAAAATATGATTTGACTTACAATTGGTTGTGCTGAATAATTTGAAGAATAATTGAAAATTCAGAAAGCAATTACATTCTTTTGACAAAATGTTCTATTTTTCATTATGGTACAGAAATTCTATTGAGCCTACAAAGGATCCATTAATGTGTCGTTTGGACTCATGAATGATGTTTTCATCTAATACTTTGCAAAACATGACACTTAATAGCATTTATATTGTCCCAAATGCAACAAAAAAATTGTATTACCACAATAATGAAATAAAGTATTGACGTCATTATCATTTTACATATTAACGGAAAATGTTAACTATTTGGGTACTGAAACCCATCAAAATACATACCTCTTCTGGGTAGGCATTCAAGTGCAACAAGTTCAGAGGGAGACAGGTTAGAGTGAGTGAGGGGAGCGGAGAAATTAAGACGGCCAATGTCACGTTGACAGTTCTCATTGAAAAGATCAAGGCTGGGTGAGAGGCCAGAGAAAGGGGTTCAAGTATAGGGAGAGTATTAGAGATGTTTGAAAGGATCCAGTGAGCAGGCAGAGGACTCTTGCCCAAAAAAGTGAGCACAGAGGCTCTTCTGGATTGCTTGCACAAGGTTAATATCCTGTCGCTTATCGTAGAATGTTAGAAAATTTTCATATTAAATTTCCTTCATTCATTCCCTGTGGAGGGAAGAGGAAGAGAAATGGACTCCCTCTTCCCCTGATGATCCAAGCAAAACTGGTGAACTCAATGGGCAAAACACAATTCCAACTGAGATGCAAATTTGGACATCCTATTTCAGAATCCAATACTCTAGTACTGTGCCCTCAAGTTGCATAAGCTGCAGTACAGCGGCTGTGCCGCAATCCTAAGGTGCTGAGAACTTTAGTTCCCATAGCAGCACCTCAAAACCTGTTTATTATTAAGATTCCATATCTCTTGACATTTTTAAAGAATTAAAATGAACTGACAAAACTTCATGAGATGCAGTAATGTGAATAGATAAAGTAGGGGGACTAGGTGGTTTAGTAAACAAGTAAAACGCTGGGAAAAACTCAGATTATGCATTCTCTAGTTTATTTTTGGTTCAAAAAAAAAATTCACTGATATCCATCCTGATTCCCCATGATAGAAATCTTAATGTCATGCTCAGCGTGTTATGAACTTTCAGTCAATACTTTTAAAAACTGGACACAAACAAGGTATTAAAATGACTGCTGCAAATCACGTGACCTTGACGTTTGCGTTACAGTCGGTATCAAGTCTCAGGCGAATACTGTGTCAAATATGGATATTCACAGCCATCTGGGGAATTCACACATATCTTTGTTTAAGGATGGGCCAACACAAAAGGACTACAGAATTTCCAGACTGCCCGACTCCCTATTTCAAATCAAACAAAAAAGATCAAAACTCAATTGGTGGCAGATGGAAGTGGCATTCCCCATCCAAACTAGACTGAGTGAACCTCAGAGGTTTTAACCCACAACACAGGATGCGAAATCAACATAAACACCACCTTATTTGGAAAAGGACTTGAACTTGTGAAAAGCCACATGGGGGCAGCCGTGTTCTTGTCTGCTTTTAAAAATCAGCTAACAGCTATTTGCAGTTAATCATTAGTCATCAGTTGGTCAGAAAGCCAGATGACAAAGTAGCTGCAGGTCATCAAGCAGCCAAGGTAATTAACTGCATGCCTCGAAAGTGGGGATCCCAACAGAAAGAAGGATTCACGCCCAACAAGTTCCAGTTAAAAGTTTGCCTAAGAACTAACCTCCAAGCTATTCAACTACAAGAACCCTCACAACCAGTGAAACCTTCACTTTACAAGACCCTCACTTCAACTTTAGGCCCATCAAAATCATTCAAGAAACCAGGTCTACCACTTGGGAGAATGAAAATCATAAATCAGAGACTGAGATTACTCTAATCTGTAAAAGTACTGAAGATGCAGAAAATTTGGATTTATTTTAAAGTACTAGCCAGGACCAGCAGCTAAGGCACCAAAGCATAGACAAACAGTCGCAGCCTTACATGAAAGCTATAAGCTTGTACAAAGGGCTCAGCTGTAAATTTGCAATTAGGAAATGGGAGACACACGGGCAGGGACACGGGATAACTGAATCAAGAAATGGGGAAAGCCATTTCGCACTGTCTGATAGCCATCTTCAAAAAAGACAATGCCCAGTCTCTGCACTGTAATTACTGTACAAGAACACAATTATCAGCCCACCGGGATGTCATTGTGCTGTGTCCTTTGTCTAACAAACACCATTAAGTTGTAACTGATAGTAAAAGATATATAAACTCTGCTCATTTGAACCTCGGTGGAGAAGCGCCTGCATTGCCCAGCGTTTGCTCCCCGCATGCGTAATAAAGGAACCACTTGAATATTGCATCTGGACTCCGAGTGTTGAAATTTTGTACCAGAGTATTCCTCGGACCTTTCAGTACATTACCTTCATCTGTATTCAATCTGTGTGTGTATGTGTGTGAGTGAGCGAGTGAGAGAGTGAGTTTGACTGGGTAATGTTGCGATGATTCGGGGTAAGTGTGTGAGAATAAATAACCTTTATTTTTAACTCAGAAAAGCTTGCTGCTAAATTTAATTAATTAGAAAACACATTCAAAGGCGTAAGAAAACACACACCTCTTTCCACTTCAAACATACTGATCACGGGTCTCTGTGACACTTAATTTTTTGCTACCAGTTCTAAAAGAAATGCTGATTACTTTAAAATTACTGTTTACATGTCATACCTTGAAGTGAGCTTGCTGTGGTCTTACTGGGGCCTGCCCATGCACCCTGCACTCTTGCCCGCTGTCTTTTGTCTGCCATAAATCTTGTAAATCTCACTTCTTCACTGCCATAACACACTAAAAGAAGAGGAACATGAGATCAAGCCATCAGACTAACAACTAGCATTTATATAACACCTTCAATGTAGTAAAATATCCCAAAGCACTTCACAGGTGTGTTATCAAGCAAAGTTTGACACCAATTTACAAAAGATTTCAGGACAGGTGACCAAAAACTTGACCACAGAGTTAGACATTAAGGAATGTCGTAAAGGAGGGGAGACAGAGAGGAGGCGAGGCTTGGTGGGGGTGGGGTGTGGGAATCCAAAACTTAAGGCCCAGGCAGCTAAAGGCACAGCCGCCACTGGTGAAGTGATTAAAATCAGTGATGAGCAAGAGGCCAAAAATGGAGATGTGTAGGGATTTTGGAGGGTGTAGAACTGAGGGTGGTTACAGGAATAGGGATAGGGAAGATCATGGAGGGATTTGAAAATGAGGAAGAGAATTTTAGAATCGAGGTGGTGTCAAACTAGTGGCAATGTAGGTCAGCAAGCAAAAGGATGATGGGTGAATGGGACTTGGTGCAACTCAGGATACAGATTGCAGATTTGGATAAGTTTATGGAGTTCAAAAGATGGAAGTTGGCCAGCAGAACATTGGAATAGTCAAGCCTAGAGGTAACAAAGGCCTGGGTGAGATTTTCAGCCATAGATGAAATGAGTCAAAGATGATGCTACCAAGTTGGAAGCAGGTGGGCTTGGTGATGGAATAGATATGTGGTTGGAAACTCGCCCCGGGGTCAAATAGGATGTCAAGGCTGCAAACAGCCTCAGACAGTAACTAGGTTAAGGGAAGGAGTAGTGTTGAAAGAATGGCGTTTGAGGTAGGGACTGAAGACAGTGTCTATAATGACCAATATTAAACCTCTATCCACCATCCATTTTTTTCTGCACATTCATCACTGATAGTGCTTATTATTGTGGATGTCACCTCTATCAAGTGCAAAACTTAAAAGGGCTATGGCAGAAGATGGGATTGTATTAGTAAGTTAGGTAGGGCTTTGAATGATTGTATTTTGTCAGCAAAAAAATTTGAAGATTGAAATAAACTTAAAAGTAAACTTTTGACCTCTGGTTCAGACAACCTGCTCAAAAACTAGACTTGTGCCAAACCTCAGAGCCTCATTGCGTTGTATTAGCAAAAGTTTATTTTGTGCTGCAATAATGCGACTGAAATGCTTCTTTTGTGCATCCAGTAAATTTACTAGGTTAGGCTGAATGAGAGGTGATCTTATTGAAACATATAAGATCCTGAGCGCAATTGATAGGTTGGATACCAGGAGGTCATTTCCTCTTGTGGGGGAGACTAGAACAAGGGGACACAGTTTAATAAGAGGCCTTCCTTTTAAGATGGAGGTAAGAATTTCTTTCTCTCAGCAGGTTGTCAGTCTGTGGAATTCTCTTCTCCAGAAAGCAGTGGGGACTGAATCAGTGAATTTATTCAAGGCAGAGTTAGATAGATTTTTGATAGACAAGGGAGTCAAGGGTTATGGGGGCAGACAGGAAAGTGGAGTTGGGACCATGACTAGATCAGCCATGATCTTAACAAATAGTGGCACATACTTGGAAGGGCTGAATGGCCTACTCCTGCTCCTATGTTTGTTAAGGCCATTGCCACGAAAACAGATCTTTCTATTGGTGGGGGGTGGCAGTGTACGTTTATTTTCCGGATGCTGTAAACTGTAAGTATCTCAACATCCAGCAGCACTAACACTACAAAACAAAATTACAGCTAAAGGAAAATCTTTCTAATGGAGCATTTTATATCACTGAACCTCTTCCTGGAGCACATCGCACAGGGAACAGTTGCTGAGCGCAGCTTGTACAGTACTCCAACACGATGGATGTTTTACGGTGTTCGGACAAACAAGTAGAAATCACTGAATTTGGATCTTGTAGCTCATCACCATAAGTGCACCATTTGTGGTTGAGCACATCTACTGAACTGAGATTTGTATGCAGTTTTAAGGATGCATGTGAATTTATATATTAAGAAATTATGGAAATGTATGAAAAATATATAGAATATATATCTATATATGTATATTAAAAATATAGGAAAATGTGAATTTATACATCTCCTTTCATATCTTCAGGACTTTCCAAGGTGCTTAGCGGCCAACTGAATTACTTTAGAAATGTGTTCAAATAGGATAGTCAATTTGTAGTAGAAGCCCACAAAAAAAAAGAATCGATAATGTAATAATCTGTTTTAGGTTTGATGTTGACTAGGATGTCACTTTTCAAATACCTCCATATTGTTAGTTACATCCATCTAAGCAGACAGACAGGTTTAATACCACAACTTAAAAACACGACTTAAGACTTCTAAAATTGTTAGGAATCTAGAAATAACCCGTTGCACTTCTGTAATTGAAGCCTAATTTTCAAAGCAGCAGAAACTGAATTTTCACACATTCCCTTTTACTTCCACCGGGTTTCCCCCTGGTTGCTATGGTGGTGTGGGGGGTTTCTCCCTCAATTGCTATGGGGGAGGGATGGGGGTTTCCCCTCAGTTGCTATAGGGTTGATTCGACCTGATTCCCACCAGGTGCTATGAAGTTTCTTCCCTGGTTGCAATGGCGGCTCCTACCCCCGCCCTTTCAGTTGCTATGGGGTTCCTCCCCATTGCTATGGGGCTTCACCCCCGGTTGCTCGGGGAGTGATTATCCTAATTGCTCTGGCAGTTGCCTCTGGTTGCTAGGGTGGTTCCCCACCTGGTTGCTATGGGAG
This sequence comes from Cetorhinus maximus, assembly GCF_964194155.1. Lineage (NCBI taxonomy): Eukaryota > Metazoa > Chordata > Chondrichthyes > Lamniformes > Cetorhinidae > Cetorhinus > Cetorhinus maximus. Next base: position 136,197,868 of record NC_135887.1, read on the forward strand.
TTTCCGTCTGGTTGCCATGAGACAACTTCCCAGTTGCAATGGGGTTCACCATCAGTAGTTATGGGGGTGATTCTCCCAGGTAGCTATGGGGGTTCACCTCCCCACCCAGTTGATATGAAGATGATTCTCCCTTGTTGCTACAGATGTTCAGCCCCAGGTTGCTATAGGGGGTTCCCGCCTGCTGTTACATGGGTTAGCCCCTGGTTGCTATGGGGGTTCCAACCCCTGCATCTCCCCACCCCCCCAGTTGCTATGTGGTTCTCCCTCCCTGTTGCTATGTGCATTGCTCCACTGGTGACATGGGGTTCCACCCCTCCCCCCCCCCCCCCCCGGTTGGTAGGAAGGTGACTATCTCGGTTGCTATCGGGGTCCCCTTGATTGATGGGGTGGTTTCCCCACCCGGTTGCTGTGGGGGTTCCTGCCTCGTTGCAATGATGGACTTCCAAGGTTACTGTGGGGTTCCACCACCATTGCTAAGGTTTCCCCCCCCAGTTACTTTAGGGGTAATCTCTCCCCACCAGTTGCTGAGGGGGTATTTGTCCCACCCCCTGTTGCTATGGGGCTATTTGTTCCCCCCCACCGCCATTGCTATGGGGGTGATTGTCTCCCCCCCACCGTTGCTATGGGGGTGATTGTCTCCCCCCCTCCCCCGCCCGCCGTTGCTATGGGGGTGATTGTCTCCCCCCCTCCCCCGCCCACCGTTGCTATGGGGGTGATTGTCTCCCCCCCTCCCCCGCCCGCCGTTGCTATGGGGGTGATTGTCTCCCCCCCGCCTCCCCCGCCCGCCGTTGCTATGGGGGTGATTGTCTCACCCCCCCGCCCCCCGCCGTTGCTATGGGGGTGATTGTCTCCCCCCTCCCACGCCCGCCGTTGCTATGGGGGTGATTGTCTCCCCCCTCCCACGCCCGCCGTTGCTATGGGGATGATTGTCTCCCCCCCCCCCTCCCCCTCCCCCGCCCGCCGTTGCTATGGGGGTAATTGTCTCTCCCCCCGCCCCCGTTGCTATGGGGGTGATTGTCTCTCACCCCGCCCCCCCGTTGCTATGGGGGTGATTGTCTGCCCCCCCCCCCCGTTGCTATGGGGGTGATTGTCTCCCCCCCCCACGCCGTTGCTATGGGGGTGATTGTCTCCCCCGCCCGCCGTTGCTATGGGGGTGATTGTCTCCCCCCTCCCCCGCCCGCCGTTGCTATGGGGGTGATTGTCTCCCCCCACTCCCGCCGTTGCTATGGGGGTGATTGTCCCACTCGGTCTCCGCTCCCACCTCAAGCTCTGATTTCCGGTTGTGCCACGGTTTCTAGGTCCGGCCGGACTCCGACAACGAAAGGTCTCCGGAGAATCGTTCCTACCCCCCCTTCCGCCTCCCGCCTCAGGCGGATCATCCAGTCCCGCGCGGGCGGGGAGAGGAATTGGCGCCTTTTCTCTCAGCGCAGCTCACCCGGGCTCGGCCCAGCTGGTGGGTCCGCGGTCGAAGGAGAAATGCTCCCCAAAGGCGGCCAGAGACAAAAGAGAAAAAGAAAAGAGCGAGAGAAAATGTGTGTGTGAGAGAGAGAGAGAGGAGGGAGGGAGAGGGTAAAGATGGAAAACTAAATGGAACAACCTCCAACTGCTGGGAAATTAAAGGGAAAACTCCCCAGAGTTTCCTCAGAGAAAGATCCAGCGGAGTTTTCCAGGTATTTTGCTGATAATATAATTCTAGCCCTCAAACTAACACAAAGAATAATCTAAAGTTGTTAACCTGTTCAAGGAGAAGTGGACATTTATCACGAACTAAAAGAATGAGGCAGGGATGGAGAGAGAGAGAGAGAATAATTAGAGGGGTGGGGAGGGAGAGGGGATTTGGAGGTGAGGAGATGGAGGGAGAGAGGAATTGGAGGTGAGGAGATGGAGGGAGAGAGGAATTGGAGGTGAGGAGATGGAGGGAGAGGGGATTTGGAGGTGAGGAGATGGAGGGAGAGAGGAATTGGAGGTGAGGAGATGGAGGGAGAGAGGAATTGGAGGTGAGGAGATGGAGGGAGAGAGGAATTGGAGGTGAGGAGATGGAGGGAGAGGAATTGGAGGTGAGATGGAGGGAGAGAGGAATTGGAGGTGAGGAGATGGAGGGAGAGAGGAATTGGAGGTGAGGAGATGGAGGGAGAGAGGAATTGGAGGTGAGGAGATGGAGGGAGAGAGGAATTGGAGGTGAGGAGATGGAGGGAGAGAGGAATTGGAGGTGAGGAGATGGAGGGAGAGAGGAATTGGAGGTGAGGAGATGGAGGGAGAGAGGAATTGGAGGTAAAGAGATGAAGGGAGAGAGGAATCGGAGGTGAGATGGAGGGAGAGAGGAATCGGAGGTGAGGAGATGAAGGGAGAGAGGAATTGGAAATGAAGAAATTAAGGGAGAGAGGAATTGAAAATGTGGAGAGGGAGGGAGAGAGGAATTGGAGGGAGAGTGGAAGGAGAGTGGAATTGGAGGTGAGATGGAGTGAGGGAAATTCGAGGTGGAGAGATGGACGGAGAGAGGAATTGAAGCAAGGGAGATGGGAGGAGAGAAGAATTGGAGATGAGATGAAGGGAGAGAGGAATTAGGGTTGGGAAGATGGAGGGAGAAAGGAATTGAAGCTAGAGAGATGGGAGGAGAGAGGAATTGGTGATGAGATGGAGTGAGAGGAATTAGAGATGAGATAGAGGGATGGAGGAAATGGAGTTGGGGAGATGGAAGGGAAGAGGAATTGGCGATGGGGAGATGGAAGTGGTAGAGAAATGGGAGATGGAAGCAGAGGATTGGAGGAAGGAGAAAAAACAGGCAAAGTACTAGAAGGGAAGGTGAAGGGAACAGGAGAAGGAAATGAGAGGAAAATGAGTAAGAAAGAAACGGGGTAAGGGTGGAGGAAGAAGGGTGTTGAGAACAGGAGAATGAGGGCCAGGATGAAACAGGGAGAGAAGAAAAGGGAATAGAGGAGGGCAGGAAGGAGGAGAGCAGCTGGAGAGGGGGTGGGGAAATTTTACTTGTTGCTTTATAAATTATATTTAAAAAACAATCAGATTGAATTTTACCCAAATACATTTTTAACATTTGTCCTCTAGCTTTTAATATCCCAGCAGCTAAGCTACTGAAGAATAGTGATGCATCCTGAGAAATCTGACATTTGCAAAAACTGCGCAATTCAAATTTAGTTGACAGGCTTAACAGTGTGGGCAAACATCAGCCCAGGATTTTGGGAGAGGCTAAGTGTGACGGACAGGAGGGGGTTTAATTAAAACCACCCTGATTTCAGCTCTCACCACCCGTCCCGTGAACAGAAAGGTGTTTTTGATTTTTGATTTCCCCTTATATGTGGTGGCATATTTTCCCAACCCCTCAGTTTTGGTGTGATCCAGTTCTCTATTCACAACCCCACAGCAAACTCGAGATAAGATGAAAGAAGAATCGTGTGATTCCGCAATTGGACAACATTTGCTAAATAATCCTCAGTGTGCTAAGAATTACGCTGACAACCAATTTAAGATTGTCAGTTTGGCTCGCAGTGTGGCACATTTGCGTGTAATGGAAGATACATATATTAATACACAGGGCCCTGATCTTTACAAACAGAAAGAACATGTACACACATTGTTTCAGATAAACAAAATAAGTGACAGCCATTCGCTGACTCATTCCTCAGGGCAATGCCTTGACCAATCAGGGTCAAGCCGACTGGTTTAAATTTCAAACAATGCTTGGCAGTTAACTGTCAGTCACCATCACTGGTGCATTCTCATGGCCTCTACCACTTGCCAGCCAAGCAGCACTCTCTTCACATACAGTATAAATTGTCTTTCCCCACATTGGTATTCTTGCAAAGTCTCCTGAAAAGCTTCGACATGTCTCTTTTTTGAGCAATACATAAGAGGAATAAGGAGAAGAAAGAGGTACGGGGCAAAGGCCATGGAGAAGATAACAATTATTGTTTCACGTGAGTCCGGACTCCAGAATCAAAAGTGCAACGGTGCATCACTTCACTGCTAATGCTGGGTAATCCACCCTTCCAGCTGCAATGACTTCCACGATGGGAGAGGCATGTAGAGAGATGAATTTGTCTTATAGGCACTGGTACTGAAGTTCCAGTAGAAAACAGTGTAGGTGACGAGCCAGGTATTCGAAAACCTGGACAGAGCTTGTTTTCAGTTGCTGCCTGCTAGATGGAAAATGGCAGTCTGCTTATTCTCAGCTCCAGAAGGCAATATTACAGGTTCTAGCAACTTGAGGGGGTGGGGTGGGGCGGGGCGGGCAGTGGGGGATGCTATGGCATGACTCCCATTTCTCCACGTTGGTTTGGACAAAGGATGTATATTCCTGGTCTGGATTCTTGAGATGGTTAATGTTTCAACCATTAATAAGTTCAACAGAGGTTCCCGTGTCCTTTTGCCCTCACAGATGAATCTCTGTCTCCGTTGGCCAAGGGCCTGGCCTTAGAAATGTAAATGGTCTTTGTACAAGTCCTTGGGATTTGATCCCTGCAGTCACAGGGGTATTTGCGTCTCTTTAGAGATAACCAGGTTGCTGCTTTTCTGAAGGTCAGGAATCCCTTTGGTGTGAGTCATAGCCAGTCATGGCTTCAGTCAGTTTAACACCTTTAGCTGAAAGGCTGGTCTCAATCTTAATGAAAAAGAAATTAATGAACTCTTCATTCTCATGAGGCAGCAGTGCCGAGGGGACAGTTGGTAGTGGAGAAAATAAATTGATTATTTTTATTCTCTAAGCTGATAATGCATATCTCGGATAAAGGAGAATGAGACACAGATGTCCTTGATGTAGCCTAGCCAGGTGGATGAGTAAACCAGTTGTGCAGGAAGTGTTCCTAAGTCAGTGCCCTTGGATTTTAGACAACAAAGGTGGAAGCCATACCAGGGCAAAACAGGATAGGAGAAAGTAAAGATTTTTCTGGGGACTAGGGCATCAAAGATGTAATTCCACTGTTTTAGCAGCTACAATAATTTTAACTGAGAGGGTTCTTAGACTCTCAAATAAGATAACCTAGCTTGCATCTAACACCTGGTTACATCTGAGACTGGATGCCAAAAGTGGTAAAAGAATCAATTGCGCTAGTACTAATGTTCATCCCCTTAAGCATAAAGCTCACCACAATTTGTTTAAAAAGAAATCTAACCAAAATTCAAGCAGCTCCTTATTGCAGCATGTGCAGCATATCGATATTACTTCTGAAAAATCTTCTCCCTGTGTGTTTACACAGCTATACTTGCGATCACTTCTGCTAACCTTTTTATCAGCTAGTAAGTCCATGCCTGCTCTCTGTAGAGCAACTCCGTCGACAGTCCCATTCCTTTGTTCTATCCTCTAGCCCTGCGAATTTATTTCTCTCACATACCTATCTAATTTTCTTTTTAAATTATTGATCACCACCCTCATAGGCTAGACAACGAGTTCTAGATCATTATAACTTGCTGCATCTGCTGGTGGGGCAATTAAAATGGACGATGCTCAAGAGGGTAGAATTAGTGGAGTGCAGATATCTCACAGATTTGTGGGGCTGTAGGCTGTTACAGCAATAGGGAAGGGCGAAGTTATGGAGGAATTTGGAAACTGGGATGAAAATTTAAAAATTGAGTATTGCTTAACTGGGAACCAATATAGATCAGTGAGCAGAGGCGATGGGTGAATGGGTCTTGGTGGAAGGACAGGGGCAGCAGAATTTTGGATGACTTCAAGTTTAGAGGATAAAGTGTGGGAGACCAGCCAGCAGTGGGGTGGAGAGTGAACAGCCAGTGGTCGTGGTACATATTGGTACCAACGACATAATTTAAAAAGGGATGAGGTCCTAAAAGCTGAATATAAGGAGTTAGGACGTAAATTAAAAAGTAGGACCTCAAATGTAGTAATCTCAGAATTACTAGCAGTGCCACGTGCTAGCGAGAGTGGGATATGTTGGATGAATACGTGGCTGAAGAAATGGTGTAGAGGGGAGGGATTCAGATCCCTGGGACATTAGGACCGGTGCTGGGGAAGGCGGGACCAGTACAAACAGGACGGGTTGCATCTGGGCAGGACCAGGACCAATGTCCTCGGGGGTGGAGGGTGTTTACTAGTGCTGTCGGGAGGATTTAAAGTAGAATGGCAGGGGGGTGGGAACCTGAGCAGGGAGACAAAAGAGGAGGAAACAAGGATAGAAACGAAAGACAGAAAAGTAAGAAGCAAAAGTGGAAGGCAGAAAAAACAAGGGTGACAAACAAATGGGGTCATAGTGCAAAATAAAGCTAAGATGACTAATAAGGTTAAAAAGACAAGTCTAAAGGCATTGTATCTTAATATGTGGAGCATTCGCAATAAGGTAGCTGAATTAACAGCGCAAATAGATATAAACGGTTATGATATAGTTACAATTATGGAGTCATGGCCGCAGGGTGACCCAGGATGGGAACTGAACATCCAGAGATATTCAATATTAAGGAAGGACAGACAAATAGGGAAAGGAGGTGGGATAGCACTGTTAGTAAAGGAGGAAATCAATGCAATAGTGAGGAAGGATATTGGCTCGGAAAATCATGATGTGGAATCTGGGTGGAGATAACCACACAAAGGGATGAAAACATTGGTGGCGGCTGTCTGTAGGCCCCCAAACAGTAACGGAGATGTAAGGGAAGGCATTAAACAGGAAATTAGAGACACATGCATTAAGGATACAACTGTAATCATGGGTGACTTTATTTTGGACAAACCAAACTAGCAATAATACTGTGGAGGAGGATTTCCTGGAGTGTGTACGTGATGGTTTTTTTTAGACCAATACATTGAGGAACCAACTAGAGAGCAGGCTATCCTAGACTGGATATTGTGCAATGAGAAAGGATTAATTAACAATCTTGTTGTGCGGGGTCCCTTGGGGAAGAGCGACCATAAAATGATACAATTGTCTGTTAAGATGGAGAGTGAAGAAGTTGAATCCGAAACTAGGGTCCTGAATCTAAATAAAGGGAACTATAAGGATATGAGGCGTGAGTTGGCAATGATGGATTGGAGAACCTTACTAAAAGGGTTGACAGTGGATAGGCAATGGCTAATATTTAAGGAACATTTGCATGAATTACAACAATTATCCATTCCTGTCTGGCACAAAAATAAAACAGGAAAGGTGGCTTAGCCATGGATTACAAAAGAAATTAGGGATAGTACTAGATCCAAAGAGGAGACATATAAAATTGCCAGAAAAAGCAGCAAGCCTGAGGATTGGGAGCAGTTTAGAATTCAGCATAAGTGGACAAAAAGATTGAGCAAGAAGGAGAAAATGGAGTATGAGAGTGAACTTGTAGGGAACATAAAAACTGACTGTTAAAAACTTCTGTAAATATGTGAAGAGAACAAGATTAGCAAAGACAAATGTGGGTCCCTTACAGTCAGAAACGGGAGAAATTATAAGTGAGAACAAAAGAAATGGCAGAAGAATTGAACACATATTTTAGTTCTGTCTTCACAAAAGAGGACACAAATAATTTCCCAGAAATATTAGGGAACCAAGGGTCTAGTGAGAGGGAGGAATTGAAGAAAATCAGTATTAGTAAAAAAAAATGGTGCTAGAGAAATTAATGGGGTTAAAGGCTGAAAAATCCCCAGGGCCTGATAACCTACATCCCAGAGTACTAAAGGAAGTGGCCCTGGAAGTATTGGGTGCGTTGGTGGTCATCTTTCAAAATTCTGTAGACTCTGGAGCAGTTCCTACAGATTGGAGGGTGGGAAATGTAATCTCACTATTTAAAAAAGGAGGGAGAAAAGACAGAGAATTACAGACCAGTTAGCCCAACATCAGTAGCGGGGAAAATGCTAGAGTCTGTTATAAAAGACATGATAACAGAACAACTTGGAAAGCATTAATGGGATTAGACAAAGTTAGCATGGGTTTATGAAAGGGAAATCATGTGTAACTAATCCACGTGGGTCTTTTGAGGATGTAACTAGTAGAATAGATAAGGGAAACACCAGTGGATGTGGTATATTTAGATTTCAAGAAGGCTTGTGATAACGTCCCACATAAGAGGCTAGTGGGCAAAATTAAAACACATGGGATCAGGGGTAATATACTGGCATGGATTGAGAATTGGTTGACAGACCAAAAACAGAGAGTGAGAATAAATGGGTCTTTTTCCAGGTGGCAGGCAGTTACTAGTGGTGTACCGCAGGGATCAGTGCTTGAGCCCCAGCAATTCACGATATATATAAATGACTTGGATGAGGAAACCAAATGCAATATTTCCAAGTTTGCTGACAACACAAAACTGGGCGGGGTTGTGAGGAGGATGCAAGGAGGCTTCAGTTGTGTGTGTGGGTAAACACATGGCAGATGCAGTATAACGTAGATAAATGTGAAGTTATACGCTTTAGTGTGAAAAACAGAAAGGCAGAATATTATTTAAATGGTGATATATTGGGAAATGTGGATGTACAAAGGGATCTGGGTGTCCTTGTATACCAGTCAATGAAAGTAAACAGGCAGGTGCAGCAAGCGATTAGGAAGGCAAATGGTATGTTGGCCTTCATTGCAAGAGGATTTGAGTTCAGAAGTAGGGATGCCTTACTGCAGTTATACAAGGCCTTAGTGAGACCACACCTGGAGTATTCCATGCAGTTTTGGTCTCCCTACCTAAGAAAGGATATACTTGCCATTGAGGGAGTGCAGCGAAGGTTCACAAGGCTGATACCGGGGATGGCAGGACTTTCGTATGTGGAGAGATTGGTTTGACTGGGTCTGTATTCACTAGAGTTTAGAAGAATGAGAGGGTATCCGATTGAAACCCTAAATTCTAACAGGGCTAGACAGACTGGATGCAGGGAGGATGTTTCCCCTCATTGGAGAGCCTAGAACCAGGGGCCACAGTCTCAGGATACTGGGTAGGCCGTTTAGGACTGAGATGAGGAAAAATTTCTTCACTCAGAGGGTGGTCAACCTGTGGAATTCTCTACCACAGAAGGCTGTGGAGTCTGGGTCACTGAGTATATTCAAGAAAGAATTTTAAGTTTTTGGATATTAGGGGCATCAAGGGGTATGGAGAGAAAGTGGGAATATGGCGAGGATCAGCCATGATCATATTGAATGGTGGAGCAGGCTCGAAGGGCCGAATAGCCTACTCCTGCTCCTAGTTTCTATGTTTAATAGTCAAGGCTAAAGCTAACAAAGGCATGAATGAGGGTTTCAGCAGCAGATGAGTTGAGGCAGGGCCAGAGTAGGATGATGAAATTATGGAGATGTAAATAGGCGGTCTTAGTGATGGTGCAGATGAGTGGTCGGAACCTCTCATTGGGGTCAAAAAGGACACTAAGGTTAGAAACAGTCTGGTTCAGCTTCAGAGTTGGCAGGGAGACAGGTGGAGTTGGTGGCTAGTGAATGGAGTTTGTAGTGGGGACCAACGATTATGCCTTCAGTCTTCCCAATATTTAATTATAGGAAATTTCTGCGCATCCAGTTCTGGATGTCGGACAAGCAGTCTGATAATAAATAGATACAGTGGAAGAGCTGAGAGGTGGGGTAGATCCGAGTGTAATCAACGTACACGTGAAAACTTTTGTTTCAGATTTCCAGCATCTGCAGTATTTTGCTTTCACGTACATGTGAAAACTGATGTTTTTAGACAAGTGACCGAAGGACAGCATATAAGTGAGAAATGAGGGTTGGGGGGAAGTGCAGGGACAAACCATTTGGGGCTGGTGCGAGAACGGGAAGAGAAATTATTGCAAGTGGTTCTTTGGTTGAGATTCGATAGACAAGTATGGAACCAAGTGGGTGCAGTACAACTCAGCTGGATAACAGTGATGAGGAGGACAGTGTGATGAACCATGTCAGAAGGCTGCAGGCAGGCGGAGAAGGATAGAAGTTTGAGGAGGGATATTTTACCTTTGTCATAGTCACATAGCATGGCGTTTGTGACTTTGATAAAATTATAAGAAAGATGGGCATGAATTTGGGAGGCGACAACACATTTAAGGACTTGGAGAAAAAAGGAGCTGGGGTGATGGTTTGCAAAGAACCTTGGGCTATAGGTTGGTTTTTTGAAGAGAGGGCAACTGTACCTGTAGGCCATTAACAATCTCAGCAAACATGGGAACCAGGAAGGGAAGCCTGGTGGTCAGCAGGTGGGTCTCATAGATGAGATGAACTCAGAGGAAGACATCAGGGGTAATAGGAGAGGAATGAGAGAAAGAGGTGAGGAAGATTGGGCCATTGGAAGGGAGGGAAGTGGCAAAAGCAGCTGATTTTTAAAAATTGTTCATGGGATGTGGGTGTTGCTAACTAGGCAAGCATTTATTGCCCATCCCAAATTGCCCTTGTTCAGAGAGTATTTTTTAAGAGTCAACCATATTCACATGTAGACCAGGTAAGGACAGCAGATTTCTTTCCACTAAAGGACATTAGTGATGGGTCAGATGGGTTAATCAACAAAATTAGACTTTTAATTTTTTTTTTAATTAAACTCAAATTCCACCATCTGTCATAGCAGGATTTGAACCCAGGTCCCCAGAACATTACCCTGGGTCTCTGGATTACTAGCCCAGCAACAATACCACTACACCATTGCATCCCCCTACATTGGATGGTCTCAACCTTAGTGCCTAACCAAAGTAGTCCATGAGCTCCTTGCACTTGTTGAAGGTAAGGGTAGAGGAGACAGGGAAGAGGGGTTTGAATGAGGGAGTTGGCGGTGGAGAAAGAAGCTGAGGTTGTTTTGCATTCCAAGATAATCCTGGAATAGTGTGCAGATTTTGTAGATGAAGATTTTGAAATTACTTAAATAAGGGGAGTGAAGTGGTACCTAAATTTGCAGATGACACAAAGATAGGTATGAAAATATGTTGTGAAGAGGACATAAGGAGGCTGCAGACAGATGTATATAGGTTAAGTGGGTGGGCAAAAAATCTGGCAGATGAAGTACAACGTGGGAAAATGTGAAGTTGTTCACTTTGACAGGAAGAATAAAAAAGCAGAGTATTACTTAAATGGAGAACAGCTGCAGAATTCAAGGTGCAGAGGGATCTAGGTGTCCCAGTGCATGAGTCACAAAAAGCTAGTGTGCAGGTAAGCAAGTAATTAAGAAGGCTAATGGAATGCTATCCTTTATCATGAGAGGAATTGAACATAAGAGTAAGGATGTTATGCTTCAGTTATACAGGGCATTGGTGAGACCACATCTCGAATAGTGTGTCCAGTTTTGGTCTCCTTATTTAAGGAAGGATGTAAATGCGTTGGAGGTGGTTCAGAGGAGGTTTATTAGATTGATACCTGGAATGAGCGAGTTGTTTTATGAGGAAAGGTTAGACGGACTGGGCTTATTTCCACTGGAGTTTAGAAGAGTGAGGGGTGACTTCATTGAAGTATATAAGATCCTGAATGGTATTAACAAGGTGGACGTGGAAAGGACGTTTCCTCTTGTGGGTGAGTCCAGAACTAGGGGGCACTGTTTTAAAATTAGGGATCGCCCTTATAGGTCCGAGATGAGAAATTTTTTGTTTGAGGGTTGTGCGACTTTGGAACACTCTGCGTCAGAAGGCAGTGAAGGCGGGGTTACTAAATATTTTTAATGCAGAATAGATAGATTCTTATTAGGCAATGGAATCAAAGGTTATCAGAGGTAGATGGGAATGTGAAATTCGAAACGTGAACAGGTCAGCCATGATCAAGCTTCTACAAGTATATAAAAGGAAAGAGAGTAGCTAAAGTGAATGTTGGTCCCTTCAAGGTTGAGACTGGGAAGTTAATAGTGAGGAACGCAGAAATGGCAGAGACGCTTAATCAATATTTTGCCTCAGTTTTCACGGTGGAGGACACTAGTACCACCCCAATAGTAACAGGTAGACCAGAGGGTATAGAGAAGGAGGAACTTAGAACAATCACCATCACTAGAAAAAAAGTACTGAGCAAATTTATTGGGATTAAAGGGTGACAAGTCCCCAGGACCTGATGGCCTACATCCCAGGGTCTTAAAGGAAGTGGCAGCAGAGATAGTGGATGCATTGGTAATAATATTCCAAAATTCCCTGGATTCTGGAAAGGTTCCAGTGGATTGGAAAAATGCTAATACAACACCCTTATTCAAAAAGGCGGGGAGGCAGAAAGGAGGAAACTATAGACCAGTTAGTTTAACGTCTGTCGTTGGGAAATTGTTGGAATCCATTATTAAGGAAGTAGTAATGGAGCATTTGGAAAGTCAAATTGCAATCCATCAGAGTCAGCATGGTTTTATGAAGAGTAAATCGTGTTTGATTAATTTGCTAGAGTTCTTTGAAGATGTGACAAGCAAAGTGGATGTTGGGGATCCTGTAGATGTAGTATATCTGGACTTCCAGAAGGCCTTTGATAAGGTGCCACACAAACGATCAATACACAAGATAAGATCACATGGAGTTAGGGGTAATATATTAGCTTGGATAGAGGATTAACCAACAGAAAGCAGAGAGTCGGAATAAATGGGTCTTTTTCTGGATGGCAAGCTGTAACTAGTGGGGTGCCACAGGGTTCGGTCCTTGGGCCCCAACTATTTACAATCTATATTAATGACTTGGATTCTGGGATAGAAGGTACTATTGCTAAATTTGCAGATGACGCCAAAATAGGTGGGAAAGTAAGTTGCAACGAAGAAATAAATTTACAAATGGATATGGACAGGTTAGGTGAATGGGCCAAAATTTGGCAGATGGAGTTTAACGTGGATAAGTGTGAGGTTATCCATTTTGGTTGGAAGGATAAAAAGGTGACTTATTATTTAAATGGAGAGAAACTTCAGAATGCTTCAGTGCAGAGGGATCTGGGTGTACTCGTGCATGAATCGCTGAAAGCTAGTATGCAGGTACAGCAGGTAATAAGGCAAATGGAATTTTGGCATTTATTGCTAAAGGAATAGAGTATAAAAATAGGGAAGTGCTGTTGCAACTGTACAAGGCATTGGTGAGACCGCACCTGGAATACTGTGCACAGTTTTGGTCCCCTTACTTGAGGAAGGATATAGTTGCACTGGAGGTGGTTCAGAGGAGGTTCACTAGATTGATTCCAGAGATGCGGGGCTTGTCTTATGAAGAGAGATTGAGCAGTTTAGACCTATACTCGCTAGAGTTTGGAAGGATGAGAGGAGATCTAATTGAGGTATATAAGATGCTAAAGGGGATAGACAAAGTAGACGTGGAGCAGATGTTTCCCCTTGTGGGGCATTCTAGAACGAGAGGCCATAGTTTTAGGGGTGGTAGATTTAAATCAGAGATGAGGAGGAATTACTTTTCTCAAAGGGTCATGAATCTGTGGAATTCACTACCTCAGAGTGCAGTGGATGCCAGGACGCTGAATAAATTTAAGGAGGAAATAGATAGATTTTTAATTAGTAACGGGTTGAAAGGTTATGGGGAGAGGGCGGGAAATTGGAGTTGAGGCCGAAATGTGATCAGCCATGATCTTATTGAATGGCGGGGCAGGCTCGAGGAGCTGAATGGTCTACTTCTCCTATTTCGTATGGGAGCAGGACTCAATAGTACTTTATGTTGTCCAACCAGATATGATGGTGAACAGCTTAATTAATTCTGTGCCCTATCCCTTCAAGTCTGCACCCTCTAGGACTTCGGGGAGCGGAGACAATGGTTGCACCAGGTTGAAAAAGTGTGAGGACGATGGCATCAAAGGCGGAGGTATGGGTGTGGGGTTGAGCCAATCAGTCTCTGCAGAAATGTTGTGAACAGAGGGCCAAATGCTAGGCAGTTGGCATTTTTAAATTCCCAACTGTATATAAATTGGGGAGAGTATTTGCCAGGGACAGACTCAGAAGTAGGGTTGGGACAGGGAAGGGTGAAGTGGGTGAAGAGTGATGCCTTATCTGTAAATGATGCAGTGGGAATAGCGAGGCCACACACGATGGCAAGTTTACATTGAGGGAGAGATTAAGGGAAGGTAAGAGGTTTAACCTCGCTCTCATCCTTTCCCTCAAAGTAACATATCCTCTCCTACTCGAACTCCCACCCACCACCCGTTAGCCTTGCCCTACATTGGCCTGATCCCCATACTTTCAAAATAAAATTATCTTGTGCTTACAGCTTTTAGCCTCTTCCATTTCTATCTCTTTAACATTCTCCTGTCCCAATACCCCTCCCAAGCTCTCTGTTCCGAGGTCTCTGGATCACATCTTACTTCACCACATCATAGTGCCTATGCCTCACCACTGCTATCATCTTCTTTAATGCAGTGGGACATTTTTCTACATTAAAAATGCAATGTAAATGCTAATTGTTGGAAGGGAGCGCATTCCATTATTCACAAACTATTGAATCAAAAATCAGTGTATATTAACACCAATTTAAGACAAACAACAATTATGACTTCTGACTGGCAATTGATGGTTTGAAACCTGGTTAGGTGCTTTGGAAAAGCTGGAAAGAGGTGAAAACTGGTGGATGATGGGCAGAAGTCCTAATAAAGCAATACAATGTAGTGTGAAAATACTAAGAAGAAAACATTTCTGACTACATAGACATGTATACACATCAGGAAAGGATTGACTGGCTGGGTCAATACTCTTGCTCTTGAAAAAAGGCAGCTGAGGTGTGACCTAGTCGAGGTATTTAAAATGATGAAAGATTTTGATAAGTTTGGATACAGAGAGAACGTATACCCTTGTGGGGAAGATACATCTAGAGGCCATCAATGTAAGATAGTCACCAAGAAATCCAATAAAGAATCAGAAGAAACTTCTCTACCCAGTGAGTGGTGGGAATGTGGAACTCACTACCACAGGGAGTGGTTGAAGTGAGTAGTATAGATGCATTTAAGGGGAAACTAGACAAGCATATGAGGGAGAAGGGAATAGATGGTTACAATGATAGATTTATGAGGAAAGATGGGAGGAGGCTCGAGTGGAGCATAAACACTGGCATGGACTGTTTGGGCCAAATGGCCTGTTTCAGTACCCTACATCCAATGACTTTTGACTTCCACCAGTTGCTCCCTTTCTCTCCTCCAGCCTATTTTTCTGCCCTACTGAGAGGCTTGCATACCTTCCAGTTGACAGTGCTTTCAAAGCATTGACCCATCTACCCTCATGCTGATACACAGTTGTATTTTAGTACTAAAATGTACCCAAATAAGAAACTAAGCTCCATCCATTCCACTTTTTAAAAATTCATTCACGGGATGTGGGCTTCGCTGGCTGGGCCAGCATTTACTGCCCATCCCCAGTTGCCCTTGAGAAGGTGGTGGTGAGCCGCCTTCTTGAATCGCTGCAGTCCATGTGGTGTAGGTACACCCACCGTGCTATTAGGAAGGAAGTTCCAGGATATTGACCCAGCGAACGTGAAGGAACGGTGATATATTTCCAAGTCAAGATGGTGAGTGGCTTGGAGGGGAACTTCCAGGTGGTGGTGTTCCCATCTATCTGCTGTCCTTGTCCTTATAGATGGTTGTGGGTTTTGAAGCTGCTGTCAAAGGAGCCTTGGTGAATTCCACAGTGCATCTCGTAGATGGTACACACAGCTGCTACTGTGCATCAGTGGTGAATGGTTGTGGATGTGGTGCCAATCAAGCGGGCTTTGTCCTAGACGGTTTCAAGCTTCTCAGGTGTTGTGGGAGCTGCACTCATCCAGGCAAGTGGGGAGTATTCCATCACACTCCTGACTTGTGCCTTGTAGATGGTGGACAGGCTTTGGGGAGTCAGGAGGTAAGTTACTCGTCACACAATTCCTAACCTCAGACCTGCTCTTGTAGCCACAGTATTTATATGGCTAGCCCAGTTCAGTTTCTGGTCAATGGGAACCCCCAGGATGTTGATATTGGGGATTCAGTGATGGTAATGTCATTGAACATCAAGGGGCGATAGTTGGATTCTGTCTTGTTGAAGATGGTCATTGCCTGGCACTTGTGTGGCACAAATGTTTCTTGCCACTTGTCAGTCCAAGCCTGGGTATTGTACAGGTCTTGCTGCATTTGGACATGGCCTGCTGCAATATCTGAGGAGTCATGAATGGTGAACATTGTGCAATCATCAGTGAACACCCCCACTTCTGACCTTATGATGGAAGGAAGATCATTGATGAACCAGCTGAAGATGGTTGGGCTGAGGACACTACCCTGAGGAACTCCTGCAGTGATGTCCTGGAGCTGAGATGACTGACCTCCGCTTTGCAGACATTAACTGTTGTAGTTGCTAGCTTGCTTTGAAAATGCAGTATCTACATTTTATTTCTTTTGGTTTATCTAGTGTTTGGAGATGTTTTTCTGGTTGGAAGGAAAGTGTTGGGAAGGCACATTCTAACAGTTTGAAATCTTATTAGAATTACAAGAAAAATAATCTTCTGTTACTTGTTTCACCTTAATTTAATGTATACAGAGAGGGTTTTTTGTGTATATATTGCAATAGCTGCTTAATTTTGATGGCCAAAAGTGTTCACAATATTCTGTGCTTACATGATGCATAGTTTGCTGTTGCAGTACAAGGTTTTTTTTAAAAATCTTAGACGTGATGAAGTTCTGTGATTTTTAGTAGATCCAAATGCAAATAAATCACTTATTCTATGGACAAGAAGCTTCCTATAGTCTTCACGTTGAATATCTGCGCCCATGTCAGTGATTATGACCTCTAACTTCAAAATGTAATAATGTGGGTTGCAAAATTACAAAGAATTTAAACCTAATGGATGTACTGTACATTGAAAAATTAGACCACCCCATGGTAAATTAATTCTCTCCTGTCAGTCCATTGCTTTAATAGTTGAGGATTTCATATTAAATGAATCAACATGTAGACAAGTTATACACAGACATAATAGGCAGAATTTCAAAAGTAGTATTTCACAAACAAGCAGTTTTATTTGTTAGTCACCTACTGACCAGAAACATTTCTAGTTGCTGAAAGCAATCAAGTTCTGCAATACTAGTTAACACACAACTGAGTGGACAAACAATTCATCTCAACTTGTCTCTTGCATCTTTAACACCAACAAAAAAATTCATTCATTCAGTTTACCAAATTTGCATATAAACCAAATCAGGACACAAGCTTCGTACTTAACCAGTTCAGCACCATTGTATCGGTATTGTATGTTCAAAAATATCCCGAACTTTCAATGCCACCAGAATTTCTTTAATTTATTTTTATATATATCAAAAAGCAAACCATAATGATCCCTGTTAGACTTTATGCTTATGATGACAGGGTAAATTCAAAATAGGGTTATCAGTTATATATAAACAGGACGACACGAATTTTATGATTCATGTTTGCGATTAGTAGCAGCATATTATATTCTATTTTAAAATCAGAGCCCTCTAAGCCCAAGAAATTGGGTAATAAAAACACCACTCAAATGAAAGGAAGTGCCATAATATGATAGACTATTTTCTGCTCATTGACTAAAAATAGGTAGAAGGGTAGCTTAGAGCCTGCAGGTTGAGGGTGATAGCACACTGGATGAAGGTCTCCATAAAACATTTTCTAGTGTTTGCCATTCATTTCCCCTTAAATTAATTTGGACTACTGAATGCATTCTAATGGTGATAGACATTCTAGTAGTAAAACGTACCCAAATAAAAAAAAGGTTCCATCCATTTCATTTGTGTATTACTTTGCAGGCATTAAATGTAGTGGTTTCACTGGTAGTGTAGCTGTGGATAAGCAGTAGCTCCATAACCTAAATGCTTCCAGCATTTGGCATGGAAAGCAAAACATACAAATGAG
The DNA here is from genome assembly GCF_964194155.1 of Cetorhinus maximus. Classification (NCBI taxonomy): domain Eukaryota; kingdom Metazoa; phylum Chordata; class Chondrichthyes; order Lamniformes; family Cetorhinidae; genus Cetorhinus; species Cetorhinus maximus. Next base: position 136,215,532 of record NC_135887.1, read on the forward strand.
TCACTGTTAAACATTAAAACTAGGCTATTTTAGAGTCAATTTACACGACAGCTGGAACTTTTCCGCTACGCTTATAAATACAGCATTAGTCTAGGGTCATGACACAGTGATGCCGGAGTGAAGCAGTTTTGTTTTGTAGTCATTCAGATCTTCATGCCCGCTTTATACTACACATATCTAGTGATGTTGGTGAAATTTATACTGACATAAACTTGTGATATAAATGGATCCTTAGTCCTTTATACAAGCAGGAAAACTGATACCGCAACCATTAGATCCTGAAAAAAAAAAAGTTTGCCTAAGTATACAACACTTTCCTGCATGGGCCATTTGTTGATCCTAAATATATTTAAACAAAGAGTCCTTTGCAGAAAATCAGGATCTAAAATTTTAATCATACAGAACCTCGGACTTTAATGTGGCCAGTAAGTAAAGGCATGCAAAATAAGAAATCATCTTCAAGGTGGTGTTATGTCGATTTACACAAACAATTTCAGCACACAACAGCTTTGCCATGTGCCAGAATAGACTTTTTTTCAGTGGCTACAAATCACAGCGCAAACCCCCTCTGTTCATTTCTCATCATTCCAGATTAAAATAAGCAGCAGCTATTTGGGAACAGGCAACACAATTAATAATTGTTGCTTCACTGGCAGATTACAAAATTTGACTGCCAGTTAGTAAATGGTTTTTCTGAAATATAAATCCAAAGCAACACAATCTGTAACCATTCCTTTGAAATGTTGATTGTAAATGAAATTGATGCAAGTTATAATTGATCAATTCAAATCATGTTTGGTAGCAACTCCAGACAACTATGCTCTTTGTATAGGTAGAACTCAAACACAGAATCAGTGCACGTTCAGCTTATAAAGGCTTCTTTAAGCTATGTTCCCCACATCCCATATATATGAAAACTATGATTCAATAGCACTCTGTAGCAAGCAAATCTGAAATACATGTGATGTTACTTTCATTACTAGCAACTGAAACTGCAGAGATGTAGATGATCCTGAATGTTTCCAGCTGGCATTTTGATAAAATAGAAATTATTTGTTCTTCGATTTTATAACCTAACTCCATACTATTTAATTTGAATGTAGAAACTTGCATATTTATATAACTATTGTATTATATATTATATTATATAAATATAATATATTATATTATATAAGCTTAAACAGTTTTTTTGCATCAGTATTTACTCAGGAAACTGGTATAGTGTATAAGGAAGGAAGGGAAACAAGCAGTAGTGTCATGAAACATATAGAGATTAAAGAGGAGGAGGTGCTTGCTGCCTTACAGCGAATAAAGGTAGATAAATCCCCCGGGCCTGACGTGATATTCCCTTGGACCTTGAGGGAGACTAGTGTAGAAATTGCAGGGGCCCTGGCAGAAATATTTAAAATGTCCTTAGCCATGGGTGAGGTGCCGGAGGATTGGAGGGTAGCTCATGTTGTTCTGTTGTTTAAAAAAGGCTCCAAAAGTAAACCAAGTAATAACAGGCCAGTGAGCCTGACGTCAGTAGTAGGTAAATTATTGCAAGGTGTTCTGAGAGATCGGATATATAATTATTTGGACAGCCAAGGGCTGATTAAGGATAGTCAGCATGGCTTTGTGCGTGGTAGGTCGTGTTTAACGAACCTTGTAGAGTTTTTCGAGGAGGTTACCAAGAAAGTAGATGAAAGAAAGGCTGTGGATGTTGTCTACATGGACTTTAGTAAGGCCTTTGACAAGGTCCCACATGGGAGGTTAGTTCAGAAGGTTCAGACACTTGGTATCCGTGGAGAGGTTGTAAACTGGATTCGAAATTGGCTGTGTGGGAGAAGACAGAGAGTGGTAGTGGATGATTGCTTCTCAGACTGGAGGTCTGTGACTAGTGGTGTGCCTCAGGGATCTGTGCTGGGACCATTGTTGTTTGTTGTCTATATCAACGATTTGGATGATAATGTGGTGAATTGGATCAGCAAGTTTGCTGATGACATTAAGATTGGAGGCGTTGTGGACAGTGAGGAAGGCTTTCAAAGCTTGCAGAGGGATCTGGACCAACTGGAAAAATGGGCCAGAAAATGGCAGATGGAATTTAATGCAGAAAAGTGTGAGGTGTTGCATTTTGGAAGGTCAAACCAAGGTAGGACATACACAGTAAATGGTAGGGCACTGAGGAGTGCGGAGAAACAAAGGGACCTGGGAGTTCAGATACATAATTCCCTGAAAGTGGCCTCACAGGTAGACAGGGTTGTAAAGAAAGCTTTTGGCATACTGGCCTTCATAAATCAAAGTATTGTGTATAGGAGTTGGGATGTTATGGTGAGGTTGTATAAGACATTGGTGAGGCCAACTTTGGAGTATTGTGTGCAGTTCTGGTCACCTAACTACAGGAAGGATATCAGTAAGATTGAGAGAGTGCAGAGAAGATTTACTAGGATGTTGCCGGGTCTTCAGGAGCTGAGTTACAGGGAAAGATTAAACAGGTTAGGACTTTATTCTTTGGAGCGTAGAAGAATGAAGGGAGATTTGATAGAAGTTTACAAAATTATGAGGGGTATAGACAGAGTAAATGCGAGTAGGCTCTTTCCACTTAGATTAGGAGAGATAAACATGAGAGGACATGGCTTTAGGGTGAAAGGGGAAAGGTTTGGGGGAACTTCTTCACTCAGAGAGTGGTGAGAGTGTGGAACGAGCTACCATCTGACGTGGTAAATGCGGGCTCACTCTTAAGTTTTAAGAATAAATTGGATAGATACATGGATGGGAGAGGTCTGGAGGGTTATGGACTAGGTGCAGGTCAATGGGACTAGCGGATTAATATTTCGGCACAGACTAGAAGGGCCGAATGGCCTGTTTTCTGTGCTGTAGTGTTCTATGGTTCTATTGGAAAAACAGCTTGATGCTGCTACAAAACTATCACTGAAGTAGGTGTTGACTGTTGTAAATCAGTTTCTGATTTAAGGACACTTTTTAAAATCTAATGTTTTTGAAAAGCCACTTTCAAGCATATTTGGATCAATGCACATATCTAACATTAGTCATTTCAATGAGTAGCTGCCAATACTAGTGTTGTACACTGGTCTATATTGGCTGTGAAATCTAAAGCACAGCTAACCTGGGAGTGGAATGTATCGCTAAAGTCAGCTAGCGCAATTTGCTTTAAAAGTCACATTTGGGAACATACATGACTGTTTAGATATCCAATGACATTTCTCTTGGCATTACTCTTCAGATATAGCTCTTTACTTCTGTTGTGCAGCTGAAGAAGTTGGGTTAAGAAACATGCAATGTTTGACAAGCATCTGAATGTCTGGAAAAATAATATTCTATCTTTTGAGTTCCAAAGAAGTCATATTTGACTTGAAATTTTCACTGTTTCTCTCTCCACAGATGCTACCATTTTCTGTTATTTGTTATTTTGCACAGAACCACTTTTCCAAATTGTCAGAAATGGTGCTCAAACTCAGTAACCACTGAGTATTGCATAAGATTCCCACTGCCAAATCAGGTGTGTTGAAAGATAATCTGTAGACCTACCTAAAGTATGTCAATGAGTAATTGTACTGATTGCCCAGAAATTTTTGATTGTTTGAACCAACTGTACTGAAGTCAGATACACCAATTAATAAAATGTTAACAACTGTTTGTGACCACCTCTGAATAAAGTAAAAGGAACTTAAAGAATTAAGTCATGTACAGTTCTGGTCGCCACATTACAGAAAGGACGTAATTGCTCTGGAGTACAAGGGAAATTTACAAGAATGTTGCCAGGGCTTGAAAATTGCAACTATGAGTAAAGATTGGATAGGCCAGGGTTGTTTTCCTTAGAACTGAGGAGGCTGAGGGGTGATCTGATTGACCTGCAAGGCTACAGACCGGATGTTGGAAGGTAGGATTAGAATGGTCAGCTAGTTTTTTTTTCCTTTTTCAGCCTGCGCAGACACAATAGACTGAATGGCCTTTTTCTGTGGCGTAACTGTCCTATGGTTCAGTCTGTGCACATTTTCAAGTTTGTTCTCTGCGGTTTGACTCAGTAGCAAACAGACACTTAGGGGAGAATTTTCCCCATGTCGGGCGGGGAGGTTGGGAGCGGGCACGGACCCGATCACCGCCTGCTATCGGGTCTGCGCCATTTTACGCGGGCAGGCCAATTAAGGCCTGCCCAGCATAGTTCACAACTCCCATGCATAGCAGGAGTGGGCGGGCACTCTGAGTACAGTAACGTCATTGAATCCCTCACAGCATGGATCCCTCGCTGGGTGTGACAGCAGAGATTATGCATGCCCAGTTCACCCTGAGGGTTGAGCAAGGATGTGTTCTGCATCTGCAGCATGTGTGACACTGACACCCAGAGTATAGAATGGGGTTGAAAGTCAAGGGTCTGCACCTAGGCAGAGTGCCGGAACTGCAAAGCAGGTCAAAGTCAGGGTGCTAAAATGCTGGGAGGGGCGCTTCCAGTTAATGGGGCACCAATCCATTTAATGGTGTTTTGCGCTCCACATGCTTGTGCCTCCTTGCTTAGCAAAGTGACACCTTGTGGTGCCACATGTGAAGGAGGCAGCATTTGGGCAGTGGTGGGGGGGGTGGGGGGGTGTGTCAGCCCTGGCTTGTTTGGGTGAGTGTGCGGCAGCTGCGGGGTGACGAAGAACTGGAGTCCTGCAATGTCCCACTCTGGCTGGGTTGGCAGAGATGCGATGGGAATTCAGGTGCAGGCTGGACTAATCAACAACCTTTCCCAGGCTAAAGGAAGGCTTCCTGAAAGCTGCAGGCCCCAGACATGATCTCTACTGTAGAGTCCTGACCAAGACTTTTATTCCTTTCCTAGCAGCTGGTATGAGTTTTGAAGTCTTGGTGCTCACTCAGGCAAGTATAAGTTACTTTTACACTTAAATACCTCAAACATCACATTCGCGATCCCACTCACCCCTCTTATCCTCTTACATCGGGACGCTCGCCTGACATCACCGCGCATCATTTTACACGCAGACGGGTCCCCGCACGCTAACAGGAAAATTCCGGCCTTAGAGTCTAGCGTCTATTATAAAGGATCTGATAACAGGACACTTAGAAGATATCAACGGGATTAGACAAAGTCAACATGGATTTATGAAAGGAAGATAATGTTCGAGAAACCTGGAGTTCTTTGAGGACGTAACTAGCAGGAGAAAGGAGAACCAATGGATGTGGTGTATTTAGATTTTCAGAAAGCTTTTGATAAAGTCCCACATAAGAGGCTAGTGTGTAAAATTAAAACACATGGGATTGGGGGGTAATATATTGGCATGGATTGAGAATTGGTTGGCAGACAGAAAACAGAGTAGGAATAAATGGGCCTTTTTTGGAGAGGCAGGCGATGACTAGTGAGGTACCGCAGGGATCAGTGCCTAGGTCCCAGCTATTCACAATATATATCAATGATTTGAATGAGGGAAGCAAATGTAATTTCCAAGTTTGCTGATGGCACTAAACTGGTGGGAATATAAGCAGTGAGGAGGATGTTAAGAGGCTTCAAGGCAGTTTAGACAGGTTGAGTGAGTGGGCAAATACATGGCAGATGCAGTATAACGTGGATAAATGTGAAGTTATCCACACTGGTGGGAAAAACAGAATGGCAGAGTATTATTTAAACGGTGATGGATTAGGAAATGTTGATGTACAAAGGGACCTGGGTGACCTTGTACACCAATCACTGAAAGCAAGCATGCAGATGCAACAAACAGTTAAAGGCGGCAAATGGTATGTTAGCCTTCATTGCGAGAGGACTTGAGTACAAGAGTAAGGATGTCTTACTGCAGCTGTACAGGGTCTTGGTGAAACCACACCTGGAGTATTGTGTGCAATTTTTGTCTCCTTACCTAAGAAAGGATATACTTGCCATTAGGGGGAGTGCAGCAAAGGTTCACCAGACTGATTCCTGGGACGACAGGAGTGTCGTATGAGGAGAGATTGGGCCGACTAGGACTGCATTCACTGGAATTAAGAATGAGAGGAGATCTCATTGAAACATATAAAATTTTGATAGGGATGGACAGACTGGATGCAGGGATGATGTTTCCTCTGGCTAGGTGGTCAAGAACAAGGGGTCACAATCTCAGGATATAGGGTAGACCATCTAGGACTGAGGTGAGGAGAGACTTTTTCGCAGGTGGTGAACCTATGGAATTCTCTACTATAGAAGGCTGTAGAGGCCAAGTCACTGAATATATTTAAGAAGGAAATAGATATATTTCTAGACTCTAAAGGCAGCGAGGGGTATGGGGAGTGCACGAGAGCACAGCATGGAGATTGAGGATCAACCATGATCAGACTGAATGGCCAAATGATCTACTCCTGCTCCTATTTTTCTATGTTCCAAAAAAAGTTGAATGATAATGGGGTAAAAATTCTGCTTTGGTACCCCAGTATATACTGTGCAACTCTGACCCATTAAAAATTAATGGATGGAAACTCTTGGGCAGGCAGTGCACAAAAATTGTGATTTGTGCTTCCCCAGGAGCACAGAAGTTGAGTATCTAACCCCCAGTATATGAAAATGTACTAGAGTGTATATGTAATTTTGGGGTTAGCTATAACATTTCTTTTGAGCACAACTAATGACTGCAGGGTGAAGCAAAAGATGTATGGATATATTGCAAACATATCTGGCTTAAGTGCCCTTGTGCACATTCTAAGGTGTCGAAGAACAGGACAAAACTGTCCTGGGATTACCACTCGTCATGAGGTGTACCTACACCACATGGACTGCAGCGGTTCGAGAAGGCAGCTCACCACCACCTTCTCGAGGGCAACAAGGGCCAGGACACAGCAAAGCTTTGTGCTCCATTGCTTCAATGCATACACAGAACCCTGCTTCCCAGGGTAATGTTAGTGAACAACCGACACTCCTGTGGAGCTTTACCAAAAGTAAAAATATAAACACAAGCTACTGGACTCGAGGATTTCTTTTTTTTTTATTATTAACATGGCAACCAATCTCCCGACCTGGTCCTTATTAGAACAAAGAAAGAGTGAGAGTGAAGCTTGGTTTATGACCCACCAAAAATGTTAAGAATATTGTTGCTTTACACGATAAAGAATCACATTTTTCATTGAGCTTGTTGTGTTGATCATCACGCAAATCCTGGTCAATCCCCTTTTTCCTTCAGCTTCTTAAAGTGACGAGCACGCAAACCCTGGTTCATCTTCATGGACTGCTTAATGACCATAGAGACTGGAAGTAGGGATGTTGTGACCCAACCCTAAAGGATATTTATTAGAAATATTAACATGCATTTTAATCGCTGATATTTATTTTATGATAAGGTTTTTCCACTTTAAAGTCAAAAAGCTAAGCAGGGATTTCAAAGCTGCTGAAGAGTCATATTCAACGCAAAACATTAGCTCTGCTTTGCTCTCCACAGATGCTGCCAAGGCCTGCTGAGTATTTCTAGCACATTGATTTTATTTCAGATTTCTAACATCCTGCAGTATTTTGCTTTTATTTCAAAGTGTCTACTTGATTTTGTTTAGATATATATTCAGCGTGAAGCTTTATCCATTGTGAAAGTATGAACAAGGTTTCTACAATAGCGGTAAAATATGAAAAATTATGAACTCCAAATGATAACATATGGATCATGGCACAAATATATCAGGAGCACAGATATTAATGTCGGAACTAAACTTAAAGGCCAAGTTCCTCATGGAAGTTTGGCCTTGGGGAGAGAAGCTTAATAGACAATTACAATTAGGCAATTTTATAGGCAAGTTAAAGTACTTTGTGAGGTGTCAGCTGTGGCTCGGTTCATAGCACCCTCGCCTTTGAATCAGAGGGTTGTGGGTTCACGTCCCACTCCCGGAAACTAAGAACTGTGATTGTACTCGAAAGAGTTGCAATCTGTGACTGTTGATAACTCAAAAGAGTTTAAAGTACTTTGTGTAATTTTATCACATTTTTAGCAATGCTATAAATTGTTTTTTGTACAGTTGGCAGTCTGTGAAAAAGCTGCTTTGTTAACTGAAAGCAGGTTCTTGGTCAACGAAAAATGCAGTGGTTGGGCATCAGCAGAGGACTGTGTGTGTGTGTGTGTGTGTGAATGAGGGGACACATAGCAGCAAACTGAGGCAGCACTTGGGTTTGGGGGAAGGTTTGGCTGCAGGCAGCACAGAAATCCAATGGTGGGAGCATATAACAACAGCTAATTGAAAAAAAATAGCCCTGAAGTCAATGGCAATGTGAAGAACAGCACCACTATACCATCAGGAAGGTTGGTAAATTGTTTAAACATTAAATGGAAAATTACAACCTATTATAAAGCAAGTGTAGAACAGGAAATTTAAGTAAATGTTTAGTCCATTAGTTGATTTTGGGAAAGGGTATGGATTCATGGGTGCCTTGCAACACAGGTCAAGTGATGTGGACTCTAGAAGCAATTTGGCAAATGTTCACTGGGAACCTTTTGTTTTAGCATCACAATGGTTTGCAAGTAGAGTTTAGCTGACTAGGAATATTCCTGGAGTGTGGAAGTACTAAGGAGGTCCAACGTGTGGTAACATTGAAGTGGTGTCCTGCTTTAACAGCAATGAGGAGGGGTTCTTGATGCCTGGATTACTCAAAGAGAGCAGGATGATCTGGAGTTTGGAAGTACTGTGGGGGCTAACAAGCTATGCAGGGCTAAGTAGTGGGATCCCAGGATCTGCCAGCAGTAGTGAGGGTAGGCTGGGCTGTGGCTGTATTCTAGTGTACTTATAATGTATTTGCCAGCTATAAAGAGTACATGTGCTTTAAAAAAATGCAGAATGTTTGGTCTCCACTCAATACAAAGAAACAGTTACAAAGCTCAATCAGTTTGGACAAGGAGTCCAAATGGGGTCAGACGCAAGAATGATGATGGTGCCAACAGGCAGGGGAGGCAATATCAATAACAGGATAGTGATGGAAATAGCATGAGAATCAACAATAACTCAGACAAAGGTGGATTAAGGAAAGCTAACACGGATTTGTTAAGGGCAAAATGTGTTTAACTAACTTGATTGTGTTTTTAGATGAGGTAACAGAGGGGGTTGATGCGGGCAATGCAGTTGATGTGGTGCACATGGACTTCCAAAAGGCAACAGGCTTGTCAGCAAACTTAAAGCCCATGGAATAAAAGGGACAGTGGCAGCATATATAGAAAGTTGACTGAGCAACAAATGAGTGTGTAGTGGTGAATGGTTGCTTTTCAGACTGGAGGAAAGTACATAGTGGAGTTCCCCAGGGGTCGATACTACAATTACTGCCTTACTTTATCTATATATGAATGATTTAGACTCAGTGTATAGGTACTATTTCAAAATTTGCAGATAACACAAAACTTGGAAGTCTTGTGAACTGTGAGGAGGATAGTGATAGACTTCAAGAGGACATAGACAGGCTGGTGGATTGGATAGACATGTAGCAGATGAAATTTAATGCAGAGAAGTATGAAGTGATACATTTTGGTAGGAAGAACAAGGAGAGACAATATAAAACAAAGGGTACAATTCTAAAGGAGGTACAGGAACAGGAAAGTCTGTGCACAAATTATTGAAGGTAGGAGGACAGATTGAGAAAGTGTTTAAAATGCATTCAGGATTCTGGGCTTCATATACAGAGGCATTGATGACAAAAGCAAGGAAGTTATGGTGAACCTTTATAAGACACTGGTTCAGCCTCAACTGGAGTATTGTGTCCAATTCTAGAACTGCACTTAGGAAGGATGTGAAGGCTTTCGAGAGGGTGCAAAAAAGATTCACAAGAATGATTCCAGGGATGAGAGACTTCAGTTATGTGGATAGATTGGTGAAGCTGGGGTTTTTCTCCTTAGCAAAGACCGAGACCAGATTTGAGTGTTCAAATTCATGAGGGGTCTGGACAGAGTAGTTAGAGAGAAATTGTTCCCATTGGTGGAAGGGTCAAGGACCAGAGGACACAGATTTAAATGATTGGCAAAAGAACCAAAGGTAACATGAGGATAAATTTCTTATGCAACAAGCCATGATACAAAGGTGGGTAGGAAAGCAAGTTGTGAGGAGGATACAAAAAGTCTGCAAAGGAATATAGATAGGTTAAGTGAGTAGGCAAAAAATTGGCAGATGGACTATAATGTGGAAAATGTCAGATTGTCCACTTTGGCAAGAAGAATAGAAAAGCAGCATCTTATTTAATGAGAGAGACTGCAGAATAGTGCTGTACAGAGGGTTGTATGTCCTTGAACATGAATCACAGTAAGTTAGTATGGGGACACAGCAAGTAATTAGGAAGGCAAATGGAATGAACATTGGCCTTATTACAAGGGGGGTGGAGTATAAAAGTAGGGAAGTTTTGCCACAAGTCACAGGGCATTTGTGAGACTGCACCTGGAGTAGTGTACAGTTTTGGTCTCCTTATTTGAGGGATACACTTGAATTGGAACCAGTTCAGAGAATGTTAATGAGGCTGATTACTGAGATAGAGGGTTGTCTTACAGGGAAAGGTTGATGGAGTTTAGAAGAATGAGAGGTGATCTTATTGAAACACGAAATTCTGAGGGGGCTCGACAGGATAGATGCTGGGAGGATGTTTCGTCTCATGGGGGCATCGAGAACTAGGGATTACAGTTTAAAACTAAGGGAACTCTCATTGAAGATGGAAATGAGGAGGAATTTCTTCTCTCAGAGGGTCATTAGTCTTTGGAATTCTCTTTTTTTATTCATTCATGGGATTTGGGCTTTGCTGGCTGGACCAACATTTACTGTCCATCCCAAGCAGCCCGAGAAGGTGGTGGTGAGCTGCCTTCTTGAACCGTTGCAGTCCATGTGGTGTGGGTACACCCACAGTGCTGTTAGGAAGGGAGTTCCAGGATTTTGATGCAACGACGGTGAAGGAACGGCGATATATTTTCAAGTCAGGATGTTGAGTGACTTGGAGGGGAACTCCAGGTGGTGGTGTTCCCATCTATCTGCTGTCCTTGTCCTTCTAGATGGTAGTGGTCATGAGCTTGGAACGTGCTGTTGAAGGAGCCTTGGTGAATTCCTGCAGTGCATCTTGTAGATGGTACACACTGCAGCTACTGTGGGTCGGTAGTGGAGGGAGTGAATGTTTGTGGATGGGTTGCCAATCAAGCTGGCTGCTTTGTCCTGGATGGTGTCAAGCTTCTTGAGTGTTGTGGGAGCCGCATTCATCCAGGCAAGTGGGGAGTATTCCATCACAATCCTGACTTGTGCCTTGTAGATGGCGGATAGGCTTTGGGGAGTCAGGAGGTGGGTTACTCGTCGCACTATTCCTAGCTTCTGACCTGCTTTTGTACCCATAGTATTTATATGGATAGTCCAGTTCAGTTTCTGGTCAATAGTAACCCACAGCATGTTGATAGTGGGGGATTCAGCGATGGTAATGCCATTGAGCATCATGGGGCGATGGTTGGATTCTTTCTTGTTGAAGATGGTCATTGCCTTACACTTTTGTGGTGTGAATATTACTTGCCACTTGTCAGCCCAAGCCTGGATATTGTCCAGGTCTTGCTGCATTTGGACATGGACAGCTTCAGTATCTGAGGAGGCACGAATGGCGCTGAACATTGTGCAATCATCAGCCAACATCCCCGCTTCTGACCTTAGATTGGAAGGAAGGTCATTGATGAAGCAGCTGAAGATGGTTGAGCCGAGGACACTACCCTGAGGAACTCCTGGAGTGATGTTCTGGAGCGGTGATGACTGACCTCCAACGACCACAACCATCTTTTGTGCTAGGTATGACTCCAACCAGCAAAGAGTTTTCCCTCTGATTCCCATTGACTCCAGTTTTGCTAGGGCTCCTTGATGCCATACTCTGTCAAATGCTGCCTTGATGTCAAGGGCAGTCACTCTCGCTTCACCTCAGGTGTTCAGCTCTTTAGTCCATGTTTGAACCAAGGCTGTAATGAGGTCAGGAGCTGAGTGACCCTGTTGGAACCCAAACTGGGTGTCAGTGAGCAGGTTATTGCTAAGCAAGTGCCGCTTGATAGCACTGGTGATGACCCCTTCCATTACTTTACTGATGATGGAGAGTAGACTGATGGGGTGGTAATTGGCCGGGTTAGATTTGTCCTGCTTTTTGTGTACAGGACATACCTGGGCAATTTTCCACATGTCCGGGTAGATGCCAGTGTTGTAGCTGTACTGGAACAGCTTGGCTAGGGACGTGACAAGTTCTAGAGCACAAGTCTTCAGTACTATTGCTAGAATATTGTCAGGGCCCATAGCCTTTGCAGTATCCAGTGCCTTCAGCCGTTTTTTGATATCACGTGGAGCGAATCGAATTGGCTGAAGACTGGCATCTATGATGCTGGGGACCTTCGGAGGAGGCCGAGTTGGATCATCCACTGGGCACTTCTGGCTGAAGATTGTAGCAAATGCTTCGGCCTTTTCTTTTACACTGATGTGCTGGGCTCCTCCATCATTGCGGATGGGAACATTTGTGGAGCCTCCTCTTCCACTGAGTTGTTTAATTGTCCACCACCATTCATGACTGGATGTGGCAGGACTGCAGAGCTTAGATCTGATCCGTTGGTCATGGGATCACTTAGCTCTGTCTATCACTTGCTGATTATGCTGTTTGGCACACAAGTAGTCCTGTGTTATAGCTTCACCAGGCTGACGCTTCATTTTTAGATATGCCTGGTGCTGCTCCTGGCATGCCTTCCTGCACTCTTCACTGAACCAGGGTTGATCCCCTGGCTTGATGGTAATGGTAGAGTGGGGGATATACCAGGCCATGAGGTTACAGATATGTTTGAGTACAATTCTGCTGCTGCTGATGGCCCACAGCACCTCATGGATACCCAGTGTTGAATTGATAGATCTGTTCGAAATCTGTCCCATTTAACATGGTTGTAGTGCCACACAACATGATGGAGGGTATCCTCAATGTGAAGGTGGGACTTCGTCTCTATAACTACTGTGCGGTGGTCACTCCTACCAGTACTGTCATAGACAGATGAATCTGTGGCAGGCAGGTTGGTGAGGATGAGGTCAAGTAGGTTTTTCTCTCTTGCTGGTTCCCTCACCACCTGCCGCAGACCCAGTCCAGCAGCTATGTCCTTTAGGACTCAGCCAGCTTGGTCAGTAGTGGTGCTACTAAGACACTCTTGGTGGTGGGCATTTAAGTCTGCCACCCAAAATACATTCTGCGCCCTTGCCAAGCTCAGTCCTACCTCCAAGTGGTGTTCAACATGGAGGAGCACTGATTCATCAGCTGAGGGTGGTACGTGGTAATCAGTAGGCTTCCTTGTCCATGTTTGACCTGATGCCATGAGATTTCCTGGGGTCCAGAGTCGATGTTGAGGACTCCCAGGGCAACTCCCTCCTGACTGTACACCACTGTGCCACCAATGGGTCTGTCCTGCCGGTGGGACAGGACATACCCAGGGATGGTGATGGTGGTGTCTGGGACATTATCTCTAAGGTATGATTCCGTGAGGATGGGGATGACTATGCCAGGCTGTTGCTTGACTAGTCTATGCTATAGCTCTCCCAATTTTGGCACTTGCAGGGTCGACAGGGCTAAGATTTCCGTTGTCTTTCCAGTGCCTAGGTCGATGCCAGGTGGTCCGTCTGGTTTCATTATTTTTTTTGTGACTTTGAGTGGCTTGCTAGGCCATTTCAGAGTCAACCACATTGCTGTGGAGTCATGTGTAGGCCAACAGATTTCCTTCCCTAAAGGACATTCCAGATGGGTTTTTACAACAACCGACAATGGTCTCATGGTCATCATTTGATTCCATATTTTTACTGAATTCAAATTGCACCATCTGCCATGGTGACATTCAAACCTGGGTCCCCAGAGCATTACCCCTGGGTCTCTGGACCACTAGTCCAGCGACAATACCACTACGCCACAGCCTCCACAGACGGCTGTGCAGCTGGGTCATTAAATATATTCAGTGAGTTAGACAGATTTTTGATCAGCAAGGGAGTTAAGGGTTATGGGGGACAGGCAGGAAAAGTGGAGTTAAGGCCACAATCAGGTCAGCCATAATCTTATCAAATGGCGGCGCAACCTCATGGGACCAAATGGTCTACTCCTGCTCTAATTTCTTATGATCCAATGTTTTCATGTAATTTCACTGCATCTGATTTCAAAACAGTTTAAACAATTTTTTGCTAAATGCAGTATCCCGCATTAAGGTTTAAAATAGGTACCAGAAACAGAAATAAGTTTATCCTTGGTCTGAACTGATTTAGCAGAACTCAGTTGCAGTGACAGAGGGGAAATGCAGAGGGCTTCAGAATCCTGAGTTTGGATTGTTGAGGAAGGATATGTGTGTGTGTGTGTGTGTGTGGTGGGGGTGCGGAGGCACAGTGAACTGTAGAGTTTTTGCCAATGATCATTATTTAGCGACTACTGTTAAAAAGTGTATTTGTAACATTAGGATTAGATGGGGTTGTGAGGCTCCCCCAGTATCGAACAGCTTGCCAACAGTCACTTGGTTCACACTGAGTGCAAGTTATGCAAGAGGCTGCCAGTGCCGATGCAACCACATCCTAAACGAGTGAGCTCTCTTTTTATGAGTGAAACTGAAGAGGTGCTCTAAAATCAACTGAAATTAAATAACTGATGAGAAAAAACTTGAATTCTTACCATTATGGCATGTGGCAGATAGCCATTTGTTTGCACCTGAAGACCAACTGTGTTTAAAGCAGCTTTCACATAGGTCTCTGGACTTGGTTTGTCCAGAGTTGGCTTTCGGATCTTACTCATCTTCGTAGCCACAAAGAATGGCAGCACACTCTGTGACAAAAGCAAGCATAAAGAATAAAAAACAGTAATATTACTGCTGAGAAACAGATTACTTGTTAATGAACACAACTTTCTCACATTTTTGTATTTTGTTGCTATTTTATGACTTTGATTTTAAATTGTGCGCAAAACCCAAATCTAAAAGATAACAACTTTTGTGGGCCTCACAACAGTAGTAAGTTATTTCAAATTCTAATGAAGGCAAGACACCAGGGTATTTGATATTTGAGACCGTGCATCAAGAAGTTTATTTAAATTAGAATTGGCTCAATTTGAATAGATATTGCAATTTAAGGCATGTCAATTTGAGGACTGGTCTATTTCAAAACCATTTAGTTTAATAACTGTATAGCACTACCTAAGACTGCACGGAAAAGTTGCCAGGGAAGGAAAATTTAAATATTAACCACTAGATGGCACAAAGAGGGCACAATGTGAGTATCCAGGCTGAAAGCACAACTGGCTCTTCATAAATTATAAACAAACAAGCTAATTTTAAAATTTTACATCCAAAATTATCTGTTTAATCCCATACTCCACACACACACACAGTTCTTTACTTCAGCAAATATTACTCTTGTAACCGAGTGACCAGCATATCGCATTATATGTAAGTATTTGTCCAATTTTCTCTTGCTCTGCCAATTTATAATTTAGTTGAAGCTCGGGAAGGAGTTATGGATCCCAAGTTAATTGATGATAAATTGATTTGCATTGTATATTAGCATTTTGAATAAATAAATAATTACGAAGAAAACTAGTACAAAACTTAAGCATTCAATAGACACTTGTAATCACGACAGGTCAGAAATTGGTCGTGGGAATTTTTTTAATACACAAGAAGCATTAGAGAAATTTAACACATTTCGCCCACTTCAATGTGCCTACTGAAAACAATTCACATTAAACCTCGTCTGGAATGTGGCCTTCAACTCTGTAAATGGACAATAGAAACAGCTTCTGAAGATTCTTTGGAGACACACTCCTTTTGTTCCTGAAGAAGTGAACTCGAGCAAAGGTGCACGAATGCATCTCAGTCCAGCAATCAAAAGCCACCCATGTGTCATTGGAGTTTTGAGTTTTTTTTTAATTTACATTTTCAAGAATTGAATGGTATTGGTCAGTCTACATTTATTGCAGGAGTCATACATAGGCTGGACCAGGTCTGGGTGTCAGGTTCCTTTGCTTGAATGACATTAGCAAACCAGTTGAGCTTTTATGATAACAGGGGGAAGTGGTGGCATAGTGGTATTGTGACTGGATTGATAATCCGGAGACCAGGGTTTGAATCCCACCATAGCAGATGGTGAATATTGAACTCAATAGAAAATCAATGAAACCAGTGCCAATTGTCATAAAAACCCATCTGATTCAATAATACCCTTTAGGGAGTCCTTACCTTACCAACATATGACTCCAGACCCACATCGATGTGGTTGACTCTTAAATGCCCTCTAAAACAAGGGTAATTAGGGTTGGGCAACAATTTTTTTTTTAAATCTGGCAAGTTCCATCACACAAAGTACCAGATTAACCAACTCCAAATTTTGCAACTCGCAACATGATGATCTGAACTCATGACATCTAGTTATGACATCCCATAACCCCTACTATTCCTTGAGATTTCAAATAAATCAGTATATATAATGAGAGGATGTCCTTTATGGTGAGTGGGAAAAAGGGGTGGATTGCCAGTTGCTTGATCAGGCAGACAATTTGGCTGTTGATGCTGAGTAATTGGTTTTTTGAGTGTCTGAAGGTGGTTAGACAAAACCTGCCATATAAACTTTACATTGTGGACACTGATCCAGATGTAGTTTTACTAAAGAGTTAATGAAGTACTGCATAACGTCTTTTGATACCTTTGCATATGAGGAGGGACAAGTTAAATAGACTGTGATTAATCTTCACTTTTAATACACCTGATTTGTTATTTCTAACCTAAATCTCACTACTAAATAGAGTGTTTATTCTTGTACTATCTCAAGAGGGTGGAGAACAGACAAGGATGGATGTCAATTCAGAAAACTACTACTGTAATAAGAATTTTAAAAAATAGTATTCTAATTGGCCAGATACCATAGTTTATGAAAAAATATTTTGTGCTCAATGTAGGAACGTAAGTACTAGGGAACAGGATGTTTTCTATTTTGGGTATCCAGTGTCAGCATCAAGCACTGAGGTCAAGTAGCTCAGTAAGGTGCTGAATAAATCTCCCTTTAATCTGCCACAATAATGTGGCTCAGCCACAACTTCAAAAGCATTCCAAAATGCATCACTGATATTTTTCCATTTCTCATACCACCTACTATTAGCCTCTCCGAATGAGATTAAATACTAGTTGACTTTTAAACTTAGGTGACTGTTTGTTAGGTGATTAAAACATATGACTGGGTTTTAAACAATCAGCATGTTAAAAGCAACAGTGCAATAATCCCATTACTAACCGGATGATTGGGTGGAGTCAAATAAGTCCCAGATAATGTCAAAAATATTTTGTCAGTTGGTTAACTTTGACTAATTTCAAGAAATTTTATTCCAGAATAACATTCTGCACTGCCAACAGTAAAGTACACAACCATAAGAATGCAAGATTGTGAAATGCAATTTTAAAAAGATATATAACAAGCATGTTACTTCATTGGTGGCTTCAGTAATAATAGAAGGGTTTTCTAAAATACACTTTGTATATTGCCTGCACAATTTCTTATGCAGCTATGAATTGACTGCTATGTGCTATACTTTAGCAACAACTATTCATTAACCATGCTGAAGATGTGCATAAAAGCAGGTAACATACTTCACCACTTTCGATAAAGCATTGCATTTGCAAGTTTTGCCACAAAATCAGATTGAGGTTGAAGATAATTTCACTATAATCAGGGAAGTGCTAAAACATTCAGGAAAATTTACTTAACCTTAAGCACACAATACACCAATGCTTGTGAAAGAAAATATCACATCTTTAATTTATAATGTGTTATAATTTTTGTTTTTAATGATCAGCACTCTTTCTCACCAACATTCAACACTATCATTTTGCTTTCTCCCTCCAGCTTGCGTCACACTGCTAGCTATGCGAATATGATTTACTGTAGTTACCATGACAGCAGTGGTTCCTATAGTAACCATACAGTAACAAGGATACTTCTCCAAGCTCTACTTACCTGGACAATGATTCCCTTGTTCTTATACTCAACATGCAGTGCTTGTGAAAAGAAATCCACAAAAGTCTATTGGAAATAAAACAGAAATTAAGTTTGGAGAGCGAATAGAAAGGGGTCAGCAGATATCTATTCTAGCTTATACTGTAAGCATTCAATAGGTTACATTTTTGGAAGTTGTAATCCTGATGCGACTTGTGGCGCAGTGGTTAGCATTCCTGCTTCTGAACCAGAAGCTCCAGGATTGAGTCCCACCTCAAGACTTGATGGCCAAGGAAGGTGTGTTTATAATGTGGCCAAACAGGTTGAGTATCAACCTGCAAATCCTACAAACAAACACCAATGACAGATAGCAAGAGTGGGATAGATTCCTGGACAGCCATGTGACAGAAAGGAAGTTGGAGCCTCTACCATCACTATCCATAGCTCCAGGCTACAACATGCATGTAGAAGTGTATGTTGCCACAGCAACTCAGACTCCAAGTGAACTGTAATGCCACTACCAATCCTGATGCAGAACTTTGCATGCTAGGAGCTCAAATTAGGAATTCAGGCAGACAGCTGGTGGGTCCTGCGTGTTTTTCAGCCCTGGATGGAAATAAGTGTGGGGCACATGAATCCTTGCACCTGAATTGCTAGAATATGATCCTGGTAGGAAAAGCCTTGTGCCAGGACCCTGAATTCATGAAATCAACGTTAGAGTGTCAAAATAATACCCAAGTCAATTATCTTACTATTCATGTCCAATATAAATTAAAATATGTGTTTTCATTTTGTTTAGTACCAGATTCATTTGAACCAGGGCTCAGCAAATTTAGATGTTCTTTTTAGTGATGGGGAGGGACGGAGGAACAGTAGCAGTCCAGTGCATTGGAGGGTTTGCTTTACACACAACAGGATTTGGCAGTCTAAGTAGTTATGAAACTAAGTTTAATAAATCAGGTAATTTGTGGACTAGCATGAGAAAGAAAATAACCACAGACCCAGCCAATTTTGCAAGAACCCACTGGTTCAATCCTCTAGTCTGGATTCAAGTCCCACTCCACCAAAAAAATTTACACAGACCCTTCAGTGAGAGAATTCTGTACTGGTGGTGCTGCCTTTCAGATGAAAAGTTAAACTAAGGTCCCTTCTCCTTTCTTAGGTGAGCGTAAAAGATTCTAATGCACTATTTCAGAGAAGAGCAGTGGAATTATCCTTGGTGTCCTGGCCAATATTTATCCCTCAATCAATATTAAAAACAGATTATCTGGTCATTATCACATTGCTGTTTGCAGGAGTTTGTTCTGTACAAATTGGCTGCCACATTTCATACATTACACCAGTGACTACACTACAAAAGTACTTCATTGGCTGTAAAGCATTTTGAGATATCCAGTAGTTATGAGAGACACTATATATAATGCAAGTCTTTCTTTTTTTCCTTACTTTAGTCAGTGTTACAAACAATTCCAGTCATGCACTACATGGTTGACTTAAGTCTTTTGATGTGACCAAGCCAAAAGGCTTTCTTTGAAGAGGTAATAAGTAGGATAGATAAAGGGGAACCAGTAGATGTAATATATTTGGATTTCCAAAAGGCATTCAATAAGGTACCACACATAAGACTACTTAAGAGCGCATGGTGTTGGGGGTAGTAAATTAGCCAGTCCTCTATCCATGCTAATAAATAGAAGACAGAGTTGGGATAAGGGGGGCATTTTCAGGATGGCAACCTGTAACTAGTGAAGTGCCACAGGGAGCAGTGCTGGGGCCACAACTATTTACAATATATGTTAATGACTTGGATGAGGGAAATGAATGTACTATCGCTAAGTTTGCGGATGCAAAAATAGGTGGGAAGGCAAGTGATGAGGATGAGACAAAGAGCCCACAGAGGGATATAGACAGGTTAAGTGAGTGGGCAAAAATGTGGCAGATGGAATATAATGCAGGAAAGTGAGAGGTTATGCACTTTGGCAGGAAGAATAGAGGAGCTGAATATTATTTAAATGACGAAAGGCTGAAGAAAGCTGCAGCACAGAGGGATTTGGGGGTCTTTGTGCATGAATCCCAAAAAGCTAGCATACAAGTTCAGCAGGTAATAGGGAAGGCAAATGGAACGTTGGCATTTCAAAGGGAATGGAGTATAAAAATAGGGAAGTCTTGCTAAACTATACAAGGCACTAGTTAGACCACACCTAGAATACTATGAACAGTTTTGGTCCCCTTATCCAAAGAAAGATATACTGGCATTGGAGGCAGTCCAGAAAAAGTTCACTAGGTTGATCCTGGGGATGGAGGGATTTTCTTAGAGGTTGGGTCGGTTGGGCCTGTACTCATTGGAGTTTAGAATGAGAGGCGACCTTATTGAAACATATAAGATTCTTAGGGAGCTTGACAGGGTAGATGCTGAGAGGTTATTTCCCCTTGTGGGAGAGTCTAGGACCAGTGGGCTTAATCTCAGAGTAAGGGGGCGTCCATTTAAAACAGAGATGAGGAGGAATTTCTTCTCTCAGAGGGTAGTGAATCTGTGGAATTATTGACCGCAGAGGGTTGTGGAGACTGGGTTGTTAAGTATATTCAAGGCTGAGATAGACAGATTTTTAATCAGTAAGGGAATCAAGGGTTTGGGAAAAAAGCAGGAAAGTGGAGTTGAGGATTATCAGATCAGCCATGATCTCATTGAATGGCGGAGCAGACTCGATGGGCTGAATGGCCTACCTCTGCTCTTACATCATTTGGTAATATGGTAACTTTGAATGGCCAATAAATGTGGCCTTATCAGCATTACGTAATCAAAATTAAACAAAAACTGGTACTAACAAATAAATGAACAATATTTGTGATAAGTTTCAGTCGTACCATTCAGAGACTCTAGGTAGAACATCTGCCCCAGGATAGGGGAATAATTACACTGCCTGTTTGAATTGTTACTTGTCTCAAAGCTACTAATGATAGGACATTTTTGTCCTTTTTGAAACTGTTACAGATTCCAGAAGCCCTGTTGTAGGCTGAAGGTGAGGTGGGAGGGGTGCAAGATTTAACATTTTCACTTGTATTTAAACAATAGATAATGGACACACACACACACATCTGGCTGCCCCACCTTTCTGACTGAAGAGACAACAGATACATCTCTTAAGGTTATATTTTGAAGTCCAAGGAAGATAAACAGAATTACAAATACCCCTTCCAGGTGAAGCAGCGATTTACCTCTACTTGTTCAATTTAGTCTACTGCATTCGCTGATCACAATGTGATCTCCTCTACATTGGGGAGACTAAACGCAGATTAGGTGGCTGTCTTGCAGAACACCTTTGCTCAGTCCGTAAGCATGACCCCGGCCTTCCAGTCGCTTGCCATTTCAACTCAACATCTTGCTCTCATGCTCACATTTCTATCCTCAGCCTACTACAGTGTTCCAGTGAAGCCCAATGCAAGCTTGAGGAACAACCTCATCTTCCGATTAGGCATTTTATAGCCTTCTGGACCCGACGAGAGTTCAACAGCTTCAGACCATGAACTCTGTCCTCCATTTTGATTTTTCCTCCTAATGCCAGTCTGTACCTTGTTCTCATGATTTTGCTTTCAGACAGCACTGACCTTTAGTCTGCTATTTTGCTTTCAGACAGTACTGACCTTTAGTCTGCTATTCACACCTACTCTGGATAAATCTTTGTTTCTTTAATACTATCAATACCACTCCCTTTGCCTTGTGTTCCATGACACCTTTGTCATTTAATCACCCCTGATCTCTAACCTATCCCTGACCTCCTTCTTCTCCACCAGCCTCTCCTCCTTTTTCAACAGCATAAAACCCAAACTCCTAATCTCTCTTCAGTTCCAAAGAGGAGTCATGCTGGACTCGAAATTTTAACTCTGTTTCTCTCTACACAGATACTGCCAAACCTGCTGAGCTTTTCCAGCACTTTGTTTGTATTTCAGATCTCCAGCATTCGCAGTATTTTGCTTTTATAACAAATTACAGAATTAACTCAAACACTAATTTCCATAAAACTGGTTCCCTTACTGCTTGTGTTAGGGGGATGTCTGTTAGGAAATAAAAGTTGATTGATTCTACATTCATGACAACACTTCAAATCCAACAAATCAGAGGCAGAAGAGTTTCTATCCCCATTCAAGAACAAGAGGAATGTCAATGTCTTACTAATTATATTGTTAAGGTTTAATATCACAGTTACATTGTTAAACAGGTGTTGGTTATTGGAACACCAAGAAATGGGGATAGCTGGGACACTGGTGTCCGAGTAGTGTTGACTGTGAACTGAGTCAATAAACTCTCCAGCAAAGAAAACCACTGTGTCTTACTTTTAACTTCACCAACTGACATGGATCCAGTCAACAAAGATAAAAGCAAAATACTGCGGATGCTGGAAATCTGAAATAAAAACAGAAAATGCTGGTAAAACTCAGCACGTCTGGCAGCATCTGTGGAGAGAGAAACAGAGTTAACGTTTTGAGTCCATATGACTCTTTTTCAGAGCTAAAGAGTTCTCACCTCTTTCCCACTGATGTACAGTGGCTCCTAGTCTAGCAATGGCTCCAATTTAAAATAATCATCCTTGCATTCAAATCCTTCTATGGCTTCACCCCTCCCATTTTTGTAACCTCCTACTGCCCTATGAGAACTATGCATTCCTTCAATTCTGGCCTTTTGTGCATCCCAGATTTCCTTTCCCCTACTACTGGCAGCCATGCAGTCATGTATCTAGGCTCTGGAATTTCCTCCTTAAAATTCTCCACCGCCTCCTCCTCCCTTAAGACGCTCCCGACTACCTCTTTGAACAAGCTTTTAGTCATCTGTCCTAATATCACCTTTTGTGGCTCAGTGTCAGATTTTGCCCAAAAACAGGAATGTAAAGTGCCTTGGAACATTTTACTATATTAATGGCGCTTTATAAATATAAATGATTATTGACATTACAATACTCTGTTGATACATGCTATAAAAATGCAGCCTAACCATTAGTCAGCTTGTGCATTTAAGACAAAACCTAAGTTTTCCCAAATAAAGTTCTGAAGAGTCATATTGGACTTAAAACGTTAACTCGGTTTCTCTCTCCACAGATGCTGCCAGACCTGCTGAGTTTTTCCAGTATTTTCTGTTTTTGTTTTCTCAAATTGAAAAATATTTACTGTAAGCAGTAGGAAAGGATGCCTAGAATTATAATATAGGAGAGCAATTAAAAATTCACATTGCTCCTTTGACTATCTTTGCATAAAGCCAGATTTATTTTAAAGAAATCATTCTCTCTATACTCCTCCGATTGAATGTTCTCGTGTGTGATGTGTAACTGTATGTACTGGGAACATGACAGGTTTGATTGCTGATCTCCATTGAGTGAGCCAAACTCACTTGGGTGGGAATGGGAATATGACAATCGGCTTCAGCATCCCTGGGCACAAAAAAAGTTAAAAATAGCTGGCACTCACTATCCCAATTCAAAGTTAAACAATAATTTTTTTTTTTAATATTCATCCATGGAATGTGGGTGTTGCTGGCTAGGCCAGCATTTATTGCCCATCCATAATTGCCTTGATAAGGTGGTGGTGAGTTGCATTCTTGAACCGCTGCAGTCCACGTGGTGTTAGGGAGGGAGTTCCAGGATTTTGACCCAGCAGCAGTGAAGGAACGGCGATACATTTCCAAGTCAGGATGGTGAGTGACTAGCAGAGGAATCTCCAGGTGTTGGCATTCCCATGCACCTGCTGCCTTTGTCCTTCTCGATGGTAGATGTGGGGTTGGAAAGTGCTGTCCATGGAGCCTTGCTGAGTTGCTGCAGCACATCTTGTAGATGGTACACACAGCTGCTACTATGCGTTGGTGGGGGAGGGAGTGAATGTTTCTGGATGGGGTGACAATCAAGCGGGCTGCTTTATTCTGGATGGTGTCCTTCTTGAGTGTTTCTGGGGCTGCATTCATCCAGGCAAGTGGAAAGTATTCCATCACACTGCTGACTTGAGCCTTGTAGACGGTGGACAGGTTTTGGGGAGTCAGGAGGATGGCATGAGAGAGCTGCTTCTGTACGCAACATTTTATCCCAAAAAAGACAGAGATTGCTTGGTCCAGCATTTAAGCATAGAGAAAGAATTGCAGTGCTTATATACCCTCTATCTTGGCAGCAGGAACATTTTTTGGCCTAATCTTTAATCTTGCTCAAGGCTACTGAATTTTGTATTTGCCTCTACTTCTAAAAACTCCTTGTTCTTGAAATATTGCCAAGGGATTTTAAAGCTGCAACTGAAGTACCAAGTAAGGCTGTGCACCAGGTCATTTGTAAACTGAGTCATGGGGAGCTCCACTTATTACTCTTAGAATATATTGAACACACTCCTGAGTCATATTTTTAAGTCCAGTTGCTTCGCAGGGTTCATTTTAATCTGCTTGTGAAATATTTCATTACATACTTAGCAAACCTGTAAGAATAGTTGACCTCATGGGCTGGGATCAGCAATGTAACAGGCATTCCCACTGCATGTGATGCATAAAAAGCTTATGTGCTGAAATGGTTAGCAAGACAGAGACGACTCATGATGCAATAAATGAAGGTCAATCGTGCAAAGTAAATTTAGAGGAACCAACATGCAATAATATTTCAGATATAGGGAAATACCAATATAGCATTCTGTTATATGCAAACATATGAAAATGACAGAGGAAATATCAATCTGGTCCATCAAGTCTGCCTCAGAGTCGTGATGCATGAAGCATCATGACTGGACATCCCTCCTACCTACCAGCAGCCATGTAATGTTCTCAGAGGCATAATCCTACAGGGTCGTGAGAACTCCAGTAAAATAAAGAATTTCATATATATGAGACACTGGCATCAGAATTACTTGTGTCAAAAAAGTAATGCCAATATGAATTACATGTGGGAATACAAATTCAGAAAGTGGAAAAGTTGTCTGAATTAGGGGAGATAGAAAAGCCATCATGAAATATAACTCATGTCTGAAGCTATTAATGTATATAACATTTTGGAAAAAGAGAGGTTTAGTCTGCAGGTGTGTTTTAATTGGATTAAAACCAGCTAGTCTAGGTGCTTCGATGATACTAGTATTGATATGTAAGGGAGATAGAGTGCATTTGCATTTTTTGAATAGAGCATTCAAGAAGTGGGGCAAAAACTGACACCTTTCTAGCAGCTACCAAGCAATATGTTTATGTTACTAATGAAGTTAGTACTATGAAAAGAGTTTTATTGTTAGAGAGGTTTAGTTCAGATACAATGAGAATTAACATTCAATGGGGCTGGTAAGTATAACTTCAGTAGTTTTCAGGTGTGCAGAGCAAAGGCTAAGTGAGATCAAAAGGCGGCTGTAAGCCTCCAACTCTCTCCACAGGAATGAAAGTGAAAGAACCTCATTTTGAATTCGTAAGGTGAAATTGCTTTGCCTGGTGTCTGGTTAAGTCTATGGGTTGCTGTTGCCTTAATGGAGATTAGTTTGGTAATTTGTTGGAAGTTATGGTAGTAGTAATTTGTAGCCATGTGTACGTATATTTTAACCTGTGTAAATTAATAAAATGTTTCATTTAGTTTATTGTAAACCTTGAGAATGGGGGTCTGATTCCTGAATT
Source organism: Cetorhinus maximus (assembly GCF_964194155.1). NCBI lineage: Eukaryota > Metazoa > Chordata > Chondrichthyes > Lamniformes > Cetorhinidae > Cetorhinus > Cetorhinus maximus. The sequence continues at coordinate 136,241,027 of NC_135887.1, forward strand.
GAGTTGCATCTCAAACAAAACACTTAAAATTATAGGTTATGACAGTTGTTTAAAGTTTCCCTCTGGGATTTTTAAATAATTCCGCTTTACCAACTGCTTCGGTCATAACACTCATCAGACAAGGAAATGCTCCATTTCAACTTGTTTATGCAGAAATAACTAATGTCTATAACCTCAACATTCCACTTTTCTGACCAGTAAATAGAATTAAATCACATTGCTGAAAAGAGAGGCATGTTGCCAACGCCTCGGCCAATCCGAGTTGATCTGATAACCAATCAGCACTCTTCTGTAGTATAAAATGGTGTGATAGTTTGTCCTGATGAGTACAAGACAAAAACCTTGGACAAGACCTGACCAACTGCAACTAGAAATTGTTGAAAATTAATACTTCTGGCAAGCTAGTCATTTTTTCTCATTCTCCAAGAGTTTCCCAAACAGATGGGCAGATGGCAATCTAGACCCCGGCTAACGCTAGCGATAACCAGCTGTTGTACCATCTTATGTTCAATTGTCTTCTCGCGCCCCCGACTTCCAAACCATACCCGGTGAACAGGCAATTGACTGCTTATGAAATCTATTCTGTAAGGAGCTGTGTGCACGCCAAGGATGACTCATTTGACTATTTTCCACAAGGCAGGCTTCCCTGCCAGGAACTTTTTGTTTGGGATATCACAATACATCTCCATGCTTTGTTATTTGCGTTCATAGCTAAACAAATATTACTGGGTTTGCACTTATTTCACAATATCGAGTTTGACACACTTAACAGTGAGAGCTCAGGCAAGCCATCAAAAATATCAAACTGTATCTGCTTTTTAGGCTACGAAATGTAGCATTGAGACTGAAAAGTGGAGACAGGCCAAAAGTCTCAAATTATAGTGTCATTTGGCAGAGCTTCAGCAAATGTATCTTGGTTCAAATGAAGAGAACTTGACTTGTGAGCAAATATAAATCTGACAGATCTAAAAAAAAAGCCTGATCTTCTTACACTGAGGTGCAGTGTGACTGGGTTTCTGCCAACAAAATAATGTCACCAACAGAAATATGTAGCATGATTATGGCAGAATGTATAATTTTGCTGGACTCCCATCAACATTTACTTCTGTCAACACCACAATAGCAAAGTGCACCAGTGAAACAATGAAAAAAAAAATCAGTTTTTCTACATGTTCAATTTTTGGTGCCAGGTGTCAGCATTAAGTACTCCCAATTTTTACCTACATTGTCCAGATGCAGTGTAGCTCCAACTACTTCGTCTTAATGTGTTTTAAGCTTTAACCCCACTGCAAAACTATGAATATTTCCATCTCATCAAGCAGATGAACTTGGTCAAGTTTGCAATTCATGCCAAATTACAGCTGGATCTGTAAAGTGTGCCCGCCAGCAATAGGATTGAGACTGCATAAACTAATCGCTTAAGACTAACATCTCCAAAATGAGGTTACCAAATTGAATAATATAATTTAACCTCATGTAATACAGTTTTGAGCATTTTATGCATACATGTTTGCTTCCTTCTGCATTTATACTTCTGAAATTCAAATTCAAATCCCGCTTGCAACCAGCCAGCAGGAAAAACACAAGTAGCTCTTTAAGTAGGTATGTTGCTGAGACTTAAGAGCAATATCCTATTTATACTTTTTCATCTTGTTAGGCAAAGAACAAATTCTAACTATAGAGTAAGTGTAAAGAAACAAAACATAAAATAACATTAGAAGTTACAGATGTAAGTTAATTTAGATTAGTGTTTTACATCAAGTGCACTAACTCAAAACACAGAAAAAGAACATTGCAAGAATAAGCCAAGTCTTACCTTGGTGGCAGAGTAGAGAGTCAGTAAGGGTACAGGATACAACGCACTAGCAGATGACACATTCAGGATGATGCCTTTCGACCTATTAAAAAAATATGCAAACCACAATTAATGTTTCAAATAAATGAGCAAGATTTTTATACTTAACGTCTCAACTAACCTTATAAATATATCATTCTGGATATTGGGATTTGAAGAAAGTCTCACCCTAAAGTTGCAATACTGGAAGCTCTGAAAGAGTTCCTCTTAAAAAAATGATTTATCATTTCATGTGTATATTGTAAAGGTTTTTTGCGGGGATATAGCTTTACAGCTACCTTCATGATGACGGCAAAGTTGTTTTCAGTGTGTAGCGATGGAAAGGTAGCCGTGATAATCTCAATGCATGAAAGCTGATGTGTGACTCCCTTCAACAAGCCACCTCACACCATTTTGAATTTGTGATGAGTGAATCATCACTGCCCAGATGCGACCTGACTTTAGAGATCAGAGCTAATGAAAAAAAGAGGGCAAGGCACTGCTATTCAAAAAGCAATAAATATATAGATATTTATCCAACTGTCTCTTGCACAAATGGACCATAACCTCGTGGAGTAAAGATTTACGTAAAATTTTCAGGTGAAATTAATGCAGATTTACACTAGAAGAAATCGATTTCTGCTCAAGTAAAAGAAGATTATGATACATGATCAGAAAACAATTTCAGGATAGATACTTACCAACACAGTTCATGCTTTGTCTAGAACCACCAAATAATCTGGCGCTGATTCTACCTTGTCTAATGCTGAAACAGAGCACAATCTGCATGCTCGTTTGTAGTTTATGAAGATCTAGACAATGGTGAAGACGTATAGTTCTGTGCCCATGTTTGAGTGTTGGAAGTGAACAGGCTTTGGCAAGATATTCTTGTTGTTCAAGAAGTGCTTAGGTTTTGAAGATGTTTGCATTATGCTTGTTTGACCGATTGGAGTTTGTGGCCTTAACTAAAATGCTATTTTCTAGGTTACAAATGATAAGAACTTAGTTTTAAAAGGAACACAGATTTATGTAAAGCTACGTTGACCTTCTATTACAGATTTAAGACTGCACTGAGAATTCAAAGTGGTGAAAAGAAAAGGAATGGCAGTATGAGAGGCTTAATCAATGACATTCTACTGGTGCATATGTCTATTTCCACCTCAATCACTCACTCCTCTCTCAAAGCCAAAAATTAACAATTTCATTACATTCTTTCAACTCCTGTAGATTATCTAGTAGCTGTCCTGACCCTGTTTGATACAAGTCCATCTTTTGCCTTTGTACCATTCACAGTGCGAAAGTATTTACAAACTAATGCCATTCTCTTCAGTCAGTGTACCTGACAAAGAACATGCTGATAGGTTCACAGCTTTCTTCCTTCCATATGGATCATGTGGGTTTATGCTAGTGTCAGAAATGACCAGTCTCCTCACCAGGACCTCAAATATCACTTCAGAGTCCGTTAGATTAACTCTTCTGATCCTTGCTTTTAAATCGGACAATCGGTATACTTGAATTGGGATAGAATTATTTCTTACATAGGATCAAGAGCTCATTTCCTACTGATGTTAAATAGTGATGAGCATCATTTAATGTCTGTTAATTACTTTAGTTTCATCAACACAAGATCCTATAACGCAGGTGTAAGGAAATGATAGTACTCCCATGTGTTCATAAAAAAGTATTTACTTTCTACAAACACCTCAGTTAAGAGTTCTAATGAGCTCAGATATAAATAAAGACAAACAAGGTCTTACTCACGACCAAGCATTTGAAGGAGAATCTCAAATGCATTATGTGCTTATGTTGGTAAATGATCATGAGTCCAGACACCAGTGGATAGAAGCTGGTGGTTGCTTCATCGATCAATGATCCAAGTGTCTGGAAAGGTGATTGCGCAGATTTAACAGCACTTTCTGTACTCAGCAGCCTATGGAATGGAATGCACTTAGCATTTGTACCTATGCACCAATCAATGCACAATGCAAAGCACTAGTTAAAAGCTGCAATTTCATTGTTCTGGATCATTTCTAGGCTTGGTGAGACTGATGCATTACTGACAGCAGTTAATCTATTTCAGACATCACACGCCCGAAATGTGTTATTTCTTTTTCTCCTCTACCCTCAATCAGATAAGTTGATACAATAATTAAAATTCAAAAGCTACAAATAATATGTAAAACTTTTCAGAAAACCAAATCCATCCAACCAATTTGAACTGGGTGAGAATAGTAGGCATATCATTTAATTCCGAAGAAAATATTAAGATTCTGTCCTCAAAATTTGTACTTTGGTAAGATTTTACATAAGCTCAGTAAAATCTTAACAGGAATTCAGGTAAGTAGGGTTATGTCAAAGTCGTCTTCTTTCGCTTTATAGCTCAACATAAGGCATTTTAAAATAGGTCTTGTACCTCAAAAATAGTTAGAAGTTTTTGTTTTAAAAGTATTGATCGCATAAATGGTGGGGTGGGGATTGATTGATAGTACAAGCAGCAAAATTAAAACAAGGCTAAAATGACACATTTTAATTACTTCTTCTTTGCTGAAGACAAATTCTTCCAAGCCATTTGCTTAGTTAGCAAGAGCACCATTTAAAGAGAAGAAGTATGGAAGTATGGTAATCATAGCACACAAACCCCAATGGTCATCAGGCTAGACTTCACATTTATAATTGTTCATGCAGTGTTAGATTTGTCGGGATTTACTGGTCATTTTACTACAGGCTCTTTTTTCTCTCAAATTTAATATTTTTAATTGGGCTACTATGTGGTGTATAGCACTACTGGACAAATTAACTTACATTTTAACAATTAACTTACATGCAACATGTGTCATCAGGAGAACTATAAAAGGCACTCTTATGAACCTTATTCACTAGTAGTGGTAGAGTTGCTACATTAATGGTTTACATCAGCAATGGCTTTCTAAAACGTTATGAAAGTTTCCAACAACAGTTTCCTGAACAGATAGAACTGTTGCACAGCAGTAATGACACTGGCCTCCAACAAGTGTACAGCTTTTGACAACTGTAACACTGGACTGCTTTGCATGGATTAACAATCCACATTTATGAACTTATGAACTCTATGAACTTGTGCTTCCCTAAGCAGAGTAGGCAGGTTTTCCTTGTGAGGAGTGGCCTAGGAATCCACGAAAAGGGCAAGCAAAAAAGAAATGTTGTTAAAAAGCTTGACACAGAGTCCCTAGTTCCACAGCACCTCCGGTTGTTGCCAGTTATGATTGTCTCCCTTTGTCCTTAGCATTCTTATCATCCTGGGACTTATCAGAAGGCCACTGACAGAGGTAGGCAACCCAAATTTGAATGCTGAAAATGCAAAAATTGCCCAGAAGGTATGTCAGGCCCCAAATTATTCAAATGATTCTGATGCTCATTTACGGGTGAGTTTGGGTCTCCCAGTTGGTAAGCGGGTTCAGCATCAGTTATGGACTTGAAAATAGCCCATGACCAATTTTTACCCTTTTATGTTTGACCCCCACATATTGTCTCAGGCTGACGAAAGACAGACAGCTTTTCAATTACATTATGGGAAGTACAGATGTAAAATATGGAAAAGTTTTAAGTTGTTTAAATTACATATCTTAAATACAAGTGCTGCACTCGGACACAATGTAAAACAGTGAAATATTTAAGCTAATTCCACTTATAACAGGCATTTATAATTGAATAATGTAACATGCAATCCAATGAGTTTTGTGGTTCTCTCCGATGTGGAATAAATCTGGAGGTTTTTTGTGTGGATTCTCTGGAGTTCAGCTGCTTTGCACTGCTCATGCAGTTAGCCAAGACTTCATTTTTAAGTGACCAATGAATAAGAGTCCTGCATTTACTTACTTCACTGGTGCTTATGGCTGGTGAGGATATCCCAGGGAAATACCGAAATGACAACCTCTAAAATATCAAAACTTACAAAGAAAACTAGGTTGTGCTAGACTGATGACTCTGAATTTTTGTGTGTGTGTGTGTGTGTGTGTTCACCTACAGAAAGAAATAGCCACGATATCAAAAGGGAAGACTTCCTTGAGCCTATGAATCATTCTCTGCTATGATACATATATTGTTACTCAATCATTTAAACAGAGAGACAAGGTTCATTAGTCATTCTAAATGAATTCTTGAAGGAAGGATTCTCCCTTATAAATAATAATGAGTTGAGTGACTCACCGCTCCACCATGGCAGGCAATACCATCCTAGTCATCTGTAGGAGAAAAATAAAGTGAAATAACAGAAGAGAATATCTGCAAATCTCATCTGAGAATTGTGTTCGGCACTAAAATTTTGATGCTGTTATTTACAACTTATCAAAAGAAGTAAAAGCAAAACATGACTGGTCTTCACATGAGTCTGCTGAAATAAAATATTTTCTTTTAGAATATTCTATACAATCCTATTTAAAATACTGATTGCATATACATGTTACAAATGAATCTTGTATTTGTAGCATAAACAATTCTCCACCACAATTTAAGAGTCACAAACAGACTGGTACAGTTGCTTTACAGCACATGAACATATAAATGCAAACTCAATCCACTGGCATCAGGTGGAGTAGCTATAGCTGAATAGGCTGAACAGGTTCAGGACAGGCCAGGGCCCCTGGGCAGCCAACCTATACTGCTGGAGCCTCAGTACAAACCCCATATACACTTGTGGAAACACAGACAGTGCTGCACATTATCAAGCGGTGACCCGCTCTACAGACTAAGCAGCGGACTAATCACCTTAAACTCAGCAAACGAGGAGGATATCGCTTGGCTTCGGGGATTTACATTTGATAAATAAGCAAGCTGCAGACATTTCTGAAAAGGATACCCAAATATCCACCAAGGGCATGCCATGATTTGTACGATCAGAAATGTTCCAGAGCTAGCCTTACCACCTTCTTTCCAAATGACTGATGACCCAAATTGGGGTAGTTTATTGTCCACTTCTCCTGCCAATAGACAACCCATACAATCATCAATTATGAATGTAGCTGTTGTGACGATTCCCCTTTTATATTTTATCCTCTTCTATGAAGAGGCCTAGAGCTGAGGTTCAGTCAACTCACTGGGAAAGGAAGACTCTGCAGAGAGAGCAGTGGCACAGCAGAGAGCTGAAGTAGTGGCAGCCCCAGGAATCAAAGATAACTTATGCCTTCGGACCCAAAATCCTTAAACTGCCAATGAGAATGAATGATAACTTTTCCTGTTAAGGGCATGTCAGATCCCAGTGTACTGTAAGCTAGACCAGAGAAAGAACACATTCTGCTGGGCTGTTTGAAATTATGTGCCTAAGAATATTAGCTCCTACTCGGCTTGCATTTGACTGAATTACAGCGGGACAATGTATCTGCCACACAGATGTGCTATAAACTTTCAACATGGACTGAGTTAGGCCAATAGTCCATGTAAAGATATACAAGATGCTGCATGGGATGCGTTTGACCAGTTTGGTCTTTGAGAATAAGAGGTGAGGAAAGGTCATAGAACACCTCAAAGTGAAAACAATACCCCTGAAAATGATCCTGAGAAACTTCCAGTGGCAATACGGAAGTATGATCTTGTCGGTCCTTCACAACCAAGCAGATCCATGGGCATACTGGTTGATCATCGGTTGTAGCATGTCTATCTCGGACATGTCCTGTTTTAAGCAATCTGGTTAGCATTCTAGGGTATGGTACATGTGCAATCACCACAACTTCTTGCACAGTGCAAAATAACCAGAATAGAAACCAGCTTTCTTAATCAGAGTGTACTCTATGCCCTTAGTGCCAATAGTTTGTCTATTTAGGTTGACAATACTACTATCATGTCCTAGTATATTGTAAGCTTTCAGTCAATACTTTTAAGACTGGACACACACAGACTATTAAAATGGCTGCTTCAAATCATGTGACCTTTGACATTTTAAGCTTCAGACAGTCCTAAGTCTCAAGTGAATACCTAATTAAATATGAACATTCACATCCATCTCGGGAATTCACATATCCCTTCGTTTAAGGATAGATCAACACAAAAGAACTAGAGAATTCCAGCTGATCTGTTCCCCCCTGGACAAGAGGGGGCATCAAAATTCAATCTGCATAAGACGGATGTGAATGGATCCTATCAACCTTCCATTGTAATATGATGGCTTCTTTCATCCAAATTAGACTGAATTCATCCCAAACAACAACACAGGATAATAGGAATCAACATACACACCACCCTTTGTTTGGAAAAGGGACTTTGAACTTGTGGAAGTCACATGATGAGAACACTATTTTGCAATTGGTTTTTCAAACCAGCAAGAAGCTGTTTGCAGTCAGAGAATTCCAACATAAAGTCTCAAACTAGCTGAAGTCATTCAAGTAGCCAAGGTAATAAACAGCATTACCTTGGAAGTGAGAAATCCTAAAAGAGAGGACTCCCCCAACCTGTTCCAACTTCAAGTTCACCTGAGAACCAACCTCCTAGAAATTAGACTACAAGAAACCTTGTAGCCTGCTGAGAATCCTTTGTTTTACAAGAACTTCACTTCAACTTTAAAGCATTAATTTTATCCATGAAACTACAGGCTTGCCACAAAAGAGACTGAAATAATTATAAGCTGTAATAGTATCATCCATATCTATTTCATCTATACCTAATCTTTATGTATGTGAAAGGAGTGAGATGAGTAAGAATAATAACCTCCTTTGTTTTTAAACTCTCAAAAGCTACTACAGAAATGTATTTAATTTGGGATCCACATTCTGAGGCTAAGAAAACACATTCCTCTTAAAAACAAACATACTGATCATGGGAAGTAGAAGAAACACATGCATTCTGTCTGTGACGCCAGCATCATAGAACAATACAGAACAGAGAGTCCATTTGGCCCAACGGGCCTATGCCAGCTCTTTGAAAGAGCTAACCAAGTACTCGCACAACCTGTCTGCTCCAACAGCCATGCTAATTTTTCCCCTTCAAATATTTTTGGTGTTTTGCAGGTAGTCCGATCTAATTAGACAATGGAATCTAAGAGATGCTTATGAGAGGGGAATCCTCTTTAGGGCCCTTGTGTCTGTACTTCTGGTTTCCCATAAGGGTGCAAATTTTAGTAGCAGTCATCTACCTGAGCTCCCAGAGATAGGAGAATATCTGGTGAAATATTCATGCTAGGTTCAAGGTGATCCTGATTTACAGGTGGAAGCAAAATATGTGGATGCTGGAAATCTGAAATAAAAACAGAAAATGCTGGAAAAACTCAGCAGGTCTGACAGCATCTGTGGAGAGAAAAAGAGTTAACATTTCCAGTCTGTATGACCCTTCTTCAGAGCTCTGAAGAACGGTTATATAGACTCGAAATGTTAACTCTGTTTCTCGCTCCACAGATGCTGTCAGGCCTGCTGAGTTTTTCCAGCATTTTCTGTTTTTATTACAGGTGGAATCCTGACAGAAGCACCTTGGAATGTCTAGTAATTGAAAATAGGAAGGAGGGTTACTCCAAGGTCTAATGCTCTTGTGTTTTGGCTGTGCCACCAAAAGGCTATGGCTGAGCAAAGCTTTGTCACTGCATAAAGTACAAAAAAAAAATCACATTTTCCACAGCTAACTGAAACAGCACGCATGTTTTGCAGATTTATGCAGTTCCAACAGTTATTCTGTCCCTGTCAAAGTAGTTGCAATGAAGATTTTCATTTGTATTCTTACGTGTGTCAGAAATATCAAGGATTTCTGAGTGAATGAACTGCTTTAGGTAATAAAAGCAAAATATTGCAGATGCTGGCAATCTGAAACAAAAACAAAGTGCCGGAAATACTCAGCAGGTCTGGCAGTATCTGTGGAAAGAGAAACAGAGTTAACATTTTGGTCGAATATAACTTCTTCAGAACTGAAGGAGGGTAGAAATGTGATGGGATAGGGTAGAGGGCAAGACAAATGATGCCAGAGCTACTTTAGGTGTTCAGTGACAATGTCGGCTAAACAAGTATTGTACCTCCCATGGGAGTCATTTTAAATGCAGTGATAGGTGTGAAGCAACACATCAAAAAAACCTACAAATCACATTGCAGCAACCTGGGCCTGAAACACTACTTCCTGCTGCAGAAGAGAAGCTTGCATTTTGGCCTTGATCAAAATCACCAATTGACTTTGGAAATTTCCCTAATCAATTTTAAGGACTGGAGCTGCATTGATCTTTAATGGACACACTCGGTTGAATGGACCTGGTGGCATCCCAGTATGATTAGATCCTTGGTAAATTTATTGGTTGCATACAGATCCTTGCTTGGACTCTACTGGGAAATCAGCTTGCATGTTACATTTTCCATGCAAGGGGGAACAAGTGGTACCACATGGTGAAACATGGTATTTTCATTTGCATGCTTGACATGAGGTTCCCCAACAGTCTACCAAGATAGACTACACACCAGTGTGCAGATGATGCAGAATTAAGATATTCACTAAGGCAGTGCCTTTTTCAAATATCTTACATGCATACAATTACAAATATCTCTATAGAGTCTGAAATGCAAATCTAATATTAAACCCTAGCTTCAGGTGTGATAATTCAACCTGTGACTAATATAAATTATAAGACAGTAATTTTAAGACTGTACTCCAACAATGTGACCCATCAGTGGGTGTATGACATAAAATTGGAAACTCCAATTTAAATAAATCTTTAAGAGAACTAATCTGAAGTGGTCTAGTTAAATCTTTTTAATCGCAGAGCTTCTTGAATGCTGTTACATTATTGTACTTACAGTTACTGCTATTGGGTATTGCAATGCACATAATCTTCATAAAGCCATTAAAGATTTTTTGGATATACAATGCAGAATTTTTAAATATTTGTGGATTTTCTGTAATATTACTCATGAGAAGTCAGATGATGCACTATTTTGGGAGGTGTGCATTACACCATGTATTTGGCAATGTTTTATTCTACTGCTAAGGCTTAAAGTCATGGGCCAAAAATAAATTTGCAAAGTCTTTGCATTGCTTTTATTAAATAGATGGAAGGGAAAAGAACTTATGTAGCACATTTCACAGCCTCAGGATGTCTGAAAATGCTTTACAGTTAATGAAGCACTGACGTGTGGTCACTTTTGTAATGTAGGAAAGTGACAACCGTTTTGCACATTGCAAGATCCCACAAATGGAAACGAAATAATTCCTCTATGAAGTCTTGATGCCAATATATTTCCAGGATTCTCCCCCAAACATGCTTTCTAGCCCAAAGATCAGATTGCAAAAAATTTTGCATAACCCAAACAGTGCTATACACCTTATAAAGGAGTTTCCGTTGTATCCAATCTAAGTAGACTCGAGTGACAGACTGGGAAATATTGCTCTTCAGAGGGAACTGGTGTCCTATGAATCACTGAAAACATGTGCAGCAAGAAATTAGGATGGTAAATGGAATGTCAGCCTTTATCATGGAAGGGATTGGCGTCCAAGAGTAAGTAAGTCTTAGTACCATTATGCAGGGCCTGGGTGAGACCACACCTGGAGTACAGTGTACAGTTTTGGTCTCTTTGCCTAAAGGAAGGATATACTAGCCTTAAGAGGGGTTGCAATGAATGTTCTCTAGTTTGGTTCTTGGGTTGAGAAGATTATCCTATTAAGGAAACATTGAGTAGAATAGGCTTATATTCCCTACAATTTAAAATAATGAGGGGTGATCTAATTGAAACATAACATTCTTAAATGGCTTGACAGGGTAAATGGTGGGCAATTGTTCACTGGAATGAAGCATCTCGAACAGAGAGTCACAGTTGCAGAATAAAGGGCTGGCCATTTGGGACCAGGATGAGGAGAAATTTCTTCACTTAAAGGGGTGTAAATTCTTTGAATTCTCTACCTTAAAGAGCGACGAGTGCCCAGTCATTGATATTTTTTAGGTATACGGGATATACAGGGTTATGGGAATAGTGCGGGAAGGTGGAGTTGAGATAGAAGATCCACCATGATTTTACTGAGTGGCTGAGCGGACTAAAAGAGCCGAATGGCCTACTCCTGTATCATAGGCTCTTATAAATTGAGAACTTGTATTACTTTGAATTTCCTCAGCTCCAATGAACAAAAGGCCCCAACTTGGTTCATCACCGGCAACCCTAATGTCATGAAATCAAATCCCACCCCAGTAAAGTGTAAATTCAATAGATCTGGAAATATGTTCGCTTGGATCAGGAAAACAAGCAAGCTATTGGATTGGTATAGAAAACAAAATGGTTTAAGGAAGGAAACATGTCGCTCTTTTGCAACCGGACCGACATGACTCCAGTCCTACACAACATGGTTACCTATATGCGTCCTCTGAAAGGGCTAATAAATCAATCAAAAATTGCTACAAAGCAAAAAATGGTCCACCACCTTTCAAGACAACCAGGAATGGGCAATAAATGTGATGGCACACATGCTGTCCACACTCCAAGAACCAGTTTTGAAGGATGTTACCACCACTCATACATAGAAACACACAGAGAAAATAGGAGGAGTAGGCCATTCGACCCTTCGAGCCTGCTCCACCATTCATTATGATCATAGCTAATCATCCAACTCAATAGCCTGCTCCCGCTTTCTCCCCATATCCTTTGATCCCTTTCGCCCCAACAGCTATATCTAACTCCTTCTTGAAAACATACAATGTTTTGGCTTCAACTACTTTCTGTGGTAGCGAATTCCACAGGCTCACCAATCTCTGGGTGAAGAAATTTCTCCTCATCTCAGTCCGAAATGGTCTACCCCGTATCCTCAGACTGTGACCCCTGTATCTGGACTCCCCCACCATCGGGAACATCCTCCTGCATCTACCCTGTCTAGTCCTGCTAGAATTTTATAGGTTTCTATGAGTTCCCCCCCCCCGCCTCATTCTTCTGAACTCCAGCGAATATAATCCTAACTGACTCAATCTCTCCTCATGCCAGTCCCGCCATCCCAGGAATCAGTCTGATAAACCTTCACTGCACTCCCTCATAGCAAGAACATCCTTCCTCAGATAAGGAGACCAAAACTCCACACAATATTCCATGTGTGGTCTCACCAAGGCCCTGTATAATTGCAGCAAGGCATCCCTACTCTTGTATTCGAATCCTCTCGCTATGAAGGCCAACATACCATTTGCCTTCTTTACCACCTGGTGTACCTGCATGCTTACCTTCAGCGGCTGGTGTACGAGGACACCCAGGTCTCATTGCATATTCCCCTCTCTCAATTTATAGCCATTCAGATAATAATCTGCCTTCCTGTTTTTGCTACCAGGTGGATAACCTCACATTTATCCACATTATACTGCATCTGCCATGCATTTGCCCACTCACTCAGCTTGTCCAAATCACACTGAAGCATCTCTGCATCCTCCTCACAGCTCACCCTCCCACCCAGCTTTGTCTCATCTGCAAATTTGGAGATATTACATTTAGTTCTCTCATCTAAATCATTAATATATATTGTGAATAACTGGGGTCCCAGCACTGATCCCTGCGGTACCCCACCAGTCACTGCCTGCCATTTGGAAAAAGACCCGTTTATTCCTACTCTTTGTTTCCTGTCTGCCAACCAGTTTTCTATCCATCTCAATACACTACCCCCAATCCCATATGCTTTAATTTTACACGCCAATCTCTTATGTGGGACTTTGTCAAAAGCCTTCTGAAAGTCCAAATAAACCACATCCACTGGCTCCCCCTCATCAACTCTACTAGTTACATCCTCGAAAAATTCCAGTAGATTTGTCAAGCATGATTTCCCTTTTGTAAATCCATGCTGTCTCTGTCCGATTCTGCCACTGTTTTCCAAGTGCTCAGCTATTAAATCTTTTATAATGGACTCTAGAATTTTCCCCACTACCGACGTCAGGCTGACTGGTCTATAATTCCCTGTTTTTTCTCTACCTCCCTTTTTAAATCAACTCATCCCCAGTGGCAGCTAATGAATCTATTCGCCCTATAATGTGGTGCCCAAGACTATATATATATATATTACTCCAACTGTAGCCCAATCTTCTTTGCCTTTTCTTAGCCTTATTTACTTGTGCTCCCATCTTTAGAAACCTGCATATCTGTGCACCAAGGTGCATCTGCTTCACATCTCCATGCAAAGTCTGACCAGTACAGATAGAACTCCTTTCCCCATCTTCTCCAAAAACCTATTGTTTTACAATTTCCTGGAATGAACTGTACCAACCACTAAGCCACAAGTCCTGCTGGCCTCTCTGCCTTCCTGCAGTTTTACAGGGTCTCATCTTCATCAATTCCTCAATTTGGCAACATCAAACTTGGAAACTGTTTTCTCAATTCTCAAGAGCAGATCACTTATGGATTTGGTTCATATCAGTAGCCGAAACACAGACCAGTATGAAAAGCCACTCACCAGACCAACAAAAATCTCTTTAATTTCACCATTTGTTTTCTGTCCTCCAGTCACTTTTCTACTCATGTGTCAACATTTTTTTTAACTCCATGTGTATCACCCTTGTCATTGGTATTATGTTTTAGCAATACTGTAAAATACCAAGATTAGAATCATTTACATGTACCGAACAATTTAAGTATAAACATTCCGTAAATTAGTTGTGCTAGAATTTTTACAATTAATTTCAAAATGTCCTGACTTTCCTACTCCATTCATAAGGACTTTACAAAGTTAAAGTTGAGGACCATTCATTGAAATGCATGAGCATTGAGGTGGTACTAGCATTAAGGGGGGTGCTTTTTTCTTAAGGCTACATTCTTGGAAAAAAGGGAATGCTTTTGTGAACCAGGGAGTTCCTAATTTAATATATCAGGATTGTCAAGTTTTCTTTAAAATTCTGACTGCTGTAATTAAGTTTTGCTTAGTTTCCATAAACATGTAAATTGTTTCATAAATAAATCAACACCTGCAGAAAACTTCACTGCAATGAGCCTCTGAAAACAGTCAGCATCAGATTTTTTTCACAGCTGCAACATATAAACACAGTTGAATTAAAGAGAGATTAAAGTCAAAATTGGCAAGTTGATAATTGTCAATTTGCATTAAAGCCATGCAGTGCTTCTTTTTGGTACTAAAATTTAAATACAGAGCATGGTCTCAGTGACTTCTATCAATTGCTTGCAATGACAAGTGTCCTCGTGTTAGAAACTGAACACTCTTGGTGGAAATGGTGATTTCGTTTTAATTAATTTCTGTTTGGTAACATTGTGACTTTAAAACACTCCTTGCTCCAATGTATAAAATTAGCACTTTTCAAAAAATTGTTGTCAGTTTTCAGATCATGTGATCTATTGCAGAACTTTAGTTTCCTGGACTAATTTTTTTAATTTTTAATCCGAAAGGTAATTCAGGGGCTGGCAAAGAAATGGGAGCCTCATTATGCTTGCATACAGAATAATATAACTTCATGTTTGCCAAGGTCTGCAGCGTTTTCATTAGTCAAGTGATTTTTATGAGTGAGCTACCAGTTCCATTGGGAAACGAGCAGCAGCTGAAGTACAATCATTTTATCAGATTCCTGGAACTCCCTTACTGAGCACTACTGGCTACAAACTGACTGCAGGGCTTTGCCAATCTCACTCTATTTTATTTTTTGACATGCTAAATGAAACTGCTTATTCATTCCAGACAGATGCAACAAAATATTAATGATAGTTTGGTCAAAGGAAATCCAGGAAAATGCCTGCAACATCTACCTCTTGCATGAAATTAAAAAGGCAATGCCTTACAAATGTGCTTTATTAATTTAAGGATGTAATAACGGATTAAACATCTTAGACAAAGAGCTCTTCAAATTTCATTTGCTTCATTTATCTTTGCATTAAACCTTTTCCTAATGCACATAAAAACATATTTCCCTCTGAAATCACACACTGGTGTAATTATAAGTTCCTTGATGTCACTTTATCATGGAGATTTGCTGGTAAATCTCTCAGATACAGGTTGAGGCACATGCAGTTTGTACCTGCCTTAAGAAAATAAGAGCTAGCCATGAGCCGCATGCTGTACAAACACACCTACCAAAGTTTTTCTTAGATAACTGTAATACTAACATTTGAAATTGCCAAATTTACATTATGCTCACTGTGTGTTCTACTCTGTCATCTTCCATGACTGTCCAAGCTGTTCATTGGTGCTCAAAGGTCATTAAGATTTTCAGTCACAGGCAAGTCTTAACAACAAATGGAGCGAGCTCCTGCTTTTAACTAAATAGAACCAGTGCTGGTTTAACTTCATGTCAACCCTATATAAGTGTTCTCTTAAAGGAATGGTTTCATAGAACT
Source organism: Cetorhinus maximus (assembly GCF_964194155.1). Taxonomy (NCBI): domain Eukaryota; kingdom Metazoa; phylum Chordata; class Chondrichthyes; order Lamniformes; family Cetorhinidae; genus Cetorhinus; species Cetorhinus maximus. Next base: position 136,257,089 of record NC_135887.1, read on the forward strand.
TTGTTAAAAAAACACCCTATGTCAGGGCAGAGAGACAAACGAGATGGCTCACAGGCCTAAAACTGAGCTATATGCTGCACTGACTATTTAACAATTGCGTATTCACACGCTGATTTGTTGAATCAGCTTCAACACTCCAAATTAGCAAATTTACAAAGTTCAGATGCTCACTGCTGATTAAATGGATTGATTTCACTCCTAAGGCATCATCAACAAGTTTAGGAGGACAATTGTACTGCCAGATGGCAGCAATATTTTCTCCCATTGTGGAGGACTGTAATAAACCGAAATCAAACTAGTATGCAGAGTCACCGCGTGCAAGGGCATCAAAATCAAAAACAAATTCCACTAACCAAGTGCCAAGCAGTACAAGAATTTTGGTCATTAGTTTAAAGATCAGTTTGAAGTCATTTCTCTGAATGGGATACATGCAACAGCCTAACTGCTGCACAAGTGGAGCAAAAAATAGGAAACTATTGCTGACATGTGCACACACAAGTATCAGAAGAATTAACTTTGCCATTTAAAAAAAAAATCCAAGGAAAAAATACCACCAATTATCATCAAACTCTCCCAGCCTATTCTGAAAGATAGATTAACAGCTCAGTAGTACAGAATACAAGGGCGTGAATGACAAGAACTAAAAAATTAAATGAAGGGCCAACAAAAGTTAACATGAAATGGTATAGTTAACCACACAGATTGCTATTCATTCCATTTTCAGTGCAGTTGACCATTGATCTAGATAGTTTACTGCAGTTTCAGTAGTCAGCACATTATGGACCTGACAATTACCCAATCAACCAAATCAGAATGAAACATGGCTTATTACTCAGGTAAGGCAGGCCCTGTAAATGTGTACACTAAGAGTCAATTGTAAAAACCAGAATGCAGATGAGGGAGAACACACTTGAGGTCAATGAAGGCTGCAAGTAAGCCAATATCAGGATCGGGAACAAATTACTGTGCGCCGACACATTTGTGTTTCCCTCTCCCTTTTAGTTGTTCACTAAAATTTCAAAGACCCCAGCCAGTTGCCAAGCCTATCTGCAGAGTTTGCTAGTTAGGACCAGGATACTCTTCTGGATCTACAGGTATTTTTGAAGTCCTCCAAAGTGGGTTTAAACAGCTAATGAGAGTACCTTCCCGATGCGAAACAGTCAATAGAAAATTACAGTCAATTGAAATTTGATTAATGTCCAAGAACACTGAGAAATATGTTCTTTGGGATAATGGTAACCAAATCGCAATCCTGTTTTTAATAAATCAAAGTCCTGACAAGTTGATCAAAACTAAAATTAATTCAAAAGCAGGTTACTAGAACTACAGAAAAACTACTCCATGAAACTGTGGTCCATTAAATGCCATGAATTTTGTTAGGGTTTCTCTAGCATTGTGTCAGACAAACACTGGAAGTCAGCCCTTACAAAGAGGAATGCAACTTAAACAATAACCAAGAATGTGGCATTGTCCAGTAATTCAACCTAAAGTTACTGTAATTAGCTCAGTGAATTGACAAGTCCTCGAGGATGAAAATCTGAAATTGGAATCCTTGGGAGACTGGGAGCAGAGAGTCCCACTTGCAATCAGCAAGGAGATTTCCTCAAACAGTAGCTCAGTGAACTTCAGAAAAGCTCTGCGGCCGGTCCCTTCAAACACCAGTCTCAAGACAGGTCAACAATCTGCCACGATGTTACAAGATTCAGTAACATAAAATGCTTCATTTTAACAATCTGGTGATTCGAACATTATGCTAATTTGGAGAACAAGCTCTCTTGACTTCCTGTTTAACTTTTTCTATTAACGATCGCAGTCAGAAAGTGCTGAGATTCTTGCACTATCCAGAGGATTTGGAGGTGTCAGCTGTGGCTCAGTTCATAGCACCCTCACCTTTGAATCAGAGGGTTGTGGGTTCATGTCCCACTCCCGGAAACCAAGAACTGTGATTGTACTCGAAAGAAGTTGCAATCTGTGACTGTTGATAACTCGAAAGAGTATCCAGAGGATTTAGATTAACATGATAGTATTTTTAATTGCAAAGTTTAAAATACCATGGCCAACCAGTCTCAATGCAACAATTGGCAGCTATGTGATCTGCAAAACTTGTTTTCCCTGCAATACAATTTCTGGCTGTGCAGTGTGGATTCTACCCCAGCCAAGAAGCCAAAGCTACAGTAAAGGTAACTTTTAAAGGGATTAGCAAAATTTCAAACAGATGCTAAAGAACAGATTCTTTTTAATGAACTGAAATGCAGCGTATCATCCTATATATCACAGTCCTTTCATGTCAAATTGAGTTTTAATATTGGGCAAGAACTGATGAGGTAGCCCAACGTTTTCTTTTCAAAATCGAACAATGAGATAACTGAGCTCTGTATGTGTTCAAGTATTTATCATTTCATCTGCGAGGTGAGAGCAAGCAGAAACAGGCTTTCTCCAGCTAAAAACAAAAAGATAAAAACAAAAAGCTAAAAGCTACTGCGGATGCTGGAAATCCAAAACAAAAACAAAATTACCTGGAAAAACTCAGCAGGTCTGGCAGCATCGGCGGAGAAGAAATCAGTTAACGTTTCGAGCCTTCATGGCCCTTCGGCAGAACTGAAGCATAGTTAGGAGAAGGGAGAAATATAAACTGGTTTAAGGTGGCGGGGGGGGGGGGGGGGGGGGTGGGGGGCGAAGAGAGAAGTTGACGGTGTGGTGGTCTGTGACATCTTTTGATTATCTGCTCCTATCACTGCTTATCTCCACAATCACCACACCCTCAACTTCTCTCTCCCCCCCCCCCAACCTTAAACCAGTTTATATTTCTCCCTTCTCCTAACTATGCTTCAGTTCTGCCGAAGGGCCATGAAGGCTCGAAACGTTAACTGATTTCTTCTCCGCCGATGCTGCCAGACCTGCTGAGTTTTTCCAGGTAATTCTGTTTTTGTTTCTCCAGCTACAACACTTCAGAAGTTACCCAGTGTGCTGATAAACTTGTGCTGTTGCACTATTTTTCCAGTGATAGTGCTACAAAGTGATTACCAAAGTTGAAAACAGGAAGCACACTCCAAACTTGAGACATACTGGAAGAGATTAGATAAAGCTATGTCTAAATGTGGCCTGTGCTCTGTGACCAGGCAACGCTTTATGTGCACACTGGGCACCAAAAGTACTAAACGTTCTAATTCCCATGCATGGACATGTGTCATCTTAATGGACACAAAACACTAGCCAGGAAAAAATTTGTTAGCGCAACTTTAAAACTGCTGTTTTGTGATTATAAAAATAAACTTTAGATTTTTAGATATTGCAAACCCAAGAAATCATAAATGGCACATATTAACCAATAATTTCACCAATCTGAATATACATGTAGGATCCAAATGGTATTATGTACCAGAGAATTTGTTCGCAATTAGCAGAGCTACTCATTTATCAAACTATTAATAGTATTCCATTAACTTTCTAAATTAGTAGATATAAACAGTTTACAGTGGCTGGAGTTATTAGAGATCGAATAGTTAAAACAGTTAAGAGCATGTGAATGGGTCACATGTACCAGATGCTGGTAAAAAATAAACATGTCTTCACAATTCATTTTTCTGCACGAGCAAAAACCTTAATTTTGTATGTTACATAAAATCTTGAATTCATGGCATTTGTTCCCCGAAGCACGCTTGCCAACGCCCACAGACTCTGTTCATCCACACACACTCACACCCACACAGTCTCTCTCAGGCTCACACACGCTCTTTCTCTGCAGTTTCACCTAGCACGACCTAAAGAGTATATTTATCTGCAGACACACAGTTGGGAATTATTTCCTATGCTGCTAATAACTTAAAGTCGTGAGGCTGCAACTAGTTTGGATTTCCATTTTCTCAGTGCCTTAAGAAAAATCTCAATAGTTCTGGAATTTTCTTTAAAGAATGCCTTATAAATTAATCTGTTATTGGGAAAAACCCTGTTACACTGCATTATTTATTATTTTTAAATTTTATATAATTTTCTTTTTAAAATTTATGCCCTAGATTAACACTGGGAAAACATTGTTGCAAAAATATAACTGGATGAATTTGTGCCTGTTATGTTTATTTGAATTATCAAATTATAATTCAAGAATACACCTTGCATAAAATTTGTGCTTAAATTTTCTTTTACCCTGGCAGGGTATGTGGATTATTTTTTCTTGCTTTACCTTTTCCAAATAAGTTTCCATCCTACCACAGTAATGACAGAGCCTTAATCAAAGTCACAAAAGACATCCTTGTGACTGGTGCATTATTACTCCTTATTCTTTCTACAGCTTTAAGTCACCTCTATTTACAGCCATAAAGCAAGATGCTGAGAACACAGGCTTTATAAACCAGTTTGGTCCTAAAGGTCAGCTTGATGTTATTCCATGCATGCTTCGCCAGTCAGCCAAAGGTGGTAGCTGCTTGTTATCTGCATCAAGGGACAAACTGTGTCACCATGGACCTAGGGTAGCAGAATTTGCTAAAAACTTCCAGCGGGATGCTATTTAGTGTGGAGGTGCAACACCTTGACCCATGACCATGGTTTTCTTGATGCTTCTAGTCAGGGAGGACAGGTTACAAGCATGGGAAATACCTGGTCTTTGCAGCTGATCGGTTATAAGGCCTGTGTTCTCACCACCTTGCTGCTGTGTGGCTGTGAAACATGGATGACCTGCAGCTATCAAGGAAAGCTCAACAATTCCTATCTTTGCGGTCTACACGCATTTAAGTGGGTCAAACTGAGTCCAGCAAAAATTTCAGAGCAACAGCTAGTTGGTGTAGCCACTTTATGGAACGAAAATGTCTAGTGTTGCCGCAGGAAACCAAGATTGCTCAGAGACTGGTGATTCATTATCAGACAGCAGCAAAAACATGAATACCCATTATGTCACATTGGTAACATGGATGAAACGCCCATGAATTTCTATACGCCCAGCAACTGAACTCTGGAGCGGAAAAGTTTGAAAACAGTTCTAGTGAAAACTACAGGATTCAATAAGACAAGATTTATGGTGGTACTAGCCTGCACTGCTGACAGAATGAAATTAAAGCCTATGGTAATTTTCAAACATAAAACCATGCCGAACATCAAATTTCCTGCAAGAGCTTTTGTGCATGTCCATGACAATGGTTGGATGGATGAGGATGGACTAAAATCATGGATCAATGTGTACACTATCACTGGGAAAATAATGCAACAGCACCAGTTTATCAGCACACTGGGTAACTTCTGGCCTACATAGAGAATGCAGCTTATTAGTGTGGGACATTCCGATCCCATATAGCTAATGAGATCAAGATGTGTCTGCAAAGAAATAACACCTACATTGCACTTATACTGAGGGGTGTCTAACATCAGTAGTTCAACATTGTGTGCTTGAACATGCCATTCGAGAATAACATTTGTGCCAAATGGAATAGGTGGATGGTTGATGGAGGAAAAAAACCTTCACAAAGAGTGGAAATTTTTGCTGCTCCACTTGATGTTTTGGGTGGTTACCACCAGCAAATTGTGGAATGCTATTAGTGCACAACTACCATTAGATCATTCAAAAAAATGCAGAATATCTAATTCAATGAATGGAGAGGAAAGTGATTCGTTGTGATGGGATGATTATGAAACCGAAAGCACCACATCTGATCCAGAGTAGAATCCTTATGATGATGCCATAGCCCAAGAGACTCGTAACAAATTTGATGAACTCTTTGCGTCAGATGCCAAAGACAATGAATTTGATGGGTTTTAAAACGCTTTTATTGTGATTAAAGGTATCTTTGCACAATTAATTTAAGCCATGCCAAATTAACTTAATTGCATTAGCAGTGTTTTCTTTCATATTTCAAAATGGCGACAACCCACACCAGAGGCTCACATTTTATACTTAGCATGTAAGTAAACTCCTGTTTTGAGACGACTTGAGGCTCCAACGGTCAACGCCGACATCTACAGTAGCCTACATGCAACTTCTAATGTATGCTTTAACATTGGAACAGGTCATTTGGCCTAACTCGTTTGTCAATGTTTACTTTCCATGCGAGGAAAATAGTTCTAATCGGATTTATCCGCCCTGCTCCCAAATGACGGCACATTTATCATCCTGTGTGTGCTGGAGTAATCTTTAACATCTGACTTAAATTTATACTTATGACCTCCAAACATACTAACCTGCCTCATTTTAAGGTAATATTCTGGACTCCTTTCCAACACTTTCATGACAACTTGCATCAGGTTTGCATTCAAGCTCAAGGTAAACCTGGCTGTAGCCCAACATCCACAGCATCACAGATTTTTTAATTTTAATTACAAGAAGAAAAATACTATGCTGTAAAATTTAGCTAACCGCTATCCTTGGGCTGTAGAGTCTTTGAAGCTATTTTGTGGAGATCATTGGACTGTATAAAGAATGTTCAATACTTAAAAAGTGTCCAGAATTTACACAAGAGCACTCCCTGTACAATTTCTAGAGTTACAGCAGAACTACAATAATGTTGTAACATCCTTTTGAGGGACTGAGAATAAAAAACCCAACACATTCAATTACCTGCTGGATGAGTCAAACTATTGTCGCTGTTTAGCTTCCTACATTGTAGGTGGGAAAGCACACAAGGCATACGTAGCAATTGTGGAAAGCTTATAAACACAATTGTATCAATTACTTCAATACTGGTTTTATCTTGTACCATAGGCTGAGGGTAAGATTTATAGGCAAGAGATTTTCCGGTTCTGTACTTGGGCACATTAGGTTGCATGGACACAATGCAGAGCAAAAAAAAGCTGGGCAGAGAAAATACATGCCAAGGCCAAAAAAATCATATAATTAAATCAGTATCTGCATGGACCTGAATGATAAGGCTTGCCAGAGCATCATATTCAATATAAATAAGTCATACAGAAACTTAATTATATTTACAAACTGATCTCCCATGACATTGCTCTAAGGTTCAAGTTGCTAACCAATGTTTATATCATGTAATGCACAACTGCCAGAAATCATTTAAATATCAAAACTTGTAACAGGCTAAAAAAAAAAATCAAAAATTCAAATTAAGCAAAGTTGCGAAGGTTGAAGGTTGACAGAATTTGACCCAAAATACTTCTAATCAGACCAGTTCAGTATTTTACTTTTTAAAAAATACACAGCATTTATGTAGAAATAGAACAAGACAACTTAAAAAATAAAGCAAAATAAATTAAAAATCCGATTTTATAAAGCAGTAGGAAATTCCTGGGTCAGAGGTCAGACCAGGTCAGTAAAGGAAAGTACAAAGATAAAATGAAACCCTAGTCATACATGGTTGATTGTAGCCTGTTTGCTCACACAATAGCAAGGCCCAACTGAAGAATTCAAGATCCAGAAAAGATAAAACCGTAATTACAGACCTAGGCGTATAGGGAGATCTCCAAAGAGATTTTTGACAGTAAACTGAACTGTATTGTTGAACGTAACCATTTTTGTGAATTATGTTAAAAGTCTGATTTTACACCTCAATACTCAGTTGCTTATAAAATTAAGACAAAACTATTGAAGGGCCTTTGCGATTTCACTGTTTTGTATCCTGGAAGCTATGAAATAGGAATGGTGCAAATCAGCAGTTAGCTTACCAGACGATAGCTATTTCAATGTATGCTGTTGTTTGGTTAGGCTCGAAGTGTGACAGATGTGACAACTTGAATGTGACAGCCATGAAATAGACATCCTACTGATGGATGTTACATGGAAAACATATTGGATCTTCCAGGGCATCCTTTACAGTGAGTTGGAAGACATGATGTTTTATAATAACAGGAGTTACACCATGTAATGTATAATGTATGCCTGAGGCAAAGATTATATCAAGTTACATGGAACATACAACACAGAAACAAGCCATTCAGCCTAACCAGTCCATGCTGGTATTTATGCTCTACTCAAGTCTTTCATATATTCTTTATGTCTGGGATCTGGGTATCACTGGCAAGGCCAACATTTATTGTCCATCCCTAATCGCCCTTGAGAAGGTGGTGGTGAGCTGGCTTCTTGAGCTGCTGCGATCCTTATCGCATGGGTAGACCTCCGGTTAGGGTGGGAGTTCCAGGATTTTGACCCACCAAGAGTGAAAAAGCGGCATATATTTTCAAGTCAAGATAGTGTGCAACTTGGGGGGAGAAATCACAGGTGGAGGTGTTCCCATGTGCCTGCTGCCCTGTTCTTTTAGGTGGTAGAGGTCACATGTTTGGAAGGTGCTGTTGAAGGAGCCTTGGCAAGATGCTACTGTGAATCTTACAGATGGCACACATTTCTGTCACTGTGCGATGGTGCAGGGTATGAATGTTTAAGGTGGTGGATGGGGTGCCAGTCAAGCAGGCTGCATTGTCCTGGGTGGTGTCAAGCTTCTCAAATGTTGGAGTCGCACTCATCCAGACAAATTTGAGAATATTTGAGCATGCTCCTGACTTGTGCATTGCAGATTGCAGACAGGCTTTGGGAAGTCAAGAGGCGAGTTACTTGCCACAGAATTTCCAGCCTCTGACCTGCTCTTGTAGCCACAGTATTTATATGGCTGATCCAGTCAAGTTTCTGGGCAATAGTAACACCCAGGATGTTGATGGGGAGGGATTCAGCGGTGGTAACTCCATTGAATGTCAAGGTTAGATCATCAGATTCTCTCTTGTTGAAGATGGTCATTGCCTGGCACATGTGGGGAACAAATATTACGTGCCATTTTTTATTTGTTCATGGGATGTGGGTGTTATTGCCCATCCCTAATTGCACTTGAACTGAATGGCTTGCTAGGCCATTTCAGCGGGCATTTAAGAGTCAACCACATTGCTGTGGGTCTGGAGTCACACGTTGGCCAGACCAGGTAAGGACGGCAGGTTTCCTTCTCTAAAGGACATTAGTGAACCAGATGGGTTTTTCCGACAATCGACAATAGTTTTGTTTTAACAGTCATTATTAGACTTTTAATTCCAGGTTTTTATTGAATTCAAATTCCACTATCTGCCATGATGGGATTCAAACCCTGGTCCCCAGAGCATTACCCTGGGTGTCTGGATTACCAGTCCAATGACCACTACGCCACTGCCTCCCCTCACCCCCCTAAGCCCGATTGCTGTTCAGGTCTTGTTAGAGGTGGGCACGTTCTGCTCAAGTATCACAGGAATTGTAAATGGAACTGAACATTACAATCAGCTATGTCGGAGGGAGGGTCATTGATAAAGCAGCTGAAGACTGTTGGATCTAGAAAAATACCAATGAACTCCTCAGCTCTAGGATATCACTGCCTCCTCTCATTTTTCCTCATCTAACTATCAGTGTACACCTCCATTCCATTCTCCCTCATACACTTACTTAGCCTCCCTCAATTGCATTTGTATTATGACTCATCTATTCCCAATGGTAGCAGGTTCCACATTCTTACCACTCTCTGGCTAAATAAGTTTTGTTCTGAATTGCCTATTAGATTTCTTTGTGTCTAATATTGATAGGCTGTAGTTTTGACCTTCCCCACAAGCAACACACTCTGCCTACTCCATCAAAATCAAAAGACTTCTACTACATCATTCCCTCAGCCTTCCCTTTCCAAGTGAAGGGAGATCCAAGCCTGCTTAACCTTTCCCGATGGGTATAACCTCTATCACCCTTCTAAGTCTTTTTTTCACCCTCTCCAATGCCATTATATCCTTTTAATAAAATGATGCCCAGATTTGTACACTGTACTCCAAGAGTTGCCAAACCAAAATCCAACATAGGTTTAGCATAATTTCTCCACTTCTCAATTCTGTTCCTCTAGAAATAAACCCGAGTGCTTGGTTTGTTTTTGTCTTATCGCCCTATGTTGCCATGTATTTGCACTCCCCTGTTCCTTTGCTCTTCTACCCCATTTAGATTCTTATTTTCCAATTAACGTGACCTGCTTTTCTTACCAAAATGCAAGATCTCTCAATAATCTATGTTGAAAATCAGCTGTTAAATGCCCATTCAGCAAGTTTATTCATGTCTTTGTAATTTGTTCTAGTCCTTCTCAGCATTGACGATCCATCCTAATTTGGTGCTGTCCACAAATTTAGAAATTTTATGAACATATGGGGAGGAGCTGACCTTTCAGGCCATCTAGCCTGCTCAGTCATTCTGTTAGACAGTCCCTGTTTTGCACTTTAAATCCATCCACATCTTCCTTTGCTCCATATCCCTTGCTACCCTTACCTTAGAAAATTCTCTCTCAGTCTTAAAGCTCCAATTATCCCAACATCAACAGCCTTGTGGAGAAATGGGTGTTCCAGATCACCACTACCCTTTGAGAGCTTTCTTTCCTGATTTCCCTCCTGGATGGATGATCTAGTTCTAATTTTATGACGACGCCCTTTGTTCTTAATTCTCCAATCTGAAGAAATAGTTTCTCTGTATCTATCCAATCCTTTTAACATTAAGCACCTTGATTAGATCACCAATCTTCTATACGCAAGGGAATACAAGCAAAGTTGACACCACCCCTCCTCAATGCGACCCCTTAAGATTCTTCATGTTGCTCTTTGTCTTGTCCATTTTTCTCTCCTTCTGTGTGGCTGTCATAGGCTTTCCTCATTGCTTCGTCTGACTGTATTTTACTCATTCTACATACCTTCCTTCACGTGCATCCTTCCTTTTCCTGCATGTCTGTCACAATGCTCCTGCACCAATATTCTAAACATCTATTGCCTTTTAAGTGCTAGGGTGCATATGAAAAGCAGTAACTGCATTGCACTGCACAGCACGAGTGGGGCGTGATGAAAGGGAGAGTTTGACAACCTGGCGGGCACTTGAAAGAAATGGTAGGCGTGGGGTTAGAACTAGGGATAATAAATACGACAATGAGATAGGCGTTACAGGTGCAAGAAAATGGGATTGGCAGAATTGGATCAATTTGATAATGTACATTTTAAAATAGATATTTCAGTACCAATGAGGATACAATAATTGACATTAAAAAACAAAGTATGATCTTTTAAAACCCGATCAGTATTATCAAATCACTCTACAGCAGGAGTTAGTTGGATAGGTTTTACCAAATACAGGTCACCCAGGAGAGGTGTTTTAGTTCTAACTTTTTTTTAAACAATTGTACTTCAACAGGAACACGCAAGTGGGCAATTTTCATTGAGGCAGTTCTACTTTGACAAATTTTTACCCTCTGCAAACAGACAGTTTCTAACACCTAACCTCAAGGAGAATTGTGCAAACCACTGTTGAGAATATTGTGTGGGTGTTATTAGACAGCACCAAGGTCACTCTTTGTGAAGTTAAACGCTTCACATCTGACTTGAGCAAAGCAATAGAGAAAGCTTGCTGTGTCACTATTTAACCACTATAAACTACAGCAATGTTGAAAGTGGGCATGAAATCAGGCCAATTCTTTTAGCATTCCTTTCAACATCTAGGATATAAAAAATGATACTGTTGCATTAAAGCTGCACATTTACTACATTATAGTGTAACCATTCACCATTTCACAAAAAAGCTACCTCATTATTGATTTTTTTATTTATGGCATGTGGGTGGGGCGGGGTGAGGGGAGGTGTTTGTGGCAGGGTCAGAATTTATTGCCTAAACCTATTTGCCCTTGAGAAGGCAGAGACAAGTTGCTTCCTTCAATCTCTGCAGTTCATGTGGTGCAGGTACTCCCAGGTGCTATCGGTGGGAAGTTCAACTCAGCAGGAGAGGAATGGAGATATATTCCCAAGTCAGGATGGTGGGTAACTTGAAGACCAACTTGCGGTTGGTAATACCCTGTATTTCCATGCGGCTGCTGACCTTGTCCTGGTATGTCTGAAAGATGCTGGCAAAGAAGCCTTAGCTAGTTGTTGCAATGCATCTTGCAGATGGAACACACTGTAGACAGTACACTGGTGGTGAAGGAAGTGAATGTTTTGTCCTGGATTGTTCTGGTGTTGAGTTTCTTGAAAGTTGTTGAAGTTGTACTCATCCATGTCTTGTTTATATTTTCAATGATGCACACAGGCCATTGACACTAGCTGAGCTAACTTCATTGATGGCACATTTTCCTAACATGAACACATATCTGCAGTATCTGAACTCCGTCAAGACAGTCTCCAACACGTGCTGACCTTCAACCTCCAGGTCAGGTGACCCCATATATAGTACAGGATACCATATAGTATCTAATACTAAGTCTACAACCACAATCAGCTATTATCACGACATTTCCTTTTTCATAAACTTTTATACAACTCAAGTACACTGTCATGAAGCTATTGCTGTATATATTATTGGAAAGTATTTTTCTTTTAAAATAGAGGTTTAGTCGATGGATGTGTCTTAATTGGATTAGAGCCAGCTAGTCTGGGTCCTTTGATGTGTACTAATTTTGAGGTGTAAGAGAGGTAGAATACATTTGCATTTTGTTGAATAGAACATTCAAGAAGTGGGGTGAGATCTGGCACCTAGCTGGCAGAGACCAAGCAATATGTTTATATTACAAATAAAATTGGTACTATGAAAGGGGTTTTATCATTAGAAGAAGGGGAGCTCAAAGAGGCTAGTGATACAATGAGAATTTACATTCAATGAAATGTGCTGGTTACAACCGAGGTCAGTTTTGTGTGTGGGCACAGACAATGTAAGATCAATGTAGCTGTAAGCCTATAACAGTCTTCTCAGGAACCAAAGTGAAAGGAACATCATTTTGAATTTGTAAGGTGAAAATTGGTGTCTGTTGAAAGTGTATGGGTTGCTGTTGCCTTAATGGAGATTAGTTTAGGAATTTGTTAAAAGTTATGATAGTAGTAATTTGAAGCCATGTGTATATATTTAACTTGTGTAAGTTAATAAATGTCTCATGTATTTTGATGTAAAACCTCCCGAGAACTGGTGGCTTGATTCCTGAATGTACAGCTGCATCTCAAACATACCACTTAAAATATAGGTTATGACAGTTGTTTAAAGTTTACCTCTGGGATTTTTTTAATAACTCAGCTTTACCAAAAGGCTGCCTCATCGACATATACAGTCATTTATCTATTCTTTCTCACATTTGTTTCTTTATCCTCTTCCTCCGTGATGGATAGGTATGCACATGACAGAGTGTCTGCAATGTAAATTTCCTTGCCCAGTTTGATTTAATTCTGACCCGCAGATGCATGAGTAATCTTTGGACTCTTGGTGGTGCACAGTTCAGAGTTCTTTTAAGTATGGCTTCCAAAGGCTTATGATCAGTCTCTACCTCCATGTCTCTGCCATAGACAAACTGGTGGAAGCGTTCTAGGCAATACACAATCATTGCCTTTGAAGCATTTGCCACTGGTGCCTCATTTTACAAGAGGACAGTTCCCAGGCCAGTCTTTGAAGCGTCCACTGAGATCTCAACCAGCCTGGGTCAGTGTTCTCTTCAGACTGGTCAAAGCTTCCTGGTGAATTTGTTCCCAGTGCTATTCCACATCATTTTGTAGAAGTTCTCCAAGAGATGCTGTCAGGTCAGACATGTTCGGAATGAATTTCCCAAGATAGGTCACCATTCCCCAAAGACTCCAAGCCTTTTTTGCATTCTGGGGTGGCATGTCCACAGCTGTTTTAATTTTACTCTGGTTTGGCTTCAGTCCCCCACTTGTAAGCATATGTCCCAAGTATTTAATTTTATGAAGGCCTATTTTGCACTTTTCCTTCTTCAACTTGAGGTTCCTTTCCCGCTCTGGCCAGCACCTGCCTCAGTCTGTGGTCATGTTCTTCTTGTGAAGCTCCCCAGACAGTCCAGCACATCATCTACATAGGTTTCCACACCCTCTAACCCTTCAAACAGCTGCTTCGCTGTTCTGTGGAACATCTCCGGAGCTGTATTAATACCAAAAGGTAAGCGTAAAAACCTATATCACCCGTATGGTGTGTTGAAGGTGCAGAGACAGGAGCTGCATTCATCCAGCTTGATCTGCCAGAAGCCTGAACCCACATCCAAGACTGAGTAACATTTAGCTAGCTTACACATGATCTCTTCTACTGTGGGCAGCCGGTAATGCTCTCTTTGTGCTGCCTGGTTTAGGTGTCTGGGATCCAGACCAGACTCGCAGATTCCCATCTGGTTTTTCTACAATTACAATTGGATTAACCTACTTTGTCGGTCCTTCAATTTTCTTGATGTGAAGTTTCTCCATTCTGTCCAACTCTGCTTTCAAGCGGTCTCTCAGCATTACTGGTATTTTCCTGGATGGGTCTATTTTGGGTGTCACAGTTTCATCAATCTTGATGGTATGTTCTCCTTTTAGGCAGCCGATCCCCTGGAACACATCTTGATGCTCGCTCAGGATGTCATCAGTGGTGACAGTCATTATTCTCTTGATTAGCTTCAGATTTTTACAAGCTTTGATTCCAAGAATGGGTTTTGCATCAGTTTTCACCACTATGAATGGAAGTGCTTGAGACTGTTTTTTGTAGTTCAGCAAGTGTGCATTTGCCTTCTACTGAAATTTTTTCACCTGTATAAGTAGACAGCTTCACTTTTGTTTTAGTTAGCTATTTTTCTTTGCTTATTTTACAATACAGGCGGATGGGAATAACATTTGTTTGTGCACCTGTGTCAAGCTTGGAATTCACCATCATATTGGCAATTTTTAAATCCACCTTCCATTTGTCTTCTTTGGAATTTGTTGTTACTGCACCAACGAAAAGTTTAGTTTCAGTGTCTGTCATCATCTGCAATTGTATACATTTTCTTCGATTTACACATCTTAGCGAAGTGATTTAGTTTATCACAGTCCTTACACTGCTTTCTGTAGGCTAGACAACTATGTGGTAAATGCTCTGTTCCACATCGGCTGCATTTAAATGTTTTAACAGCAGTTTTGTTCTTTTTACCTTCAGGCTGTCTATTTATTCTTTCCCGGGGCTGTTTCTGTTTAACAGCGTCTAACTGCTTGACCGTGCGAGGCTTATCATCTTCTGTCATTTGTTTAAACTGGCATTTCTTGTCTCTGTTGCTCTGCAGACATTTATTGTTTTCTCCAGCGTGAGATCAACTTCTCTCAAAAGCCATTCTCTCAGAGTCATTTGCGATCCCACAAATTATTCTCTGATGAGTAATTCTTCAAGCTTTCCAAATTCACATCATTTAGCTCATTTTCTCAGCTCAGTTACATACAGACTAATGTCAATGCCTTGCATGCACGTTAAAAATCGGTATCTTTTATGCATGATGTCTGGTCAATGTTGACCAATGGGATGTTGATGGGGTTTCGGTGAAGAATATCAAGGACAGGTAGTTAGATTCTCTCTTGTTGGCACTTGCCACTCATCAGCTCAAGTTCGAATGTTGTTTAGCTCATGCTGCAAGTGGGCACGGGCTTTCGCAAATGCAACCAATACTGTGCAGTGAAGACCCCCACTTTTGTCCTTATGATGGAAGAAAGGAACTTGACAAAGCAGCTGAAAATGGGTGGGCCGAGGACACTGCCCTGAGAAGCTAGTCGGCCCCAGAACATCACTGCAGATGAGTGGCCTGCTCAGGCGGATGTAAAACAAAAATAACATGGCATCATTTCAGAGCAGTGGAAAATTCTCAGTGTCCTTGCCAACATTCATCCCTCAACCAACATCATTAAAGACACATGGTCTGGTAACTTATTTCATGGCTGCTTGTGGGCCCTGCTGTATGAAAATTGGCTGCTGGCATTTGTCAACATTACACCTATGAATGCACTTCACAAGTACTTAACGGGCCATGAAGTAATTTGGGACAGTCTGCAGACATAAAAGCTGCACTATAAATGCAAGTTCTATCTTTCTCTTCCCTTGAAGTGATTACATAACCTCAAGCTAGCTCGAGTCCTCTCAGCAGGCCGGCAATCCACCTGGCCTTATAGCTGGTGACCCCAATCATACCCCTTGTATTTGGGTTCCCAGAATAAACATGGAAGATGAAATTTCTGCCCAGAGTGGTCAAAGAAAGCTCCAGCTAATTAAGGCCCTGCCTCTTTTCTCACCAGTCTCACGAGCAACTGTCAAAGCCACCACCCTCTAAATCTGCGCTCTGCTCCCACCGCCCCAGATTCTGATACAAAGTCAGGAGGTGGATTTCTGATGGTTTAGTTAAAAAGCTGTACATCAGTGTTGAAGAAAGGCAATGTACTACTAATCCATGAGTTCAATGAATGTGATGGCTTTGAACATTTACACGTGGAGCTTTCAATTTTTAGTTATCAATTTGCATTAATAAGGAGCATCGCAGCAGATACGAGAAATATGCTTTAGAACAAATAAAGAACAAAGAAAAGTAAAGCACAGGAACAGGCCCTTCGGCCCTCCAAGCCTGCGCCGATCATATTGCCTGTCAAACTAAAACATTTTGCACTTCCGGGGTCCGTATCCCTCTATTCCCATCCTATTCATGTATTTGTCAAGCTGCCTCTTAAACACCACTATCGTACCTGCTTCCACCATCTCCTCTGACCGAATTCCAGACACTCACTACCCTCTGCGTAAAAAACTTGCCCCGCACATCTCCTCTAAAGTTTTCTCCTCTCACCTTAAATCTATGTCCCCTAGTAATTGACTCTTCCACCCTGGGAAAAAGCTTTGACTATCTATCATGTCCATGCCACTCATAATTTTGTAAACTTCTATCAAGTCGCCCCTCAATCTCCGTTGCTCTAGTGAGAACAATCTGAGTTTCTCCAACCTCTCCTCATAGCTAATAACCTCCAGACCAGGCAACATCCTGGTAAACCTCCTCTGCACCCTCTCCAACACCTCCATATCCTTCTGGTAATGTGGTGACCAGAACTGCACGCAATATTCCAAGTGTGGCCTAACCAAGGTTCTATACAGCTGCTGCATGACTTCCCAGCTTTTATACTCAATACCCTTGCCGATGAAGGCAAGCATGCCATATGCCTTCCTGACTACTTTATACAGGTTTACCTTTGTATGCTGAAGTTAGCAGTGACACAGGGCAAAATAAATTCAACAAAATTACATTTTGCTACACTAGCGTCGAAGGGTAGACGGTATGAAGCGGCTCCAAGTAGGGAGTGGCAATGCTATGGGTGGGTTTCAAAATGCTTTTGAAGCTGATAACAGGGAGCCAATCAATTGGATCCCCAAATAGCAATCTGTTTTAAATGAAAGGGACAGTACAAACTACACAGATGCAAGGACTTCACCAAAATTAACACTTAACCTTGGATAGAAGAAACATCAAGTCTGAATGATCAGGGTTAACGGTTTCCATAAATGCATTCCTCGTTACTGGGGTTCCTTCCTGGAGGACTATGCTAAAGATGATATACAATTATTTTGTCGAGTTTTAGTTGTTCAATTATATGCAGTCTTTCAAGTGCACAGAAATGAATGGGTTAAATATCTCATGATTAATTCCGTATTCTTTTTAACTTTTCCAAGGTAATTAGGGTGAATTTAGTCTAAATGGTTTTCTATTTACAGAAGAAAATTTTGCAACTTGTGCTGATGAAAGGTCATCAGCCTGAAACGTTAACACTGTTTCTCTACAAAGATGCTGCCAGATCCGTTGAGTTTTTCCAGCTTTGAACTTTCCTGTTTCTATGTTCATAGGAAGTTCAATGCACCCATTCAGACCCTTGAACCTGCTCCATTATTCAATCAAATTATAGCTGATCTATACTTCAACACCATTTACCTGTCTATGATTCAGATCCCTTGATATCTTACCAAACAAACATCTATTTATCTCAGTCCTGAAAGTTTTAATTGATTTAGCATTCGCTGCTTTTTAAGGTTTTTTTTTCAAAATTGTACTATCCTTGATGTGAACAACTGCTTGTAAGTGAACTATATGTCATATAAAAATATTGTGCCCTTGTTGTAGATTCCTGGCAAAATGTCAGGGGATCTTCTCCCACCAGAAACCTCTGCTGAACAGGAAGACAAAAAAATTCTCATTTCAAAATAACTCTGTCGTGACCTTTAAAGAAAGTGATGAACAGCAATAGCTCCAAAAACAAGTAATAAATATATATATTTTTTACTTATTCTTTCACAGGATGTGGGCATCACTGGCTTGGCCAACATTTATTGCCATTGAGAGTTGGTGGTGAGACACCTTCTTGAACCACTACAGTCCATGTGGTGTAGGTACACCCACAGGGCTGTTCGGAAGTCCCAGGATTTTGACCTGGTGACAGTAAAGGAATGGCGATATACTTCCAAGTCAGGATGATGTGTGACTTGGAGGAGAACTTGCAGGTGGCAGTGTTCCTATACAATGGCTGCCCTTGTCCTTCTAGATGGAAGGGGTTTGGAATGTGCTGTCGAAGGAGCCTTGGTGAGTTACTGCAGTGCATCATGTACATGGCATACACCGCTGTGGTGGTGGAGGAATTGAACGTTTAAGGTGGTAAATGGGATGCCAGTCAAGCAGGACACAATATTAAAAGGGAAAATACAGAACTATACTGTGGGCTCACCAGCCCTCTAAGAGAGTAAAGACAAGTGATACCACAAGTGTTCAAAAAGGACATGATCACAACTATCCAACCTTCACCTTAGGGCTCTGTAAGCTCAAAGCAAATAATGGGAATTAGTTTCCCACCAGTTCAACATTCAAGACAGTGAACTTGCACTTTACTTGTATTGCAGAGAGCTATAAGTAGACATTATCAATTCCTTTTGTAATTCCCAGCAAAGACAAAGTTTGGGAAGGCGAGGGAAATGGGGTAAGAGATTGCTTGTTTAAAAAATCTACACATTTACAGCAATGTTGGCGACATAATCATCATCCACAATACCTCATACACCTCATTTTGTACTGGATCTTTAGTATTTTTAGCCACTCTAGAGGGCCTTAAGAATCTGTTTACTGTTACAAATTTCAGATATGCACAAGGTAAGTGTCTCAAGTTTAATGCCACTAGTCATTTCTGTAAGCAGACTCAAAGTCTATATTTACTACCCAATATCAAGTTATGAGACATTATGACCTGACGGGATATTACAAGACCTCATGTGCACTCAGCTGATTTCATAGCTACCCACGCCTATTTCATCCCATCTTCTGGAACACAGACTAGTAAAGTGCTCATGAGTTGAGGCCAATTGTAAACCTTGTTTATTTTATGAAATATGTTACTGAACAGAAGACAATTTTAAATTAATTTCAATCTATTTCATGTGTCTGTCAAAATTCAATTACACATTTAATCCTTGGAGATAGGCCTAGCTTCATCAAACAAATCAGTATCCAAAGAACTGATCTGTGCTAGCGTTCTCAACCTCTCAAATTCACAGTTGCAGAATGCTTTATTCACCTCAGAGAAAGAAAGGAAAACAAAACTTAATTTCTCTCCAGATGTTCATTGAGGATTAGCTTATCCAACTAATAATTAAAATGGTAACTGCGAATTTCCCCTTCCCTTTTCTAAATAATGACACTCCCCAGGGATTCCCTCCACTTTCCAAAGACGCCATCTACTGGACAAAGAAATTGGTTTATACTGTTGCACAAAGCATCCTCTGATTAATTATATTACCACCTTCAACGCCTCTTTGTCCTTTTGTCTGACATCTTTTGGTTATCTCCACCTATCACTGGCCCTTTATCCAGCTCTACTTGTCCCACCCCCCCTTAAACCAGCTTATATTTCACCTCTTTTCTATTTTTACTCAGTTCTGTTGAAGGGTCATTCGGACTCGAAACGTTAACTGTGCTCCTCTCCGCAGATGCTGCCAGACCTGCTGAGTTTTTCCAGGTATTTTTGTTTTTGTTTTGGATTTCCAGCATCCACAGTTTTTTGCTTTTATCTCTGATTAATTAGTTTACATAAATAACTCACTGGAGGTGGCTCCACAAATATCCCCATCCTCAATGATGGAGGAGCCCAGCACATCAGTGCAAAAGAAAAGGCTGAAGCATTCGCAACAATCTTCAGCCAGAAGTGCCAAGTGGATGATCCATCTAGGCTTCCTCCAGAAGTCCCCAGCATCATAGATGCCCGTCTCCAGCCAACTCGATTCACTCCATGTGATATCAAGAAACGGCTAAAGGCACTGGATAGTACAAAGGCTGTGGGCCCTGACAATATTCCGGCAATAGTACTGAAGACTTGTGCTCCAGAACTTGCCACGCCCCTAGCCAAGCTGTTCTATTACAGCTACAACACTAGCATCTACCCGGACATGTGGAAAATTGCCCAGGTATGTCCTGTACACAAAAAGCAAGACCAATGCAACGCGGCCAATTACCGTCCCATCAGTCTACTCTCCATCATCAGTAACGGAAGGGGTCATCAACAGTGCTATCAAGCGGCACTTGCTTAGCAATAACCTGCTCACCAATGGCCAGTTTGGGTTCCGCCAGGGCCACTCAGCTCCTGACCTCGTTACAGCCTTGGTTCAAGCATGGACTAAAGAGCTGAACTCCTGAGGTGAAGTGAGAGTGACTGCCCTTGACATCAAGGCAGCATTTGACAGAGTGTGGCATCAAGGAGCCCTAGCAAAACTGAAGTCAATGGGAATCAGGGGGAAAACTCTCCACTGGTTGGAGTCATACCAAGCACAAAGGGAGATGGTTGTGGTTGTTGGAGGTCAGTCATCTCAGCTCCAGGATATCACTGCAGGAGTTCCTCAGGGTAGTGTCCTCAGCCCAACCGTCTTCAGCTGCTTCATCAATGACCTTCCTTCCATCATAACGTCAGAAGTGGGGATGTTCGTTGATGATTGCACAATGTTCAGCACCATTCGTGACTCCTCAGATACTGAAGGAGTCCATGTCCAAATGCAGCAAGACCTGGGCAATATCCAGGCTTGGGCTGACAAGTGGCAAGTAACATTCGTGCCACACAAGTATCAGGCAAAGACCATCTCCAACAAGAGAGAATCCAACCAACACCCCTTGATGTTCAATGGCATTACCATCACTGAATCCCCCACTATCAACATCCTGGGGGTTTCCATTGGCCAGAAACTGAACTGGACTAGCCATATAAATACTGTTGCTATAAGAGCAGGTCAGACGCTAGGAATCGTGTGATGAGTAACTCGCCTCCCGGCTCCCCAAAGCCTGTCCACCATCTACAAGGCACATGTCAGGAATGTGATGGGATACTCCCCACTTATCTGGATGAGTGCAGCTCCTACAACACTGAAGAAGCTGGACACCGTCCAGGACAAAGCAGTCCACTTGATTGGCACCACATCCATAAACATTCACTCCCTCCACCACTGACGCACAGTAGCAGCAGTGTGTACCATCTACAAGATGCACTGCAGGAGTTCACCAAGGCTCCTTGGACAGCACTTTCCAAACCCACGACCACTGCCATCTAGAAGGGACAAGGGCAGCAGATAGGTGGGAACATCACCACCTGGAAGTTCCCCTCCAAGTTACTCACCATCCTGACTTGGAAACATATCGCCGTTCCTTTACTGTCGCTACGTCAAAATCCTGGTACTCCCTTTCTAACAGCACCTACACCACATGGGCTGCAGCGGTTCAAGGCAGCAGCACACCACCACCTTCTCAAGGGCAACTAGGGATGGGCAATAAATGTTGGCCCAGCCAGCGAAGCCCACATGCCGTGAATGAATTTTTAAAAAACAGAAATAAGTGGTCTAAAACCAAAAAGGTCATTGATCAGCATGTACCTTATGTTCCCTATAGAGACCAATAGCTTTAAAAAGATATCTGAAGATTCCCAGTGACCAACTTAAAGGAATCACACCACAAGATTTCAAGTTTCAAGACTTTTACTGTAACAAACATTATCGGCAACTAAGACACTAATCACAGAAATAACATCCTCCACTAGTTTCCCCACACAACAGATAACCCTATGCCACGTACATACGTTACATCACACTCTTCACAGAATTAGAGTTTTGGCAGCACCCAGTCCAAAGTTACTTGCAGCTTCCAATTGGCTTGCTTCCCCGTTTCACCGAGTCGTAACATCCACTGGCCATCTAAGGTCTTTTTCCTTCCAAGAAATCCCAAACCGCCCTCCAGCAGCACAGTTCACCCTAATGATTCCTTCCCCTGTCCATGATAAATCTTTCAGAGTTCATAAATCCCTATCAGTTCCCTCTCCTCGATTAGAGGACCAGCTGCCACCAGCATTCTGCCTGGTAACTAACAGAACAGCCCTTCCCTGCTACCCACAGCACTGACGTCTCTGTCTCTTGCTACTCATAGCACTGATGTCTCTGTCTCTCTCTCCAGGACTCGCTTTCTCTGCTCCTATTCAAAGTCCCTGAGACAGAAGTCTGCAATAAAAACTGCTTCTTTGTTTTCAGATGTTAAACCCAGCACATGTATTTCAATAACACTCGAGCTGGGCCCCCAGTCCTCTTGGTAACCAGGCTATCCAGGATTATCATCGGGGAGAATTAACAGATCACATGACCCTCATTACCTCATTTTGCCCCAAATTAAAAGAGACTGCTTAAAACATAACCATCTTATAAAACCTCACATTCATAACAAACTGTTCTTGGACTATAGAAATTCGATCTCTCAGACCCTTTATAAATTGGAGGCTTCAAGACAAACTGCTCCATGTGCCAGTTTTAGCCGATATCAACCCAGCGTAAGTCCAAGCGTCATCATAATAGACTTAAGAAATTCCCAGTAATTAGTGCTGAGAGTTTTGCAGGTTTATGCTGCACTCAGAAAATTGAATATATTAACAAAATCATTCCCTTACAGATGAGACTGCACTTCAACAGAAACGTTCAGCAAAGCGTACAGAAATTCTATCAACTTACTATTTTAACATTTCTTTCAATTTAATTATCTTAGTAATCTCTATGTTGTTTTACTTGTCAGTTCAATGCTTTCCATGTATCCATGCTTAAAAATCTGTGGCGAACTAAAGCATTAAACAGTATATGAACCAGGTGATTCTGGAAGCACCCTGGCCGTGCACCAGCATAATTGTGATGCATGCCAACCTTTGTAATGCCCCGAGCTAGAGATAAACCAAGGAAAGCAGAAAGAGAGCTGCCTGTCCACCCACTCAATGTAATTAGTCTGCACTATGGAAACATTTAGTCAACATTCATCCCTTTAAGAACATACCAGTGGACCATGCTAAAAATCATTCATTTCAGGTATACAACTAGTAAATTTATAATGCTAATTTACAATCCACATGGCTGTTAATAAACACTGAAGTTACTAATAAAAATTCATTCCTTCCCATTCTTCTTCCATGTTCCCTTGATGGAATACCATTAAAAATCTGGCTATGTGGGTATCAAATCCTTAAAGCGACTGCTTTATCAGAGAAAGTGAGGAGGAAAAAGGGGGGAGAGGTAGGAGACAAGAAAGACAGGCCAAAATTTATCTCTAACTTCCTCCCCCCAAACCTCTTCAATTGTCCAAGGGCGTAAATGTTTACACAGATGAACAACAACTGGAACAGACTGACAGCTCAATGTGAATATGGCAGGGTTAATATGCTGAAAGAGCAGGATAAAATGGGCTGAAGGATCTTCATCCAAATCAACCACATGAAAAGCACATTAAAATGCCCAAATGCCAGTATATTTAACTCCTTGCTACAAGAGGCTCAACACCATCCAAAGCAGCCTGCTTGACTGGCACCCCATCTAGCACCTTGGCTACTCACTCCCTTCACCACTGATGCACAGTGTACCATCTACAAGATGCACTGCAGCAACTCACCAAGGCTCCCTCGATAGCACCTTCCAAACCCACAACCTCAATCGTCTAGAGGAACAAGGGCAGCAGATGCACGGGAACACCACCGTCTGCAAGTTCCCCTCCAAGCCACACACACCATCCTGACTTGGAAATATATCACTGTTCCTTCATTGCTGCTGGGTCAAAATCCTGGAACAGCGCTGTAGGTGTACCTACATCACATGGGCTGCAGCAGTTCAAGGTGGCAGCTCCCCACCACCTTCACAAGGGCAATTAGGGATGGGTCTAGCCATTAATGCCCTCAACCCATGTATGCATAAAAAGACAGGGAATACATACTGTAGCTAATGTGCAGCTGCAAAATGAACAGCAAAGCACATAAGTAAAAAAAATCCAGACACCCATGTTCTTTGATTAGTCTGCAAAAGACATACTGTGGTAATTAAAGCTTACTGAAATACGAGTACACCTTTTCACTTAACCAATTAAGGCAGAATTTTAAGGTATGTTTTTTAGCCCTTTATGTGGCTTAATAAAAATGAATTATAGCTTCTAAAGTTACTGGAAAATTACTTAAAATGGTAAAGCTCATGGCACCATCTGCATCAATATTAGCCTTTGGCCTCCACAACATCACTACTCAATTGAAAAGGCATTGTTCTCGAGTTTGTGGAGATTCTTATAGATACCGCCCATTTAAGCACCTAGATGCCTTCCTGGAGTACCAAGTAAATTTCTCTATCCAACTAACACTGGCAACCTCACTATAAGGGGAATGTGAAGGCAATGTGCCTTTTTTTTTAAAAAACTAGGTTTTCAATGTCAATACTCCTTACCAAGGGCCCAAAGCTTTTGTTTTAACTACAAGACCAACCATAAGACGAAAACGTAACGGGAAAAACCAGTACAGTTAGAACATGAGTTACTGTAAAATCTCTCCTCTTCCCAAAACTTAAATACCTCTGAAAAGGAACTGGAATCCTTTGAGTAATTTCAAAGCAGAAAACTCTTCACAATTAAAACAGGAATTTTTTAAAAGTGTTTCATTAGTGAGGAAATGGGCCTGTTGACTTTTAATAAGAAAGTCGATGGTATTTTAATTATTGCTCATCTCAATAGCTTCCCGTTCATAGACCATTGGATAAATCTGTTGACAAAGTGAAAATTTCAGTAGTTTTTCATCATTTTATTTCCTTCATTTGTGGAATGTGGACTTTGCGGCCTATCCCCAATTGCCTTGGAAAAAAAAGGTGGTGGTGGGGAACCACCTTCTTACAATGCTGTAGCTCATGTGGATTACAGCTTTTCATAGTAATTTAAATAGAACAGTGACTTGCTAGGCCATTTCAGAGGGCAGTTAAGAGACAACCACACTGCTGTGGTTCTGAAATCGCAATAAACCAGACCAGCTAAAGACGCAGGTTTCCTTCCCTAAAAGGATATTAGCGGAGGAGCTGGGCTTTTAAATGACAACATAGTAGTTACATTATATTTGAATGCATGTACCAACTGCATGGTACAATTTGAACTTGCACTTCCAGATTATTAGTCCAGCCCTTGGATTGCTAATCCACTAACCACCACTATTCTACCATGATCAGAAAATCACAAGTATATGTGTGAAATATTATAAACCAATTAAAAAGTCAATAGAATAGTGATGCGCCGCTGCTATAGTGCTAGAAACTTAGGAATGTTTTAATTTCGAAGAAATAAAATCAAATTGATTGCTGCGCAATTCACATTTGCACTTTTTAAACCAAAGCATGCACTCTCTGTTGTCACGGGTTTGTTATACCTCGAAACGCTCTTAAATTTTCTACATTTGCCATTATTTACATTTCAGGACTGTCATCATTAGTTAATGTTGCTACCCTCAATGGTCCAACATCTGTTCCAACTGACACGAGAGACAAGTTTTATTTCAGCTTCAGTTTAAACATCTGCAGATTGTTACAACGCGGCAGATGATGTGTTGCCAGGCGGATCAAATCCACGAGGGAAACCTGATCACGCTATCACAACTGATTCGCAATTTGTATTTATTTTGAGTTGTGTGCCCTGAATTCAGAAGTGATAAGTCCACCAAGGCTTTAATCTAGTTTCTTAATAAAAACTGAACATTTATTAACAAAAATATTTCAAGCACATACATAGGTCTACAAATTACTACTATAATAACCCCTAAAACCCCTAATTAATCTGGCTTCCAGTTGCACCCCTGTTAAGGCAACAGTAAGAATACATTTAAAATAGATTCCAGCAAGTTAACACAATACCTTGGACAGCAGAACTTGAAGTGGCTTTTCCCAGCTTCAGTCTCCGTAGACTGCAGGCTTAATGCACAGATACCAGAGGCTTCTCGCACTTCTGGTAGATCTTACAATGCCTTCCCTGACACATAACCTCATTCTGCTTTATACATGTTTCTCTCTTTTTAATGTAAATTCCATTGTTTCCACTTGTCTTTGGAACTTTAGCTTTCTCATAATATAAATCTTTCATGTTGTCACTATATTGTCAATAACCCTTGAGAAAAATAAACACATTCAGCTTGCTTGTCTGGCTATTTGTAAACAGACAGATCCCTTGGAAAACCAAATCCCCCTTTCATCTATCTACAACTTCAAATTCCCTTTACACCTTATATGCTAAGATCCCAACCATGTTTACTCATTAACGTATTAAAGACATTTCTACACCTTACCTCTTTTGATACTTAACTTGCAGTCTGCTTGGTTATAAGATGTAATTAAATCACACACACAGAAACTATCCAAATCCCATTATTAACCTACTTTTACAATAAATCACAATAATATTATAAGAATTATTATACTTTCGTGACATCAGGTATATCCTGCACACAAAAAGCAGGAAAAACCCAACCTGGCCAATTACCACCTGATCAGTTTACTTTCAATAATAAGTAAAGTGATGGAAGGAGTCATAAACAGTGCTATCAAGCGGCACTTGCTTAGCAATAACCTGCCCACTTACCCTGGCAGAACCCAAACTGAGCGCTTCTCAGCTCCTGACCTCATTACAGCCTAGGTTCAAACTTGGACAAAAGAGCTCAACTCCAGAGGCGAGGTGTGTGTTCCTGGCTTTGACATCAAGGTCACATTTGACTGCGTGTGGCATCAAGGAGCCCCAGCAAAACTGGAATCAATGTGAATCAGGGGGAAAGCTCTCCACTGGTTGGAGCCATACCTAGCACAAAAGAAGATGGTTGTGGTTGTTGGAGGTCAATCATCTCAGTTCCAGGACATCATTGTAGGGGTTCCTTAGGGTAGTGTCCTTGGCCCAGCCATCTTCAGCTCCTTCATCAATGACCATCCTTCATAAGGTCAGAAGTGAGGATGCCTGCTGATGATCGCACAATGTTCAGCACCATTCACGATCCTCAGATACTGAAGCAGTCCATGTCCAAACACAGCAAGACCTGGACAACATTCAGGCTTGGACTGTCAAGTGACAAGAAACATTTGCACCACACAAGTGCCGGGCAAAGGCCATCTTCAACAAGAGAGAATCTAACCATCGCTCCTTGATATTCAATTGCATTACCATCACTGAATCCCTCACCAACATCATTCGGGGGATTACCATCCCATGAATGAATATAAAGAAAGGATTTTGAATGTGTGAAATAAACTAGCCTTCTCAGTTAATCTTAACTCGAGTTTGCTGTGGATTGTTAGTAAAATTGGATCACACAAAAATCGAGGGATTGATAAAATACAGTGGTTACAAGAGCAGGTTAGAAGCTAGGAATCCTGTGATAAGGAACTCTCCTCCGGATTCTCCAAAGCCTGACCACCATCTACAAGGCACAAGTTAGGAGTGTGATGGAATTCTCTCCACTTGCCTAGATGAGTGCCACTCCAACAACACTCAAGAAGTTCAACACCATCCAGGACAAAGCAGCACACTTAATTGGCACCCCATCCCAAACATTCACTCCCTCCGCCAGTACGCACTGCTGCCACTGTGCGTTGTATCTACAAGATGCACTGCAGAAGCTCCTTAGACAGGGCCTTCCAAACCCACAACCATTATCATCTAGAAGGACAAGTGTAGCGGACACATGGGGACACCACCACTTCTAAGTTCCTCTCCAAGCCACTCACCATCCTGACTTGGAAATATATTGCTGTTCCTTCACTGTCACAGGGTCAAAATCCTGGAACTCCCTAACAGCACTGTGGGTGTACCTACACCATATATACTGCATCAGTTCAAGGCGGCAGCTCATCAGCACTTTCTCAAGGGAAATTAGGGATGGACAATAAATGCTGGCCTAGCCAGCGATGCCGACATCCCATGAATCAATATAAAGAAAGGATTTTGAATGTGTGAAATAAACTAACCTTCTGAGTTAATCCTAACTCGAGCTTGCTGTGGATTGTTAGTAAAACTAAATCACACGAAAATCGAGGGGGCTGGTAAAAATATGCCACCACTTAGTCTCTAAAACAAACCAATTCAAAACACCTTCTGTTTACAGACAGGTGGTAAGATGGAAACAGTGCTACTTGAACTGACCCACCCCTGTGTCCCCATCTGTAACACTTGTTTTCCATATCTGCTGCTGACTGAAGCACTTCAGATGTAAACTTAATCAATAGATGTGCAAGGCTTGTCACAACTATCCACCTTGTATTTAAAGTCTGTCAATTTACAATCTAGGTTGTTAAAAAATTTGAAGCTGCAAAACTGAGTAATTTATGCAAAAGAAATCTATTTACATACTATACATCTCTGTGCTGAGGTTTTTTCCCATGAAACCATTATTGATGTGTTCATACATTTGGAAAAAACAAAAAAGAATTGCTGGTACCTTAAAGCACAAAACATGAAACACTACTAAAAATATTTGTTTTATTATGACCGGGATGTGAGTGCACAGTTGACCTAGCTCCGCTGCTCCACAGGTCACAACATTAGTTTAAATGGCCAAATGGCCAATTATTTACCTTCATTACTGTTACCCAGAATAAAAGAGACTTTAACCAGGTTTCTTTTAATAAACAAACTTATTAGTTTATTATAAAACCAGTCTTGTCAAATAGAAAGGCAAAGCTTATCAACATAAAGTATGGAATTATAATGACTCTTTTGAGATAGCTCAAGTCTGTCTCTCACACACATGCCACACCACACACACATCAATGAGATAGAAATAGAAATGGAGGAATTCTGCCCAAGGTTAAAAGCCAATGGTTCAAAGGCAAAGGATAACTGGTGGAGTTCTTGAAGTGGTGTCCAGGTCATGTGATTGGTTTCTCAGAATTGATCCGCAAAACAATGACTCTGGCATTGCTTTTCAGGCGGGCTCAAGGAATGCGCGAGCATTCCAGCATGTATAGCATCTTAGGAGCAGCATATATTCACTTCCAGCTGTGGACTGCAAGAGGCTGCTGTCTTCCTTCTCAAACAGTTGGTCCTTCTCTTCTCAAAACCAAAACCCACTTTTAAGTCTTCCAGACATTTTTTTTCAGAGCCATAAAAACCATGTGGCCCCATTTGTACGCAGTCCACTAGGGTCAAGAGACTGCCAGCCTTTTTTTCAACTGCTTAATTACCCTTTCTTGTAAAAGGATACTTTTCCAGGAATAGCAAAGTCCTGCATTAACCCTTTAAGTGTCTTTTAAAACACAAATTCTTCCAGAATGTCCTTATTCCTTGAAGCTGAACCATTTTCTGTGATTAAAGTGTTCATGAGGGTTTTCAAATAGGTTTTGTTTTTAATGCTGCAGCTAATATTGTGTTTTTCATTTGTTATTTCCACCCCATCCTCAGCCTCACCACACACTATTCTGCTCCCAGGCTTTTGTCAATTCCATAATTCAGGTAATCCATTTGAGCAATTCTCCTGTAGTTGAGCAACTCCTTGAATGGTAGCACAAGGTGAGAAGATGAGAGGAAGAGTAGGAACAGTTAAGGGGTGGAGACCACCTTTGAAAAGGTGCATTGTTTAAAAAATATTAAAGAACTACCAACTCAACTTGCAGCTCCCTTCTAAGGCGAGTAATTAAGATTGTTATAGAGGTGCATATTCCAAGGTGTTCCATAGGGCATCATTATAGTTTCAGCTGTGCTTAGTTGGTCGCACTATTTCCTGAGTCATAAACCAGTTCCAGGACTGGTCCAAGTGAATTTGGAAGAAACTTTCAGTATTTCGGAAGTGTTGCACTGTTGAAGGCACCACCTTTTTGCTCAAGCGTTCAAATTGAGATGCGTGCCTGTGCAGCCACGTGTAAAAGAGTCAAAGCATTACTTCAGGAGTTCTTGTATCATTCAACATACTTTGTTATGAATGCAAAAAAAAAACTAACTAGTTATTCACCTCATTTCTTGCTCGTGAGCCCTTGCAATATACAAAATGATTGCTACATTCATTAGTTGAAAATACAGTGACCAAAACTACTGAGGAACCTTGCTAGTTTCAGTGGCTAGCAAGATGGTTCTTTGGGTTGCTGAAGCATACAAATGCTTTGGAGGTCTATAGGCTGCATCAGAAAATAACAGGTTACATTCTGCCCTTGAGAGGAATGTGCAGACAGGTTTGGCTTTGTACAAGATTGTGTAAAGCTCCAGTGAAATGTAACATTGCTTGTAAAGCTTGTGGCAAACATGACATGTTAACAGTTCTCTGTTGTGATTTAGAACTCAAACATTCAATGGAAGGGCTTTTTTCAGGCAATGCAAGAGATCCAGGACTACATGTGGAGGTGGTTTTGGGACAAAAATAATGCATACAGATGCACGGAATAAGGCACCCTGCCTAGTCTGGCATTGATTAGTCTGTAATGGGGTTGATGGGGGTGGGTGCGTGGGGTGGGGGGGGGGTGCGTGGCTAGCTTCATAACGGGTATTCATCAGTGTCAGGCTTACAA
Organism: Cetorhinus maximus; assembly: GCF_964194155.1. NCBI lineage: Eukaryota > Metazoa > Chordata > Chondrichthyes > Lamniformes > Cetorhinidae > Cetorhinus > Cetorhinus maximus. The sequence continues at coordinate 136,287,591 of NC_135887.1, forward strand.
AGCATTGATTTGGGCATCCAGAGCATCAAGGAAGCTGGAGAGATCCTTCCTCATCACTTAAGATGGCAGAGCATCAAAGTTAATGAGGAAATAAACTGGACGACAAATGCCAGATGATGTTATCTAGAGCTAGATATATACAGCATTTGGTGCCTACCATGTTTAGGTTGCAGAGAGGCAAGCAACTACTGCTGAAATTCTGCATCTCCAACTGGTGGAACCAGCTGTTGATGAAGTATGGTGTACTTCCATGGTGTACTCAGAAAAATGATGGCCATATCTTTGAGTTGTGCTGCTCACCATACCATCCATGCTTACTGCCTGGTACCGGAATTCTTCATGGCAAGGGTGCAAATCCATGTTAGTCAGCTGTCTAATGACTAACTGGAAGCTATCCTCTTTATGGGTTGGAGGAAAACATTAAAGCAGCTCATGAGTTGGGTGTCTCCAAAGTGACACATCTGGCAATGGAAATTTGAAACCAAGTCAATGGACCGATAGATTTGATAGCCATACATCTGAGTTAAGGCCTCTGCAGTGCTTCAGGATAATGTTGATGATTAACCAGCCAACTTGGCTCATTATTAGAACACAGAAGGGTGGACCTTTCACGAGTATTCCCAATAGCTTCAATTTATATAACATCTTTTGTTCTAATTGTTGCAATCCAGTTAGGGACCTTTAACTTTTTGCTTAAAGCAGACAAAGTTTAAAATTGCAGCTACCCACTCGGAGAATAAAGCTACACATTCCACGGTTTTAAACAATCAAAATAAACTTTACTATACAAAGTCAGAAAAATAAAACAACCCACTATTTATCTTATACTCCAACATTCAGAATTAACAAGGTAAATATGAATTAACAGGCAAACTGTGGTCAAACACACCACACTGCACATTAGATGCCATATGCAACCAAGACAGATCCCATGGATTTCTCAGCAACCCACCCAGACATCAGTGACCAATGTGAGTCACAAAATCTCTCTGACTGTTTCCCTCAGGAGGGATTTCAAATCTTCACTTTCAAAGATTTAGCCCCTGAATTCCTTCAAAGGCCACTCCAACTGGGATTTCCTCAGCAACTGCTCACTTCCCGGTGGTTCAATCCCTTCTCCAAGAACTGCATTTCACAGGATTCACAAAATGCAACCCTCAGCTGCGCTGAACAGTTCCCAGGACTTCTTCTGAGCCGTAACGGCCTGAAGCCTACCAGCGGCATCTTTTAGGGATGGAGCCTCTTCCCCTGCTGCAGAACACTCAGATAATTTCAAACAAGGGGCCTTCTTAAGCTCCACTCATCTCCATGATGACAGCGCCTTTCAGGGTTCACTGAATGCTTTTAAACTAATTGAGCTCCAACTCCGAAAACAAAGCCTCTCTGGGCTGCACTTCTTTGCAAGCAGTGTAGACATCACATCTCCAGTTCTCCAACTAAGTAAGCCCACCTGCTGCTTTAGGGCTCCAGCTCTTCTCTTAAAACAAAAATGGCTAACTTTCTGAACTGCTATTTTATTTTAGGTGTTCTGGCAATCTCTAAAGATCGGCATTTTAATTAGCTTATTTTCACAAAACTAAACATTACCTTACACAAATATAAACATGGACTAGATATTTTGTCACATAATGTAAAAAAACACTGGCCCAGGTTTTGCCGTCAGTGGTTAAGTAACAGGGCTCACCGCCGACCTTGAGAAAAGATGCCCACAATGATCTAGCAATCTCTGGCATGGATTTCTCCTTTCCCAACAAGTTTAAAATCTAGCGCCAAGTCAGGGCGATTACCAGGTGTACAGCAGCGGTGATAGCAGCAAGCATGGCAATCACATTGAGGCACTGCATTCTCAGACAAAAAACCAGGAAGTTAAAAACTCTTCTTTAACTTTAATCTAAAATTCCATATAGCAAAAAACTGATTGGATTTAGAAAGCAGCTAAAATATCAATATAAACAAATTTTAATTATTTTAAAAACATGAAATTTTTCAATGAAAAAATGTGACAAATATAAAATTAGCTTTTCAGGGCCAGTGAGGGTGTTTTTCAGTCATTCTGAAGTTAGCATTTAAAACTTCAGTTACACTCAATAAGATGAAACCTTTCCAAGGGTTTTTACAGCGAGACTAAATGTAAAAGTGAGCATTTTCATTAACTTGCCAATTGCTCAGTGTCTTTTTGATGGGACCTCAACAGCCCACCCTCTGGGGGGTCATTGTATCACTGACAACTTCTGAATTTGCACACTATCATTCATACCCCTTTTTCCTTTTGCCCATGACATCTCTGGCAATCTCTCCTTTGCCTCCGCCTATCACCGGCCTTCTATCCAGCTTCACCTACTCCAGCCCCCTTAAACAGTATAAATTTCCTTACATTTTTACTTCTCTTTAACTCTGAAGAAGAGTCATACAGACTTGAAACATTAACTCTGTTTTTCTCTCCACAGATGCTGTTAGACCTGCGGAGTTTTTCCAGCATTTTCTGTTTTTGTCTCAGATTGCCAGCATCTGCAGTATTTTGCTTTTATCTGAAAACAATGCCTTCAGTCTTCCCAATATTTATCTGGAGGAAATTTCTACTCATCCAGTACTGGATATCAGATAAGCAGTCTTGATAATTTAGAGACAGTGCAGAAATCAAGCGAGGTTCTAAGCTGGATGTCGCCAGCATATATGTAAAAACTAACACTGTACTTTTGGATGATATCACCAAGGAACAGCATGTAGGTGAAAAATTGGAGGGGGGCCCCCAAGGATAAATCCTTGGGGGACACCAGAGGTAATGGTAATCAACTTGTTAGAGAAAGATAAAAATCAACCAGCAATCCATTTTGCTCACTACTCTGGAGGCTGGTTGAAGACATTGTTGCACATACTGTACAAAAGGCCACTGGTATGCAATGTGTGGACTCATACATGAAAATGGAAGTAGGAGGGTGCTGCTAACACCCAGAGAGCCACACCCTGCTCGGGTCACTGTGAGGGAAAGGAAAACAAGAAAACTTAGAAAAAAGTTATCAAATGACTTATGAACTTTTCTCCAACTGATAATGCATGCTACAATTTCATTTTTAGAACACAATTTTAATCAATGTGGTGTAACCCATCTTCAAAAACAATGATCATGTAAAGAACTAAAACTTTCCAGAATTATTAAATGAATCTGTTTTACCTTGCAGACCGATAGAACGTTGACGTTTATCATCTTGTTGATAATCTGAGAGAAACAAAATTGATCTGTTAATTTGTTAGAATAAGGTATTGTTTCTACTTTCTCAATGTTACAGCAATAGGGGCACTTTAATTAGCAAATGATCGACTCTATGTACTACAAAACATATATGATACAGAACAGGCCATTCAGCCCAACCAGTAATGTTGCATTTCTGTTCCATTCAAGCCTCCTCCCATCTAAATCTATCATTGTAACCATCTATTCCCTTCTCCCTCATATGTTTGTCTAATTTCTCTTTAAATGCATCTACAATACTCACTTCAACCACTCCCTGTGGTAGCAAGTTCCACATTCTCACCACTCATTAGGTAAAAAGGTTTCTTCTGAATTCTCCATTGGATTTTTTGGTGATTAGCTTATACTGATGACGTCCAGTTACGCCCTTCCCCACAAGAGGGAACGTTATCTCTGTATCCACAGTAACAAAACATTTAATCATTTTGAAGACCTGATAAGTCACCCCTCAGCCTTCTTTTTTCAAAAGAAAAGACACCCAGCCTGTCAATCCTTTCCCAAGAAATCATCTTTGCAACTCTCCTCTCCAGTGCCTCTATATCCTTTTTATAATATGGTAACCAGAACTGCCTGCTCTTGGGCATGGTCTAACCAAGGTCCGATACAGGTTTCGCCTAACTTTCTTACTTTTCAATTCTATCCCTAAAGAAATAAAGTTCGATCCTCATTTTTTATGGCTTTGCTAACCTGTGGCACGGCTTTTAGTGACTTATATTTGTATCAAAATTCTGCACCTTCCAAGCAACGAGCGACCTACCTCCCTGTTCTTCCTACTACCTCATGTGTTCTGAACTTCATTTGCCAATTATGCAACTTTAATAGTGTCCTCCTGTAATTTGCTGCAGTTCTCCTCAGCATTGACTATACCCCACAATTTGGTGCAATCGCAAATTTAAAAATGGTGTCTTTGATTCCAAAGTCCAAATCGTTAATGTAAATTTTGAACAGCAGTGGTCCCAGCACTGATCCCTGTGCAGCGCCACTTTCCATCTTCTGCCGTCTGAATAACTACCTTTTACTCTCATTCTCTGCTTTCCATCCTGAAGTCAACTAGCAATCTATTCTGCCACTTGTCCCCTGACTCCAAATTCTCTGATCTTAATCTTTAGTCTATGGGGCACTTTATTGAAGCCCTTGTGAAAATCCACATAAATCACCTCCACTGCATTACCATTGTCTACACTCTCTTACCACCTCCTTCCCTTTTGAAACTAATGTTGTGACTGCAGCCAGTGTTAATTGTTGCGCAAGCCAAATAAATCCCAGAGGGAAACCTGGCTGACAGGCCACAAACTTTTTTTTTTGTATTCTGATAACGAGAAGACAATGTGCTGATCTCAGCAGTAAGAGGTCCAGTAACACTTCTTGTCTTCTTTAAAAACTAAAAAAGTTTTATTAACAAAATTGAAAGAAAACTTAAGCATACAAGATTACTGTTACATAATTAAGTTAGTCTTACAAAACATTCCCCCAAAAACACTCTACTTAGTCGAACCCACAAGCAACCACTTTCCAGGCAACGCTTATAGATGTTTAAATATAAAACCCAGTAATTCAAAAACACAAGGGAAACTGCTGTAACTTTGATAAAGGTCTACCACATGACTTTACCCTCTTCAACTCTGCGGAGGAATCCACCTCAGAATGAAACTGCTTGCTGCAGCCCAAGACTTTTCTGGCTTGACTGGATGGGTGATCCTTCCCCCAGGCCAGAGCTCCAGCTCTCTCTCCAACTCAATAACTATCCATACTAACTCCAATATACCTTTTTTCCCTTTCATCTTCGTTCCATTGTTCTCACACACCTCTTTGAAACTCAAACCCTTCCAAATATAAGATCTTCCATGCTTCCATCTTGCCCCTGCTTTTGGGTCAATAAAATATCATCCCATTACTTGTTTACCTATGAGCTCCTGCAAGATGCAAACATTTTCCTGGTCATCTAACTCCTCTTTGATATTCAAACAAACTCTCAACTACATAAAAATGCAAATGTTAGATCTAACCTATTTACTGGCACCTCAACTTAACACTTCCATCCTTTTCATGTTTCCCGACCCCCAGACAACATGTCTCCTATCAAACTCTTGCCCAATTAAATCACACACAGACACCCAGCCTTCTTTACAGAATAACACAATATTTCCCCTAAGATATTTTAGAAAGCATCCATTCTCACACTAAGATTATTAACACTGAACTTTAAGACGACATCTTTTGTAGCGAGGGAGGAAAATGTAGAATTAGGGCACAATATAAATTGATGACAAAGTAGAAGGATCATGTGAAATGAAGTCCAGGCTATAAAACACTTCCAGTGGCTAAAAGCTAAGTACTTGTAGAAACCTCAAATTCCTTGTGTGAACTAAAAAGAGATGATGTGAAGACTCATAACAGGACACGGGATATGGCAGTTTGAGATAAGAGGAAGAGGAACCATGGTGGATGTGGACAACCTTACATGACAATGCTAATACAGTTAACATGGAATGGACATGGTTGGTGAAGAAAAACAAGCACAGGGCATGACCATTATTGGAAACTGGAAAAGGGCTAGCTGGATAAAATCCAGGATAAGAGGGACTCTCCTGCTTGAGCCTACATGGTGGCAGAAGAACCAGAGACCAGGAGTCAAGAGAAGACGACCAAAGCGGCAAGGGAAGACATGTGGTCTTCCCTTCACACTCAATATGGATAGTGTATCTCACATTAAACTGTAAACCGCTGCCTGAGTTTACTGGCATAGTTTGCATGAAACACATGAAACTTGTTTTGATTTTGTCTTAGTAAAGCAGTTTCACAGCTGAACTTTGTTGCTTCGCATGTTTCTGCATCAGTAAGAGGGTCAAAGCTTACAAAGTCTTGCTGATTATTGTATTTTTATTTTCTGGATGTTCTTCTATTTCCTCCTTTATTAGGGGTTTCATTATTTTTCCCATCACTGATGACTGGTCTATAATTCCCTGGAAGTGATTTTAAATATAGGAATATTAGCTATCTGCCAGTCCTCTGACGCTATACCCTTTTCTAACAAATGATTAAATATGTAGTAATGCCGCTGCTATCTCTTCCCTAGATTCTTTTAAAATAAGTGGATGCGGTCCATCCTGACCAGGGACTTTATCCTCGGGGTTTCATTAGTTATTTAATACATCCACTTATTTTAATTTTAAATGCACTTAACTCATTACTCATCTCATCATTCGATGCCATGTCTCCCTGCTCTATTTCCTTGATAAATACTGAAGCTGAATAGTTTAATATTGCTGAAAAGAGAGACATGCGGCTGAAGCTTTGACTTGCTAACCAAACAGCACCCTGTTCTCCTGTGGTATAAATTTTTGCGATCATTTGAAATTTGGTATTCTTGCACTTGTCCTAATGAGTGCAAGACGAAAAGTTTCAGCAGCATGTCTCTCTTTTCAGTGACATTCAAATTCTATACTACCAGGTGACTGCAAATTACTTAATTTCTGCCATCTCTCTATTGTTACCTGTGGCATAATCCTACCGATACCTTAGCGGTCCTATTCCCATCACAGGCTTCCTTTTTTATTGATGCGCCCGTAAAATATTAGTATTTTACGTTGATTGATAATTTAATTTCATAGCTCCTCTTTGCCTTCTAATTGCTTTTTTTAATGTCTCTCCTAATCTCTTCGTATTCTCTCTTATCCTGCACTCCTCTGCTATCTATGCACTTAATGTAAGTCTCATTCCCAGCCCTCAGTTGTCTCCTTATGTCTTTATTCATCCATGGAGTCTCACTAGTCTTTAGCCTGTTCTTTCCTTTTAGCGAATAAATTTTTCCTGCACTCTGTTGAATGACATTTTAAATGTTTCCCATTGTTGGTCTACTTGGTTATTTGCTAATATTGCTCATTTTATTTTCCCCAAGTTCTATGCTCAGCCCCTCAAAATCATCTTTTCTCCAGTCTAGAAACAATTCAATTCAATGCCTCGTTAATGGACTAGGTTTCAAAAACTGTTAGAGCATTCCTCTTCTATTCCACTAAAACTCTTGCTCAACATAACCACCCCACCAGAACTAACGCATCCTGCAATTTCCTGATCTCTTGCACACTCCTGGGCCTCCCCCTCCGAAACTACCCTCCCAATGGACACAAACTCTCAAGTATTACTATATACAAATCCAGCATCCTACCTCCAACCTAATACAAGCTGATACAAACACGTGACTGCTTTAACAAATTAGTTGCGCAAACCTGCCTTGTACATTTGCCATTGACGTGGATGTTCCTGTCAATTAACTTCACTAAATATTAATTCATTGACATTTTATACAAAAAGATCATACATGTCTGCATATCTGGAAAATCATATGATTTCATGGCACAGGATTCCATATGCATCTTAAACACAATGCTAGTCTACAGGTTAAAATATAATCACTCCCTTGTAACTTCTGTTCCTGTTCCAAGTCTTATTTCCATTACCATTGTTCAGCGCTGAAATAGTACATTGCTTCCTTTTCTCAATTGGTGCTTTTTTGAACATTTTGTTCCTGCTTGCTGTACGTCAACTGATGTGTTCTGAATAGATTCTTCAACATTTTATGAAGATGACATGTGAGCCAATTAGGTACAAATGTGATGTACTTTCAAGTGAAACACTGAGGTGTGACAGAATGAAGAGACGACTTCTATAAATAGATAAATCAAGCATATATTGAGTGCATTTGATATTGAAAGGATGGAATTTTCACCTCAAAGATTGTTTTTCACTCACTTTTTAGTAAATTCTTTATATATATATATATATAATGCAACTGTTTAAATAGAAAATCCCTGGTGTATTTGCAGCTTTGCTGTAAAAACTTAGTAGACTTGTGTGCAAAACTGTTGAATTCAGTCAGGCTGCTCTTGGTACACAGCAATTTATTTTATCAATTAATTCAGAAATCTGAAGATATTAAGCTTTCTGTAAAAATGCAAAACAGTTGGCAAAACATTAAACAAAAACGCAAGATAACTTCTATGCAGTGAATCGCAGGAATGTTCTGCAATCCAATTGTTTTGATACAAATGTCTACTGCATGGTTTATACAATTTGACCACTTGGTGGTGCTGTTACACACAAATTCTCATCCCAAATCTCTCCAGAATAAAGTTTAAGGCCATTTAAGCAACCAGGCCAGTTTTCAAACAAAACATCCAAGTTAGGCATTGATTTTTGCGATTGCTTCTGCTGCCCTTGCTGTCTTTTAAGCAGTGCTAACGCTTGCCCCAACATTGTGCCTGCGAGCTAGTGGAACACACGGATTACCTAAGAGTTGGTAGGGCGACCTGTTGATAGAATGGGCAAGTTTTTTTTTAAATTCTTTCACGGGATGTGGACGCTGGTGTTGTCCATCCCAAATTGCCCTTGAGAAGGTGGTGGTGAGCTGCTGCCTTGAACCACTGCAGTCCACCTGGAATAGGTAGACCCAACAGTAAATTATTGGCAGCTCAGAACGAATTTGTGCAGTCATACTTTAAGTGGGCTTTTAAAATGAGTCAAGTTCTTGAAATGGGTACATTCAAATAAGAGTAAAAATGTAATGATGAAACTTACTACTTTTGACTGTGCTCTAACTACGCAATGTTTTGGGTGCTCCATGATAGAGACAACATTAAAGCCATTGAGGGCCATATCACCAGAATGAAGCCAAGGCTGGGAGATTATATTTATGAAGACAGATGAGATACTGGAACTACTTCTGGTGTAGCAGGGAAGACCCAGTGAAGATTTCAGTTTTTTCTTAAAGCTTTAATAGTGTGAATAGTTGGCGACTATTTTCTCCAGTTGGGAAGCCTGAGGTGAGGGGTCAATTCAAAATTAAAACTATGAAAAAGATTAGGAGACATTTTAGTCACGACAGAGACAGTTCTATCCATCAAGGGAAAATAGATATTTGAAACAGAGGGGCAGACAGGGATATGGAGATCATAGCAGGGCAGTAGGATTAGTCCTGGATTGCTATAGCAAAGAGCAAGCACAGATAACCGACCAAATTGCTTCCTACTGTGTTGTAAGGGGTTCTGTGGTTCAAATTTTATGAAGCCATGGTACATTTGATTGAAATGTGCTTACAGGAACAGTGCAACAGTAGATCTAGGGGAATTTTTGTACCATCTGTGTTTGCACTGAAAGCAATACAGATCAAAGGGCTGACCGTTTGTGTGGTCTTTGTTTTTGACTTGGAGGAGAAAGGTGGGGCCTGTTTAATAGTGGGTCATGGCCCTGTCAGCTGTCGGTGAGTCTGCTGGAGGTGGAAAAGCACAAGAACACAAGAAACAGGAGGAGACGACCGTCCTGCCTGTCGAGCCTGTTCCACTATTCAATACAATCATCGCCGATCTTGGGCTTCACCTCCATTTTCCTGCCAGCTCCCCATATCCCTTGATTCCCCGAGGCACCAAAAACCTGTCTATCCCAGCCTTAAATATGTTGAACAATGGAGCATCCACAGCCCTCTATGGTAGAGAATTCCAAAGGTTCACAACCCTCTGAGTGAAGAAATTTCTCATCTCAGTATTAAATGGTCGACCCCTGATCCTGAGACTGTGCCCCCGTGTTGTAGATTCCCCGATCAGTGGGAACAACCGCTTTGTACTAGATGAGCTTTCGAGGAAACACTTCAGAATGCCCAGTGTTTCTCTAGTTCCTGGCAGAGGCTGACTATCACTTGTTCTAATTGAGATACACCCAACATGTGTTCCAGCCAAAATCATTGCAAGGCGGCTGGGGTTGGGGGGAGGGGGTTGCATTTTGCCACAGGAGGTGGTTGCAATTCCTTATAGCTCGCAGCGAGCCTCGTACTAGTTGACTGCCAGAGATAAATGGGCCATTTGATTTTCAGGTTCTCTTTTTAAGTGGGCTTCACGGTTATTTGTTCATGTACTATCCAGAATAACATACACGTCTAAAATTATTCCTGGGAAAGGAATGCAAAAAGTAAAATACTAGCTCAACCGCAAAATATGTTCAAAACGCCCATTGTTTTGCAAGTCTCTGATCTGTATGTAAAAAGATAGAGACCTGAACAAATGGGGCAGAGATTTTTTTTTTTAAAAGGCCAGTGAATGCTGTGGGCAGTAAAGGGCTGTGGAAACAACGAAATACAATCGAGGGATATGACAATGGAGGTGGGGTTGCGTAGAACCTTCTTCACCTCCTCGATTACACAAATGAAAGCTGCATTAAGGGAAATAATCTGGTCGGAGCTTCTGTACGTTCACTTGATGGGAAACAAAGCAGCTGAAGTTCACATTCAGTCTCATCTCACTCAGCTATTTGTTCAGCCAGTCTGCGGAGAAATTGAAGAAATACATGCAAAAGATGCGAGTGTCTTGGGCAGAACCTGTCCCTGCTGTTGTAAAAGTAACCATAGGACAATGAGAGTCAATTCACAAAAGACACTGAAGATTGCTCAACCGAGTGGCCAGCTCCACTGACTCTGAGGGAGCGCTTACAGCAAACCTGAATTTGGTGTAATCATGTCTTACAACAACAGGGGTCCGCAAGATACAAAACCAGACACCAACCTTGAGGTATGTTGGTGCTGTGGGGCGGTACTGAGGGCAAATTTGTATTCTATCAGTTTGGAATGATCTTGAACCCATCCCAAAAATAAAGAGCTAGTTTATAACCCACTGCATCACTCAGCCCCGCACTTTCCTTTGAAAACAAGGAAAAATGGAGAAAAATCATTAGCTCAGATGTTAGAATACTTACGTCATCGAGATCAGGAACATCCAGGAAATATTCTGGGCAGTCGTAAGAAATTCCCACATTGTTCACTGAAGAAAATTAAATTAATACATCAGGTTACATCACCTTGCTTCAACATCATTGCTTATACTTCCCATTGGGAAACAATATAGATTCAGTGGCATTAATACAATTTAGATATCCCCTTTCTTGTTTTTGGCTCCATTCACAGTCTGCAACAAGTTGTAAGCAGAATTTTTTTTCATTCTTTCATGGGATGTGGGTGTCGTTGGCGAGGCCAGCATTTGTTGCCCATCACTAATCGCCCTTGAACTGAGTGGCTTGTTAGGCCATTTCAGAGGGCAGTTAAGAGTCAACACATTGTTGAGAGTCTGCACCCATATGTCGGCCAGACCAGGTAAGGATGGCAGATTTCCTGCCCTAAAAAGGACATTAGTGAACCAGGTGTGTTTTTACGACAATCAATGCTAGTTGTCATGATCACCTAGCTTTATATTCCAGATTTATTAATTGAAATTAAATTCCACCAGATGCCCTGGTAGGATTTGAAACCTTTTCTCCAGAGATTAGCCTGGGCCTCTGGATTACTAGCCCAGTGACATTACCACTACGCCACTGTAGCCCCATAGAAATATAGACTTCTTCACAGTTATGCCATTACTACTCTTCAAAAGCTGGTGTGAAGAAATATTTATAATTGTTCATTGGTGACGTGTGTAAGAATGGGGAATTTCTTTGAACATGCACAAACTAGTAATAACATTTCTGTACAGGTATGCACCATAGGCAATAAAGGCTGATCGTGCAGATTACGAGGGCGCTCCCAGCCAGGTAAAATTTAAACAATATGTCCTTAGAGATTGGAAGCATTACAATTAACGTGTTCAGCTCCAAAAGTCTGGTACACTGTATATATCCTACGTCACACAAAACTATTCATGGCCCCCAAAGTTCTGCATGTCCTGGTCCACGACCCACCATCAGGACAATCAGATCAGAGAAATTCTTCCCAATAGATATAAGTCAACCTGGCAGGACTTTATACAAAAAATGAGCACTTGCACAGGTGCAAGGGGGTGTCAGCACCAGTGGGGAAAAGTTCCTTCGGAAGAGTCAGCAACTTGAGAAGGGGGAAGAATTAGAAAACTTTGTGGGGGGGGGGGCGAAGAAAGGAAGGAAAAGGAGGTCACATATATTACTTAAATTACAAACCCTTCCTATATTAGGCCATGGTCTTTGAAGATGGCATTGGTTCTTCAAATAAATATTTAAGACATGTTAGGATTTTCATTTCCAAAAATTAAATACAATTTGCACAATCTGGAGAAACTGATTATGAACAACTGAGTCAGAGCTTCATGTTCGGTTAATCTTATTCCCACAGGATACGGCTATCGCTCCACACGCACAGGTGAAAGAGAACCAAGAGATCCTGCTCCTTTAAGAAATTCATATCATTGCACTGCTATTTAAGCTACACAGCAAGTCTTTATAAACTGCGTCTTTGCTTCATTAACTGATGAATAAAACTCAGACTTTGGCAGAAGTGACAAAAGGGGGTGTAAAAGGGCCATTATCTGCGTGACAATAAACAATATATATCGGGTTCACCATCAAGGCATGCAGGTTGAACAACCCTCACGTCAAATACAAGGTTTGCAAAAATAGCTGCAAGGTAAGAGCTTTCAGGTCACGAAAGCCCAAGAGGGTCAAACAGCTGTCCAGTCCGAGTGACAAACAAAGACAACAGCAACTTCCAGGTCCCGCATATTGAAGTTCAGGGAGATAAGCTGGATCTGTAGCTGTGGCCAGCTGGACCAACTGAACTCGCAGCTTAGAAAGGTAGCAATGCCTTTCAATGACATCAGTTAACCTACGTAAGGTGTTGTCAGCAAGGCTGGAGTTGCCCTGTCGGCATAGACGTATCTAAATTGGGATCAAACACAATATCAGCCATTCAGAAAATTGGGCCAAATGCTCAGGATATCAATTTATTTCTGCGTTTTCTTTTGGTCAAAGGCATGTAATTTAAGTGTCCCAGTGTTAACTGATCACATATAGAAACCAGTGTAGAACCGAGAGATGTAACAGAATTGTGACTGATGTAAAGCAAGGAGACCCCTGAACTTCAAACATCTCTCCTTTCTCAGGTACAAATTGGAACTGGTGTCAGTGGGTCTAATGATCCCATGAGCAATCCCTGCCTCCCGGCATGCTTTACCCCCTGACCTTCTCTATCATACTTGGGAGTCTCTCTGAAGTTGGTGTGACCAGCAAGAAAAAGCCCATCCTTCAGGTCGCCTTCCAAATAATACGATCACGTCCAGCCCTTTCTAGATTCACACACTAGCTTTGACATTTCATGCGCGGTATTACTTCCACAACATTTTGACAGGGTTTTGAAGTTTTCTACATCGTCTCTGGGAGAAGTTCAGCCACCTTCCCTGGTGAGGTGAGGTAAGGGAAGGTGAGGAAAGCTGGCTCAAGGGCTGTGCTACATTGAAAGTACAGGCATGCTAGTGAAGTGGCCAGAGAACCAAGCTAAGCCACTCTGACTGAGCACGGGAATCATCAGGTGCCCGAAGCAGATAACTGTTCGGCACACCACCATGCCAATGCAGAAATTCCCTGAACAATCCAGGTATTCGCTCTTTTAATAGAACTTAAAATTCTTGGGACCCGCTTAAAAAAAAATGCTTGATTTTCAAACACCACCAGTTTTCGAATAGCCGGGTTTAAGGTCCTGTACTATATCCCATTTTTAAGAAGTAATAAAACATTTCTTTTTAAGTAGGCACTAACCCAAGTTGAGGCTTTGCGCATTATAACAGATTCAGGAATTCTACCTGCTTTATCCTAAAATACATACCTAGGACGCCAATTTCTAGTGCAGCCAGACCAGCTTCAATAGTGCTGTAGATCCCAGCTCCTTCTCCAAAATCCACAGCAATAGTTTTTGTTTCAACTTTGAACTGCTCTCCTGGAAGTGAAGAGGATATTTGTGCTTATTACAATTTACTCAATGGCTGCAGGATTACTCCATTTTGAAGTAATACACGGAGTCAGTTTCAAGGTACATGAACCAAATTGCTATTTGTACGAGTTTAGTCTACATCTGTTCTTTTCAGGAAATGTTGACCATATCATTTCTCAAACAAACCAGGCAGTGTTGAATGTTTCGCTATATTAGCAATTCAAATGCAACAACCTTTCCAACCAATGATTTTCAAGTATCTAATTATTAAAAAAGCAACTCGGCTCATGTAGATGTACAATAGTACCAATAATTACAATTATGTAGAACAGATGCAAACTAAAAGGAAGAAAATTCAAAATTAACCAATTTTTCCTGTTGGCGAATTTCCCATGGTTAACGTCTCATAGGGTCATTAGTCCTGCAATAAAACCGGCTGTGTAATTCAGGCCTAAGTAATTTCTAACAAGCTTGAAAATACATAAATCGTATTGCTCTTAGGCAATTGTTCTACAGTATCACATGAAATCACAAGCTATTACAGAGTTTGCTCCATGAAGTCCAAGCTGACCAGATTTGTACCTTTGCAGGCTACTGGTAAGGGAAAGGACTTGTAATTGTCCATGAGGGCACTAATTTGTGGAGGGAACATGTTCTACCCTTATACTATTCTGCTACTTTGGACTGCACCAACTCAACAATATGCCACCAAACTGACTTGACGACAAGGTGTTTACATGGCATTCTGATCTCTTCGGCCTCCAACGCATTCTTACAAGTTTGTTTATGATATTCAGAAATGTGTAGGCCAGTCTTTATCTATTTACAGACTTACTCCATAGTTCTGTCTTAATGGCGTTTCAATGCTGCAAGCTGTTGTGGTACGGTGTTGTCTTAGCAACTGCATCCTCCTCTTGGTGCCTGATTTTCGTGGTTCAGCTAGTTTTGATCAGATGAAAAGCTCCCTCTCGCACCGCCAACACCCGAGATTTTTCCCCACATCTTATGAGCATTCGCTCTCTGGCTGAATTGCTGATGCAAAACATACTGGGACGTTTGACCACTTAAACCACTTAAATATAATAATAGGAGCTCCATGTGATGAAAAAACTGAACTGATTTACTGATATACCACTTATACACTACGAGGGATTAAGATAGATTAGACACGTCACAAAGATACAATGAGCACACTCTTAAAGGGACCCTGGTCCATTTGATTTCCTATTCCTCATACCTAAGCAAGCAAACAAAGAAATAATAGCCCCCACCCCCCACAAAACATGGTGATTAAAAATTTAGGCTGAAATCAAAACAACCTGAAGCAGGAGAAATATTGGACTTGCTTACTATTCACTCACTCAATTATATTGGCTGCTCTACGCTGCAGGATGAAAGTTACAAGAGCCCAGACGAGGGGGAAAATAGCCCACGTACATTTACTTCTATTCTACTAATATTGATTTTATATCAAATGAAAAGAACAAAGTGGTGTAAATATTCAACAGGTCAGGTAGTATCTGTGTAGCAAGAAACAGAGTCAATGTTTCATCAAAATACACTTCAGTTGCTAAAAAAAAGTTAGCAATCATTCTCATGTAAAAAACCGGTTGGCGGGCGTGGGGGGATTTCGGGACTGAAAATATATTTGCAGTTCTATTAGCAGCCATGCATCCATTGAGAAAACAGAATCTCATCAATTATAGTGTAGTCTAAGCATTTGTGTGAAAGATCCCACTAAAAATCTCTTTGCCGTTGCACAAGTGATGCAAATCATAATAGCTTTCATGGATAATCAAAAGCAAAACCAGACTTCCTTGTGAAAAGTACTGATAGAAAGATGGCTATTCCATTTCATAAGGCTCATAGGGGTAAACTGCTCCTACACAAACTACTGCGTACCATTCAGCCAACAACCGCGGCATAACATTTGTCCAAAACTTCTCCAGATGGTGAAAGGCAATGTTCAAACATTGTAGATGAAAGGCCTAAATTGACGTGATGCCATTTTAATGAAGTTAATTTTATAAGAGGAGGCTGAAAACATGACATTATAAAGAGAAAGCAATAACATACTGCGCTTATAAAATGCTCAGACATTGATAAAAATATTGCACACATTCAACTACAACCTGTTCAGAGCAGCTTTTCATTGACAGTCACATTCCTACGGCGAGGTGAACTATTTTTACATACTTGATTTAATCTGGAGTATTATAGGAAGTTTGCACTAAAAACACTAATAGCAAGCTAAATAAAAGTTAGGTAGTTTTTCACTTCACAAGGGTGCCCATGGTTGCTTTTCTGCATATCATCTCAACATTTAAATTATTTCTAATGTAACATTACCTGGTTTCAATCAGATTATAATTATGTTGGATTTAAGAATAGCCAGCCCCCATTTTGCCCCATATTTGGACAGCTGCAAAGACAAGGTGTGAAGGCTTTTGACAGTATTAAAAAGCCATATGTAAACTCATCAAGGACAGGTGAAATGCCCTTTAGAAAGTATTGTATCATTGGAAGCTGCTTGATCATTTACACATCTTGCCTGTATTTTGAAAAATGAATAGAAAAATAATTTCCTGTTTTTATCAGCTTCAGTTCCATTCCCTATAATACCATTCTCCATTTATGGAGAGATGTGAATCCAGTTCAGTGGATAACGTTTTAGAATCTAGATTCTTGCCAGCAGTAATGCCATAGAATCACCTTGTGTAAAATTTCCTTGGAAGCTCTTTCACTGATTAACATGTAAACTGCACGAGATGTGGTGACTACAACAGCATTTCTTTGGCGTACAACCCTCTCAAGTTTATTTTCAGCGAACATTTCTGGGGACAGGAAGAAAAGTCTGATTTTACTATCAGATATATTACATAGGAACAGGAGTAAACAATTTGGCCTGTCGAGCCTACGACAGCATTCAATTAGATCATGGCTGATCATCGACCTCAAGGCCACTTTCCCGCACTATCCCCATATGCCTTGATAATATTACTATCCAGAAATCTATCTATTTCGGTCTTGAACATGGTCAATGATTGAGCCACAGCCCTCTGGGGTAGAGAATTCCAAAGATTCACCACCCTCTGAGTGAAGAAATTCTTCCTCATCTCAGTCGCAGAATAAGGGGCAGGCCAACTAAGACTATGTACCCTGGTTCTAGACTCACCAGCCAGGGGAAGCATCCTATCTACATCTACCCCATCACATCGTGTAAGAATTTTTCTAAGTTTCAATGAGTTTAACTCTCATTCTTCAAAACTCTAGCGAATACAGGCACTCCACTAGTTACAGGTTGCCATCCTGAAACTGCCGCCCCTCCCTTATCCCAACTCCCTGTCCTCTATTAGTTAGCAAATTCTCTATCCATGCTAATATACTACCCCCAACACCATGGGCTCTTATTTTATTAAGTAACCTTATGTGCGGTACCTTATCAAACGCCTTTTGGAAATCCAAATATATTACATCTACTGGTTCACCTTTATCTATTCTGCTTGTTACCTCCTCAAAGAATTCTAATAAATTTCTCAGGCATGATTTCCCCTTCAGGAAGCCATGCTGACTCTGTTTGATTATTTTATGCATTTCTAAATGCTCTGCTATTACATCCTTTATAACAGACTCTAACATTTCCCCAATGTCAGATGTTAAGCTAACTGGCCTTTGGCTCCCTGTTTTTTGTCTCCCTCCCTTTTTGAATAAGGGCAGTTTTCCAATCTTCTGGGACCTTTCCAGAATCTAAGGATTCTTAGGAGATTACAACCACCGCATCCACTATTTGTGTAGCTACTTCCTTTAATATCCTAAGATGCAACCAATCGAGTCCAGGGGACTTATCGGCCTTTAGCCCCATTAGTTTCCCTAGTACTTTTTCTCGAGTGATATTGTAATTATTCCCCCACACTTTTGCCCGTTGATTATTTAATACTTATGGAATGCTATTTGTGTCTTCTGCCATGAAGGCTGATGCAAAGTATTTATTCAACTCCTCTGCCATTTCCTGGTTCACCATTATTATTTCCCCAGCCTCATTCTCTAAGGGGCCTATGTTCACGTTAGCCCCTCTCTTCCTTTTTATATATTTAAAGAAGCTCTTACTGTCTGTTTTTATGTTACTTGCAAGTTTACTCTCAAAGTTTATTTTCTTCCTCTTTATTATTTCTTTGGTCATCTTTTGTTGATCTTTAAAACTTGCCCAATCCTCAGAGTTAGCACTAATCTTTGCCATATTTCATGTTTTTTCTTTCAATTTAATACTATCCTTAACATCCTTGGTTAACCTTGGTTGGTTTATCCCCTTCCAAGAAGCATTCTTTCTCACTGGGGTGTATCTTTGTTGTGAGTCATGAACTATTTTCTTAAACAGCTGCCATTGTTCATCAAACGTCTTTTCTGCTAAACTCCTCTCCCAGTCCACTCCAGTCAACTCTGCCCTCATTCCTTTGTAATTACCCTTATTTAAGTTTAGCACAGTTGTTTCCGACCCAAGTTTCTCACTCTCAGACTGAATGCTAAATTCTACCATGTTATGATCACTGTTTCCTCGGGGATCTTTTACTCTGAGATCATTTATTAAATCTGCCTCATTACACATTACCAGATCCAAAATAGCCTGATCTCTGGTTGGATCCACAACAAACTGTTCTAGGAAACTATCCTGAATACATTCTATGAATTCTTGCTCATGGCTACCTCTGCCAATTTGATTTTCCCAATCTACATGATGATTAAAGTCACCCATGATTAATGTACTGCCTTTTTCACATGCCCTCAATATCTCCTAATTTATTCTCTGCCCTACAATATAGCTCCTGTTAGGGGGCCTATGGACGACTCCCACCAGTGTCTCCTTCCCCTTGTTATTTCTTACCTCCACCCATATGGATTCCACATCTTCCGATCCAAGATCATTTCTTGCTATCATACTTATTCCATCTCATACTAACAAAGCTACCCCACCACCCTTTCCTTCCTGCCTGTCCTTTCGAAAAGTCAAATAACCCTGAATGTTTAGTTCCCAGCTTTGATCTCCTTGTAACTACATCTCTGTAATGGCTATAAGATCATACTCATTAACTTCTATTTGTGCTGTTAATTCATTTATTCTGATCCGAATACCCAGTGTATTTAAGTGAAGAGCCATTAATTTTGCCTTCTTGCCATTTTTTCCTCCTTTGACCCCATTTGCTGCTGTTTTTTTGTTTGTACACTCTGTCCCTTCCTGTCACACTCTGGGTATCATTACCTGAATAGCTGCCCTGCAATGTTGCCATATCTTTTTGCTTTGTAAGCCTACTTATCTCCCCTCTCCATATCCCTCCCCTCCCTCTATTTAGTTTAAAGCTCTCTCCACAGCCCTAGTTATTCAATTTGCCAGGACACTGGCCCCAACACAGTTCAAGTGAAGCCCGTCCCACTGGAACAGCTCCCTTCTACCCCAGTACTGGTGCCAGTGCCCCATGAACTGAAACCCATTCCTCCCACAGCAATCTTTTAGCCAAGCATTTAACTCCTTGACTTTATTTGCCCAGTGCCAGTTTGGCCCTGGCTCAGGTAGTAATCCTGAGATTATTACCTTGGAGATTCCGCCTTTTAATTTAGCTCCTAACCGTTCAAATTCTTTCAGCAGAACCTCCTTTCTAGTCCCAAAGTCGCTGGTGCCAACGTGGATGACGACAACTGGATCCCTCCCCTCCCACTCCAAGTTCCCCTCCAGCCCTGAGGCAACGTCCTTAACCCTGGCACAGGGCAGGCAACACAGCCTTCGCAACTCGCGCTTATGGCCGCAGAGAACAGTATATATCCCCCTAATTATATTGTCCCCCGCCACTACTACGTTCCTATTTCCTCCGCCCCACAACACCCACCACTTGAATGGCTCCCTGTACCACGGCGCCGTGGTCCATTTGCTCATCCTCCCTGCAGTCCCCACTCTCATCCACACAGCTTGCAAGAACCTCGTAGCATTTGGACAGTTGCAGGGGCTGAGAATCCTTAAACTCTACCCTGGGTTCCCAATATCTACAGTCACACCCTCTTGTCACTGAGCACAGACCTAATCTGAGGGGTGTGGCCGCCTCCTGGAGCAAAGTGTCCAGGTAACTTTCCTTCTCCCTGATGTGACCACAATGTCTGCAGCTTGGACTCCAGCTCCTTAACTCAGATCAGAGCTCTACTTTTTCTCTCCTTCTCTTCTTAAATAGTCGGTTACATTTGCGTCTTTCTAGTCTTTGCAGAATCTATAGAATTTTGAAAGATAACTACCAATGGAACCAATATGTGTACAGCCACCTCCTTCAACACTCTGGGATGGAGCTCATCAGGTTCATTTTTCTAGCACTACCTCTTTATTAAGGCTAATTTATTTCAATTCATTTTCACAAGCCCTTTGGTTCCCACGCATTTCTGGGAGATTTTCTGTATCTTTCTCTGTGAAGACAGACACAAAATAATTGTTTAGTTTATTTACCATTTTCCTATTCTCCATTATAGATTCTCCTGTTTCTGCCTGTAATGGGCCCACATTTGTCCTTGCTAATCTTTTCCTTTACATACACTTAGAGAAGCTTTTACAATCCATCTTTATGTTTCTCGCTAGCTTGCATTCATATTCTCTTTTTCCTTTCTTTATCAGTTTCTCGGTCTTCCTTTGCTGGATTCTAAATTGTTCCTAATCCTCAGGCTTGCCACTTTTTCTGGTAACCTTCTAAGCCACTTTCTTTGATCTAATGCAATCTTTAACTTCTTGTTCACCACAGTTGATTCACCTTTTCCATTGGGCCTTTATGATTTAGAGGAATGTGATACATCTTTCAATACAAGACATTGCCTGTCTACCATCAAGGTTTTTAACATATTTCCCCAATCTACCATAGCCAACTTGCCCCTCATGCCTCCCTAGTTTCCTTTGTTCAGATTTGAGATCCTTTCAAACTTAATGTAAAACTGTATCATATTATGCTCGCTATTTCTTAAAGGCTCCTTTACAGCAAGGTTATTAATTAGCCCTTCCTCATTACATAATACTAAATCTAAAATAGCTTAATCCCTAGTTGGTTCTTCAACATACTGCTTCAGAAACTCACCTCATACACATTTCAGGAATTTGTCCTTCACAGCATTAGTGCTAATTAGGTTTGTCCAGTCTGTGTGTAAATTGAAGTCGCCCATTACCATCATCCATGTTACATGCAGCTCTAATTTCCTGATTCATACTGCCAGTTACCACCAGTTTGGTGGCCTATAAATAACTCCCACCAATATTTGCTTCCCCTTGCTGCTTCTTAACTCTACCCAAAATGATTCTACATCTTGATCCTTTGATCTAAGATCCTCTCTCACTAATGCACTGATTGCGTCTCTTAATAGCACTACTCCACCTTTCCCTTTTTGCCGATCCTTCCTAAATGAAGGATATCCATGAATATTCAGTTCCCAGTCACCCTGTAACCAAGACTCCATAATAGCAATTAAATCATACCCAATTGTCTCTATTTGTGCCTTCAAATCACCTGCCTTGTTGTGAATGCTGCATGTACTCAGATATAGTGCCCTTAACTTTGTCTTTTTAACTTTATTTCGCATTCTGCTCCTATTTGATGTTTGCCTTCACTTCGTCGGCTTTATATTTTGCTTACGACTTTTCGATAACCAGTTCTGCTTCCCTCCAATCTGAGTTTTCATCCCCCGGCCAATCTAGTTTAAACCCTTCCCAACAGGACTAGCAAATCTCCCTGTGAGGACGTAAGTCCTCGTCCTGCTAAGGTGCAACCTGTCCATCTTGAACAAATCCCATTTACCCCAGAACTGGTTCCAATGCCTCAGGAATCTGATGCCCTCCCTCCTACACCAGCTCTCAAGCCACTTGTTCAATCGCTCAATCCTCCTATTCCTATGCTCACTAGCACATGGCACTGGGAGTAATCCTGAGATTACTGCTATTGAGGTCCTTTTTTTTTTAAATTTCTTTACTAACTCCCTAAAACATGCTTTCCCTAAAACGTGCTTTCAGGACCTCATCCCTCTTCCAACTTATGTCACTTGTACCATGTGGACCATGACCTCTGGCTGTTCACCCTCCCCCAGAAGGTGTCCTGCAGCTGCTCTGTGACATCCTTGACCCTGGCACCAGAGAGGCAACACACCATCTTGGAGTCACGTCTACAGCTACAGGAATACCTGTCTGTTCCCCTAACTAACAAATCCCCAATCACTTTTGCTCTTCCACTATTCTTTCTCGCCTACTGTGCAGTTAAGCCACCCGTGGCACCATGAACTTGGTTTTAGCTGCATTACTCTGCTGAAACATTGTTCTCACCAGTTTTCAAAATGGAAAACTGGTTAGCAAGGGAGATCAACTCAGGGGACTCCTGCACTACCTGCCTGGTTCTCTTAGCCTGCAGTCACCCATTCCTACTCTGCCTGCATGCTCCTAACCTGCCATGTGACCACTTCCCTAAACTTGTTATCCACATAGCTCTCTGCCTCACGGATGCCCCACAGTGACTCGAGCCTCCGCTCGAGTTCAGAAACCTGGAGCTCGAGTTTCTGCAGCCAGTAACACTTCCTGCAGATGGGTTTGTGTAGGCTACACGGTGCATCCATGACTTCCCACAAGCCACAGGGAAGACATTCCACTCAGCCAAGCTGCCCTGCCATACCTTAACTTTACAAATGATAAGTAGAGTAACATACCAGTTACTCACCAACCAGCTTCTTCCCCTACACTAAAGAACCTGAAAAAGGTAGAAAAAGAAAAAGGAGCACCTCCTTGCCCTCTTCCCCAAACTCCTTCACTCACCAAACTCCCTGCAGCTCACACTGTGAAGTCAGAAGTCAGGCTCAATGCCAGTCACACTCAGGGCCCTATATTTATTCCAGTTGAGACTCATTCGTCAGCTCTGCTAGAAGCCAGATTAGGTTAGCTACCTAATTAAAAAAATACAGCTGCTCTCTAGTAAAGAACTTGTCTATCCCAATTAAGATTGGATTTAGAAATTGGGTGGCGATGGCGTTGTAGTATTGTCGCTGGACTGGTAATCCAGAGACCCAGGGTAATGCTCTGGGGGCCTGGTTTAGAATCCCACTATGGCAGACGGTGGAATTTGAATTAAAAAATCTGGGATTAAAAGTCTCAAAAAAGGAATGAAACCAGATGGACCACCTGGCATCGACCTAGGCAAACTCAGCCCTGTTGACCCTGCAGAGCCCTGCAAAGTCTTCCTTACTAACATCTGCAGGCTAGTGCCAAAATTGGGAGAGATGTCTCACAGATTACTACTCACAGATTAGTCAAGCAACAGCCTGACATAGTCATCCTCACAGAATCACACCTTACAGATAATGTCCTAGACACCACCATCACCAACCCTGGGTGTGTCCTCTCCCACCGGCAGGACAGACCCAGCAGAGGTGGAGGCACTGTGGTATACAGTCGGGAGGGAGTTGTCCTGGGAGTCATCAACATCTCATGGGATCAGGTCAAACATGGGCAAAGAAACCTCCTGCTGATTACCATGTACTGCCCTCTCTCAGCTGATGAATCAGTGCCCCTCCATGTTGAACACCATTTGGAGGAGACACTGAGGGTGGCAAGGGCACAGAATGTACTTTAGGTGAGGGATTTCAATGTCCATCACCAAGAGTGGCTTGGTAACACCACTACTGACCGAGCTGGCTGAGTCCTAAAGGGCATAGCTGCTAGACCGGATGTGTAGCAGGTGATGAGGAAACCAACAAGAGGGAAAAACATACTTGACCTCATCCTCACCAACCTGCCTGCCACAGACACATTTGTCCATGACAGCATCGGGAGGAGTGACCACCACAGTCATTGTGGAGACGAACTCCCATCTTTACACTGAGGATACCCTCCATCGTCTTGTGTGGCTACTTCTGTGCTAAATGGGATAGATTTCGAACAGATCTAGCAACTCAAGACTGGGCATCCATGAGGAGATGTGGGCCATCAGCAGCAGCAGAATTGTACTTAAACACAATCTATAACCTCATGGCCTGGCATATCCCCAACTCTACCATTACCATCAAGCCAGGAGGTAAACCCTGGTTCAATGAAGAGTGCAGGAGGGCAAGCCAGGAACAGCAGCAGGCCATACCTAAAAATGAGGTGTCAACCTGGTGAAGCTATAACACAGGACTACATGCGTGCCAAACAGCATAAGCAGCAAGTCATAGACAGGGCTAAGCAGTCCCACAACCAACAGATCAGATCTAAGTTCTGCAGTCCTGAAACATCCAATCATGAATGGTGGTCGACAATTAAACCAATCACTGAAGGAGGAGGCTCCACAAGTATGCCCATCCTCAATGATGGCGGAGCGCAGCACAACAGAGCAAAAGATAAGGCTGAAGCATTTGCTGCAATCTTCATCCAGAAGTGCCACGTGGATGATCCATCTCGGCCTCCTCCGGAGGTCCCCAGCATCACAGATGCCAGTCTCCAGCCAATTCGATTCACTCCACATGATATCAAGAAATGGCTGAAGGCACTGGATAGTGCAAAGGCTGTGGGTGCTGACAATATTCTGGCAATAGTACTGAAGACTTGTGCTCCAGAACTTGCCGCGCGCCTAGCCAAGCTGTTCCAGTACAGCTACAACACTGGCATCTACTCGGATATGTGGAAAATTGCCCAGGTGCATCTTGTACACAAAAAGCAGAACAAATCCAACCCAGCCAATTACTGCACCATCAATCTACTCTCCATCATCAGTAAAGTAATGGAAGGGGTCATCACCAGTGCTATCAGGTGGCACTTGCTTAGCAATAACCTGCTCACTGACAGACAGTTTGGGTTCTGCCAGGGTCATTCAGCTCCTGACCTCATTACAGCCTTGGTTCAAACATGGGCAAAAGAGCTGAACTTCCAAGGTGAGGCAAGGGTGACTGACCTTGACATCAAGGCCGCATTTGACCGAGTGTGGCATCAAGGAACCCTAGGTAACTGGAGTCAATGGGAATCAGGGGAAACTCTCTGCTAGTTACAGACACCCTAGCACAGAGGAAGATGGTTGTGGTTGTTGGGGGTCAGACATCTCAGCTCCAGGACATCACTGCAGGAGCTCCTCAGGGTAGTGTTCTCAGCCCAACCACCTTCAGCTGCTTCACCAATGACCTTCCTTCCATCATAAGGTCAGAAGTGGGGATGTTCGCTGACGAGTGCACAATGATCAGCACCATTCACAACTCCTCAGACACTGCAGCAGTCCATGTCCAAATGCAGCAAGACCCAGACAATATCCAGGCTTGGGCTGATAAGTGGCAAGTAACATTCATGCCACACAAGTGCCAGGCAATGACCATCTCCAACAAGAGGGAATCTAACTATTGTCCCTTGACGTTCAATGGCATTACCATCACAGAATTCCCCACTATCAACATCCTGGGGGGGTTACCATTGACCAGAAACTGAACTGGACTAGCCATATAAATATTGTGGTTACAAGAGCAGGTCAGAGGCTAGGAATCCTGTGACTCCCCAGAGCCTGTCCACAATCTACAAGGCACAAGTCAGGAATGTGTTGGAATGCTCCCTACTTGCCTGGATGAATGCAGCTTTCACAACGCTCAAGAAGTTTGACACCATCCAGGACAAAGCAGCCCACTTTGGGAACACCACCACCTGCGCGTTCCCCTCCAAGTCACTCACCATCCTGACTTGGAAATATATCGCCATTCCTTCACTGTCACTGGATCAAAATCCTGGAATTCCCTTCCTAACAGCACTGTGGGTATACCCACACCACATGGACTGCAACAGTTCAAGAAGGCAGATCACTGCCACCTTCTCAAGGGCAACCTGGGATGGGCAATAAATGCTGGCCCAGCCAGCGAAATCCGCATCTCGTGAATGAATTAAAAAAATTAAACTTAACTGCAACAGTATTGTTCAGTTAAATGCCAAATGCAAACCAAACTAGATTTTTAGAAAGATATTAACCCTTACGATTCCCTCACTCATCAAACTCTCAGATGCTCACTCTGTGAAGTCACACTCCTTTATAAGGAATGAGAGCAAGAGTCGGCCATTTAGCCTGCTCAGCCATTCAATGAGATCACGGAGCAGAGATGGTTGCTTAACCACTTTCCAATCCTTCTTACCTTCGATTGATTAGATTTTTGGATTCTAAAGGGAAATCGGGGACTAGAATACACTCAATGATTGAGCATCCACAGACCGCAGGGGTAGATATCCAAAGATTCATAACCCTGAAACATTCAGATATTCAATCTACATCATTCATGGAGTTAAAACGTAAATATTCAACTTGCTCAAACATGACAAATGTATTTCAACAACATACATTTGGTATCACTTAACGCAAAGTCAAGATGTTGCTTAGCATTCCATTAGGAAGTGCATATACTTGGAATGAAGTTAGGAGTAGGCAAAGACAAGCTATTTTAAAATGTTAAAAATGTTACAGGTCTGGAAATATCACACACCTCATAGAAATATTTCTCAAAATGATATTAACAGTGGCCTTAGGGAAGATGGCCATCCTTGCAAGTGGGGATGGAGCATCGGGGCCAACGAAGGGGACAAAATGCTTCTATGAACTTAAGTTGTTTTTTCCCCCCATTTATTCTTTCATGGGATGTGGGCATCGCTAGCTAGGCCACTATTTATTGTCCATCCCTAACTGCCCTCGAGAAGGTAATGGTGAGCCGCCTTCTTGAACCGCTGCAGTCCATGTGGTGTAGGTACACACACAGTTCTGATTGGAAGGGAGTTTCAGAATTTTGACCCAGCGGCAATGAAGGAACGGCGATATAGTTCCAAGTCAGGATGGTGAGTGACTTGGAGGGGAACTTGTAGGTGGTGGCTTTCCCAAGCATCTGCTGCCCTTGTCCTTCCAGGTGGTAGAGGTCGCAGGTCTGGAAGGTGCTGTTGAAAGAGCCTTGGTGAGTTGCTGTCATGCATCTTGTAGATGGTACACACTGCTGTCACTGTGTCGGCGGTGGAGAAAGTGAATGTTTAATGTGGTAGATGGGATGTCAAGTGGGCTGCTTTGTCCTCGATGATGTTAAGCTTCTTGAGTGTTGTTGGAGCTGCACTCGTTCAGGCAAGTGGAGAGCATTCCATCGTACTCCTGACTCGGGCCTTGTAGATGACGGATGGGCTTTGGAGGAGTAAGGTGGCGAGTTACTCATCGCAGGATTCCCAGCCTCGAACCTACTCTTGTAGCCACCGTATTTATATGGCTAGTCCAGTTCAGTTTCTGGCCATTCGTAACCCCCAGGGTATGATAATGGGGGATTCAGCAACGCTAATGCCATTGAATTTCAAGTGGAGATGGCTAGATTCTCTCTTGGAGATGCTCATTGCCTGGCACCTGTGTGGCATGAATCTAACTTGCCACTCACTCACCCAAGCTTCAATCGCATTAACTACAGTGTAATGAGTCTTTGGGAAACTGAGGGGCAACTGGTACAGCACAGGTCATGTCACAATCAAGTTCTTCAGCAGTGGACAAACTTTGCTGGTCAATCTTATTCAGCTCTGAAGAGGAGTCATACGGATTTGAAATATTGACTCTGTTTCTCTCTCTCCACAGATGCTGCCAGACCTGCTGAGTTTTTCCAGCATTTCCTGTTTTTATTTCAGATTTCCAGCGTCCACAGTATTTTGCTCTTATTCGGCTCGAGTCCAATGGATCTTTAGGCCATCTTAAGTTGCTCCTAAAAGTAGCAACTGAAAAATTGGTTGATTGCATTAAGGATGAAGTGTGGGCATTGGAAAATTGCAACAATGCATAAATGCAAAACATGCAATTAGATCACAGCTTTGAGGTTTTGAAGAAAAACAGGTTCCCAGCTAGTTAAAAATAATCTTGCATTAACTAGGTGGTAATACAGAAGAATTGGTTTGAACAAAGCGTCAGTATTAAAGTCTAAGTTGCGTGCAAAGTACTCATTTAAGCAAAATAATTAGCCTTCAGTGTTCAAATGAAGATTTTTCAGGAAGCAAAGATGACGCTATGTAAGTTTTTTATCCAAGCAACAAATATTGATATGATCAAATAGAATCCACAAAAAAAAAAGATTGAGTTTAAAATGGAGCAAAACTTGAAGCTTTAGTTTTAGTTCAGCTTTGAAAAGCCCTCCACATATTTGTCGCACTCATGTTTATGCTCCATGCAATTCTGAAACAAAAGATGGAAATTTCAAAATTTAGAAATTAATCTATGAAAGATTGAAGGGGGAACAACTGAGGTTAAAAAAATTGTTTTTTTTTAAAAAAAAGCTGAAAAGCAGTCACCTACTTAAAAGAAAGCAACATATTTCATCAATACAATTAGCCAGACTATATTAAAACAGCTGATTTTCAAACTACAATAGCTATTCATTGGCAAACAGGACTCTTTCGCTCTACCCATAAAGATCCAATTAAAAACTGCATTGCATGCAAAGAACATCCATATTTGATCATGTTATTGTTTAAATATAGCTGTATTCAAAATATTCAACAAAGTCCCACAGACGGTTACAAGTACTAACAATGCCACCGATTTTACCCATGTGCTATATATTTAACACAAAAATCAGAACTTAAATTTGTCAAAATATTCTCCCCATCCTCTCAAAGGCATAAATTCATCATGAGGCATAACTCTTTGGGTGATAGATTCCATTGCACTGGTCTGAAACCGAGTTTTCAAAGCTCGTATTTTTTGGGACAGAACCTAACTGAAAACAGAAACTGAAAAGGGAAACTGGAAAAGGAAATAGAGAAAGGAAACTGTCCTTTATTTTTAAACTTATGTTGATTCTGGGTGTTGGAGTATAGGTGGTCAGTTAAGATAATATTTAGTGTTTGCTGTGTTTGACCCTCATGTTCTTCGGTTTACTGCTGTGGAATCTTGTGGTTTCATCCCTTCAATAAATAACTGGGATTCCAGATTTCTTCTACTGTTTTTTTAAAAAGTGACTGGTCTCAACTGAGTTGGTAACAAAACTGGGGACTCGTCCAGGATTGTAACAGTCAGACAGTAAACAGCGGCAAGTTGGGCAATCAATTTTGGGGTGCGGGGACAGTTACAGCAACACACAAAGAAGCGAGCTGAGGTGAAGCCCATGGAATCAATGAGGCAGTTGCTAACTCAAAAGCAGTAAACAGCGATGAAGATAGAAAGAGACTTCAGGAAGATACTGGTGAAATGTGGCGCAGAAATACTGCAGATGAAATGTGGCGCAGAAGTATGAAGGGAATCATTTTTGCACAGAAAATAAGAGCCAATATAAACCAAAATTTAAAAATTTTAAGGTGGCTGTCAGAACAGAGAGAGGGGCTCTCGAAACAGAAATCTTTGAAAGCGGCAGGGCAAATTGAGAAGGCTACTTAAAAAATGTCTATGGAATCCCCTTAGCTTTATCGATAGAGGCATGGAATACAAAAGCAAGGAAGTTATGCCAAATCTTCACAAACCACTGATTAGGCTTCAAGATTACTACGTTCAACTCTGAACATCACATTTTACAGAAGATGGTGAAGCCTTGGAGAGGGTGCAGAGATTTACTAAAATGGTACTCAGGATGAAAGACTTAAGTTAGGTGGAGAGGCTAGCAAAACTGGGGTTGTTTTCTTTACAGCAGAGTAGGTGAAGGGGCGATTTAATAGATGTTCAAAATCTCTGAGAGCTTTGATAGTTTATTTAATCTATTTCTGGCAGCATTAAATGATTGGCAAAAGAACAGAGGCGACAAGGGGAAAAGAGCGTTTTACACAGAGAATTTTGATATCTTGAAAAGTACTGCCTGAAAGGGTGGTGGAAGCAGATTCAAAAATAGCTTTCAAGAGGGAGTTGGATTAATAGTTGATGGGGAAAAAATTACAGGGAAAGACCAAAGGAGTTGAACTAATTGGGAAACTCTGTCAAAGAGGTACTTTGGGATGAACAGTCTCCTTCAGTGATCTAAAATTCTGAGTCTAGGTGCAGAGTATTAATACGTAGTTTCAGTGTTGATCGATTGTCTTTCCCCTCAGCCCTGAACCCCAGGACAGTGAAGACTATTGAAATGCACCTACTGCCACTCAGAACAAAATTGGCAAAGAACAGAAATCAAACCCAGGAATTTCCTGATCCATTTCTCTATGTTATCCTAAGTAAAAGAAAAACTTGTTAAATCTTACGAGGGGCCACAAGTTCCAATTATCTTGACTGAAGCCAGTGTTTGGTCAATACGAATACAAGGCTACTGGAACACTGGGGAAGGGAGTGGTGTAGTGGCATTGTCACTGAACTGTCATTCAGAAACCCAGGGTAATTCTCTGGGGTCCTGAGTTTGAATTACACCATGGCGGTTGGTGAAATCTGAATCCAATAAAAATCCAGAATTAAAAGTCTGATGATGACTACGAAATCATTGTCGATTGTCGTAAAAATCCATCTGGTTCACTAATGCCCTTTGGGGAAGAAAATCTGCCATCCTTAACTGGTCTGGCCTACATGTGACTCCAGACCCACAGCAATATGGCTGACTCTTAAAATGCCCTCTGAACAAGAGTAATTAGGGATGGGCAATAAATGCTGGCCTAGCCAGTGACACCCACATCCCATGAACAAATGGAAAACAACATTTTTATTAATTCTGGAAAGTCAAAAACTCAAGTCAATTGCCAACCACACCCAAGTGGTTAGGTAGAGAAATAAGTCTAGACAAAAAAGCAAAAGAAATAGCAACTGAGGACACACCTGTCTGAAATTTATAACCTTAATGATAAATGCTCAGTTTTTAAAAAATAATACTCCCTTTTGCTGTTATCTTCTGTTTTTGACCAGAGAAGGAATTGTGGCACCATTTTGCAGAAGAAATTGGGGGGAAAAAAACATCCTTTGGGGTGCTTGTTGTGCATGCTGGAATAATATTTCCTTATGATAGCAGTTTAAATGTTCTTCAAAATTCCTAAAAATAAACTACATTAGTGTTCTCCACACAGTCGAATTATAAAAAGAGAGTAAAATTTGAGAAATTTACAAGCAACGCATAAGCAGATTACCGCATATAAATCTAAGGCTATGCAGAATGTACTTAAAAAAAAATTAACCCAAGCAAAACCCAAGAATTACTATTCACCAGTTGTCACAGGTGAAGGCCAAAATGATAATACATTAAACACAGACATCATCTTGAAGGGGAGAAAATTGCAGGCATGTGGGGAAAGAGCAGGGCAGTGAGATTAATGGATTGTTCATTCAAAGAGCCAGCAGAGGCATGATGGGCCAAATGGCTGCCTCTGTGTGTTCGAAGTTATTCTATTCTACCTTGTACATGTCCAATAGGCAGAGATATCCACACGACAGACACAATTTTTCGGCTTCTTTTAGTTACAATCAATATGGTTTACGTAACCCAACAAAATCAACAACTCAGGCAAATGAGCCCTAGGTCACTGGGAGTGCAAGGCCCGGTGTCTTGCTATGTACTTATTTTTCAGATTCACTGCCACAGTTTAAGCATGTATATTACTGCTTATGTACAGTTGGTCAAAAATAATCAAACAAATGAGTACAATAAAAACATACATTCTTCTCTACTCAGTGGTTTAGGACAGAGAGAGGGCATCTATGGCTATGTAAGTTTAAAGCTCACAGGCCAGTATTCAGCTAGATAATTTTGAGTTGCGCATTTTTCCATGTCCTTTCTACACTGCTGCCTTGTAAATCCTACATGTGGAGTGCAAACTTAATTCAGCCATGTTAAAGACTGTTTTACATTACGAAAACACTATTTACAGGCAAAGTAATTAATAAAAGCCCAAAAGACAGTTGTATTTAGTCTGGGACAGCTAGGACTTCCAAATTGCAATGATATTTAAGAGCTTTATTCAAAATATGCTCACATTTTGAAATTACATATCCATTTTGCTGTAATCAAAATCGGTCTGGTCAATTTAGAGTCCAATTCAAACAATTAAATGGTGTACCTGGGGGAAGAAAAAGTTGGGGGGCATTTTACAACAGCCTGCTTATTATACTGCTTCAGTCTCCAATCCTGCCTCTAATTCTCATGCTGATATGTAGGCTAGAAGTGTCTCTCTAGAGGCACATAGATACTGCAATGCTTCCAAGAAAACTGGCGTTCTGTAGATCCTATTCTCACCTGGTGCAAAAAATTGGGCAGGGGCCTTGCTTCAAAGAATGAAACTACAGCTACAGCTAAAACTCAATCTTCACTCAATTTTCACACTGGATATATACCAAAGGAATCCAATTAACCAGAAAAAACATTTTGCATTCCATTTTCAATATAATGCACACGCAACTTCTCTTCAAATTTCTTTGAAATAGGCCTAAAAAGCAAGAGGAGCCAAGAAGCATGGTATATTATAAATACATCAAGATGAAAATTCTTACAAAATTGTGACTCCAATTCGCAAGTGAATAGCTAGAACAGTCCGGCAACCCTCAATGCATTTAAGGGGAAGACAGACAAGCATACAAAGGAGAACACAATAGATGGCTAATGGAGTTAACATGGAGTATATATGACTTCTTCAACTCGATGAACGGGCTCAAAACGTTAACTATGTGTCTCTCCATAGATGCTACCAGATCTGCTGAGTTTTACCAGCATCTGCAATATTTTGCTTTAATTGTAATAGATGGCTATGTTGATAGACTGAGAAAAAGTGCCAAGAGGCTCAAGTACAGCATAAACACCAGGAATGGTCGGTTTCTGTGCTGTGAAACTCAACTAACTGGCTTTCAATCGTAAATTTGTAACTGAAGGAATACAGTACAATTTGACTTCTCGCTCATTATTGTGAAAACCAATCAAGTTCTTCTGTAACCTACTGGCTCAACGATAACAACGACAACAATTTGTAGTGAAACAGGGCCTTTAAAATGTTAAAAGGCGCATCACAGTGGTATAATAAGAAAAGAATATGACCAAGCCACAAAAGTAGATATTACAGCAGAAGGCCAAAGGCTTGACCAAAGAGGTAGGTTTTAAGAAATGTCTTAAAGAAATAGGAGGTAGCAAGATGGAGATTTAGGAGAGAATTCCAGAGCTAAAAGCCCAGGCAGCTGAAGGCATGGCCACCAATGGTGCAGCAATTAAAATTAAGAGGAGCCTTCTTTAAGATTACAGAGATAAGGAGGGATGAGGCCATAGTGGGTGAAGGGAGGGGTTAAAGGGTTGAAAACCAAATACAATGGACAAAGAGGTAGCTTTTGATAAGCCACAAGTCATAGTCTGGACCAGATAAGGTCTGTGTATATACATTGAATAGGAGTGGATAATATAATCATGTACAAGTGTCTCGAAGATAATAGGATAAAACTAACAAACTAATTGTGTGTGTAAATTATTGGGTCCTGTAATGAGGTTAAAACATGTACACATTGATCACTGGTGCATGCAAATAGAGTAAGATAAGGGAGAAGTTTAACTGCAAAAAAATGTAACCATTCAGGGAATTTGTACCCATCTTGTCATGGATACAGTCTCCCCTGCATGCTTGAATAAAACCAGTGAAAGGAGCTGGAGTCTCATGTGGTCGCTGTGGAATCGGAGGGTGCTTGAACTCCCTTTCAACGATGTAGTCGGCAGGATTTGCCCGGACCTCTGTGAAGCGGAACAATGATCTGGTGAGTATATTTCATTTGAAAATACTCTCCGGTTGTTTGCCTCAGACTGGAACGGAGGTCTAATAGGGCAGATCCGAACTTTAGACCAGAGACTCAAGTGGATGGGGACGATTGGGTCGCGGGTGCACAAGTAAAATGGGACAATTGAGTCCTGGGAGATGACTGGATCCCTGTTATGAGCGCGATTATGGCCGAGGAAACTGAACTCGTGTTTGTTGCGGAATGGGGAGGTGAGGGAACCATATCCCTTCACCTCACCCAGAAGCATAAAAAGCTGATCAGCAAAATTTGGGGAAAAAAAACAAGGTTGGCAGCCAAGCGATTCACCGCAACGCTCTAAGGAGTGGTGGAAAGCTCAGACAAGTGATAAAACCGACAAAGCTACAGTACTTATTTTGAGTCTGCATCTACAACAAACCAACCTAATACAGAAATATCTCAGTCGAGTTGCGCCAGTCGCAGTGGCAGATCAATTTCTCCCGGGGACCAACAACAGAGAACGGGAGTATGTGGAAGGATGATTGGGACCTGAAAGGTCCCCGACTGAATTTTTTGTAAAATATAAAAAAATGAATTGAGCTAAGTTACAAGAGCTATTTGTGCTGAAGAGAGAGAGGGAGAGGGGGTACCCCTAGGGGTGTTAATGAGCAGTGACAGGCAGGAGCAGAGGAAATGTGAGCTTCAGTCAGTTTGATTGTCCCTATAGATGGAGCCTCCAAGATGCCTTTATTTCCCCCCACTGCTACTTGAAGTTTTGTTTAGAGTATGAGAGCTTTAAGTCATTTAGTTCGATGTTATAGGAATATAAATACCTACCTTTATATATGTGATTGTGTGCAAGGAAGCATTTGTATGTGAGCTTTAGTGCGTTTTCTTCCCTAAATTGACATTTGTGTGTAGTTCAGCACTTTAGAGTCAAAAGCCCCGTATCAGATTAAAGGAAAAGTGTACTCAAACATTCCAAAGTTTTGAGTATAAGGTTTGAGTTGAGATTTCAGGCAAAAATCGCAATTTAAAGTTACTGTAAAGATAAAACAGGGTTTGCCTTTGTTTGAGATGAACCAACCTTTGTACCACCCCCTTGCAAACCAGCAGAGGGTAACCCTTATCACCAGCTTCCAAGCTGATTGGGATTGATACATACAAGTTACATTAGCTCATACGAGTTGGTATTCTATAATTCTGAGGGAAAAAAAAATTACTTGAAATTCAAAAGGATTCCAGGAAAACCAAAAGACAAACACATGGTCTAGGTGGTTCCAATGGAAGGGGTTTCTTTTGAAGAGATTAATTAAATATGAAGGGAAATCTGCATCCCAACTGCACTGTTATTTGAATTTGGGACAATCTTGAGATGTAAAAGTGCAGTGTAATTTAGAAGGTTACTTCTGAATAACTAGGATGCTATCCATGATAAAGAATGTGCCGATAAACATATGGGACTTTTAATCTGGACATAAATCAATAAACATGAGAAAGAGGTAGTTTTAATTTTGATAGTGTAAATTACAGTTCTTACAAAGTTTTTTTTTTAAAATTGTGGTTTGGTTTCTGATAAAGTTCTCAAAAGGATTTTAAAAGGTTTGACAACAATTCAGACTAATTCAAATGCAGCAAGCTTTTGTATTTGTAAGTCTGTTCCCAAAATATAAAGTTAAGCTCAAGACATTGACAACATTTGGCAGAAATCCAATTTTTGGCCGAGTTAATGAATCTGGGATAATTCTAAAAAAAAAGGTCAGACAAAATTTAGTGGGCTACTTTTGAGACAATAAAATGTTGTTAGAAGATAAGGAAGCAAAACATGTCTGATTTCTGTTTTAAAACTGTTATGAGAATACTTTATTGGACTGTAAAGTCTCTCTAGACAACCCGAACAAGATAAGACGGTAGCTATTGCATGTGTAAAATGGTATGAGGAAAGGGTTAAGGGCAGGAGAAAGAGTTAGGGAAAGAGGACACAATATACAAACTGTTTTAAGGGAACTGAATTTGATAATCTGGCCATCAACTGAGACATTGGAACTGCACAGGGGGAGATAAGCAAAGATCTAGAGACAGATCCGCATTGACATGGAACAGTCAATAATATGGCCTAAAGAGTAAGGAAACATTTTAAACGAACAAGACAATAGAGAAAAGATAAAAGCAAAAAACTGCAGATGCTGGAAATCCAAAACAAAAACAAAAATACCTGGAAAAACTTCAGCAGTTCTGGCAGCATCTGCGGAGAGGAGCACAGTTAACATTTCGAGTCCGAATGACCCTTCAACAGAACTAAGTAAAAATAGAAGAGGTGAAATATAAGCTGATTTAAGGGGGGGTGGGGTGTGGGACAAGTAGAGCTGGATAGAGGGCCAGTGATAGGTGGAGATAACCAAAAGATGTCACAGACAAGAGGACAAAGAGGTGTTGAAGGTGGTGATATTATCTAAGGAATGTGCTAAAAAAGGGTAGAAAGCAGGACAAGCAAGGTACAGATAGCCCTAGTGGGGGTGGGGTGGGGTGAAGGAATCAAAAAAGGCTAAAATGTAGAGATAAAACAATGGATGGAAATACATTTAAAAATAATGGAAGTAGGTGGGAAAAGAAAAATTTATATAAATTATTGGGAAAAAAGGGAGGGGGGGGGAATCGGAAAGGAGGTGGGGATGGAGGAGAGAGTTCATGATCTAAAATTGTTGAACTCAATATTCAGTCCGGAAGGCTGTAAAATGCCTAGTCGGAAGATGAGGTGCTGTTCCTCCAGTCTGCGTTGAGCTTCACTGGAACAATGCAGCAAGCCAAGGACAGACATGTGGGCATGAGAGCAGGGTGCAGTGTTGAAATGGCAAGCGACAGGGAGATCTGGTTCATGCTTGCGGACAGACCGAAGGTGTTCTGCAAAGCGGTCACCCAGTCTGCGTTTGGTCTCTCCAATGTAGAGGAAACAACATTGGGAGCAACGAATGCAGTAGACTAAATTGAGGGAAGTGCAAGTGAAATGCTGCTTCACTTGAAAGGAGTGTTTGGGCCCTTGGACGGTGAGGAGAGGGGAAGTAAAGGAGCAGATGTTGCACCTTCTGCAGTTGCATGGGAAGGTGCCGTGGGAGGGGGCGCGCTTCTACCTCCTACCCAAAATCCACAAACAAGACTGTCCCGGCAGGTAAATCGTGTCAGCCTGTTCCTGCCCCACAGAACTCATTTCTTGCTATCTTGACTCCATTCTCTCTCCCCTTGTCCAGTCCCTTCCCATCTACATCCGTGATTAATGAGCATGGGGAGGAGAGAGGCAAGAGACCATTAAGGAGCGCGTGGAGCAGCTGATTGGTGAGTAGGATTGCTATCTCTAGTCTTTAAAGTAAAAGTAAGGTCTTTAGTTTGGGTTTAGGTCTTTAGTTCTTTTTTTCTCTTTTCTTAAAAATAGCTTGTTTATAAGATCGATGCCGGTGTGTAAAAAATTACAATAAAGTGTAAAGTGTAAAGATCAGGGACACTAGAGTAACTAATTAATTAAATATGATAGCGATGGCAGGACGGGTGTTGTGCTACTGATCCAGAGTGAATACATCTGTACTAAGTCTTTGCAGCTTGAGGAACTTCGGATCGGAGTTAAGAGGCTGCAGTCTGAACTGCAGGCATTGTGCCACATCAGGGAGGGGGAAAGTTACGTGGACACTTTGCTTCAGGGGGCGGCCACACCCCTCAGATAAGGTCATTCAAATTTGGTCTGTGATCAACAACAAGAGGGTGTGACTGCAGGTGAAGCAGGTACGGGAACCTAGGGGGTAGCGTTCAAGGATCCTCGGCCCCTGCAACTGTCCAACTGCTACGAGGTTCTTGCAAGCTGTGTTGACGAGAGCGGGGACTGCAGGGAAGATGAGCGAATTGACCACGGCACCACGGTACAGGGAACCATTCAAGTCAGGGGACGAAATAGGAATGTAGTAGTGGTGGGGGACAATATAATTAGGGGGATAGATACTGTTCCCTGCAGCCATGAGCATGAGTCCCGAAGGCTGTGTTGCCTGCCCAGTGCCAAGGTTAAGGACATCTCCTCAGAGCTGAAGAGGAACTTGGAGTGGGAGGGGAGGGATCCAGTTGTCGTCATCCACGTTGGTACCAACGACATTGATAAGAGTAGAAAGGAGGTTCTGCTGAAAGCAGTTGAACGGTTAGGAGCTAAATTAAAAGGCAGAATCTCCAAGGTAATAATCTCAGGATTAAGGCCTGAGCCACAGGCAAACTGACATAGGGCAAATAAAGTCAAGGAGTTAAATGTATGGCTCAGAGATTGGTGTGGGAGGAATGGGTTTCAGTTCATGGGGCACTGGCACCAGTACTGGGGTAGAAGGGAGCTGCTCCGGTGGTCCGGGCTTCACTTGAACCGTGTTGCAGCCAGTGTCCTGGCAAATTGAATAACTAGGGCTGTCGAGAGAGCTTTAAACTAAATAAAGAGAGGGGCGGGAGAAGGGATGTGTAGGCTAACAAAGCAAAAAGATACAGCAACATTGCAGGGCAGCTATTCAGGTATTGATACCCAGAGTGTGACAGGGATGGACAGAGTATACAAACATGAAAAAAGCAGCAAATAGGGTCAAAGGGGATGAAAAATGGTAAAGTGGCAAAATTAATGGCTCTTTGTTTAAACACACATAGTATTCGGAACAAAATAAATGAACTAACTGCACAAATAGAGGTTAATGGGTATGATCTTGTAGTCATTGCAGAGAAGTGGTTACAAGGAGATCAAAGGTGGGAACTAAATATTCAGGGGTATGTGACTTTTCAAAAGGACAGGCAGGAAGGAAAGGGTGATGGGGTAGCTTTGTTAGTATGAGATGAAATAAGTATGATAGCAAGAAATGATCTTGGATCGGAAGATGTAGAATCCATATGGGTGGAGGTAAGAAATAACAAAGGGAAGATGACACTGGTGGGAGTAGTCTGTACTACTACCCCTAACAGTAGCTATACTGTAGGACAGAGAATAAATCAGGAGATAATGAGGGCATGTGAAAAGGCAGTACATTAATCATGGGTGACTTTAATCTTCATGTAGGTTGGGAAAATCAAATTGGCAGAGGGAGCTATGAGCAAGAATTCATAGAGTGCCTTCAGGACAGTTTCCTAGAACAATATGTTGTGGATCCATTCCAGGGATCAGGCTATTTTGGATCTGGTAATGTGTAATGAGGCAGATTTAATAAATGATCTCAGAGTAAATGGTCCCCTTGGAAACAGTGACCATAACATGGTAGAATTTAGCATTCAGTTTGAGAGTGAGAAACTTGGGCTAAACTTAAATAAAGGTAATTACAAAGAAATGAGGGCAGAGTTGACTGGACTGGACTGGGAGAGGAGTTTAGCAGAAAAGACGTTTGATGAACAATGGCAGACATTTAAGAAAATAGTTCATGACTCACAACAAAGATGCACCCCAGTGAGGAAGAAGGCTTCTCGGAAGAGGATAAATCAACCATGGTTAACCAAGGAAGGATAGTATCAAATTCAAAGAAAAAACATACAATGTGGCAAAGATTAGTGGTAACCCAGAGGATTGGGAAAGTTTTAAAAATCAACAAAAGATGATTAAAAAAATATGAAGAGGGTAAACTAGCAAGTAACATAAAAACGGACTGTAAGAGCTTCAAATATATAAAAAGGAAGCGAGAGGCCAACGTGAACATAGGCCCCTTAGAGAATGAGGCTGGGGAAATAATAGTGGGGAACCAGGAAATGGCAGAGGAGTTGAATAAATACTTTGCATCAGTCTTCGTGGCAGAAGACACTAATAGCATTCCATAAATACTAAATAAGCAAGGGGCAAAAGGGGGAGGTGGGGGGGTGGGGGGGAGGAGGAAATAAATACAAAAACTATCACTAGAGAAAAAGTACTAGGGAAACTAATGGGGCTAAAGGCTGATAAATCCCCTAGACTCAATTGGTTGCATCCGAGGATATTAAATGAAGTAGCTACACAAATAGTGAATGCACTGGTAGTAATCTTCCAAGAATCCTTAGATTCTGGAAAAGTCCCAGAAGATTGGAAAACTGCCCTTATTCAAAAAGGGAGGGAGACAAAAAACAGGTAACTATAGGCCAGTTAGTTTAACATCTGTCATTGGGAAAATGTTAGCGTCTA
This sequence comes from Cetorhinus maximus, assembly GCF_964194155.1. NCBI lineage: Eukaryota > Metazoa > Chordata > Chondrichthyes > Lamniformes > Cetorhinidae > Cetorhinus > Cetorhinus maximus. Next base: position 136,327,298 of record NC_135887.1, read on the forward strand.
TAAAGGTTATTATAGCAAAGCATTTAGGAATGCATAATATAATCAAGCAAGGCCAGCATGGCTTCCTGAAAGGTAAATCATGCCTGGCAAATTTATTAGAATTCTTTGAGGAGGTAACAAGCAGGATAGATAAAGGGGAACCAGTAGATGTAATATATCTGAATTTCCAGAAGGCGTTCGATAAGGCTACTTAATAGGATAAGAGCCCATAGTGTTGGGGGTAGTACATGAGCATAGATAGAGGATTGGCTAACTAATAAAAGACAGAGTTGGGATAAGGGAGGGCATTTTCAGGTGGCAACCTGTAACTAGTGGAGTGCCACAGGGATCAGTGCTGAGGTCTCAATCATTTACAATACATATTAATAACTTAGATGAGGGAAGTGAATGTACTGTTGTCAAGTTTGCGGATGACACAAAAATAGGTGAGAAGGCAAGTGGCGAAGATGATACAGAGGGATATAGCCAGGTTAAGTGAATGGGCAAAAACTTGGCAGATGGAATATAATGTGGGAAAATGTGAGGTTATGCATTTTGTCAGGAAGAAGAGAGGAGCTGAATATTATTTAAATGGAGAAGGACTGCAGAAAGCTACAGCACAGAGGGATTTGGGAGTCCTCGTGCATGAATCTCAAAAAACTAACATACAAGTTCAGCAGATAATAGGGAAGACAAATGGAATGTTATCCTTTATTTCAAAGGGAATGGAGTATAAAAATAGGGCAGTCTTGCTAAAACTATACAAGGCACTAGTTAGACCACACCTAGAATACTGTGAACAGTTTTGATCCCCTTATCTAAGGAAAGATACATCGGCATTGGAGGAAGTCCAGAGAAGATTCACTAGGTTGATGCCAGGTATGGAGGGATTTTCTTATGAGGAGAGGTTGAGTAGGTTGGGCCTGTACTCATTGGAGTTTAGAAGAATGAGAGGCAACCTGATTGAAACATATAATATTCTTAGGGGGTTTGACAGGGTAGATGCTGAGAGGTTGTTTCCCCTTGTGGGAGAGTCTAGGGCCAGGGGGCATAGTCCCAGAGTAAAGGGCCACCCATTTAAGTCCGAGATGAGGAAGAATTCCTTCTCTCAAGAGGGTAATGAATCTGTAGAATTCTTTACTGCAGAGGGCTCTAGAGGCTAGGTCATTAACTATATTCAAGGTTGAGATAGCCAGATTTTTAATCAGTAAGGGAATCAAGGGTTATGGGGAAAAGGCAGGAAAGTGGAGTTGATAATGATCAAATCAGCCATGATCTCATTGAATAGCAGAGCAGGCCCAATGGGCCAAATGCCCTACTTCTGCTCCTACGTCTTATGAATACCAACCATGACAAGCCCAACACTACAGCATATCAACAGATGTGGCTTGTCCTTGTTACAAGGACATTGTCTAATTTCAGAATCCAATCTGATCAGTTTCCATCTTTTCCCCATCCCAAACTCAACTTCTATATTTTGTTGAATTAGTAACAACAGAATCCCATGCACTGCTGCTCAGCCATTCTACGAGTTGATAGCTCTTGCTGTCAATTATTTCAGTTCACCAAATCCTGAGTCTTGTCCCCACCAATTTTTAAAACAATTTATTTCACTAGTTTGCAACACCTGAATTACATTTCCTCACTTTGCCAACCTCACGTCTTTATCTCTGCCTCCCATTCAGCTTCCAAACCCATCTGCTTAAATAAATGAACTAAAATCCTTTCAGTACCCTCCCTGAACATTTCCCAATGCTTCTTTCATGAATGGCAGTAAATCTGTAATCTCAGAAGCCCCCAAGAGTTCCAAAAGCATTTTCGGATTCATTCTGCGAGCCTAGCATTGATCTGTAAGATTTTATTTACCTTTTCACCTGCTGACATGCATTGCAACAGTTTCAAATGACTGATCAACTGTTACTGCTAGAATTTATTTTCCAGACTCATTATCTAATGATCTCTATTTTATAATTAGATTTTCTATTTTTAAATGCCAACATATGTATTATTTTGTGTTTAGTACTGAATGCCATTGGTGAATCATCTACTCAGTTGTTAAATTACAGCTTACTTGAAATAGACAGCATCGTGACATTCAGTGAAATACTTCTTTAAAAAATCCTCTTAATGTAGGGTCAGCAAAAGTAAATACGTGTAGATTACAAGCCAAATGTGTCTCAATTACAAACTTGACGGTTAAAAAGGGTAAATAACCTTTATGGAAACAATTTATTTGTACAGATACTAGGACAGCTGATTTCCATGAGCCAATAAAGGTACTTTCTAGGATCCTCAACGTTTTATCTAGCACATGAAACAAAATTGAATTATGAATTGATTTTTCTTATATGAACCGACATGGATACTAAAACTCAGGCCTTCTTTCACAGAATTGTAATGGAAGTTAATAGTTCTCAAACTTAAGCATAAACTTTACCATAAAACCATGCAATAGAGATGTCCAGATTTATTAAATTTAGAAAATCAGTTTGTTCACAGGGTCAGTTTTGGGACCCTTGCTTTTCCTGATATATATTAATGACTTAGACTTTGGTGTACAGGGCACAATTTCAAAATTTGCAGATATGAAACTTGCAAGCATTGTGAAGATAATGTAGAACTTCAAAAGGACAGACAAGTTGGTGGAATGGGCTGACAAGAGGCAAATGAAGTTCAATGTGGAGAACTATGAAGTGATTCATTTTGGCAGGAAGAACAGAGGCACACAATATAAAATTAAGTGCACACCATAAAGGTGCAGGGGCAGAAGGACCTGGGTGTATATGTGCATAAGTATTTGAAGATGGCAGGACTGGTTCTGAGCGCGATTAATAAAATACAGTACCCTGGGCAATAGGAGCATAGGGTACAAGAGCAAGGAGGCTATGTTGAACTTGTATAAGACACTAGTTCGGCCTCCGCTGGAGCACTGTGTCCAATTCTACATGCTGCACTTTAAGACGTGAAGACACATTGATTGGATCCAGGCCAGTTGAAGTTAAAACCAAGACACAGCTGATTTCTTTGCTGGAGAGAGTTTATTGACTTAGTTCACAGTCAACACTGCTCCAACCCCCCAGAGTCCCAGCTATCCCCATTCATACTCCTTTGAGTATAACCAATTAGCAAAAAGGGGACACATTAACAAATCAAATAGAATTTAGGGAACCAGTCCCTTTAAGGGACACTGTACAAATACCCATCACCTGCTTAACAATGTAATTGCCATTAAACCTTAATAATGTATTTAATCAGTCAACGACAGGCATTGGAGAGAGTGTGCAGAAAAGATTCACGAGAATGGTTCTAGGGATGAGGAACTTTATTCATGTAAACAAAAACAAAAAACTGCGGATGCTGGAAATCCAAAACAAAAACAGAATTACCTGGAAAAACTCAGCAGGTCTGGCAGCATCGGCGGAGAAGAAAAGAGTTGACGCTTGATGTTGATGAGTTGATGAGGACTCGAAACGTCAACTCTTTTCTTCTCCGCCGATGCTGCCAGATCTGCTGAGTTTTTCCAGGTAATTCTGTTTTTATTCATGCAGATAGATTGGAGAAGTTGGAACTTTTTATCTTGGAGAAGAGAATGCTGAGAGGAGATCTGATAGAGGTATTCAAAATCATGACGGGGATGGACAGGATATATAAGGAGAGAAATGTTCCCACTTGTGAAAGAATTGAGAATGAGAGGGCACAGATTTAAAGAAATTGGCAAAAGAAGCAATGGAGATATCAGAAAAAACTTCTCATGCAGCGAGCGGTTAAGGTCTGGAATGCACTGCACGAATGTGAGCTGAAGGCAGGTTCAGTTGAAGAATTCAAAAGGGAATTAGACTGTTCCCTGAAAAGGATGTGCAGGGTTATGGGGAGAAGGCAGGAGAATGGCACTAAGTTAATTGCTCATTTGGAGAGCCATTGCAGACATGATGGGCTGAAAGGCCTCCTTCTGAACTGTAGCAATACTGCGATTCTGTGAAGGTTAAATCTGAGATAGAGTGAGAGAGAGATATGGAGAAAGCAGGAGAAAGAAAGGCAGAGATGTGAGTGAGTAGCAATAAGAGAGAAAGAGAGAGGGAGAGAGAGAGAGTGAGAGAGAGAGAGAGAGAGTTTATCTAGTGCCAGGAGTGGAAGATTCAGTGTAACATTTCATGTACAAACAATAACCCTGGGTTGTGTGTGTTCAGGGACAAAAGAGAAATGAGTTAGGATCAGTGTTTGTGTGAATGAAGCAGAAACATTGAAAGGGGGAAAGTGAGACAGACATTTCAGAGTGCATTTCAATCAAAATTAAATCTGACAGAGTGGAAACACACGTCGACAGGGAGAGAAATTGTCTGATATTACCACATTGCTGCGCGGGATCTTGCTATGCCTAGATTGTCTGCAGCATTTCTACATTACAACAGCAGACATACTAAGAAATACTTCATTGGCTGTAAAGCACTCCTTAAACATGGCTAGCATACATGCCACACAAACCCATTCTCAGGCAGTGCTACAAACAGACATAAAACCTCCATATAGTTGATGATTTACTCATTTATGATAAGGGAGTGGTCAGAGTTCTAAGACTTGACATACAACAATTGCACCAAGGACATTTGGGCATCAGAAAATGTCAAGCCCGTACCAGGCACAGAGCAATGAGAACATGGAGCTGACCAATGCATTACAATCTAAACTGCATGACAAAAAGGAGATGGCTCAGAAGATGGGGAATTTGCAGGGGGAAGAGGAAGGCATGAAAGGTATTAATTCCTCCCAAAATGTGAAACTGTCAACTGATTTTCACTTGCATTACGTAGTGCTTCTTAACCTAATTTCATTTTAGCAATCATCAGACCAAATGCAGGGAGCTTGCTTTAATGTTACACTCTGCACGTTTTATTCAGGAGTCTTGTACATCTTTACAGATGGACTCAGTTTTTGCACATTCAATTCCACAGTTTGCTTTCATTGACATGGAACCGGAGCATATTCTTTGTAACAAGCTGAACATTCCCTGCAATAGTCAGACCTGCTGGTTAGTGTACAGTATGCAGCAGAACAAGTGGTTTCCCTGCAGGAGGGACATGACTTTTTGATCCCTGTATTAAATGGGATTAATATCTAACTGTATAATATACAATGTCTATCATCACAGGAAGTGATGCAACCTCACACAATCTTGCTCTCTCTCTTGGATAAAGGGGAACCTGCAGGTGTGATGTACTTGGATTTCCATTTGATAAGGTGCTACATCAAAGGCTGCTACACACAATAAGAGCTCACGTTATAGGGGTAACATATTAGCATGGATGGAGGGTTGGTTAGCTAACAGGAAGCAGGGGGTAGGGATCAATGGGTAATTTGCCAGAGGGATCAGTGCTGAGCTCAACTATGTACAATCTATATCAATGACTTGGATGAGGGGACCGTAAATATGGTAGCCCAATTTGCTAATATTACCAAGTACACTGTCAAGACGAAGCAAGGAATCTACAAATGGATATAGATAGGTCAAGTGAGTGAGCAAAGATTTGGCAGATGCAGTATAATGTGGGTAAAATTAAACTTGTCCACTGACAGGAAGAATAGAAAGACGGTATACCATTTAAGTGGAGGGAGACTGCAGAATTCAGTGGTACAGAGGGATCTGGGTGCCCTGGTGCATCAATCAGGGAAGTTAGTACACAGGTACAGCAAGTGATTCGCAAAGCAAATGGAATGTTGGCGATTATTGCAAGGGGAGTGGAATATAAGTAGAGAAGTTTTTCTGCAGCTGTACAAGGCCTTGGTGAGACCACATCTGGAGTAGTGTGTGTAGTTTTGGTCTCCTTATTTGAAAATGATATAATTGCATTAGCATCAGAGAAGGGATTCACTCGGCTAATTCCTGGTGTGGTGGTGGGGGCGGGGGGGAGGGGGAGGGGGAGAGCAGATCGGAAAGTGAAGTGAGACCACAATCAGATCAGCCATGATCTTATCGGATGGCAAATCAGGCTCTAAGGGCCGAATGACCTATTGCTGTACCCAAGTCCTAAGTTCAGTATCTATGTAAATCAGAATTATAAATAGCTTTCAAAACTTAATATTTCAGCTATGTATAACTGAAAACAGATTTTCATCATCAGATCCATCGGTTGAAGATGTATGTTAAAAGTCAGCAATAGAAACCTAGATGAATTGCCTTGAAATGTTGATTTCAGAATAAATTTCTTGGTCACGTCAGCTACTTTATACCCCACTACAGGTAACACAGCCCATGGAAACTTATCACTGAAAACCGAAATCTAAAATAGTCCACAATGCAATATATTTGAGCCAAATGAGCAAATTACAGTCTTGATTATTCACCATATTATCAGTGAACTGACTTGGTGGGGGTTGGGTTCAGCAGTAGCAGATACTCAGTTGATGTTGGGATACCAAGATAATAAAAGTCATTCTGTCAAGGCCCTTTAACATTGCAGGTGTGAAACCAAACAGGAGGCACGCAGACTTCTAGCATTGGTTCCACTTAATAAAGAAACTGGAGAACCATCAATGGAAGTACTGATTTCATCATATTCTTGAATCTATGAATCTACCATCTGGGTTAAGTGTGCCTGTTCAGCAAAGTAAACAGAAGGAGCCAATCTTGCATGCTTGTGCTCTGGGTCACTATACTGAATTGTGGAGTTCACACATTTATAGAGCCCTACAACAGTTGCCAAGTGTAAAAGGGTCCTAACATAAAGGAACAGCACACACCTCCATGCCCCCAAACAGAAATAAATAAACCTTGGAAACGTACATGCATTTTTACAATCTCAGTTCAGTTCAAACAGAAGCTTGAAGGACATAGGCCATCCCTTGTTTAGCATGGCCTCTGGTGTGTTCCCGAAAACTGCATTGAATGAAAAGTGCTCTAAACGGAAATTATTTTCCCATAAGGACACAGGGATGTGGCAGGGGAGTTACTGAGTCTTAGCGTCTATTTCGGCCCTATCAACAAGCTGCTGGCTGGTGGATCAGGGAAAGTGGGGAGGAGTGAGCACCGGGCCCAGAGTCCACTTGCTGCTCTTATGACTGTGCAAACTAGCCGTGTTTGCCTACAAAACAATGAGCGCACTTCAACATAAATGGTTCGTTGGCTGTGCGGTCCTTTGAAATTACCAATAATGCAATAAGCTATATAAAATGTTCCTTTCCTTTAACAAAAAGATTCTGAATATTCAAGATTAATTGGAGAAATGTTATGAACTTGCTTAAGGACTTATTTTAAAAAAGTAATTAACATTATCTGCTAGATATTTATAAATATAAGAAATGGAGAACTCAAAATTAAAACTATGACTTAACCATCATTAAGCTTCAGTGTATCTGTGCAATTGGTGGTGGCATAAATATCGTTACCAAACAGAAATTGAAGCTGACATGTTAAATCTGGTAAGTCTTGAATACCAAGTAAATAACTGGGAAGCAGAGAACATTGTAATTGGTTACTACTCATGCTTGATTATACAATACAATGCAAACTTCACAGAACCTGTGCAGTGGAAAATTTCACCATCATAAAGTCAATATAGGTTCATTAATGTGAGGTCTATTTGCAACCATATTTGTTTAGCATCTTCCTCAAAATAATCTGGAGCAAGGTGTCACAAACACAGTAGTTAAATTTGCAAATGTTATAAAGCTAATGCAACTGATAAATTGCAAAACTAAACAGGATAAGCAACAGGAGGGTTTGAGAATACTTGAGCATTGGTGCCATATCATATTCAATGGAGAAACTTTAAAAGTATTTCTCATGGGGAACCAAAAATCCTAGAAGGGACTATCATTTAAACGGAAAGAAAATAACATGTATGAAAAAAGATAGATCTCTGGTCCTGACTGACAATAATTTGAAACAATCACAGTTGATCAGTAGCAGAAAGTAAACCAAATTAGGTGTTGGGATGTATTAGAGGGGTTAATATTGAGCCAAAAGTAAGTTAAACCTGCCATTTTATAAATCACTGGTATCACCCCACTATGTACAGATCTGGTCTCAGAAAGAAAACATTGCAGCCATTGTAAAAAAATATAAAAGTAACCAGTACAATTGAAAGGACGGGGAGACTGGATTATGATGATTACCAAATTTGACATAATCTCACTAGGTAAAAAAGGGCAGTTAATATAATTGCTACTTTTAGGATTTTAAAAATAGTGTAGACCATTACAACTAACTTCACCTAAATCTTTAGGTCCAAACGGAGGCAGAGGTAATGTTGGGTAATGCCTCAGCCAATCAGAGCCCACTTGCCAACCAATCAGCATCTTTTTCTCTGCAATATAAATTGTTGCTCCCTTTGAAATTAAGCATTCTTGTGCCTTTGCTGATGAGTACAAATTGAAAAGCTTTGACAGCATTTCTCTTTGTTTCAGCAAAACATTAATGTTAAATCATTAAAATGCAAATTGGGAGTAAAACTTTGGCATACAGTACCAGTAACTAGAGACAAGGCATATGACAAGTGCAGCATGCTTGAGAAGAAATGGAAACTTTGGTCCTGCAGTCCCCAAAGGTTTTCATCACCAGGAAGGGAGGGCAGGGGGATTTTCCTCACCCCCTGTGCCTGGGTCCTTTGTAGACCAAATGGTAAAAGTTCATTAGCTTCATTAGACAACAATTCTATTATTGTTGTATTATGCATCTACCAAGGCAGTAGGATGCATACTGGCTGCAAGTCTGAATCCGTATGTGTACACACACATGCATCTACTAGTGTCCTGCCTGGTGAAGAGGGGAGCTGCCAAGAGCAGTATGCACATCAGCAAAATTTATATTCACTGATTATAAATTGATCTCAACAAATTGTTCTCAACAAATCACTTCAAAGAAAACAATGATTATACTGGATTGGAAAATATTCTATGTAATATTTCATAATTTTACTTCAGCAACTGGAAGTTGCATTTGGATACACTATTACCTTGGATCACCAAGTAAGCAAGGCACAAGTAAACTTTGGTATGGTTGCAAGGTGGGATTCATCACACTGTAGCTCTATCAAGTTTTCTGTACATAATGAAGCACACTCCAGAGGGAAAATAATTTTTGAAGAATTAGTAGTCAAACATGTAATTGTTTGAGCCTTTCCCTTTGGATCTACCAACTTCAACTGACATATATTTCATAAAAATCCAGTTTGAAGTACAACAGCGTTATGAGAGAGAAGACTACAGAGGTCCTTGGATTACAACTCCCAGCAATCCATTCAGTACACAAGACAACCTACACTTTCTGGTGAAACAGGCTAAATATATGAAATCCCAAGTTGCCAAAATATATATATTTTTAAATCCTTACATTTTCAAGTTTAGGAAACTTAGTTCAAAAGTAGTGATTCTTCATGTCAACAGATGAATGGACCAAACCCACAGCAAGAAAAGCTTAATGACTGCCTACACTCAAAAACTCGGCAATTTCTATAATTTTTTTCCCTGCACATGAAAAGTGCTGAGTTATTTTATATATAAAGCCGATCACTCTTACCACTACAGCAAAGTGACTTTGAATGCCAACAGCTCAATAAATTGACAGATTGTTTCAGGATGGCCAAGGCAAACAGAGGCAAGTCAGACCACAAAATGCTCCAAGACATCCCTTGCATTTCTCCTCCCACTACAAAAAGGACTGAATAGTCTTTTCATATTCTTCACTTAGCATACTTTTGCAGATGCATAACTTATCCTTCATTACTTCTTCAAAATATTTAGATTCAGTCTCTTGGAGTGGCTGTGAAAACAAAGAGCTTTCAAGGGTTTAAAAAAATCCAAACATACATTCCAGTATATGGCATCAGCTTGATATCAACTGATGCTGAAGTCTGCAAGTTTTATAAGTGCAAGGCTTGAGAAACAAAATTAACATGGTACACAAAAAAGTCGTACAAAAACCACTTTAACCTACTGATGCGTGTGTAACATTTTTTTGCAGATATTATCCAGCTTGCAATATGACAAAAATTATACAGCAGACCTTGAACAGTAGCACTTACGTAATTTGCAGGACACTGGGAGTAGTTAGAATAGGGCTTATCTTTGGGTTGAAAGCAACTCACTAACACAAGTATAAGAACGGTTAGCTCAAATACCAGAGCAGATTTAAAGCTGGAGCAAGTCAGATCGTGACAATGCTTAAATACCCATTCACAAGGGTATTACCTCAATCCAGGCCAAACAGGATTATGCATTTTAGTGTCAACTAACTCTGAAATACTTATTCAGCTTATACGTATACAAATGATGTAACTTTCTTTCAGTGTGGCACATAGATTACATTTCAGAGTGTAAAAACGCTTATTAACAGTGTTTCCCCTTCCGCCTTGGTAATTATTTTTCATACTCTAAGTGAGATGCATGTAGTAATGGATAAGATGCATTCAATTATCCTACTCTGAACCAATATAAATATTACTCATTTTAATCATTGTAGCTATGCCAACACCTATAATTTGGCAGATGTTACAAGTTACAAGTCTAACAGGACATGGGTTGAACTGGCTAGGATAGGCGAAGACTTCCACTCAAAATCAAAATATTAAAATTGTGTCACATAACATTTTTTTTTTAATTAAAATCATTTTCTGGATGCGAACATTGCTGGCAATTATTGCCTATCCATGGTTGCCTGTGGATAATGGCAGTCCATTAGGTACGGAGTTCCAGGGTTATGACCCAACAATAATGAAGAAACAGTGATCATATGCCCAAGTAAGAACGAGGTGCTACTTGGAGAATTTGGTAATGATTGTGTTCCAATGCACCTACTGTTTTTATTCATATCAGGTGATACAGGTCTTTAGTTTGGGAATTGCTGCCAAAGAAACCAGAGTTGCTGCAGTGAATCCTGTGGTGTATACACACTGACAGTTACAGTATGTCAGCGTTGGAGGGAGCGGTTTATAATGGTGGATGGGATGTAGATCAAGCAACTTACTTTGACCTGGATAGTGTAAAGCTTCTTCAAAGTTGCTGGAGCTGTTCCAATCCAGGCAAGTTCCAACAGACTTGTGCTTTGTAGGTGGCACAGAGGCTTTGGGAAGCCAGGAGGCAAGCCACTTGTCAAAGAATACTCAATAGTCACAGCACTTAAATGGTTGGTCCAATTCAGCTTCTGACCAATGGTAACCCCCCCCCCCCCACCAACAGGACCTGGATGGTGGTAGCAATCATGTCACAGGAGATGGCTACCTTCTCTTGTTGGAGATGCTTACTGCCTGACACTTGTAAATCGCAAATGTAATTTTGCTACTTATCAACCCAAACCTGGGTGTTGCCCAGGTAATGCTGTATGCGAGCATGGACTGTCTCATTTTTGGAGGAATTGCGAATTGAACTGAACGCTGTGCAATCTATAGCAAACAGCCTACTTTTGACCTTATGAAGGAAGGTCATCAATGAGGCAGCTGAAAATAACTGGGCCTAGTATTCTGCCATCAGGAACTCTTGCAGTGATGTACTCAAGCCGAGTTGACAAATCAACGTCAACCATCCTTGTTTGCGCCAGATTTGACTGCAACCACAGGAGTTTTCCCACTGACTTCAGTTTTACTGGTGCCCCTTGTATAATGCTGCCTTAGTGTCAAGGGCAGTCAGTCATTCTCCTCGTCTCTAGAATTCAGCTCAAGTCTGATATTTGGACAAGGCTGTAACAAGGTCTGAAGCGGTGGTTCCTGAGCATTGGCAAGGCTATTGGTAAGTGCCACTTGATAGCACCACTGACAACTCTGTTTATTGAGTAGGCTACATTGATGTGCCTGAATTGGCTGAGCTTCCAGTATAAGTACTGCCAGCAACTTAGATTTTATGAGGGAGGGGTGGGGGTGATGGAGGGAAACACATTAGACCCATTAATAGCTCACACCTTCTAAGAGTTACTTTCATCTTTTCCTATGTAGACCATTTCAGTCTCTGACCTCAGCTATAATGACCATCTGTAAACACAAAATCATTTCCCCCATCTTGAATTTTGATCAAAAGGTTCAAATTCAGGAAAATAACCTTCTACAAATTAAGGTTTAACTGCTTGGATGAGGAAAAAATACTTACACTCCCCCACATGCATTTACCTCTAAATTAAATAAGAGTTTCCTTTTAAAAATATATATATTTCCAGTTAGCAACTCAGCTAGAGCAAAATTCAGCTGTTACTTGCGTGTCACTACCTTAAGTGTGTCTGGGAAATGAAGTTGGGCCAGACTTTTCTTTTTTTTTGGGATGAGGTAGAATCTCCTCAAGGATGACATGCTCCCACTCCAGTTCAATGTTCCGAGCTGGCTGATAAGTCCAATGCATGATCTGCAGATTCTGCCACATGCGGGGCAAGTGGTGCTTGAAGGATTGGGTAAATGGTTTGATTGGAACTTTGTGCACTCCCTCCAACGTCTTGACTTCACTCATTCCCAACAAAGTCTCTCAATGTGTTCAGTGCCATCCTGAATGAGCCTTCTCCATTTCGGTCGGTCACAAGCCAGGGTCTCCCATTAATCGGCGGGGATGTTTGGTAGAATAGTACACAGATAACATACTTAACCTACCTGACTGCAAAATCTTAACTCCTGGTGCTTCACAATAGGTAAGACCCACCAATAAAATAAATACAACTCTTTCCTTCAGGTTGTTCGTTTTAAATCACAAGATTAGTGATTTTTCAAAGCTGACTTAAGGATTTAGCTACAATTTTCAAATATGACTATTCAATAAAAGCCATTAATAACTATTATTTCAGTTTCAAATCAATATATTAACCTCTAAGGCAATAGTACTTTCGAACTTTTGGCCAAGCCCTACAAGTCGACTTAGAACCTGCCCTCAAACTCACTTCAAATCTTACCTTTAAGCAAGCGCCAGTGGTATTGAGTATGCATTTATCCAGCGCTCCTCCCTCCTTTCCTCAAACACAGCCACAAGTTAACCTCTTCTTTCCACCTCACATTCCTTCCCAAATGCAGCTACATCAACAGGAACGGTCCAGGTGTTTTTCCTGATTGCTAGGAATACAATTTGATTTTGATTCATCTAAAATAGGGGACTGAATTTATTCCACCACGTCTCTGCTCAAAGCGTGTACGTGGATGTTAGGTGGCAATTACAGTAGGTTTGATTCCGATGTCTTCAAGGTTATCAGCCAACTGACAAAATCCAGGATCACAAAAAATGGCCATTTGGGCAATATATCACAATCGCTGCTGCCTATTGAACATTACTACAAGGAAGGCAGGGAGAAAAAAAATCATCACACTGGAAGAAAAGCCTTTGGAAAAAAAGGCGTGACTTACTTATTTCCTTGGCAACTTGATCCAGTTTTTCTTGGGTTCTGCTGATCAGGACAATGCTCATACCATGCTTGGCAAGCTAGTGCATAGACAGAAAAAAAAAATCAAGAGTGAAAGATAATCAAATTAAATTAGAGGTACCACTTTTAAATAGTTTTTTTTAAAAAAAGCTTAAAATATCTAACTTTGCTTCAGTCCATTTTCTGGTACTTTTGCTTCCTGGCTGAACAGATATAACAGATGTGGATATGAGTATTCTAAGAGAGGGTCATGGGCAGAGCTAACAACTTTTTAACCAATTATGTTTTATCCTGATCAAGGTAAGCATGCTGTTTACCTAAAACAGTGTAAAGAAAGGAGGGCAGGAATTTTCAACTGAAAGGATGACCAGTTTTCTAACATACCTCCTTTGCATAAGCCTTTCCAATTCCATCAGTTGCTCCTGTAACAACTGAAAGAAAAAAAGTTAATAGTTTAAAAAATTCACTATGGCTTACATACATATATTATCAGTTTTAGATCACAACCGTGTTTTTGGTTCACAAATCCAAACACAGATGTAGTTTTAGCTAGAAATGTTATTACAAAAAAAAACTTTCCCTTTTCAATTCCTCCAAAATGACCAAATTTAGCTCCTTACACAGTTTATAAAGTAGAACCACACATGCACAATATCTTGTGCCAATCCAAATGCATTTAATAAAAACAGCGAGTTATGACTTGGAATGCATTGGCTGAAAGGGTAGCGGAAGCAGATTCAATAGCAACTTTCAAAAAGGGAATTTGATAAATACTTAAAGGGGAAAAAGATTGCAGGGCAATGGGGAAACACTGAGTGGGTGCAGGGTGGCTGGACTAGTTGGATAGGTCTACTAAAGAGCAGGCAGACACTGACACGAATGGCATCCTTCTGTGCTACATCATTCTATGAGGTTTGACCCTTCCGAAACTACCAAAAAGGTGGATTTTCATGGAGTCAGGTTTTGCTTGTAGCATTTCTAGTGGTCAAGGAGAACCAAAATGTTCAATAATCATGTAAATGGGTTATTACAACTAGACAGGAGGGATCTACTAAACAGCAGAGAAAAAGAACATCTGTAGCAGGCCCACCTTCTGAAAGAATCTGAACTTATAACAGCTGTGCAAGCTGGTAGGAACATGATGCAATAGCAAACAGTAGAAAAGTCTTCTTGCAAGACTATCTTTAGCCAATAATTATTTGGATAATTGCTCCATTAACCAGTACAGACATGACCCAATTTGGTGAATGGGGTAAATAAAAATGGATAGATCACGTCAGAGTCATCATCAGGGCCAGGCCAGGTTACAGGTCCTGCATGCCTGAAGACAATACTGAGGAAATCATTTGTAGACCATTATAAATCATTGTTAGACATCTTAACTATTAGCAGTGTAGGTGATTATGGTATTGGATGAGCCCAAAGTTTGCAAGTTCAAATCTCATGGCAAGGTGTGAAAATTCAGCAGGTCTGGTCATTTATGGATTGGTGCCAGGTAGAAGCACACACGAAAGCTGCCATATTGTTGGAAACAACTAACTGTTTCACTCATATCCTTTGGTGAAAAGGAACATGCCAGCTTGACCCAGGCTCGCCTAAATGTGACTCCAGTCCAAAGCTACACTGACTTAAATACTGTCTGAAGTGATCTAATAGGTCCCTTGATTGTGAAAAGAAAGCACTCACTGTAATGAGGACCAAATACCATGTTTTCAGACCAATGGAGAATGGTCAACAGGTGTAGTCTTGCCAGCAACACCCACATCCAGAATACAAAGTAAAACAATATTTTTGATGTATAATACGATGAAACTTAAAATAAGTTCTGTAACGTATTCGCTACATAGAATCAGGATGGTTACTCTAATATTAGGGTGTTCAGGACTGTAAGAGTTAATGTGGGGCTGGAGAAACAGTATCGCCCACATGATGCAGAGAGTCACATGGGAGTAGAGTGCAGTAATGAATCTGGTAGAAGTCGGCGTAAAGATAGCACCTAGTCAGGGCTGCATCCTATCTATAGCTATGTGTTATTAATAAACAGTTATTGTTTAACCAGACAAGCCTCCAGACCTCTTCATGAGACAACATACAAGCTTATAACATGGTGGCAGCAGGTGAAGGACCCCAAAATCCCTAAGAATGAAGTAAAGAAACTGCAGTCTGACCTGAGAGAAGCGCGCCTAACTTGAAGGCCTAGAATACACAGCTGGAGGTCACCTAAGAATCTCCATTACAGGGGAGCCGGACTAGTTGGATAGATCTACCCTCATTAGGAGGCTGATGGGTAGAAGAAAAATCCACTGTGTAGCATGAGAGGGCTTCACCAGAGCATGTGGAGGTCCGTTGCGAGACCTGATTGAAAGCAGAGTCAAAGGACATAGCCAGATCGGAAAAGGGTGAGCAAACTCCAAAAAAAGGCTGAAATAAGCTTTTAAAAATTCGGCGCAATAATCAGGCAGCACTGACAGACTGATCACTTTAACGAGCACGATTTGAAGAACGCTGCAGCCCGGGCCCAGAGTCGGCTCCATAACACATGGCAATCACGCGCGAACTGAAAAAAAAGTCTTAAAGAGAAATCAGAGCCAAAGAAAAACCCAGTTTCAATTTGATTCTCCAAACTTAGGAAACCAACATGCTGGCCAAAATGATTTGTTCAAAAGATTTTCTGTAGAACCGTTGACGTTTAAAATGGCTCCCTAACCACAGCAGGAGCCTGTCAAATCCTGACAAGCATGAGGGAAAAAAACCTGACTGTAGCGCCATTTAAAAAAAAAATTAAAGCTGTATTCCCTTGTGCTTAAAACAGCCATGGATGGTAAATTCACACTGCCAGACCAATTCAGGCAGATGGAAGGGCCAGACCAAGCACAAAATTGGCCCTTATGGAGATGATTAAGAAATATGATAGCATCAGGCTTGAATAAGAAAACAGAGGCTGAACAAGCGAATACACTATTAAATTCAGTTGGTCCAATAACAGGCGACACAACTGCCAGACAAGGAATAAGTGAATCTTCCGATAACTTGAAGAGGCCTTTGACACTTACTTTAACCTAAGAAGCAATAAAGTTTTGGAGCGAGCGAAACTTAAGAGAGTCCAAAAGCCTACAGACTCTTTCCTAAATGAGTTATACAGATTGGTTGAAGGCTATGACTATGGTGACCTTAAATTGGAGCTCATAAGAGATAGAATTGTAAAGGGAGAGGCTGATGATGCTCTTTCAGGTGTGCTCCAATCTAAAGGAGGTCTGACTTCGGAAGGAGCCATCTAAATCGTCAATTGGAAGTCCGCCAGCAAAACCAATCCATCTTGCCTGGTGCACAGCAACCCCAACAGTCCAGCTCATAAAGCAACAAAAGGGCAAGGAGACTCCAGGGCAAGGAAAGCAATATCCAAGCCAAACACAAGGTGGTGCCAGACCACGTCAGCGCTGTGGCGCCAAAAGATCTCTCAAACACGAGTTGTGTCCAGCAATCCGTGTGCCGTGCTTTCACTGCAACTGCCTGGGACACTTTGGAAAGATGTAAGTCCAAAACCTCAAGGTTTGTGGAGGATCCCAAACGATTCCATGAGATAAATGAGCCACACCAAGTCATCATCCAACAATGCTTCTTGGGAGAAATTAAGGATCCCAGGTTCACATTTTGAAATGGTGATGTATTTATAAATGGTCACCTCACGAATTTCAAGTTAGACACAAGAGCCAGTGTGATGGTCCTGTCCGATCAGGAACCATGGCTACGGACAACAGGCACACCATTGTATGGTCCCGGAGGAATCAAACTACCTGTCGTAGGCATGATTCAAGAGCCTCTCCGGTATGGCAAACAGCAAATAATTGAAATTTTGCATGTCATCCCCAAACAACATACAACCTACAACAGTTACAGCACAGGAGGAGGCCATTCTGCCCCACATGTCTGTGCCAGCTCTGTAAGAGCAATTCACCTAAGGCTACTCTCCCCTGTCTTTTCCCCCATAGCCCCTTCGAAACCAGAAAAGAAATTTGCCTTGCAGTGCCTGTACTTCCAGCTGGAAAATGTATAAGATTCTTAGGAGGGAGGGGGAAAAAAACTGCAGTCTGTAAAAAACTGTCCAATTACAAATTTAAACTAAAGTATTTTAACTACTTGTAAGATTAGCAACGAACTGTTAAAAATTTATCAGGAGTTATTCTACCAGCATGAATGGAAAATTTGCTTCTTCAACCTGCTAGCAGTCCTATTTTTAGCTTTGATCCAGTCGCTCCACTATAAATGCAAAAATGTTTTTTTTTAAAAAAACCGTGTACACCTGGGATATTTTTAGCTCTTGTGTTTTTATTTTTGACATCACCCTCCGAATTGTGACTGCAGAGCCCACGCCTGAGAGCTTAAGTTATTCTGGGCAGGTCCTGGTGACCTGTATCCGAGTGCCTGAGTGCAGTTAACACACTCCATTGATTCACGGCTAATACCACTGCAGTCGTGACAGCCGCATCTTATCCAAGTGCAAAAGGTCTGACTGACGAGGGATGGCGACAGCAGCACGTCTCCCGGGAGGGCTCTGTTAAATGAAAGGAGAAGTTGCTATTTCAATCCCTTTGCTCCTATAAATAGAAGATCCCGACTGATTCCTTCGAGCCAGGCAAAACGAGGCTTTCGGTGCTGGATTTAGAAACCACTGAAATCCCCTGGCGTGCAAGCTAACGCAGCCGAGGCATGTGTCGCCGCATATGTAACATCAAAGGGACCAAGAACAGCTTGGATACTTTCCAGTTGCAAGTTAAAATAAGCCAGGCAAGAACAAAAGGAAGAATAATTTGGGTAACAAGTGCTGGCTGCCCCCAAACGGTTCTTTGTGCTATATTTTTTAAAAAAAATAGGAGAATAATAAATCATTCTCCGCTGGCTGCCTCCCTCCCCTCCCTCTCTCCTCACGTGTGGATAGCTAACGCAAAGGGGACAAGCCATCCGTGATAGACGACAATAAACGGTGCGTAAGCAGTTGCGCAGGGAAGCATGAATCGGACGCAATGACACGCTGAAGATCTGCACATCGAGGCTCTCGTTTCACCACTGGCATCTCATCAAAACGTTCTACTTCAATAAAGAAATGGAGAGAGAGAGAGCGAGAGGGAAAAAAAAACAATCTTTGCCCCCGTCACATTTATAGGAATTGATGGCTTGCCAAGCAAGATGCGGATGAATATTTTATGAGCTAAAAGTGGCATTCAGGTGCCTAAAAATAGCTTCCACTGCAGGCCCGTCGTCAGATGGGGTTGTGAGCTGGACTGGAATACCTTAGCATGACTTCTCTTCATAGATTTTTATGCCAGCCCAAATATAAAAATAAGCACACACACACACACACACACCAAAGCAGAATTTGGTGCTATGAAGACTAAGCAAAAGCCTTCAGGTATTGCCTGTTTGAGCATTTTGATATCTCGTTATAAAATCATAAGATGAGCTTTAATATGATGCAGTCAACAACAACCAGCAATTAAATAGCACCTTTAACACAGAAAAAAAAACATCCAAGGCACTTCACAGGAGCATTATGGAACAAAATTTGGCACTGATCCACGAAAAGAAATACATGGGGAGATGACCAAAAGTTTGGTCCAAGAGGTAGATTATAAAGAACGTATTAAATGACATCAAAGTAGTAGAGAGGGGTTTAAGGAGGGAATTCAAGAACGTGAGGTGTTGGCAGCTGAAGGCATGGCCACCAATGGTGGAGCAATTAAAATCAGGGATGCTCAAAAGGCCAGAATTGGAGGAGCACAGCGCAATAAGATTATAGGGCTGAGGGAGATTAGAGATATGGAGGGACAAGGTCAGGGAAGGATGGAGAACAAGGATGAGAACTTTTTTTTAAAAATCAGGGTAGTGCTGAGCCAAGAGCAAACATAGGGCAGCGATCCCAGGGCGATGGGTGAATAGGACCTCGTCCGAGTGAGATTACAGGCAGCAGAACTTTGAATGACCACGAGTTTATGGAGAGCAAAATGTGGGAAGCTGGCCAGGAGTGTGTAAGAATAGTTAAGTCTAGAGGTCTCAAAGGCAAGGATGAGGGTTTCAGCACAAAGTGAGACAGGGGTGTGGTTGGTCAATGTTACGGAGGTGGAAATAGAGGGAGCTGGCAAATGCTTGGATGTGGTCTGTAATTCATCTTTGGGTGGGAGAAGACAACAAGGTTGCAAACAATCTGGTTCATTCTCAGGTAGTTGCCAGTGAGTGGGATGGAGTCAGTGGCCAGGAAACTTTTTTTTAAAATGCGTTCATGGGATGAGCACATCGCTGGTTCGGCCAGCATTTATTGTCCATCCCTAATTGCCCTCGAGAGGGACATAAGACTTCAGTCTTTCGATTTTAATTCGAAGAATTTTTTTCCTCATCCAGTATTGGCCATCAGATATAAAATACAAAAAACTACTGCGGATGCTGGAAATCCAAAACAAAAACAGAATTACCTGGAAAAACTCAGCAGGTCTGGCAGCATCAGAGGAGAAGAAAAGAGTTGACGTTTCGAGTCCTCATGACCCTTCAGCAGAACCCTTCTGCTGAAGGGTCATGAGGACTCGAAACGTCAACTCTTTTCTTCTCCGCCGATGCTGCCAGACCTGCTGAATTTTTCCAGGTAATTCTGTTTTTGTTTTGGCCATCAGATAAGTAGTCTGACAGTTTAGAGACAGTGGCATGGTCAAGCGAGGTGGTTGTGAGATAGATCTGCATGCAGTCAACCTACATGCAGAAACTGTTGGTGTTTCTGATGTTGCTAAGGGGCGCAATGTGAAATAGATGGGGACCAAGGATAGATCCTTGGGGGATAATGGTAATGGTATAGAAGCAGGAAGAGAAGCCATTGCAGGTGATTCCCTGAATATGACTGGATAGGTAAGAATGCAAGCAGTTAAGTGCAGTTTCACAGAGCTGACCAGTGGTAAGGTGTTGGAGGATAGTATGGTCAATTTTGTGAAAGGCTGCCTCAGGCTGTGACTTTGATCAGAACAGTTTTGATAATGTGGCAGGACTTAAACCCAACTGGAGAAATTCAAACATGGAGTTCCAAGAAAGATGAGCAGCTATTTGGGAAACAAATGCCATTCAAGGACTTGAAAGAGAAAGGGAAATTGAAAATAGAGGTTAGGGAAGTTTGTTTGCAAAAATGAGGGATCAAGGATTTTTTTTTTCTCTGAGTGGTGATGATGGCAGATTTGAAGGTAAGATGAACAGTATCTGAGGAATGAGAAGCTTTAATATCCGTAATGCCAGGAAGAGAAATAGGGTAGTCAGCAGTTTTGTGGGAACAGTGTCAAGGGAGCAAGAGATGGGTCTCATTGACAAGATGAGCTCGGAAAGACAGGATAAAAAATAGATGCAAGGTCAAGGCTCGGGCAGAGAGGAAACTTTAGAGGATGTTTGGCCGGGTGGGCAAGTCAAAAGGAGGGAAGTGGCAGAGCCTGCTGAACAGAAACTGAGTAACAAAGAAGTCCAGGAACTCCTTGTATGTGTAGGAAGTGAGGGTGGAAGGGACAGAGGAGTGGGATTGAAGATGACAGTTCGTAGTAGAGGAAAGAAGTTGCTGGGTTATCTCTGCATTCCAGGATCATCCTGGAATCGTGACCAGTTTTGGCAGATGAAAGTAAAAGCCGATCATGCTTTATGTGGTGCTGCAGATGCAGTGAATGGCTAAACCAGTTGTGCACCATATAAATACAAGTCTGCATCTCTTGGGCTAAAGGGAATGAAGATGACAGTTGCA
This sequence comes from Cetorhinus maximus, assembly GCF_964194155.1. Lineage (NCBI taxonomy): Eukaryota > Metazoa > Chordata > Chondrichthyes > Lamniformes > Cetorhinidae > Cetorhinus > Cetorhinus maximus. The sequence goes on from NC_135887.1 coordinate 136,348,348, forward strand.
CCAGGTGAGCAACCAGAAATGAGAGAAAGTAATGGTTTTAATGGGGTCTCAGCATCAGTGGAGCTGAGGGTGTGGATGAGCAGATCAGTTGCTGCAGGAATCTCATGGTGAATGGAGAGCCAAAGGCTAGGCATTTGGAACTTTGAAAGTGCAGTTCTAAGAGAATTGGGAGTTTCTACCCCATAGAAGACACAGGAATAAGTAGGAAAGGGGGATTCACGTGATCAGTGATACAAGGAAGTGATCAGGGATGGCCTCAAGTTGTGTTAGACACGAAGCGAATAATGAGGTCAAAGAGGTGGCTGTGAATATGGGATGGGGAGTTGATACAAAAGTAGAAATTAAGGGACGATGAGTAGACAGAGCTCAGGAGAGAGAGCATGCTGAATGAGATGGAGGTTGAAATCACAAGGATGAGAAGCTGCTCAGTACAGGAGCTAGGGGAAGAAATCAATAAGATATCTGAGAAAATTTACGTGGTATTTGGGTGGGCAATAGAGAACGAGGACCTCAAAGTTATAAACCCCAAAGCCTAAATTTGCTCATATCTAAAATGGTCATAACTTTGAGGTGTTGCAATTTTCTATACCATGAAATTATGCTCAGATTTTCCTTATGTCCTACGTTGCTTTTTCCCAATTCTCCTTTAGTTCTCTGAACTTTATTACTGATGCTGGAACTTAAGTCTCTTACTCTATCACCGAATAGAAAAATGTCAACACAATGCACATATCAAAATGATATAAGGTACAATTTAATAGATCCGTGTTACTCCCTCCTCATTCTTCTCAACCTACCTTCAGCCTTTGACATAATTGACCACACCACCCTCCTCCAACATCTCTCCTCATTGCCCAGCTGTGTCCATTCTTATCTATCAAACAATAGCCAGGGAATCACGTGCAATGGTTTCTCTTCGCATTCCTGAATTCCTCTGAGTTCCCACACGAATCTATTCGGACCACGTTTTATTACCCACATGACATTCATTGGCGGTATCATTCGAAAACTGTCAAATGCCACATGAAAGCTGAGAATGCTCAGGTCAATTGCACCGCCATCCCCTCTGGAGCCCTCCTGGTCTGATTTGTTACACTGCCTGCCCATCATCCAATACTGGATAGGTAGAAATTTCCTCAATATACATTAGGAATATTGAAGCCATTGTCTTTAGTCCCTGTCACAAACTCAATTCCCTAGCAACCATTTCCCTGGCAACTGTCTGAAGCTGAGCTAGATTGTTCAGTGCTGTGTTTGACCTCGAGATGAGCCTTCAACCATATATCTACTCCAATACAAGGGCTTCCACACCTATGTAACATCACCCAACTCCAATCCTGCCTCAACGCATCTGCTGCTGAAATTCTCATTCATGTCACTATCATTTCTAGAAGGAACTATTCCAATGCTCTCCTGGATAGTCTCCCATCTTCCACCCTACATAAATTGTGGGGTTTGGATGTGTTCATCCAAACTCTGCTGCCCATACCTTAAACTCTTGCCAAGTTTAATTCACCGATCCCTGTGCCTGCTGACCGAGAATGATCTGCGGTCCGATAATGCCTCAATTTTAAAATCCTCATCCTTGTTTTCAAATCCCTCCGTATAATAGGGCCTTCTAAGAAAGGTACTACAATAATTGTGGGCAATTTTAATCTCCATATAGATCAGACAAATCAAATTGTCAAAGGTAGCCTGGAGGATGAGTTCATAATGTGTACTTGGGACAGTTTCTTACTACAAATACATTCTGGAACCAACCAAGAAGCTAGCTATTTTAGGCCTGATAATGTTAACAAGGCAGGATTGATAGCCTCATAGTAAAGGATCCTTTAGGCAAGTGTGATAATACATGATGAATTTCACATTCAGTTTGAGGGTGAGAAATGTGGGTCTAAATTGGTGTCATAAACTTAAAGGCAATTACAAGGGTATGAAGGCAGAGTTGGCTAAAGTGGAATGGGAAAATAGGTTAAAGGGTAGAAAAGCATTGGCAGACATGGAAATATTTCATAACTCACAAAGATATATTCCATTGAGAAAGACTTTAAAGAGAAGGATGCACCATCTGTGGCTAACTAAGGAAGTTAAGGATGGCATCAAATTGAAAGAAAAGGCATACAATGCTGCAGAGATTAGCAGTACGCCAGAAGATTGGGAAAATTTTAGAAACCAGCAAAGGGTGACTAAAATAATAAAGTGGGAGAAATTAGAATATGAGAGAAAACTAGCAAGAAATATAAAAACAAATAGTAAAAGCTTCTACAGATATATAAAAGGGAAAGAAGTAGCTTAAGTGAGTATTGGTCCCTTAGAGGCACCGACTGGATAATTAATAATGGTAAACAAGGAAGTGGCAGAGACTTTGAACAAGTATTTTGCATCTGTGATCGCAGTAGAAGACACAAAAAGCATCCCAAGAATAATAGAAAATCAAAAGGCAAAAGGGCGGGAGGAACTTTAAACAATGACTAGAAAAAAAAACTAGGAAAACTAGTGGGACTAAAGGCTGACAAGTCCCCTGAATCTGACAGCCTGCAACCTAGGGTCTTAGGATGCACAGGGCATAATCTTCCAAAATTCCCTAGATTCTGGAAAGGTCCCAGTGGATTGGAAAACCGCAAATCTAACATCGCTATTCAGGAAAGAAGAGTGACAAAAAGCAGGAAGTTATAGGCCAGTTAATCTAAGATCTGCCATAGGCAAAATGCTAGAATCCATTTAAGAGGTAGTAGCGGGGCATTTAAGAAATCATAATGCAATTAGACAAAGTCAACATGGTTTAGTGAAAGGGAAATGGTGTTTTACAAATTTATTAGAGTTCTTTGAGGATGTAACAAAGAGTGGATAAAGGGAAGTCAGTAGTTTTTTTTAATGTATTCAGGGGATATGGTCATCACTGACTAGGCCAGCATTTATTGTATTTGCAGTGTTTTTGACTTCCAAAAGGCATCTTGTAAGATTGGGCGGGGTGGGGGGGGTTGCAGTTAGCTAGCATGTACTTTTGATTAATGCCAACAGTGCAGGTTTGATTCCTGTTCTGGCTGAAATAAGCCTGGGTCCTGCCTCCTCACCCTGTCCCCGAGAGTGGAAGAAAATGGCAAACCACCACTGATAAAAGCTTTGATTAAAAGTGGCTCAGGAAGAAACATCAGTAGACAATCAGCCAAGGACCTGCCCTCGGCAGAGCACACATGAAGGGAAGGGGAATTCAATAAGGTGCCACGTAAGAAGTTACCACACAAGTTAAGAGCCATGGTGTTGCAGGTGATATATTAGTTAACCAATCCTCTATCCATACTAACAGGAGTTTAGAAGAATGAGGGACGATCTGATTGAAACATAAGGATTCTGAGGGGGCTTGACAGGGTAGATGCGCATTAGTGGGCACAGTTTCAAAATAAGATGTTTCCTATTTAAGACAGATAAGGAGGAATTTATTCTGAAGGTTGTTAGTTTTTGGAATTCTCACTCCCAAAGAGCAGTGAAGGCTGGGTCATAGAATGTATTCAAGGCGGAGTTAGACAGATTTTTGATCTATAAAGGGTGTCAAGGGTTATGGGGAGCAGGCAGGAAAGTGGAGTTAAGGCCATATGCAAGATCAGTCATAGTCTTATTGAATGGCAGAGCAGACTTGAGGGCAAATGGCGTACTCCTGCTCCTATTTCTTATGATCCATGGACTCTCCCTCCCCGTGAGATCTCTGCACTCTTTCAATTCTGGTCTCCTGCATCTCTGATTTTCATTACTCCACCAGTGGCAGAAATGCTTTCAGTTGCATTGATCCAAGCTCTGTAATCCCCTCCCCAAGCCTCTCTTCCTTCTTTTAAGATGTTCCTTGAAAGCTACCTCTGATCAAGATTGTGGATAGATATATATATATATATATATATATATATGTGTGTGTGTGTGTGTGTGAAATTTATCTTGATATTGAAGTTTTGTCTCAAAATTTTTAATGCTTGATATTCATCTTGGGACATTTTATATTAAAGATGATATGTAAATACAAGTTATTGTGGATACTTGCATAATTATAAAACTTGGGCTTTCATCCAAGAAGACTATTCTTTAAAAATGAGAAGAGTTTTAAATGCTGCCAACTTTAGATGGGATTAGGTGCTTCTTTAGAAAACTCAAATGGCTGCTGCTGACAATGTGTCTGAGTTGGAGCCTCAGTAAGCTTTTGTTCTCGAATTATCACACTGTATAACTCAAGGTGTCAAAGGTCGGAACTTCCTGGGGAAAAACAGCCAAAAATTAAGTCTCTTCGAAAATGAAGATAATATCCAAGGTTTTCTTACTGTGCACTTTGTATCTTGTTTCTTTGCTCCTGTATGTTATTTCACTTGTAAATAAATCCAAGATAATTATAGACAGTATATACTGGGTCTGGTTACATTATTCTTTCTTCAAAAGCAAAACATGGTGGGTATCCCATGTATTCTCCTGTACAGAGTTTACTACAATTTGGGGTTAACTGTTAAACCATATAATCCATATAGAGCAGTGACTAAAGATTTCAATTCAAATCTACTTTTGGATACTGCAATATGAATTGTGAATTGACTATGAACTGCAAACATGAATCTAATGTTTTGGTTATAAAGTTCAAACTGTAACTATTGGTACAATCATGCTGCCAATTGCAACCCTTTGCTGGAGAAGGAACAATACCAAATTCCAGAAAACCTTAGAAAGCCTCTTCACTAGAAAGGATGCTGTCAATGTTACAGTAAAATGAGGACATAGCAGAGAAATTGAATACACAAAATAAAAGCAGGTACTGCGGATATAAAAGCAGATAGCCGCATACAAAGTGGGAAGATCACCCAGTCTGGAGGAATTGCTTCCCTCAGGAGCCTACGATGCAAGGGTGGAAATTACAGAGGCTCTGGCCACAATCTTCTAACCCTCCTTGCATATGCGAATGGTGCCTGAGGAATGGAGGATTGTAAATGCTACACCTTTGCTCAAAAAGAGGCTGGTAAACCCATCAGTGATGGGATAACTTCAAAACAATAAAAGAGATTAGAGAAGAGATTCTGTTCTGATGATGCTACCTTCAAAAACAGTTCCTCTGACATGTCCTCCTTCTTCCTTATCCGAGGTTTTCCACCCACGGTCGTTGACAGGGACCTCAACTGTGTCCAGCCCATCTCCCGCGCATCCGCCCTCACGCCTTCTCCTCCCTCCTAGAAACATGATAGGGTCCCCCTTGTCCTCACTTATCACCCCACCAGCCTCCGCATTCAAAGGATCATCCTCCGCCATTTCCGCCAACTCCAGCATGATGCCACCACCAAACACATCTTCCCTTCACCCCCCCCTGGCGGCATTCCGTAGGGATCGTTCCCTCCGGGATACCCTGGTCCACTCCTCCATCACCCCCTACTCCTCAACCCCCACCTATGGCACCTCCCCATGCCCACGCAAAAGATGCAACACCTGCCCCTTCACTTCCTCTCTCCTCACCGTCCAAGGGCCCAAACACTCCTTTCAAGTGAAGCAGCATTTCACTTGCATTTCCCCTAACTTAGTCTACTGCATTCGTTGCTCCCAATGCGGTCTCCTCTACATTGGAGAGACCAAACGTAAACTGGGCGACCGCTTTGCAGAACACCTGCGGTCTGTCCGCAAGAAAGACCCAAACCTCCCTGTCGCTTGCCATTTTAACACTCCACCCTGCTCTCTTGCCCACATGTCTGTCCTTGGCTTGTTGCATTGTTCCAGTAAAGTCCAACGCAAACTGGAGGAACAGCACCTCATCTTCCGACTAGGCACTTTACAGCCTTCCGGACTGAATATTGAATTCAACAACTTTAGATATTGAACTCCCTCCTCCATCCCCACCCCTTTCCGTTTCTTCCCCCTCCCTTTTGTTTTTTCCAATAATTTATATAGATTTTTCTTTTCCCACCTATTTCCATTATTTTTAAATCTATGCCTGTAATGCCGTCAGTCTTTCCACCCCACCCCCACTAGAGCTGTACCTTGAGTGTCCTGCCATCCATTCTTAATTAGCACATTCGTTTAGATAATATCACCACCTTCAACACCTCTTTGTTCCTTTGTCTGTGACATATTTTGATTATCTGCTCCTATCACTGCTTGCTTGTCCCTACAACCACCACCCCCCCCCAAAACTTCTCTCCCCCCACAGCCCCCCCCCACCTTAAACCAGCTTATATTTCACCCTTCTCCTAATATTACTCAGTTCTGTTGAAGAGTCATGAGGACTCGAAACGTCAACTCTTTTCTTCTCCGCCGATGCTGCCAGACCTGCTGAGTTTTTCCAGGTAATTCTGTTTTTGTTTTAGAGAAGCTGGAGTTATTCTCTTTAGAGGAAGATGGTTCAGGGGAGACTTGATAGCTGTTCAAAATCATGAAGGGTTCTGATTGAGTAAATAAGAAACCATTGCCAGTAGCAGAAGGGCCAGCAATCAGAAGACAGGTTTAATGTAATTCACAAAAGCGTGTAACATGGTGATCTGGAATGTACTGCCTGAAAGGATGGTGCAAGCAGATCCAATAATAGCTCTCAAATGGGAATTGGATACAAACTTGAAGGGCAAAACTCTGCAGAGGGAGTGGGACTTTCCAAGTACTGACACAGGCACAATGGGGTGAATGACCTTTGTGCTGTATAATTCTTTGATATTGGAACATCAATTTGACAAAGGATCAGACAAATGGCTATCAAGCCATTGCTATCAACTAAGTTTGTGTCAAGGGCCATAGTCTCTTAACAGCTCCCTCAAGGGCCACTCAGGAAAGATACACCATAGAATGCAGGGGCACAGTTCTGTGCCTGTGATTCCCCACAGAGAGAGGTTCTTATTTTGCAATCATGGCACTGTAGGGAATTACCAATTGGAACAGCACTACACTACACAACTGGAAAAATATAGTTCATATTTTAATTGAGCCCTTTCACTTGCAGTATGAAAAATGCAACAGCCTTTATAGTGCCCCATTGTGTTTTACAGTACTTGATAGTTAAATGAAAGAACAGTACTTAATCCCAGTTTAGGTAACATCCCACAGCAGGGTGGACAATGAAGAGGCTGAAAAGAAAACCATGGAAGAAATCTAAGGACCAGATGCACAAAGGAAATAGATCCAGGATATAATTATAAGTACCTCTGATGAGGCATTAACATTCTTCAGTAAAATTGCTATGTTCAAACAGTCACTTTGGAACTGTTTACTTTATAAGAAGTGCTCATTATTTTTAAAATAAAAATAAAGTATTCTTCAAAATGTACTGAAAAAGTAATGCATATTTGATAAAAATGCAACGATCTGGGTTAGGGTTGTAGTGAAAGCCCACTCAGTGAACTACTGTGATCTAATCAGTTCCTGATTAATGAACTGAAAGTGTCCTGACTGCTGTCTTTAACATTAAGTAAAATGAATGGCACAGTTTCAATATTGTTAACTTGTACATTCCCATATATGATGTCTAAAATATCACATTCAAAGGTCACATTTATGATTTGTGTGGGATATGGCAAGGTCCACAGTTGCAGTAACTGCTCCTTTGAGATTGGGTTTAATCAGTGAAAGAAAATTCACCTTGCTTCCAGTGGTTCTACGTTTTATCCAAGTTATCCATCTCAGTGGAAGCCAGAATAGGAAGTATTACATTCCCTTACACTAACATCCTTCACTTAGATCTAAAAAAAATTAAAAGTATGCTAATATATGGTATCCCAGATATATATAGAAATTATGTTTCATCTACATTATGCTAAATATTATACGACATCCAGTAATTCAGGTTTTATTGTTGTAAGTTGTCTAAAACTTAGCTGCATAGTCATATACATACTGAGGGAAACTCTCCTTTGGCAATCTCTCCTTTGCCTCCACTGGCCCTCTATCCAGCTCCACCTGTCCCACCCCCCTTAAACAGCTTATATTTCACCACATTTCTATTTCTCTTTAGTTCTGATGAAGAGTCATACGGACTCGAAACGTTAACTCTGTCTTCCTCTCCACAGATGCCGTCAGACCTGCTGAATTTTTCCAGCAATTTTTGTTTTTGTTTCAGATTTCCAGCATCCATAGTATTTTGCTTTTACATACTGAGGGCTTTTGTGTGAACATAAAGTAGCATGGCAAAAACAGGAAGAGAAATAGAGCCTTCCAGCTAATAGTTATCTGAAAACATCCATGACTTGCATCTAAAATTGGATTGTAAGGCTACACTTAAGAACATCAAGATAGCTCATTATTTATGCAGTATTGACCCTGGGAGTAATTCTGGTTTTGAATTAAAGGCAGCATAGGTTGAACAATTTTCCATCTTCTGTAAATTAACTCCAAGACTATGGGTAATCTGGAGTACTAAAGCGAGGAAGGTGAAGAGGGTTGGGTGCAATGACAGCCTTGTTTGACCCATCTTCACTGAGATAGGGTCTATGATAATTCCGCTGGTGAGGATCATGGCCTGCATGTCATCGTGGAGTAGGCAGAGGACGATGACAAATTTCTGAGGGCAGCCAAATTTGAGGAAGATACTCCGTAAGCCTTCACAGTTGAATGTCAAAGGTTTTCATGAGGTCAAAAAAGACCATGCAGAGCAGTTTGCGCTATAACTTTCATTTTTCTTGGATTTGCCACAGTGAAGATCATGTCTGGAGTGCCTCTCGATGCATGAAAACAACACTGGGGCCCTGGAAGGAACTCTTCAGCTGTTGGGAGGACGTAATTAAAGAGGATCCTTGCAATCAACTTCTCTGTGGCAGACAGCAGGGAGACTCCTTTGTAGTTACCGCAATCGAGCTTGTCTGTCTCTCTTCTTGAATATAGTCACGATCACAGCACCCTGAAATCCACCGACATGCATTCCCAGATGAGAGATGAGGGATTGTGCAGCTGTGTCAGGACTGTATCTCTGCTGTTTTTCAGAATTTCAGCAAGGATTGCATCTGCTCCAAAAACTGCTGTTTTTCAGCTGTCAAATGGTATTTTCAATTTTGCTCCAAACCCAGGTGGTGTCAAGACTGAGCCAGATGGGGCATTGAGGATTGGAATGAAGAGTGTTCAAGTTGAAGGCAGAGTCTTGGTTGAGTTCTTCACTTCAACTTCAGACATTGAGCCCCAATATGCCACAGATGACACTTGTGCACTCGCTCTGAAACACAGTTCCAGGTTATTGCCGACACCTTCTCCAAAACATAAGAAAATGGGCCTTTCACTAAACACATAGAAAACTAAGGTCCTCTCCAACTAGCTCCCACAGAACAACACCTCCCCCATCGATCAGGATCAGTGGTGAAATCCAAGAAAACGTGGACCATTTTCCATTTCTTGGGAGCCTACTCTCGACGAAGGAAGACATCGATGACAGAATTCTTCATTGCTTCCAATGTGCCAGCTCAGCCTGAGGAAAAGTATTTGAGAACCAGGATTTCAAACTTGAGACGAAGATCGTTTACTGGATAGCAGTGATCCTCATGCTCCTATGTGCTTCAGAGACTTCGCCTAAAGCAGGCACCTTAAAGCACTAGAGAAATACCAAAAGCAGTGCCTTCGCAAGATTCTCCAAATCGCCAAATGGTGGTAAGAAAGGTCATCTAACAGCAGTGTCCTCTCCCAAACCAACATGCCCAGCATTAAGGCATTAATTTCCCAAAGAGCTTTGTGGCAGGAGACTCCCAGGATAACAGCAGAAGCTCTTTCAGGTATGCTTTGAAAAAAATCCCTTAAAAAAAGTCAAACATCCCTGCCGACTCATTGGGGGCTCTGGCTTCCAACCAACCAAAATGGAGAAGGTTCAATAGGGAAGGCATTGAACACATCGCGAGACTTCATTGTGAACACGCAGAGGTGAAGTTGAGGCGTCGAAGAGAGCACACAAACCTCCAAACAACTCATCCACTCAACCATCTAAACACCACCTGCTCTGCATGTGGCAGTCTGCAGATCACGCATTGGACTTATCAGCCACCTCAGGACCCTGGGTGGAAGCAAGTCGTCCTTGATCTCAAGGGACTGCCTAAGAAGACTGACCTTATGCTATGGTTGGGGGATCACTCATTTCCCCCCTCCCCCCACGCAATTTTCCTGGCGTGTAGTTGGGTGAGGACAAGATTGGCTTTGGTTGTTATGCTCATGCACTCTACAATTAAATATTCACCATCTGGGCTTATATAAATAATGTCTACTTGAGCCAAGTACCAGTGGAATCAGTCTCCAGCAAGGCCTGAACCCTTTGACAATGAGGAAACAAAACTGAGGAAGATGAAAGATTTTCTTCTTCCAGTGTCACCATCAAGCTTCTGTTTAATAATTTGGGTTCTTATAAGATGTTAAAGGAAGAGGAGAAAGCATAAATACCTCTTGGGCTCAATTTTTTTTTCTGATTATCATAAAATTCCAGTGCCCTGCAGAGGCAAAAAGGAGTTATAGAAATGAAAATTGTTGGGAAGTGTGATATGCTGTTGTGGCAATAAATTGAGAGAATTCAATTAATTGAATTCAATTATAATGGCTGTTCTGAATACTTCCTCTTAGTGTGAAACGAAGTGTCTTAGTAAATCTTAATTAGTCTTGCTCATCAAGCACTTGCTTGGTCTTCTTTCAGGGAGATTCAATCCAACCCATAGGACACAAGGAAATGAGATTATTAGATAGCTGCAGTGCAAAACAACTCCTGCCAAAGAGGCTCAGACCACTTTACAAGAGAAGGTGTCTGCAGTAAAACAAAATTAGTAACTTTAAAAGTTCAGCACTTTTTAAACAGTTCAGTCCATAGTGTTCTCTTCCAAACCTAAAACTGGCATCTCATTTCCAACCTGGAAGCTCAGGTAGAATTTGTTGGCACTATAGTTTGAAAAGATTGCTTATTTCCAGCTAGATTTCAATCATGCAAACGAATAGGATATTGGGACTCAAACATCAAGCAATAGAAGCCAAGAACTGTCATGACACGGAGACAAATAGAATCAATAGCCATGTAAATATCGACTTTCCAATTGCCACTGCAAGCTATATGATTTAACATGTGGCACAATTGAAGCCAAGATTTGCCAGGTCACATCCAGCTAAAAGTCAAACAGATTAAGTTTCTTTTATCCCAAGGTAATGAAAAAGACTAAAATGACAGCAGTACGTTGTCAAATTCTTCCATGAATTCTTGATCGCAATATACTTTCAGAAAACTCCTCCCACGCTCTCTAGCCCAAAGATCCGATTGCATTCATTTTACATAATTCAAACAGTGTATACACCTTAGAAAGATCATAGAATCTTATGACCCTCAGATCAGAAGAAATAGGAGTGGGCCATTCAACCACTCGAGCCTGTTCCACCATTCAATATCATGACTGATCCAACTGTGCCTTTAACTTCACTTTCTTGCCTGTCCCCTATAACCCTAGACTCCCTTGATCAAAAATCTGTCTAACTCAGTCTTGAATGTATTCAATGACCTAGCCTCCAGTGCTTTCTGCAGAAGAGAATTCCAAAGACTAACGACCTTATGAGAAGAAATTCCTCCTCACCTTTGTCTTAAATGTGAGATCCCTTATTTTGAAACTAGTTCTAGATTTTCCCCATGAGGGGAAACATCCTCTCAGCATCTACCCTGTCAAGCCCCCTCAGAATCTCATGTTTCAATAAGGTCACCTTTCGTTCTTCTAAATTCCAATGGGCATAGACCCAACCTGCTCAACCTTTCCTCATAAAATAGCCCCTAATCCCAGGATCAGCCTAGTGAACCTTCTTTGAAGTGTTTTGAATGCAAGAATGTCCCTCCTTAAGTAAGGAAACCTAAACTGTACACAGTACACCAGGTGCAGTCTCACCAATGCCCTGGACAGTTGTAGCACAACTTCCCTGCTTTTATACTTTAGCCCCTTGCAATAAAGACCAATATTACATTTGCCTTCCTAATCACTTACTGTACTTGCATGCTGACTTTGTGATTCATGTACAAGGGCAACCAGATCACTCTGTGCTGCAGCATTCTGCAGTCGCTCTCCATTTAAATATTCTGCTTTTCTATTCTTCCTGTCAAAGTGGACAAACTTATATTTTTCCCACATTATAGTCTATCTGCCAAATTTATTGCCCACTCACTTAACCTATCTACCCCTTTGCATTCAATGAGCAGACTGGAGGTGATAGACTGAGAAATGTTGCTACTGTTGCGAAAGTATAATAATTCTCATAATATTATTATAGTTTATTGTAAAAGTAGGTTAATAGTGGGGTTTGGATAGTTTCTCTCTGTTTGGGGGGGATTTAATTGAATTGACAGCTGGTCTGGAGGCTTTGACTATGAGGCTATGCGTTAGGGAAGGTATTGTAAGATCTACCAGAAGTGTGAAAAGCCTCCAGTATTTGTGTGTCAAGCCTGCTGTCTACAGAAACCGAAGCTGGGAAAAGCCACTCTGAATTCTACTGTCTAGGGTTTTGTGTTGACATGCCTGAATCTGTTTAAATCTATTTGTTTTACCATTGCCTTAACAGTGCTATAACTGGAAGCCAGGTTAATTAGAGGTTTTAGGAGTGATTGTAGTAGTAATTTGTAGACCTATGTATGTGCTTGAAATCTTTTTTGTTAATAAATGTTTAATTTAGTTTTCTAAAAAATCTCAAGTCTTGGTGGGTTTATTTCTACTGAATTCAGAGCACACATCTCGAAATAAAATACCAATCGCAAAACCATTGTGACCGTGAGATCAAGCTATCTCTTTTGGGTTTGATTCACCTGGTGTACATCGTCTGCCGCGTCATAACACTACTCAGATGGGCCTGGGTGTCATGAATCACACAAAACTTGTACAAGCAATTCAGAAGTAAATTGTTCGCCATCCCTTTACAATACAGGGATTAGAGAATAAAGAAGTTTTACAGCAACTATACAGCACCTAGGGAAGACCACATCTCGAGTGTTGCGTACAGTTTTAGTCTCCCTACCGAAGGGAAGATACCTAACAGGGAGTGCAACAAACGTTCACAAGGCAGATTTCTGAGATGAGGAGATTCCCTTAAAGAACAGTCAAGTCGACTAGGCCCGTATTCCCTAGAATTTAGAAACATGAAACAAATTTAAGGGTCTTGACAGGGTAGGTGCTGGGAGGGCGTTTGCCCTTTCTGGGGAGTCTAGAACATAGGGTCACAGAATAAAGGGTTGCCCATTTAAGACTGAGATGAGGAAACATTTCTTCACTCAAAGGGTTGTGAATCTTTGCAATTCTCTACCACAGAGATGTGACTGTTCAGTCGACGACTATATTCAAGTCAGAGCAATACATGCATCGTGCAAGGAGGTGGAGTTGACATAAATTCAGTGATAATCTTAGTTAATGGTCAAGCAGGTTTGAATGACCTACTCCTCCTACTGTTTGTGTTATGTCCCAATTCTAGGGCAAAGTAATCCAGGAGAAAGATCAATTTGCCAAACCTACACATCCTTAAGGACACAACAAATAGATAGTGCATTTGGACATCCAGGTCCCACATAAAAGTCTAAGAGAAGGTAATCCAAGGTAGGAAATAGAACCAGACAAAAAGTTAAATTTGAAAAAAGGTTAATACTGTAGTATCACTCTAGTAATTGCATCAGAAAAGTTGTTTAGTGAAATACTGGGGTGAATGCTTAGATCTTTGTTTCTTAGCAATAACTAGTGTCCATTAAGAACCAGCTAAAACAAAAATGTTCACAAGGTAGTATCTGTTGCAGTGACATTTCATTAATGCAAAAATACAATTGCTGTGATGTTAGTTCTTAACGTTAATACAATAAAGTGAGTCACTAAAATGTTACGGTTTCATAAAAATTCTACTTAAGCATAGGATCCTTATTTTGCAACCATCTTATTTATCAAAGAATCCTAACCCGACAGAAAATTCACTTCACCCCACACTGCAAGGGCAGTTGAGATGCCTACGGGCACTGAACTAATGTCAGCATGCTACACTTACAAACCCTGACGATAGCGCGTGTCTAAGCCGCTGCTCCAGTCACATGACCAGCACTTTGTTCGAATCCAGTCAGAACAATTCACCATTCATAGGAATTAGACCTGCAGCTCACAGCAGGCCCATATTCATGTCGAAGGTTTGTTGCATGAATGACATTGCTCGTGATTCACAAAAACATACAAGCCATGACACACAAATTTCTCCGTTCTGATTTTGTCTCCAGCATTTTAAAAACCTCAAGGACAGGGCTTGCCAATGGGTCTCTATTTTTCTTAATCTGTATTTAAGGTGTTACCAATATTCCATTCTTTTCATTTTGACACCCCACCCTCCCTCTCCCCCTCCCCCGCTAAAACAACACTGGGCTCTTTGCTATTTTCTCTTGAAACAGCGCTGCAAATTTGATCCAGATAAACTAGCTGAGAGTACGTACAAAGTCTCCAGCGTGTAAAGGAACAAACAAGGACATGATTAACAAATGAACAATGATTCATTGAGTTTTTTTTTTAAACTGCATAATCACATATAAACTGTTAGGTACAGGGTATTTATACAATTGCGGCTTCTAAGTAATGCATGTTTGATTTACATTAAATTTAATCATTTATAGGCACTTCACAATTTATTCCTCACGTCCGTTACAATGATCAGACAACGCTATTTAGCCCATCGTGCCACGCCACCTTCTTCGGACAGCTCTTCAATTAGATCCATTTTCCTGCTTTTTCACCTGCAATTTTTCTTCTCTTCTAGTATTCATTCAATTCCTTTTTAAAAGTAATTATTGAATCTACTTCCACCACCTTTTCAGTGGGTCTCCAGGAATGACCTGGAGTCTCCAAGGATTGAAGAGCTCCAGGGCACTGCTGTGTGCAACCCTGGAGAAAAATTATCGGGACATGAAAAAAAGAAAATCTTTTTGTCATTTTCTTTGAATATTTCTCTTTACCAGATATAAAAATATTGAAGGTGGGAAAATGGGCTGCTGGTTGACAGTCTAGCATCGGCCAATTGGATACTGAGTCTTTTTGCTTTCCAGTTGGCATCGGAAGGCAATGCGTCACAAGGATAGATGCGTAGGCCGACAAATGACTAGAACGTGGGGCTAATCAAGCGATGACACCTCCACGAGTACGTTTAATCACAATTGCCAACCCTGCCTTTTTCAGGGAGTGCATGCCAGATCACAACTGTATAAAAAAAGTTTCCTTATGTCACTAAGATGAAAGCAAAATACTGTGGGATGCTGGATATCTAAAATGGAAACAGAGCTCTGAAGAAGAGTCATATGGACTCGAAGCGTTATCTCTGCTTCTCTCTCCATAGATGCTGCTAGGCCTGCTGAGTTTTGCCAGCATTTTTTGCTTTTATTTCCTTATGTCACCTTTGGTTCTTGTACCAATCACCCTAAATCTGTGCCCTTTACTTACTGATTTTCGGCACTGGAAAGTTTATCCTTATTTACTCTTATCAATACCATTCGCGATTTTGACACCTCAATCTCAAACCTTCTTGGAGCAGAGAAGGTTAAGAGAAGAAAACACCAGCTTCGCCAGCTAACTGAAATTCTGCGTCCCTGGTACCATTCCAGTATCTCTGCTGCACCTTCTCCAAGGCATTGAAACCTTTTGTACATCCTAGTGTGGTGCCCACAAATGAATACAATACTACAGCTGAGGCCTAACAAGTATTTGATAAAAACACAGAGGGAAAAAAAAGAGAAAAAAAAGGAAAAAAAATATAGAATTTTAGCTGGACATATTGGTGTGTTAATAACTTTCTTCAAAATTGTCCCTTCCCTTTGCTGACAACATTCTCCTCTCTCCAAAGCCTTAATGGGATATGGTTGCACAGGGCCATTCACCCTCCGATTGCCCTCACGATTAGCCATAATGCTGCTTGAATTCTGAGAATTCTGGGCTCGGGGGAGGATCAGTAAGACAATTGATTAGAGTAGAGTGGAGGAAGTCCATTCCTGTCCTCAAGTCCAAATGTTACCAATCCCTCACCGGAAGTACGCAATCAGATATGGGAGCCCAGCTCATTTTTCCATTCCCTTAACCCATGGGTGCTGAGGTCTTTTGTAGTATTTTTTTTAATCACCACTCTGCCCCTATAAGCTAACTCAGATATCCGGAATCAATCCTGGAGCCTTTCTGGCCTGTACGTCTTCACTATTGACACCATAAATCCAATGGCGCATTTACTCAATTTTATTTAAATTAAATCGCTGGATATTTAAACATCAAATTTAAATTTGATTCCAAAGTGCATTGAAGATTATTTTGCAAGTCAGCTACTATAATGATGGAAAAGCTGTCATTGGCTATTATATATGTTGGGCAGGTCACAATTCGTTTTCAAAGTCCCTTGAAAATTAGGGACATAGATTAAGAGGTCTACCTTTTAAGACAGATGAGGTTTTTTTTTTCTCAGGAGTCGTTAGTCTATGGAATTCTCTTCCCCGGAAAGTAGTGGAGGCTGGGTGTTTAAATTTATTCCAGGCCGAGTTAGATTTTTGATAGACAAGGGAGCCAAGGGTTATGGGGGGACAGACAGCAAGGTGGAGCTGAGGCCACAACCAGATCAGCCATGATCATATGCTCGAAGGGCTAAATGGCCTACTCCTGCTCTTAAGTCCCATGTCCGAATTCCCATTAAACTAGTCTCATGGAAAATCCAATTGGAAAAATGTCTGCCTTTACGCTGATTACCTACTAAGCCTCCATGTATCGGTTTTCCCAGGTTGAGTGAGCTTTGTTAATGTTCATAACACCAGACCTTACGAATAAACAGAGAAAATTGCTTTTTAGAAAAGAGAAGATCTTGCAAAAAGACACACATTTTTAACGATATGTAAATGGGATATTTTCAAACCTTAAATTGAGAACCATGTTCTCCGTTTAAATATCGGGGCTCTCTCATTTCTGAAAAGTCAGACTAGAAAATCGGGCAGCTGTTCTCAACAGAGCTAAATTTCCAATCACCCCAGTTAAGATATCACTCCAACTGTGATGCCTTAATCACTTTCCATCACCCACTCCTTCCCAAGCTTTCCCCCAAACACTGCCACCCCCACCCCCCCCCCACCCCCTCCACAGCAGACACCTCCTCCCCAACCCCACTGGAGGCACTCTTTTCCATCTGCTCGGAGGTGCTTTCTCCCATTCTTCTTACCACCTCATCATGTAATCTACCAACATCTCCCATTAAGCTGATTTTCTGATGACCTCCTTACACAAGCACTTTTTCTATTCTCTTCCACCCATTCTCTCCATTGCGATGGTTCCCACATCCACTTGGTATTCACTATGGGAGATTAACGAGTGCTTAAACTTTTATCATATGAGGTAGCTTTGACTATTTCGTGCAATTCTTTTTCATCCTATACACTAAAACCTTGTCACATGATTTTTGTGATGAACAGTAAACAGAAACTATATTTAATGTTACATTTCAGAATTATCATAGATACCACAGTAATCATGCACTTTTTAAAATGGAAGATGACTCCCACTTGTGTGGTAGCGGAACCTAGAAACCCAAGACACATATTTCTGCATTTTGTACTCTGAATGGCTCCTAAGACCATCAAGCTAACATTGATGTTAAGTTTGGTTTTGAGTGCAGCCAGTACACTCCAGTGGGCTGGTTGCCTGTGGCAAGTGATAATGGCATGAGAGAGCAGTCAGTGATGAGTGTGCCCTTTGCTTGTGATTTTGTGACATCAGTTGATGTGCAAGGGGTTCAGAGAACCAAAGATGCTGAACTATAGAGCACCCAGCTTTATAAAAAGTAAATGCAGTAAAATCCAAGGCATTGAGATCAGAAACCACATATTTCCAAGAATACATCCAAAGCTGCCAACACTAATCTCACATTGCAACAGGCAAAATCTCCCGTCAGGTTTCCACCTCAAGCACAGTATTGATATTAGCTTGTGTGACTGTGACAAAGGTAGACTAGTCCTCCTTGTCCTGTCTGCAGCCATTGATACAGCTGACCACACTATTCTCCTCCGTCTCTCCACCAACTGCATTCGCCTGGTTAAATTCTTGTCTAATTGCAGAACCATAGAAAAGTTACAGCACAGAAGGAGGTCATTCGGCCCATCTCGTCCATGCCAGCCCAAGGACACCCAGGTGCCCTTTCTAATCCCACCTTCCTGCACCCGGCCCATAGCCCTGCAGCTTACAACACTTTAGGTGCAGATCCAGGTACTTTTTAAAAGAGTTTAAAGTTTCTGCCTCTACCACCAACTTGGGCAGCGAATTCCAGACACCCACTACCCTCTGCGTAAAAAAGTTCTTCCTCATGTCCCCCCTACACCTTCTGGCACTTATTTTGGTTTTAGAATTCTCCACCAAGGGAAACAATTTTATCCTGTTTACTCTGTCCATTCCCCTCATAATTTTGTACACCTCAATCAAGTCACCTCTCAGCCTTCTTTGTTCTAAGGAAAATAACCCCAACCTATCCAATCTCTCTTCGTAGCTACACTTTTCTAACCCTGGCAACATTCTTGTCAACCTCCTCTGCACTCTCTCCAGGGCTATTACGTCCTTCCTGTAATGTGGTGACCAGAACCGCACACAATACTCCAGTTGTGGCCTCACCAGTGTTTTATACAATTCCAACATTACATCCTTACTTTTATATTCTATACCTCTGCCAATGAAGGAGAGCATTCCATATGCCTTCTTTACAACCTTGTCTACCTGAACTGCTGCCTTCAGGGACCTGTGTACTTGTAAGCCAAGATCTCACACTTCATCTGCCCCACTTATTATATTCCCATTTATTTTGTAATCCCTGTAACTGTTTGACCTCCCTAAATGTATGACCTCACACTTCTCTATGTTAAAATCCATCTGCCAATTTACCGCCCACTCCACCAAACCATCTATATCATTTTGGAGACTATGGCTATCCTCTACACTATCCACTGCTCGGCTAATCTTTGTTTTATCTACAAATTTTCCAATTGTGCCCCCCACTTTCACGTCCAAATCGTCAATATATAACACAAACAGCAAGGGTCCCAACACCAAGCCCTGTGGAACATCACTTGAGACAACTTTCCATTCACAAGGGCATCCATCAACCATTACCCTTTGTTTCCTGTTACAAAGCCAACCTTTTATCAAGTTTGCCACATTACCCTGAATCCCATGGGCTTTTACTTTCCTGACCAATTTGCCATGTGGGACCTTGTCAAATGCCTTGCTAAAATCAATGTACATAACATCCACTGCACTACCTTCATCAACCCCTCTTGTCACTACCTCAAAGAATTCAATCAAATTTGTGAGGCGAGACCTTCCTTTAACAAATCCATGCTGACCATCTCTGATTAGTCCATGCCTTTCCACATGACAGTTAATCCTATCTCTCAGGATCGATTCCACTAATTTGTTCACCACCAATGTAAGACTAACTGGCCTACAATTGTTTGGCATTTCTTTTGATCCCTTTTTAAACAATGGAACCATGTTTGCATTTCTCCAGTCCTCTGGTACCTCCCCTGGATCTAGTGAAGATTGGAAAATCATTCTCAGGGCATCTGCTATCTCCTCCCTGACTTCCTTCAGCAGCCTCGGAAACAATCCATCTGGCCCTGGTGACTTATCGACTTTCAAGGATTTCAACCCTTCGAGTACTTCCTTTCTCTTTATGACTATCCCGTCCAATATCTCGCAGTGTTCCTCCTGGACTACTATATCTACGTCCTCCCTTTCCTTTGTAAGCACGGAGACAAAATATTCATTCAAAACCCTTCCCACAGCCTCTGCATCTACACACCAGTTACCATCTTCATCTGAT
The DNA here is from genome assembly GCF_964194155.1 of Cetorhinus maximus. Classification (NCBI taxonomy): domain Eukaryota; kingdom Metazoa; phylum Chordata; class Chondrichthyes; order Lamniformes; family Cetorhinidae; genus Cetorhinus; species Cetorhinus maximus. Next base: position 136,368,112 of record NC_135887.1, read on the forward strand.
AGGTCCCACTTTTCCCTTAACTAACCTTTTAGCATTAATGTATTGGTAAAACATCTTTGGGTTATCTTTAACTTTACTTGCTAATCTTTTCTCAAGTCCTCTCTTTGATTTCCTTATTTACTTCGTCCCTGCACTTCCTATATTCATCTAGGCTATCTGCAGTGCTTAGTTCTTTGTGCCTATCGTACACTTTTTCTGTTTGATCTTCCCCTTTATTCCTCTGGACAACCAGTGGGGTCTAGATTTGGCAGTACCACTCTTATTTTTGTAGGGGACATGTCTACTTTGTACAATTAGGATCTCGCTTTTTAGTGCTTCCTACTGGTTTTCCACTGTTTTATCCTCCAGCAGTGCTGTCCAGTCCACCTCAGCCAAATCCCTTCTCATTTCTGCAAAATTTGCCTTCCCCCAGTTCAAGACTTTTACTCCTGCCTTATCTATTCTTGTATCTATTCTTATCTAATTGTAAAAGTATCATTTGCAATGGCAAGCTGCACCATTACCTCGTGTCTCCCAAGGATCTTAGCTCAACTCTTCTGAGATGACTGATAATTCCAATCTGCGATCTGTAAACTATGCCACATGTGGGGCAGGTGCTGCTTCAAGGGTGGGGTACATGAGTTGTTTGTAGGTTTGTGCACTCTCTCCAATGCCTCGAGATCCCCTCTGCATGTTCCTGATGAAGTCACTGTGTGCTTGGTGCCTTTCTGAGTGAACCTTCTCCATCTTGCCCAGTCACAAGCCAGGGTCTCCCCAGAGTTGGTGGGAATGTTTGAGCTCTTCAGGGATGCTCCGAGGACATCCCTAAAGCATTTTCATTGTCCTGGAAGCCTCCTGCCACGACCAAGCTCAGAGTCGAGCTTCTCAATGCTGGGCATGTTGGCTTGGGAGAAGACGGTTGAAGAGTCCTTGTTGCCACTGGATTTACAGGATCTTGCAAAGGTACTGCCGTTGGTACTTTTCCAGTGCTTTGAGGTGCCTGCTGTAGGCTGTCCAAGTCTCCAAAGCATACAAGAACACAGGGAATCACTGCTGTCCAGTAAGCCATGGCCTGAGTTTGAGATCCTGGTCCTCAAATACAACAGAGTGCATCCTCTTCAAATTTGGCTGACCTCATAAATTTGTCTCTCCCATACGCCTATTCCATGCTAACATGCAAGCTGTGATCCTCACCAACAGAACCATCGCAGTCAAGACTCAGTGAAGACTGGGGTCAAACAAGGCTGTGTGTCAACACTGCACCTCACCTCCTGCAAACTATCCATTGGCATGGAAATAATTTAAAGAACAGACAGGAAACTGTTTAACCTACACCGCCTTTAATTCAAAACCAAAAATCACTCCAACGTCAGTCATTGAGCTCCAGAATGCATTTGACGTTGGTTCGTGTGCTCACTCAGAAACTGAGCTCCAGGTCACTGTCGACTCCTTCTCTGAAGATGAGAAAATGGGCCTTTCATTAAACACCTAGAAAAGAAAGATTTCCTTCCAACCAGATCCCACAACTCAACACTCCACCCCACCAATAGAGCAAGATCCTAAAATGAGTGGACCATTTTCCATATCTTGAGAACCGCCTCTCGATGAAGTCAGACATAGACAACAAAATTAATCATCGCCTCCACTGTACTAGCTCAGACTTCAGTTGACTGAGGAAATTTGAGGACCCATATTTGCATGCTGCTCCTCAGCAACCTCAATGGAAAACACAGCATTAGTTTTCCCATGTACACTGGAAACACCCAGTTTTACCTCACCATCACCTCTCTCTCAACTTTCCTCCACTGTTGATAAATTATCAGGCTGCTTATCGAACATTCAGCACTGGATAAGCAATTTCCTCCAATTAAATAATAGGAAGGCTGAAGCCATTGTTTTTGGTCCCTGTTCTGAACTCCATTCCCCAACTGCAGACTCCATCTCTCTGTCTGGCTGCAGTCAAAGACTAAACTATACAGTTTGCAACCTTGGTGTAATTTGACCCCGAGATGAGCTCCACCCACATATGTGCGCTTATACTGTCTATTTTTACCTCTAACATTGCCCTGCTTCACCCCTGCCTCAGGTCATCTGCCGCTAAGACCCTCATTCATTGTTACCTTTAGACTTGACTGTTCCAAAGTACTTCTGGCTGGCGTCAAACATTCTACCCTCAGTAAACTTGGGGTCATCCAAAACCTAATTGCATGTGTTCCTAATCATACCAATTCCTGATCGCCCATCACCCCTTTGATCTCTGACCTACACTGGCTCCTGGTCAAGTGATGCCTCGATTTTAAAAATTCTCATTCTTGTTTTCAAATGTCTCCATGGCCTCATCTTTCCCCACCTACAATCACCTCCAGCCCCACAACCCTCCAAAATGTCTGGGCTCATGAAACCCTGGCCCCTTGAGCATCCCCAATTTTAATTGCTCTACCATTGTCAGCTGTATCTTCCATTGTCAGCTAAGCCCCAAACTCTTGGATTCCCTCCAGAACCCTCCCCAACTCTCCTTCCACCTTTAACATGCTCCTTAAAACCTACATCTTTGATAAAGCTTTTGGCCATCTGCCCTAATATCACCTTATCTGGCTCGGTGTCTAATTTTGCTTTCTAACACTCCTGTGAAATGAGATGGGACGTTTTATTATATTAAAGACACTATATAAATAAGATGGTTTTGCAGGAGCCTACCAGTGTAGTCTAATGATCTGTCAACCTGCTTCAAAACCAGCATTACACCAAGTTCCAGAATGCTGCTTTGTCTGTTTTCCAAAGATGACTGATTTCCCACACTCCAAATCAATGAACATTAAGAACTTTAGAACTGCTCATAAACTATTTAACATTCCCCATATAAAATAAGACTATTAAAAGCCAGCTACATTCTTGAAATGAACAGACAGTATGGGTTTTGCAACAAAAATTCAGTGGTTTATGAAAAATAAGTAGAGAGATTGTACAACTTGCGTGTCAAAAGTATAGATAATAGTTTGTTTTCTGTAACCCACTGCCCCCTAGTGTACATTCTATTTAAACCAGAGAGTTCTATTGTACCTTATTTTCTTAAAAAAACCTTCAATTTTGCACAAACTTTGGTTGCAGAGCACTGCAGAGTGTTGTACGAGGCCATATTAACTGACCCATCTGAAATTACCAGAGAGGAAAATCTTCAATTTAAAGTATCTATTTTTTAAATAAAGCACGTTGAACATGTACAATTTAAAGGCTTGTACTGTATTAATTGTTTGAAAGGCAGGGTCATAGAATATTTAAGACTGATTTAGATAGATTCTTGATTGAGAAGGGAGTCAAAGCTAATAGAGGATAGGAAGGAAAGTGGAGCTGAGGCCACAATCAGGTCAGCCATGATCTTACTGAATGGCGGAGCAGGCTTGAGGGGCTGAATGGCCTCCTCCTGCTCCTAATTTGTATGCTCATAAATATATTAATTGTAAATATAAAGCAGAAAGCTTACTTTAAAGAGAACTGCTGGAGACACCCAGGGTTACACCCATCTTTATACATCTTGTTTGACGTTTGTAAAAATCTGTCCTTGGAATATTTCCTTAACCTCCAATACATATGCTGCTTGTTCCAGAATTCAATTTTGCAACTCTGGGTAGCTTGGGGCGGGGAAGTAGGGGGTGGCGCGCCATTACCAATATTTTTGCTCAAAACCATTACGCACTTACACATTTCCCAAGTATGTCTCAATTACTGTAGATTGTTGAATATTGCATTAAAAGTTCAAAATATATTTAAATTATTCTACTTCGAAAACATCATGAGCATAATTGTGAACTGAATGGACCAGTATGCTGTCTTTTCACGTCTGGAGGCCTGGGTTAAAATCCTGCTCAAAAGATGGGGTAAAAGTTTCTAATCCCTACCAGCTGCAGGGGTTATATTATAAATGTATTTGAGCAGTAGCTGAAGTTCCTAGTGGGCACAGGTCCAAACTAAGAAAAATTCAGCATAATCTGGTTACTTTTAAGGTTAGGGTTAATGCATTTTCTGGTGCAGGGTAGGTATAGGTTCCTCTGCAGCCAACGATGCTGTACTTGGTCAACACCAAGAACAGGATGCCCAGTATAGGAAAGTGGTTCATTCCAAACACTAACACTCACTTTGAGGAAGGTAAAATATTTACCAAAACAGAATAAGTGTTGACACTAGAAATCTTAACTGGTCACCCTACAGCTCAAGGGTGTGCAGGCTGACAGGGAATGGATGACTGCCAGTCAAGCAGGACCAGGCAGGTAGTGCGGGAATCCCCCAAGTGCACCTTGCTCTCCAACCACTATTCAACTGGGGGCAGAGGAACCAATTTTGGGGAAGTTGGGAGCTTCACAAGATGGACAGGTTGCACCTCAACAGGGATGGGACCAGTATCTTGGCAGGAAAGTTTGCTAGTGCTGTTGGAGAGAGTTTAAACAGTTTAGCAGCAAGGTGGGAATCTGAGTGTAGATTCAGAAGGAAGGAAAGTGAAACTGGAAACAGAAAGAAGAATAAATGGTAGGTTTCTGAGTAGTGTAGAGGAACAGAGACACCCTGGAGTACATGCCCACAGGTCTCTGAAGGTCACAGTACAGGTAGGTAAGATGGGCCACTAGGCATACAGGATGCTTTCCTTTATTGGCCAAAGCCTAAAGTTTAAGAGCAGGGAGGTTCTGGTCAAACTGCATAAAACACGAGTGAGGTCACAGCTAGAGTGTTACATACAGTTCGAGTCATCGCACCACAGGAAAGATGTGATCACACAAGAGAAGATACAGAGGAGGTTTATGAGGACATTGCCAAGAATGGAGAACTTCAGCTATGAGTAAAGACTGGATAGGCAACGGTTGTTTTCTTCAGAACAGAGGCAGCTCAGAGGAACTTGAATTAAGGAGCATAAAATTATGAGGAGCCTAGATAAAGTGGATAGGGAGGGCCTATTTCAGCAGAGGTCAATAAGCAGGGATACAGATTTAAAATAACTGGTAGAAGTATTATGAGAGGAGTTGAGTAATTTTTCACCCAGAGGATGGTGGGGGTCTGGAACTCTGTCTAAAAGGAGTGAGGAGTGAAACCCTCATTTCATTTTTTTTTAAATTAGGAGATTAACTTAAGGTGCCAGAACCTACACGGCTACGGACTGTTACAAAACATGAACTTAACATGTTCCAGGTGGAGGCCAAGGACTCCAATTCACAGCAGATCCAAGAGTTCTAGCGTATGCGCAGAACCCGGCAGGGTGGCAGGCTGCATACATCCCATTTTAGTTTTTTCCTCTTTTTTTTGTTTGCAGCTAAAGGTTCAGCCATCTGGGGTATCAGTAGGGTGCCCGGGTGGCAAGAAAACAGCAATCACGGGGCCCAATATGATGCCATAAAAAGGGAGGGCTGCATGATAGAAAGAGGACTCAGGTGATCGAGAGGAGGAGGAACAACCGGGGGCGGACCCAAAGAGAGAGAGACACTACCAGGTAAGGAATCAGTGGGAGCAGGTCACCAGTAGGAACCACCAGGGAGAGAAACCACTGGGAGGGGAGCAATGGGAGAGGTTCCAGCAACGTGAGAGATGCTGTGTGCTGCCTACATCAGGCAGGGCTCAGAAAAGCACTGGAGAGCTGAAAAGGCAGCGTAAGATTGCTGACTCCATGCTGCAGGTTGTTGGTGCAAAGTTAACACTTTGGAGCTGTGGTGTTCTGCTTGACATGGTGAAAGAGCTGGAGTTATGCCCGTGAGTCGGTGCTGGAGTGCAGCCTTGGTAAGCCAGTGGAACAGAGTCTCAGGTGAAGAGCAACTTTTGACGGAATTCGGAGGCTAGATCTTCAAAAGTGAAGACTTGATCTTCAAAAGTGAAGACTTGAAATCCCTTGAGAGGGAGACAGTTTCATAGAGATTGTGTAGCTCACCGTGGACACTGCCGCCTGGGTGTGCTGCTGAGAAATCCGTGGGATGAGTCTTGGTCACATCTGCCATTCATTGTGCCGTGTGGTGTGTACATATTAGTATTACCACAATTACTTCTAATGCCCTTTAATGCACATAATTGAGATCCTGTTCTATGATAATCTTTAAGTACTCAGATTCTCACTTTACATTTCACTAATCACTGTATCCCAATAAAGCTTTCATAATAAAATTACACATTTGTTCTTCTAAATAGCCTGTTACCTCCAATAACATCTCAGCTTGACTGAGAAATCTTTAGCAGCTGTGATCTGCTGAGCACATTCACCCTGAGCCATCACTGGGTTGTCTGGTGCCTTCGCTGAAAGCTTGAGTAACATGACCAAGACAACTTAGTCAGAATTCATATTCAATCTTTTGCCAAACTGCTCATGTTTTCTCAGAGTTGCCTCCATTGCTTCTGAAAGTGAAGGTGAGAATGACTGCCTCTGACATCAAGGCAGCATTTGACTGAGTGTGGCATCAAGGAGCCCTAGCAAAACTGAAGTCAATGTGAATCAGGGGGAAAACTCTCTGCTGGTTGGAGTCAAACCTAGCACAAAGGAAGATAGTTGTGGTTGTTGGAGGTCAGTCATTTCAGCTCCAGGACATCACTGCAGGAGTTCCTCAGGGTAGTGTCCTCAGCCCAACCATCTTCAGCTGCTTCATCAATGACCTTCCTTCCATCATAAGGTCAGAAGTGGGGACGTTCACTGATCATTGCACAATGTTCAGCACCATTCGCAACTCCTCAGTTACTGAAGCAGTCCATGTCCAAATGTAGCAAGGCCTGGACAATATCCAGGCTTGGGCTGACAAGTGGCAAGTAACATTCGTGCCTCACGAGTGTCAGGCAATGACCATCTCCAACACGTGAGATTCCAACAACAGAGAATCCAACCATCACCACTTGATGTTCAACGGCATTACCATCACTGAATCCCCACTATCAACATCTTGGGGGTTACCATTGACCAGACACTGACCTGGACTACCATATAAATACTGTAGCTACAAGACCAGGTCAGAGGCTAGGAATCCGGCAACAAGTAACTCACCTCCCAATTCCCCAAAGACCCCCCACCATCTACAAGGCACAAGTCAGGAGTGGGATGGAATACTCCCCACTTGTCTGGATGATTGCAGCTCTCACAACACTCAAGAAGCTTGACATCATCCAGGGCAAAGCAGCCCACTTGATTGGCACCACATCCACAAACAAACATTCACTCCTTCCACCACCGACGCACAGTCGCAGCAGTATGTACTATCTAAAAGATGTACTGCAGGAATTCACCAAGGCTCCTTAGACAGCACCTTCCAAACCCACAAACACCACCATCTAGAAAGACAAGGGCAGCAGATAGATGGGAATACAACCAACTGGAAGTTCCCCTCCAAGTCACTCACCATCCTGGCTTGGAAATATATCGCCGCTCCTTCACTGTTGCTGGGTCAAAATCCAGGAACTCCCTTCCTAATAGCACTGTGGGTGTACCTACACCACATGGACTGCAGTGGTTCAAGAAGGTAGCTCACCACCACCTTCTCAAGGGCAACTAGGGATGGGCAATAAATGCTGGCCCAGCCAGTAAACCCACTTCCCATGAATGAATAAAAGAAAAGCTCAACACCATATGGATAAATCAGTCTGCTTGATCAGTACCACAGTCACCACTTAAACATTCACTCCCAGCACACTGTGACATCATTGTGTACCATTTACAAGACGCACTCCCAGGTTCTCCACCAAGCCACACACCCTCCTGACTTGGAAACCTAATCATTTCACTGTCACTGGGTCAAAACCTGGGAATTCCCTGCCTAATAGCACTGCAGATGCATCTACACCATATGGATTCCAGAAGCATAAGGCAGCAGCGCACCAACACCTGCTCAAGGGCAACTAGGGATAGGCAACAAACTCCGGCCTTTCCAGCAACACACACATCCCATAAATAAATTTTTTAAATGTAGAATTGTATTGCACCTTTCATTTCAGTTCGTGCCGCAGAACTGCCAATTAGGTAGTTTTGGCACATAGTCACTGTTGTAATGAAGGAAATTAATGTTAGTATTTGAATCTTGAGAAATTAGGGGTAAAAAAAGACCTTTTCAAGTGCCTGACATTCTGTCTGGCAAAAATATTTGCCTATGTCACAAATGAACAAGTGGATCGGACCTTCACTTAGAGTGGGGCTTGAATCGATAACCTGACTTGGGAGAAAGCACAACTAACTAAGCAGAGGTACTGCAGAAAACAGCCGTACACTGAATGATATCCATAAACTAAAGCCACAGAACAGTTAAATGAGCAACTTTTATTTGCTCCCTCACCATTGTTAGTGACTACCAATCAACATCTCCAGTCCAGAAAATTAACAATTACAAGTGTGGAGTCTCAATCCTTCAGGTAAAGAATTATTCTGGCTATTCAAAATGTCAAATTTAAGTTTTAATTTTCTTACTTTGCCTTTTGTTCCCTTCATCCAATCTTTCCTTCCCTCTGCCTCTCTTTCTCTACCTGATTTGACATCTATTTCACCAACTCTTATTCACCCTTCTTCTCAATCTTTAAATCTAATTGGTTAAACAGATGCGCAAATGTAGAGAATACAGCATATTAGATTGAAATTACACATAAATCACTGCTTCACCTGAAAGGCCAAATGCAAATTAAGTGACCGTTTTGCAGAATACCTCTGTTCAATCCACAAGCATAACCACAGGCTTCCAATAGTCTACCATTTTAATTCTCCATCTTGCTCCAACTGACTCTGTCCTTGGCCAACTGCAGTGTTACAATGAAGTTCAACGCAAGCTCAAGGGACAGCACTTCATCTTTTGATAAAGCTAGGGGCTGCCAAACTTTGGGTTGCACACCCCCCACGATGGGGTCCCAGGAGTTACACTGAGGTCATAAGTTCTCCCTGCTCTGAGACAGCAATGGAAACTGGGGAGAAGAGATTCTGGTAAGAGACTCCTTGACTCACTGGATCCCTGTCACCAAATAGCAAGGGCAACTGGTGAGTCCAAAGTACCCTTTAACCTTAGGAGCGAGTGCTGAGAGGGCCTAGGATACTTGTGCGCTGACTTGGCACATGCAGAGGTCAACAAGTGTAACTCAGTCATTGATTGCACACAGAGTGCGGACCTGGGTGAGAAGGGCAGCAGCGGCAGGAGAAAAACCGGCAGCAGAGAACCCCTTCAACCTGTTTCTACCCGTCAGAGACGAAGTGTGACATCAAAGGAGAACAGGTAGGTGATTGATGGGTGTCTCTTCCATGTCTCTTTTGATTGGCCAAATGGTTTAAATAAAAGTTGTTCATTTAACTGTTCTGTGGCTTTAGCATATGGATATCATTCGGTGTACAGCTGTTTTCTGCAGCAGCTCGCCTTAGTTGGTTATGCTTTCTCCTCCCAAGCTAGAAGGTTATTACAGCTGAAGAGTACAGTTAAGAAATTAATTTGTAAAATATTTAAAATCCAAATTAATCAATTAAATAGAATAGAGATGGCTGGGCAGGCAATGTGTTGCAGCTGTAGTATGTGGGAGCTGGTAGATGCCGGTGTGATCCACGGTGACCACATCTGCAGCAAGCGTCGGTTGCTCGAGGAGCTTCGGCTCAGAGTTGATGAGCCGGAGTCTGAGCTGCGGACATTGCGACACATCGGGGAGAGGGAAGAGCTACCTGGACACTGTTTCAGGAGACAGTCACACCCCTGAGATTAATTACATCAAATTTGGACCGTGGTCAGGGACAGGAGGGTGTGACTGTGAGTGAGGCAGGTGTGGGGATCCAGGATTTAACCTTGGAGGAGCCTCAGCCAGTGCCCTTGTCAAATAGGTATGAGGTTCTTGCTCCTGGTGTGGACAAGGGTACGGACTGCAGGCAGGATGAGAGAACTGACCACAACACCATGGTACAGTGCGCCATTCAAGTGGGGGGAGGAAAAAGAAATATAGTAGTAATAGGGAATAGTATAGTTAGGGGAATAGATACTGTTCTCTGCAGCAAAGACAGAGCCCCGAAGGCTGTGTTGCCTGACTGGTACCAAGGTTAAGGACATCTCTTTAGGTTGGAACAGAGCTTGGAGTGGGAGGGGAATGATCCAGTTGTCGTGGTCCACGTAGGTACCAGCGACATAGGTAGGACTAGGAAAGAGGTTCTGCTGAGGGACTATGAGTAGCTTGGGGCTAAATTAAAAAGCAGAACCACAAAGATAATAATCTCTGGATTATTACCTGTGCCATGTGCAAACTGGCGTAGGGTAAATAAGATTAGAAAGATAAATGAATGGTACAAAGACTGATGTGGGAGAAAAGGATTTTGATTCATGGGGCACTGGCACCAGTACTGGGGAAGGAGAGAGCTGTTCTGTTGGGATGAGCTTCATTTGAACCATGCTGGGACCAGTGTCCTGGTGAATCATATAACTAGAGTTGTAGATAGGACTGTAAATTAATTTGGGAGGGGGGGGTTAATCGAAGGGAAGTTTAAAAAATAAAAAAGGAAACAAGAGCGCAGAGGTGCAGGGTAGTGAAGAGGTGAACGATAATCCAAGTATGACAGGAAGGGGCAGAAAATATAAGCAGAAGGGAGAGCAGAGAAATTAGAACCAGAATGAGTAATAATGGTAAAAAGTCAAAGCTTAAGGCTCTTTGTCTGAATGCACACAGCATTTGTAACAAGATAGATGAGTTGACCGCACAATAGAAATAAATGAATTTGACTTGATAGCTAATGCAGAGACATGGTTGCAGGGTGACCAAGGCTGGGACCTCAATATTGACGGGTATCCGACATCCCGGAAAAATAGGCAAAAAGGAAAAGGAGGCGGGGTAGCTTTGTTAATAAAGGAAGACATCAGTGCGGAGGTGAGTAGTGATAAAGGTGCAATAGATCATGATGTTCAATCAGTTTGGGTGGAAATGAGGAATAGTGAGGGGAAGTAGTCACGGGTGGGAGCTGTCTATAGGACCCCAAAGAGTTGCCTCACTCTAGGACAAAGTATAAATCAGGAAATAATGGAGGTGTGTAAGAAGGGCGCTACAATTGTCATGCGTGATTTTAATCTGCATATTGACTGGACAAATCAGGTTGGCAGGGGTAACATGGAAGACAAATTTGTAGAGTGCATCAGGGATTGTTTCACAGAGCGATACATTGCAGAACCTACCCGGGAACAGGCTATTTTAGATCTAGTAATGTGTAATGAAGTGGAATTAATAAGAGGTATCGTAGTTAAGGATCCTCTGGGGGGTAGTGATCACAACGTGGTAGGATTTCAAATTCAGTTTGAGGATCAGCAACTTGGGTCTCAAACCAGTGTCTTCAACTTAAATAAGGACAATTCCAGAGGTATGAAGAAAGAGTTGTCTAAAGTGGGCTGGGAAAATAGACTAAGGAGAAGGTCAGTGGATGAGCAGTGGCAGACATTTAAGCAAATATTTCATAACGCTCAGCAGAAATTTATACCGGTCAAAAAGAAGGACTTGATGAGAAAGATGAACCACCCGTGGTTAACAAAGGTAGTCAAGGAGAGTATTCAATTAAAAACTAAGACATACAAAGCAGCAAAAATTAGTGGTAGGCCAGAGGATTGGGAATTTTTTTAGGAACCAGCAGCGGATGACTAAAAAGCTAATAAAGAGGGAGAAAATTGTCATGAAAGTAAATTGATAAGAAATATAAAAACAAGCAGCAAGAGCTTCTACGGGTATATCAGAAGAAAGAGAGAGTGGCTAAAGTAAGCGTGGGGCCCTTGGAGGATGCAACTGGAGAACTGATAACAGGGAAATGGCAGATAATTTAAACCAATATTTTGCATTGGTCTTCACAGTGGAGAACACTATAAACATCCCAAAGATATTAGATAAGCAAGAAGCTTATAGGAGGAAAGATCTTGTAACAGTCAATATCACGAGGGACAAAGTATTTGACAAACTAATGGGACTAAAGGCAGACAAGTCACCAGGACCTGATGGCCTGCACCCAAGGGTATTAAAGGAAGTGGCTGCAGAGATAGTGGAGGCATTGGTTGAAATATTCCAGAACTCACTAGTTTCCAGGAGATTCCCAGCGGATTGGAAAACCACTAATGTGACGCCCCTGTTCAAGGAAGGGAGACAAAAAGCAGGGAACTATCGGCCTAACATCTGTCGCTGGGAAAATGCTAAAGTCCATTATTAATAAAGAAATAGCAGGACATTTAGAAAAGCTTAACGCAATCAAACAGAGTCAACATGGTTTTGTGAAAGGGAAATCATGTTTGACAAATTTGCTAGAGTTCTTTGAGGATATAAGAAGCAGGGTTGATAAAGGAAAACCGGTAGATGTAGTGCATTTGGATTTCCAGGAAGTATTCGATAAGGTGCCACATAAAAGGTTATTGCACAAGATAGGAGCTCACAGTATTGGGTAATGTATTTGCATGGACTGAGGATTGGTTAACACACAGAAGACAGTTGGGATTAATGGGTCTTTTTCAGGTTGGAAAGACATAATTAGTGGAGTGCCACAAGGATCAGTCCTAGGGCCTCAATTATTTATTATCTATATTAATGACTTGGAGGAGGGGGCAGAGTGTAACGTATCCCAATTTGCTGATGATACAAAAATAGGTGGGAGGGCATGTTGTGATGAGGACACAAGGAATCTGCAAGGGGATATAGGTAGGTTTAGTGAGTGGGCGAAAACTTGGCAGGTGGAATATAATGTAGGAAAGTGTGAGGTCATGCACTTTGGTAGGAAGAATCAATAGGCAGACTATTACTTAAACGGAGAGAGTGCAGCACAGAGGGATCTGGGTGTTCTTGTGTATGAAACACAAAATTAGCATGCAGGTACAGCAAGTAATTAAGAAAGCAACTGGAATTTTGGCCTGTATTGCTAGGGGGTTGGAGTTTAAAAATAGGGAAGTCTTGTTACAACTGTACAGGGTGTTGGTGAGGCCGTACCCAGAGTACTGTATTTTGGTCCCCGTATTTAAGAAAGGATATACTGGCATTGGAGACAGTTCAGGAGAGATTTACAAGGCTGATTCCTGAGATGAAGGGGTTGACTTATCAACAACGACTAAACAGGTTCGACCTTTATTCATTGGAGTTTAGAAGAATGAGGGGTGATCATATTGAAACGCACAAGATTCTGAGGGGGCTTGACAGGGTAGATGTTGAGAAGATGTTTCCACTAGTGGGGAAATCTCGAACTGGGGCACTTGCTTACAGAATAAGGGGACACTCATTTAAAACTGAGTTGCGAAGGAATTTCTTCCCTCAGAGGGTAGTGAATGTCTGGAATTCTCTACCCCAAAGAATTGTGGAGGCTAGATCAATGAAAGTATTTAAAGAGGAGGTAGATAGGTTTTTGAAATATCAGGCAGTTGAGGACTATGAAGAGCTGGCACGAAAGAGGAGTTGAGGCCTGGGGCAGACCAGTCATGATCTTATTGAATGGCGGGGCAAGCTTGAGAGGCCGAATGAGAAACGACAGAATGCTGCAGTATATAAGATTTGGGTGTCCTTGTACACGAAAAACAAAAAGCTAGCATGCAGTACAGTAAGTGATAAGGAAATCAAATGGAATATTGGCCTTTATTGCAAGAGGACCAGAGTATATATAAAATGGTGAGATCATACCTAGCGTACTGCCTACAGTTTTGATCTCCTTACCTAAGGAGGGATAGACTTGCGTTGGAGGCAGTTCAGGTCGATTCATGAGATGAAGCATTGTCTTATGAAAGTTGAGTAGGTTGGGCCTATGCTCATTTGAGTTTAGAAGAATGAGAGGTGACCTTAGTGAAATATACAAGATCCTGAGGGAGCTTGACATGGTAAATGCCGGGAGAATAGAGAACATATCCCTCATAGGGGGATCTAGAACTAGGGAACATAGTCTTATGTTAAGGCGCTGCCCCTTTAGGACAAATGAGGATTTTTTTTATTTCAAAGGGCCACAAATCTCTGGAATTCTCTACCCCAGAGAGCAGTGAAGGCTGAGTCATTGAATATATTCAAATCTGAAAGAGACAGATTCTTGAACTTCTGCGGTATTCAGGGGTTATGGGGAACAGGTAAGAAAGTGGAATTCAGGCCAAGATCAGATTAGCCATGATCTTATTGAATGGCAGTACAGGCTCAAGGAGCTAAATGGCCTCCTCCTGCTCTTAATTCTTATGTTCTTAATTACTGCCAAGCAACCTCTCTAACAATGGAGACTCATACCTTCAGTTAATTATTGCGGATTTTTTTAAAAATTAAAACATATTCTTTGTTTCTCATCTCTCCCTCTATCCCATCTTTCGTTCCTGTTTATTTCACTTTTTGTATGTGATTTGCCATTGAATTAAATGTTCAAACTCATACTTCCTAGTTCAGATTGTGTGACGGATTCTTCAATTTGATTGGTTAAGACGACAAAACAGCCTGGATCCTTCAATCAGCAGCAATGCAGAGACATTAAACGTTGACTGCATTTAGAACCGACAATGCAAATGGTGGCATGGCGCAACCCTGATGAAGCCACGGCCCCTCTGATGTGAGGAGCCCAAGACACACCCCTGGAGATTTGACCTCAACTCCATTACAGGCAAGTGGTTTTTAACGATGTCCATTTTTTATTTGATCTATTTTCAATCTCATTTCTCTCCCGGCACCATTACCCACGCCCTCTGACCCTGGCTCTGCTCCCAGCAGGATCAGCAGCGTCGGCTCCCACAGAGCCCATTCAGGTGCACCACAACTTCCGGATTCAAGCATGAGTGGGCCTCCAAGATGTTGCAGTGCCATCGCAGCCGCCAATCGTAGTGAACTTCTCAGCGTTCGCCACTATTGGGACTGCAAGATTCAGCCATTTTTGCTTGTTCTGCTCACACTGGTCTCAGGTCTCCTGTAAAGAGCACCATGTCCTTTTGAATTCCAACCACCTCAAGTTCCAGTACAGAAGTACATAGAATGCCTCTGGGCAAAGTCCTGGCAGCCACTGCCTGCAGAATCTAGACCAGTGTGCTTTTAATGCATCAGCACAATTCAAGGACTATGGTTTTAGGATTCTATCAACAACTCTTGGTTCTGTATATGCCCAACCAAGTCTTGGACATGGCTGAGGGAAGGCTCTAAAACCTGTTCCATTTTCGAACATGACAAAAAGTTTGTCCTGGCTGACAACCCATTTCGTACTGTTAGGCTTTAAACTCTTAGTTGCTCACACAATTGAAACTTAACAATATAACAAAGGCAAAATATTGCAGATGCTGGAAATCTGAAATAAAAGCAGAAAATGCTGGAAAAGCTCATCAGGTCTGGCAGCATCAGTAAGAGAGAAACACAGTTAACACTTTGAGTCCGTATGACTTTTCTTCAGAATTGAACAGGTAGAAATGTGATGGATTTTATACTGTAGAACGGCAGGTGGAATAAGTAAAGCAAAGTAGGTGGTCAGGGATAGGTGGGAGTTCAGGAGAGGTTTGACAAAGATGGCATAGATACAAGACAAAGGGAGTGCTAATGGCAGTGGTAGTATAAAATCCATCACATTTCTACCTCTGTTCAGTTCTGAAGAGTCATATGGACTTGAAACTTTAACCGTCTCTCTCTCCACAGATACTGCCAGACCTGAGTTTTTCCAGCATTTTGTGTTTTTATTATTAAAACTTAACACTCTTACTCCTTCAAAGCCACAAACCGATTCCACATTATCTTCCTCCTCACCACATCTCACTCTGTTAAGCTCAAAACTCAACACATATTCTAACTGACTTAATAGCAGAAATGTTCACCTACTTCAGCCTTTACACCCCAAGTCTGTTCCAGACTTGGCAAAACTTAATTATAACACTTGGCATAATCTAATCACTATATCCTCATTTAGCTCATCTTTTAGACATCTTAAAATTATGTGTACCAAGAATTAAGTTAAGCGTAACACAAGCGCTTATGTGAGTTTTACAATCTCTCATCTAGGGTGCAAACACCATATTATAATAGCTACTGAAAACTTAACCAGTTTCCCAAAAACTATATTTTCTACTGTTGAACTGTAGAACAGAACTGATGGCAGATATACATGATGGAAGCCAAGCTGTAAGGGAAAACCCCAATTGCTGGACACAACAGCACATTTGGTTACCCTTTCAGCCCTATTTAAAAATAACATATCAGCAGTTAAACACATGCTTCATTTCCTAAACTTGCATAGATAATAGCCTCTTATTGACACAGACGATAAACAAGTCTCAAGCTGCAGCCAATAGCAAATCAACAGCCCAATTTTCATCACATGCAATGCAAAACAGTTTATTGATTCTCTATTATTTATTTTGCCTTCTGCCCAAGATGAACTTATGACCCACTTTTTAAAAAAAAAGTTGACATCAATTCCTGCCTTTATAAAATTCTCAAAGTCGCCTCCTTTTGTTGCAAAGCATTGCTATTGCATCACAACATACTGTTATACAGTAACGCGAGCAAACATGTGGCTAGAGATATCAAGAATTCCTGGGGTAGGAATAATCCATACTAAAGTGGAACAGAGTCCAAAGTCAGAACTAATTTTGACAGAGTCTGTGGAAGAGGGTTGAATGAATAAGTAAGGACAGGGGTGGGGCAAGGTGAAGAAAGAATAGAATAAATAGATGGATAAGAAAATTAGCTTCAGGTCTATAGTAATGAGGCAGAAAAGTTGAAAGAGGTTAAACATGCCAACTAGTAAAGTTAAAAATCAGGACGCAGGAAGATTAAAGATCAAAACTAAAATGTACATACAATGTACAGTGCTTAAAAAACACCAATTAGGAAACTTGGGCCATTGGTTAAAATACAAAACACAATGATAGCACCAGGACCTGAAAGTGGGTCCTGCCAGATCAAGATTGGGAATTAATTTACTTGAGTGTAAAACTTTCAGGAAGGCAGAGGGCTAGTGACATTAACTAGGGACACCATCGGAACAAGTGGAAAGATTTCAAATCATGAGATGGTTCAAAAAGAATGCCTGCGAACAAGTTAAGGAATAGCATGCACTGGGATACATCATTTGACAGGGAGTATACTGACTGCTAAATAATAATAGAAAGAGTGAACAAAATTTGTAGTTCTAAGTATCTAAACATGGACGGGAGGGGAGGGGAGAGAATGTTAATGGCGCAAAATAAGAGATAACTCATCCTGTGTTAAATATGTTGTGATTCAAAAAAAACGAAGAGGGCACTTCTTGACCTGGATATGAATATGAAGGTGAGCTAAACGTAGGGGCCTGTCCGCTAAACAACGACTACTACGCAGTTAAGTTCACTCACGAATAGAAGTTACTTAGAGAGATGGCACTAAAGTTAAGGTATACAAATCACAAGAACCTGATGGTGTAATACAGAAGGTAGCTCGGGATGAAATACTGGAGGTGCAGAAATTTTCCAAAATTCTGCAGATGGAAAACTGGAGGGGAACAAATGTGATTAATTTTATTAAAAAAGAGCAGAGATAAGCCAGGTAATTTATAGATCTGGGGACGGTGCAGTGGTAATGTCTCTGGACTAGTAATCCAAAGGCCCCGACTTAAAATCTCTGGACGTAGGTTCACAATCTCTCAGTGCAGAAGAGGCCCTTCAGCCCATCGAGTCTGCACCGACATGTGAGAAACACCTGACCTACCTACCTGATCCCATTTACCAGCACTTGGCCCATAGCCTTGAATGTTATGACGTGCCAAGTGCTCATCCAGGCACTTTTTAAAGGATGTGAGGCAACCCGCCTCCACCACCCTACCAGGCAGTGCATTCCAGACCGTCACCACCCTCTGGGTAAAAATGTTTTTCCTCACATCCCTCCTAAACCTCCTGCCCTTCACCTTGAACTTATGCCCCCTTGTGACTGACCCTTCAACTAAGGGGAACAGCTGCTCCTGATCCACCCTGTCCACACCCCTCATAATCTTGTACACCTTGATCAGGTCGCCCCTCAGTCTTCTCTGCTCCAACGAAAACAACCCAAGTCTATCCAACCTCTCTTCATAACTTAAATGGTTCATCCCAGGCAACATCCTGGTGAATCTCCTCTGCACCCCCTCCAGTGCAATCACATCCTTCCTATAATGTGGCAACCAGAACTGCACACAGTACTCCAGCTGTGGCCTCACCAAGGTTCTATACAACTCCAACATGACCTCTCTACTTTTGTAATCTATGCCTCAATTGATAAAGGCAAGTGTCCCATATGCCTTTTTCACCACCCCACTAACATGCCCCTCCGCCTTCAGAGATCTATGGACACACACGCCAAGGTCCCTTTGTTCCTCAGAACTTCCTAGTGTCATGCCATTCATTGAATGCTTCCTTGTCAAATTACTCCTGCCAAAGTGTATCACCTCACACTTTTCAGGGTTAAATTCCATCTGTCACTTATCTGCCCATTTGACCATCCCGTCTATATCTTCCTGTGGCCCAAGACACTCAACCTCAATGTTAAACACCTGGCCAATCTTTGTGTCATCCACAAACTTACTAATCCTACCTCCCACATAGTCATCTATGTCGTTTATATAAATGATGAATAATAGGGGACCCAGCACAGATCCCTGTGGTATGCCACTGGACATGGGCTTCCAGTCACTAAAACATCCTTCTGTCATCACCCTCTGTCTCCTACAACTAAGCCAATTTTGAATCCACCTTATCAAATTACCCTGTATCCCATGTGCATTTGCCTTCTTTATAAGTCTCCCATGTGGGACCTTGTCAAAGGCTTTGCTGAAATCCATATAAACTACATCAACTACACTACCCTCATCTACACATCTGGTCACCTCCTCAAAAAATTCAATCAGATTTGTTAGGCATGACCTGTCTCTGACAAAGCCATGCTGACTATCCCTGATCAAACCTTGCCTCTCCAAATGGAGTTAGATTCTCTCCTTAAGAATTTTCTCCAATAGTTTCCCTACCACTGACATGCGACTCACTGGCCTGTATTTCCCTGGCTTATCTCTACAACCCTTCTTAAATAGCGGAACCACATTAGCTGTTCTCCAGTCCTCTGGCACCTCCCCCGTGGCCAGAGAGGAATTAAAAATTTGGGTCAGAGCCCCTGCGATCTCCTCCCTCAGCAGTCTAGGACACAAATCATCCGGACCTGGAGATTTTTCCACTTTTAAGCCTGCCAACACTTCCAATACCCTGTCACTCCCTATATAAAGGTGCTTAAGAACCTCGCAGTCTCTCTCCCAGAGTTCGATACCTTCATCCTCATTCTCTTGGGTGAAGACGGATGTGAAGTATTCGTTCAAAACTCTACCGATGTCCTCTGGCTCCACCCATAGATTGCTCCCTTGGTCCCTAATGGGCCCTACTCTTTCCCTGGTTATTCTCTTCCCATTGATATACTTATAGAAAATCTTGGGATTTTCCCTACTTTTACCAGCCAGAGCTTTCTCATATCCCCTCTTTGCTCTCCTAATTGCTTTCTTAAGCTCCACCCTGCACTTTCTGTACTCCACTAATGCCTCCGCTGGTTCACATCCCACCAAAGCAGCTGGCAGAATTTAAATTCAATTAATAAATCTGGAATATCAGTAATGATGACAACTATAACTGATTGTTGTAAAAACCCATCTGGTTCACTAACATCCTTTAGGGAAAGAAATCTATCATCCTTACCTGTCCTAGCCTGCATGTGACTCCAGACCCACAGCAATATGGTTGACTCTTAATTGCCTTCTGAAATATCCTAGCAAGCCACTCAGTTTCAAGGGAAATTAGGGATGGGCAATAAATGCTGGCCTTGCCAGTGACACCCACAACTCATTAAAAAAAAAATTAAGTCTTGATTTAGTGGTAAAACAGAATTCAAGAAGCAGAGAAATTATGTAAAACTTATGTAGAACCTTGGTTAGATGACACTTGAAAGTACTGCTCAATTCTGGTCTCCATTTCATAATATGGATATAGAAATATTGGTAAGCAAAAGAGCAGAGCTTGCATTCACATAGCACCTTTCAGTGTCTCAGGATGCCCCAGAGCGCTTTCCAGCTAATGAGGTACTCTTGGAGTGTCGTCACTGTTCTAATTAATATGGAAGATATTTCCACTCGTTTGGAAGTCCAAAACGAGGGGCCATAAATACAAATCTAATAAATTAAAAAAGGAATTCCGGAGAAGCTTCTGTACTCTTGTTGGAACGTAGAAATCAATGTTAGAATGTTGCTACCACATAGGAACAGGAGTAGGCAATTCAGCCCATCGAATCTGCTCCACCATTCAATTAGATCACGGCTGATCATCTACCTCAATGCCACTTTCCCACAACATCCCCATATCCCTTGATGTCATTAGTCTCCAGAAATCTATCAGTTTCTGCCTTGAACATTCTCAACGATTGAGCTTCCACAGCCCTCTAGAGTACAGAATTCTCAAGATTCACCACCTTCTGAATGAAGAAATCCCTTCTCATCTCAGTCTTAAATGGCCTAACCCTTATCTTGAGGTTATGTCCCTTCGTTTTAGTCTCACCAGCCAGGGGAAACATCTTATCTACCTCCACCCATCCTGTCACGCCCTGTAAGAATTCTGTAAGTTTCAATGAGGTCACCCCTCATTCTTCGAAACTCCAGGGAACACAAACCCTGTCTTCCCCAATCGCTCCTCATAAGACAATCCACCATCCCAGTAATTAATCTGCTGAACCTCTGTTACACTCCCTCTATGGCAAGTTTATCCATCCTCAGATAAGGCAACCAAAACTGTACACAATACTCCAGGTGGGGTCTCACCAAGGCTCCATACAACAGCAGCAAGACATGTTTATTCCTGGACTCAAATCCCCCTGTCATGAAGACCAACATACCACTTGCCTTCCTAATTGCTTGTTGAACCTGCATGCTAACTTTTAGTGACTCATGAACAACTCAGGTCCCTTTGGACACCAACACTTCCCAACCTTTCACCATTTAAGAAATATTCTGCCTTTCTGGTTTTCATACCAAAGTGAATAACTTCGCACTTATTCACATTATATTACATCTGCCACATTCTGGCCCATTCACTTAGCCTATCCAAGTCCTCTTGAAGCCTCCCTGCATCCTTCTCACAACTTACATTCCCACCCAGTTTGGCGTCATCAGCAAATTTTGAAATATTACAATTAGTCCCCACATCCAAATCATTTATATAGATTGTGAACAGCTGTGGACCTAGCACTGATCCTTGTGGTACCCCACTAGTAACAGTCTGCCATCCTGAGAATGATCCGTTTATTCCTACTCTCTGCTTTCTGTCCATTTACCAATTCTCAATCCATACTAGTATATTTCCCCAATCCCATGGGCTTTAATTTTATTTACTAACCTCCTGTATGGGACCTTATCAAAAGCCTTCTGAAAATCCAAATACACCACATCCACTGGTTCTCCTTTATCTATGCTGCAAGTAATATCTTCAAAAAACCGTGACAAGTTTGTCAAACATGATTTCCCTTTCATAAATCCATGTTGACTCTGCCCAATTTTACCATTCTTTTCTAAATGTCATTATCACGTCCTTAATGATAAATTCGAACATTTTCCCCACTACTGACATCAAACTAACAAGTTTTTGTTCTCCATTCTCCCTCCTTTCTTAAACAGTAGGGTCACATTTGCTACTTTCCAGTCTGCAGGAACCTTTCCAGAATCTACAGAATTCTGAAAGATAACCACCAATGCATCCATTATCTCTCTAGCCACATTCTTCAACTGGGATAAAATGGATAAAATTCATCTGGTCCAGGGGATTTATCAACCATCAATCCAGTTAATTTTTCAAGTACTACCTCTTTACTAATACTAATTTCTTTTAGTTCCTCAGTTTCACAAGTCCCTTGGTTGCCTTGCATTTCTGGGAGATATTCTGTATCCTCTTCTGTGAAGGGAGGCGCAAAGTAACTGTTTAGCTTCTCCACCATTTCCCTGTTCTCCACCTATAATCAGTCCACATTTGTCATGGCTAATCTTTTCCTTTTCACATACCTAAAGAAGCTCTAACAATCTGCCTTTATGTTTCTCACAAGCCTGCATTGATATTCTCTTTTCCCTTTCTGATTCAGTTTCTCGGTCCTCCTTCGCTGGGTTCTAAATTGCTCCCAATCCTCAGGCTTACCACTTTATCTGGCATCCTTATAAACGACTTCCTTTGATCTAATGCAATCTTTAACTTCTTCTATCAACCACAGTTGATTTACCTTACCCTTTGGGTGCTTGTGCCTTAAAGGAATGCATATCTGTTGTAGGCCATGTAGTACTTCTTTAGATACTAGCCATTGCCTGTCTACCCTCAAATCTTTTACTGTATTTTCCCAATCCACCATCACCAACTTGCCCCTCATACCTTCACAATTTCCTTTCTTCAGATTTAAGACTCTAGTTTCAGATTGAACTATATCACATTCAAACGTAATGCAAAATTCTATCATAGTATGGTCACTATTTCCCAAAGACTCCTTTACAGCAAGGTTATTAATTAGCCCTTTCATTACTTAACACTAAATCCAAATTAACCCGATCCCTACTTGGCTCCTTAACATACTGTTCGAGAAACCCATCCTGTACATGCTCTAGGACTACCTCCTCCATAGCATTAGTGATTTGATTAACATAAAAGCAAAAAATGCTGGAAAAACTCAGGTCTGACAGCACCTGTGGAGAGAAAGACAGAGTTAACGTTTTGAGTCCGTGTGACTCTTCTTCAGTAATCTGATTATTCCAGTCTGTATGTAAATTGGAGTAGTTGAGACTGCTTAGAAAGATTGCATTAAAGGGGAAGTTAGAGAAGTACATGAGAGAGAAATTAAAAGGATATGTTGATAGGGTGAGATGAAGTAAGACAGGAGAAGACTCATGTGAAACAAACACCAGCATAGACTCATTGGACCTCTGTGTTGTAAATACTATGAAACATGAATACAGCCTATAATGTGCACAACAACTAATGAGCACCTGGAGAAACAATCATAGCCAGTAAGCATGGGTAAAAAGAAGAAAAATAAAAATTAACGTGATTAATATGGATTTTCAAAAAAGTACCCAATGAGACTTATGATAAAAATAATAGCTCACAGAATTAAAGAGAATATGGCCACATTGATACAGAGAAGGTTGCAAAACAAAAAGCAAATATAGGTGAAAGGAAGTTTCTCAGGCTGAAAGATGCAGCAAGTGTTGTTGCATAAAGCCCTGTGTCGTGCCACACAAATTACCCGTCTTAGGAATTGGGCGAACAAGATTGAAATCTATTGATCAACCTAAATACGAGGCAAATAAAGATATGAATGGACTCGCAGGATAGATAGGTAGAAGTGCAGGTTAATGTAGAAAAAGTGGTGATAAATTTTGGACATAAAACGTTAAAGTAAATATTGCTTGAATGATAAGATGAAATGGAAGAAACTTGGTGCACGCAGGCGGTTAAAGCCGGCAGAAGTAGGTTAACACCAAAAAAGTCAAACAGAACCCTTGAACTTATAACTGGAGGTACAGAATACAAAAAAATAACCAATATTTAGCACGTGCAAAACATGGAACTCATTAACAGCATTATGGGAGCTCCTCAACCACACAAACAGCTGCACTGCAAGGCAGCTCACCACCACCTTCACAAGTGTTCTGATGAAAGGTCAGCAATTTGAAATGTTAACTCTCTCTCTCTCTACAGATGCTGCCAGACTAGCTGAGTTTTTCCAGCATTTTCTATTTCTATTTCAGATTTCCAGCGGTATTTTGCTTCTTAAGGGCACTAGGAATAGATAACAAATAACAGCCTTGCCAGCAACACCCACATCCCAGGGTCGAATACATCAAGTCCTTACACATTTTGTGCAAGTTCACACATATTATTGGAGATAAGAGATTGCAGTTTTCCAAAATAAAAATCAGAGCTTTTCCAACAGAGCTAAAAATTAAGAGATGAACAAATAGTGGTTTGAGGCTGAGTGTTAAGGTAAATCAAGGTAAATTGTTTCCACTCATCTGCAAAGCAGTGACAAGAGGAAAAAGAATGAAGATAAAAAAAAGGGAAGAGTACAAAAAAGTCTTCAGATTAGAATTTTGAATTTTCTGTTATGAACTGTTGTTGAAATAGATCCCATAATTCATTTAAAAAGAGTTAGGAGTTGCTTGGAAGGAGCAGTATAAGTACACAGCATTAGTAGAAGCCGTCCATGACCA
Organism: Cetorhinus maximus; assembly: GCF_964194155.1. Taxonomy (NCBI): domain Eukaryota; kingdom Metazoa; phylum Chordata; class Chondrichthyes; order Lamniformes; family Cetorhinidae; genus Cetorhinus; species Cetorhinus maximus. The sequence continues at coordinate 136,392,221 of NC_135887.1, forward strand.
AATGCAGCAAGACCTGTACTATATCCAGGCTTGGGCTTACAAGCGACAAATAACATTCGTGCCACACAAGTGTCAGGCAATGCCCATCTCCAACAAGAGAAAATCTAACCATTGCCCATGACGTTCAATGGCATTACCTTCACTGAATCCCCCACTATCAACATCCTTAGGGCTACCATTGACCAGAAACTAAACTGGCCTAGCCATATAAATACTGTGGCTACAAGAGGTCACAGGCTAGGAATCCTGCAACGAGTAACTCATCACCTCCTGACTCCCCAAAGCCTGTCCACCATCCACAAGGCACAAGTCAGGAGTGCGATGGAATACCCTCCACTTGCCCAGATGAGTGCAGCTCCCACAACACTCAAGAAGCTTGACACCATTCAGGACAAAGCAGCCTGCATGACTGGCACCACATCCACAAACAGTCACTCCCTCCACCACTGACGCATGCACACACACACCTTACCAGGGCTAGCAGGCAAAGGCTCAGGTAGTAATGAGTGTTTTTAACGCCCAATTTATAGAATCTTACAGCACGGAAAGCCATTGGCCCTTTATCCCTCTGCTAGATCTTTGAAAGAGCTGTCCAATTTAGTCCCATAGCCCCTCTTTTTCCCTTTACCCCAGCAAATTAGCACTCAAGTACATGCTCAATTGCCCTTTGAAAGTTCCTACGGAATGTTTCCATCATTCTTTAAGGTAATGCATTCCAAATCTCCAAAAATAAAATTCTCACTAATCTTTTCACGCTTTTAATTTTTAATCTCTTATTTTAAATCTGTGACCTCTGGTTACTGACCTAAGTGCCCGAGGTAGTTTCTCCCTCCCTGCTCTATCAAATCCCTTCAATTTTGAAACCTATCAAAACAGAAAAGGTTGAGGAGCTCCAACTTCTCCACATAACTCAAGCCCTTCATTCCTGGTTCTTAAACCTCTCCCGTACCTCCTCCAAGGCCCTGACATCCTTCCTAAAAGTGTGCTATTCAGAACTGTACGCCATACTCCAGCTGAGGCCCACCATTAAGATTTAGCATGACTTCCTTTTTTTGGCATTCAGATGCTCTGATTTACAAAGTCAAGCATCCCACATGCTTCCTTAACCAGTCTAGCAACTCACCCTGCTCCCTTTAAAATTTTTACAAATGTGGACCTCCAGGTTGCTCAGCTTTTGCACCCTCTCACAGATTATACTGTCTCCAGGCTGTCCCATCCATAGCGCTTCACACTTATAGACATTAAATTGGATCATCCATGTGTCTGTTCATTTCATCAGTTCATCTACATGCTCCTGCTCACTATTTACATCATTATCAAGTCTTGTATTACCCACAAACTTCAAAATTGTACTCCCTATACCCAAGTCTAGGTATTTGTATACAAGAAAAGCAATAGTCTATTACTTAGGTGAGCCACTATACACTTCAGGCCAGTCAGGAGAAGATCCATTTACCATTACTCTCAGCCTGCAATACCTTAGTCAATGATGTACCTAAATTAGCACCACCCTGATGTAGTGGTATTGTCACTGGGCTGGTAAACCAGAGGTGCAGGGCAATGCCCCAGAGACCTGGGCTCGAATCCCAACACAGCAGGCGGCGGAACTTGAATTCAATAAAAATCTGGAATTAAAAGTCCAATGATGACTATGAAACCATTGCCGATTGTCATAAAAATCCATCGTCCTTTAGGGAAGGAAATCAGCCATCCTTAACCTGTCTGGCCTACATGTGACTCCAGATCCACAGCAATATTGTTGCCTCTGAAATGGTCTAGAGCCAGTTCAAGGGCAATTAGGGATGGGCAATAAATGCTGGCCTGGCCAACAATGCCCACACCCCACGAATGAATTAAAAAAAACCATGTGCTCTATTTCCTATTATTATGCTGTCTGAAAGTCAATGTATCACAACACTACTGCACGACTCTCTATACCTGGTATCTAAAAGAACCCACACAATTTGCCTTTAACAAATCCACGCTGGCTGTTCATTATTAACACTACAGAATAAAACAATCCAAGTTGGAGCAAACGGTTTCGGTGCTATTTGCCAAAAAAATCACCCCAAAATCTAACACCAAGTTACTTTGACAGTTTGGGTCACCTTCACTGGATATCAGAAACAGTAAAGATACTGTGCCAGTAAAACTCTTCTGAAATCACCAAGGGGAGAAAAGCAACAAAAAGTCAAGAGCTTAGAATAAAAAATGATTGACAGTTAAGCAAAGCGTTGCTGCAGCTCAGTATGTGGGTCACAAGGGGCGGGGAGGTCAATAAAATGCAAAGTTAAGCTATGGCACTCTGGGCAGAAACTCTCTGTAGACTCTGTGCTGCACCCATACTGACTTCACATTCACTCCTGCCCTGCTGCAATTCATTGCCCGGGCAATAATTTCAGCAGCTTGCCCAGTCACCACTCTCCACTTTCCAAGGGCTCAGTGGCAGGAGTTTGTCAGCCCACTCCCTCTCCCAGCCTAGCCTGACCCACCAGCCCACAGTCTGATCACCCCTCCACCCCTAGACCAATCCAACCATCTGAGCCCACCCCAGCCTAGCCTGACACCCTGCCCCTCAAACCCTTCCCCAGCCTGTCCGCCCCCTCACCCCCCTCTCCGCGCTCACCCCCCTCACCCCCTCTCCGCGCTCACCCCCCCTCCCTCTCTCCGCACTCATCCCCCTCGCCCTCTCTCCGCGCTCACCCCCCCTCGCCCTCTCTCCGCGCTCACCCCCCCTCGCCCTCTCTCTATGCTCACCCCCCTCGCCCTCTCTCTACACTCACACCCCCCTCTCTCCACACTCACACCCCTCTCTCCACACTCACACCCTCCTCTCTCCACACTCACACCCCCCTCTCTCCACAAACTCACCCCCCTCTCTCCACAAACTCACCCCCCTCTCTCCACAAACTCACCCCCCTCTCTCCACAAACTCACCCCCCTCGCTCCACAAACTCACCCCCCTCTCTCCACAAACTCACCCCCCTCTCTCCACAAACTCACCCCCCTCTCTCCACACTCACACCCCCCTCTCTCCACACTCACACCCCCCTCTCTCCACACTCACACCCCCCTCTCTCCACACTCACACCCCCCTCTCTCCACACTCACACCCCCCTCTCTCCACACTCACACCCCCCTCTCTCCACACTCACACCCCCCTCTCTCCACACTCACACCCCCTCTCTCCACACTCACACCCCCTCTCTCCACACTCACACCCCCCTCTCTCCACACTCACACCCCCCTCTCTCCACACTCACCCCCCTCTCTCCACACTCACACCCCCCTCTCTCCACACTCACCCCCCTCTCTCCACACTCACCCCCCCTCTCTCCACACTCACACCCCCTCTCTCCACAAACTCACCCCCCTCTCTCCACAAACTCATCCCCCTCTCTCCACACTCACCCCCCTCTCTCCACACTCACACCCCCCTCTCTCCACACTCACACCCCCCTCTCTCCACACTCACACCCCCCTCTCTCCACACTCACACCCCCTCTCCACACTCACACCCCCCTCTCTCCACACTCAACCCCCTCTCTCCACACTCACCCCCCTCTCTCCACACTCACACCCCCCTCTCTCCACACTCACACCCCCCTCTCTCCACACTCACACCCCCCTCTCTCCACACTCACACCCCCCTCTCTCCACACACACCCCCCCTCTCTCCACACTCACCCCCCTCTCTCCACACTCACACCCCCCTCTCTCCACACTCACCCCCCTCTCTCCACACTCACACCCCCCTCTCTCCACACTCACCCCCCTCTCTCCACACTCACACCCCCCTCTCTCCACACTCACCCCCCTCTCTCCACACTCACCCCCCCCTCTCTCCACACTCACCCCCCTCTCTCCACACACTCACCCCCCTCTCTCCACACTCACCCCCCTCTCTCCACACTCACCCCCCCTCTCTCCACACTCACACCCCCCTCTCTCCACACTCACACCCCCCTCTCTCCACACTCACACCCCCCTCTCTCCACACTCACACCCCCCTCTCTCCACACTCACACCCCCCTCTCTCCACACTCACACCCCCCTCTCTCCACACTCACACCCCCCTCTCTCCACACTCACCCCCCTCTCTCCACACTCACACCCCCCTCTCTCCACACTCACACCCCCCTCTCTCCACACTCACCCCCCTCTCCCTCTCTCCACACTCACCCCCCTCTCTCCACACTCACCCCCCTCTCTCCACACTCACACCCCCCTCTCTCCACACTCACCCCCCTCTCTCCACACTCACACCCCCCTCTCTCCACACTCACACCCCCCTCTCTCCACATTCACACCCCCCTCTCTCCACACTCACCCCCCTCTCCCTCTCTCCACACTCACACCCCCCTCTCTCCACACTCACACCCCCTCTCTCCACACTCACCCCCCTCTCTCCACACTCACACCCCCCTCTCTCCACACTCACACCCCCCTCTCTCCACACTCACACCCCCCTCTCTCCACACTCACCCCCCTCTCCCTCTCTCCACACTCACCCCCCTCTCTCCACACTCACACCCTCCTCTCTCCACACTCACCCCCCTCTCTCCACACTCACCCCCCTCTCCCTCTCTCCACACTCACCCCCCTCTCCCTCTCTCCACACTCACCCCCCCTCTCCCTCTCTCCACACTCACCCCCCTCTCCCTCTCTCCACACTCACCCCCCTCTCCCTCTCTCTACACTCACCTGCCCAGCGGCCGAACTCTCCCACGTGGACCCCGGTTCCGAACACGAACACCCGCGCCCCACTCAGCAGCCTCCAGGCCACCTTCAGCGACAACCAGGTCACCGCGGTCACACCGATCCAGTAGAAGAGCTGAGCGGCCGGAAGGGACCCGAGAGAAAGCGAAGAAGCCATCGCCTGAAAGAATGGGTCCTCACAGCAAACCGGAAACACTCCCCCCACACCGGCTGGCGCGCGTTGACTGGCTGGGAGTTAACACCCGCCCTCCATTGGCTCCCATGCACGTCAATCATTTCGCGGTGTTTCGTCATTTCCGCAGGATCACCGTCCGTTACCGTTTCATTCTGGGAGTGGTAGTTTTCTTCCGCCTTCTCCCCTTGTTCTCGCGCGTTTTAGAAACTACAAATCCCATAATCCCATCGTCACAGCGAAACCCCACTCTCCAACTATCCTCTCGTGAGACTTCACTAACTTTAGAAATACGGAAGTGATAGTTCTGATGACAATGTGTGCAACATTTATGAAAAATATTTAAAAGATACACAAAATATTAAGGCACAAAACCCGGAGTCACGTCAGAAATGATTTATTGCAGTCCCTACTTTTTTCACAATAAATGTCATTTTGTCCAACACTCTTTGACCCTCGTATTTATGAAAGAACCCTTTAAAAACATTGCATCGCAAACAGATTTTGACTCACTATTAATAATGTTATTTCATTTGAAAATATATTTTTGCATTTTTTATGTGTTTTATTGCCTTGAATGTGTGTGTAGGCAATAAACTGACATTTACATCTAACTTACTACAAAGTATCAACTGTTGTTGCAATATAATTTTTAAATATAATCTTAAGCAACAAACATTATATTGAGTTGACTTTATGGTAACTAAAGAAGAGAAAAAAAAGAAATTTGTGTGAAATCTGTTATCATGTGATTGTAAAATATCTATCTGCATATCATGCATATCATGGTACAAAGGAAATATTAAAATAGTGTCCTAAACCATTAAAAAATATTATTTATAATATACCTTTGATACCTACATTCTGATATTATTCATTTTATCTTATATTCTTGTATGTTTCAAGATTGTATTACATAGCAGAAAACATATCTCAAGTTTTGTGTTTCGTCATACTTCTAATTCAATAGAAACTAAAATTGTTCATTGGCAATTTTATTTGTTTTAATGTAAATTATATTTCACTCACCATGTAATACAATCACAGAGCAGCTGCAAACAATACCATGAAACTATAATAGTACAAACCAAGTATTTCCCGTGCTTTCCTACTTCCATTAATGTTGAACTATCCTTTTACTTTGTACATCCTATTCAAGAGATACAGAACAGTAAAGAAATGTACATTTAATTAATCAAGATTATCCTTATTCATACAAAATGCATTGAACCAGATCTTCGAATGTATTTGAGCACATTGAGAGCAACAAAAGCACAGCATTTAACCAAACGCAGCACAAGTAGTACACTATCTATTTTACACTATAATTAGCAATTACGGATATTTTAATACAAAATATTAAAATGACAATTTCCTTTTATTACCAATTGATTAATACAGCACAGTGAATGTTCTCTCTCTGGGTATTTGATTAACTTCCAGGTGATGTTTATAGGTTTGATTTCTCACTAGAATATTATTTGTATTCTTTTTTTAAAAAGGCTCAATAATGTATTATATGTTCTGTCCATTTTTTTATCTTTTAAACAATGCAGAAGACAATTTACATGACAGCAACTAATTTAACTACATCTATTGGATTTTCATGTTGTTTATCAAGTCTTGCACCTGTGTAAAATTTTCATTTATAATTTAAAACAACTATTGCTTAACAGGTCCAATCACTTCTAGCCAACTGTTTATATTTTTTAAAAATTTCAAAATGTTCCTTTAAATCACAGATATGTAAAAACACATTTCTGTCTTATGTAAATACCTGCCAAAATTTACCTCAGACATCAGTGAAATATATACTCTATGATTTATATTAAAACATAAAGATTCTTTTTCTGTTTGTCTTTTTCCATTTGATCGAAATAACACAACCAAAACCTCTGCAACAGAAATAACCCTAAAAACCTGAGATCCTATACTGGTCCATACAATCAAAAATGTGAATGAAAAACTTAGCAAATTATTCATTCATATCTCCACTTCATTACAAAAAAGAAGTATTTTATTTGTAATAATTGAAAGTAATAAATGCAGATTTCTGTTTTGAACATAGATATTGAATATACCACAGATCCCCTACGTTTTTATAGCATAGTGATATTTTTTACAGCATGTCATTTTTTAAAACATTAACTGATTTGGAATGTTACATGTTCCATTTATCTTTTGATTATAACAAATGTTTTAGTGCCCACTGAATTCATATACTGATTGTATCTTTCATTATTGTTTTACTAACCAAATAAGCCATTAGAGTTAAATATATTCTAAACTTTGGCCACAGTAGAATATAGTAGCATTCTCATTTAATCCAGCTAGCCTTTTACCATCAACAATTATGTTATATTTCAGTTACCAGAATTAAAACGCTACATCTCTAGCTTGAGTCAAATGTTTAGCTACAATAAAATCAATTGTTTACAGGAAGTTTTAGCCTTCATCTGCAATGTTATATACATTATAATTTAACATTGTATTCCCTATTTAATAAAATAGAACTATGCCTTTCTATTACGGAATACATGTTTTTTTCAGATGTGAATGTTTATTTCTTAGAATCTGAAATCTACTGTCCAAGCTGAGCAGGACAAAGTTATTGTTTGTAGGGGAAAATAACTTGAAATTTGGAAGCAAATCTGAAATGTGAACTGTCTATACACAAATGCAAAATAGGATGTAATTCTTTCTGTTGCTGGTAATGAGAAAATAGTATTATTTTAATATAATATTAATCTGGAGGATCACAATTCATATACTATGCTATGTGTTTCACACAAATTATATACCTACAAATTATATTATATATGGTTATTTTCTATTGTATACAAGCCCAAGATTAAAGTATCTTTATTGCTTAAGACAAAATATTGGTTATTTAATTTGCTCTAAAATAATGGGAGATACAAACAATTGACAGATTGCTATGAAATGTTATATGTTTGCTTTCCTCAGTTATTAAATAGGGCCTATAAGACTGTTTACTGATCATTTGTTTAGCTATATATTTGGTTAAAATGGTTTAAAAACTGGCAAACACGTGTATTATTTTACAAAATAATGCTCTTAACATAAGGGTCGAAGCATTTTTTTGGAAAACTACTATAAAAATGGGAAGCTGTTTGTCTACCTTAGGGCTAAATATGATATGTGATATATTCATCTTATCTTCTGAAATTTTCACATGTTCATCATTTTTAAAAAATCTATTTTGGGGGGAAAGTGAAAGCAATGGAGTATGGAAGATTAAGTACATGGCCCGTGTGAATGACAAGCCATTTTAACTGTATACATTTTGAAATGAATGTTTAAGATATTTGGCAGCACCAGCATCAAATTCATTTTGTTTATAAACATGTTCATGATAGTTTGCAAACTTATAACACACAAAAGTCAAAGGAAATAGGAAATATCAATAGTTCCCCTTCTAATTTTATCCCAATTTCTCAACTGCTCTCTTTCAAGTGGTCATTTCTTTTGGAGTATAGGTTGTTGGTTCCTAGCAATCAAAAGGGTCATTCTCCATACATGATCCAAGACAGTGAGCACCAGGAGATTGACTATGGGGAAGGGAGCATTACAGATGTGTCCTATCCATGTACTTTGTCAATGTCAAAATATATTAACTTTTTACTTGGAGCCCACAGACAATGGTTAACAGCAGGATGCTCATTAATGTGTTTGTCTCCCTGGTTCAGGAACACTGGAGCCAATTTTAGCATAAAGTGTTTTCTAAGGTCAGCTAACTCAAGATTGGGTAAAAATACAAACCTGGGATCTTCCTGCTTTGCATGGCTTATTAACAGATTAAGTGATATATTTACCTTCTGATCAATTGCAGGAGGATAGAGCTGTCATGTTTAAGTTAAAATGATCATTGTATATTATTTTGAATACAAATGTATTATACACCATACATTAATACTGCAATGTACATGCTATAATGCAATTATAATATACATCTGTCCTATTGTCATTTGCCTACAGGTATTGTTAATGATTATTTTTGCAATGTTAGCATTTAAAATAGTAATTGAAGAGTTAATGCTATGTTTACTGTAGCTGACACTTTATTTACGCACTTATTTAACGTAACTTTATCTAAAGAGCTAATTTGTACAGGTTTGCCATTCACAATATGGTTAACACCAAACAGGTCAATTGTACAAAAGGGAATCATATCCATAAATATATAAGGTGGTCATTTGAAACAAATTGTTGCGAAAATCAAGTGGCAGGATTTTAAAGGTGTGCAACTTATTAATTACTTCTTTATCTAATTCAGTTAAGTATTATCATTATATTAAATGGGACATTAAGGTATTTTGCATCATATGTTTACTTCCAAAATATCTGCTTTTCAGGTGACATGAGATTATTTCATCTCGAAAGGAAACCATTCGAATGGCTGATGTCTTAATTACCTTTCCAAACTGAGTTATCCATACTTAGCTCAATGTGTTCAATTTGTCATTCAACCTGTAATCTGTACTGAAAAAAACAGATAGAATACTTATCTTTTATTATATATCTTTTCTGTGCCCTTTCTTTTTTAACCCTTTGTCATTGTCAGCACAAAAACATTAATTATGCAATAGATATTGAGAAAAAAAACATAGTTTAATAACAGCAAAGGGTTAAAATAAATAACATAAGCTTTTCATTTGCTGGAAATAGTTCAACATAGATTTTGGGAAAGTGATTTCATCGTGTTATGTTAAAAGTGTTAGATTTAAAAATCAAAAGTACCTTAATAGCACAGAACAAAGATAAATAAGTCAATAGATAGCTAGATAGGTAAATAGATATTAGATATATAGATAGACAGATAGACAAACAGACAGACAGACAGACAGACAGACAGACAGACAGACAGACAGACAGACAGACAGACAGACAGATAGATAGATAGACAGACAGACAGACAGACAGACAGACAGACAGACAGACAGACAGACAGACAGACAGACAGACAGACAGACAGACAGACAGACAGACAGATAGATAGATAGATAGATAGATAGATAGATAGATAGATAGATAGATAGATAGATAGATAGATAGATAGATAGATAGATAGAAAGGTAGTTGAAAGTCTGGATGCTTTCTGTAAATCCCCAAAGGAATGTAATTATAATTTACCAGACTGGGATGTAAACAGAAAGTACTTCTCGAAAGAAAATTCTACAACTTGTGTATTTTTACGTCAGGAAGGTCAGTACTTTTCTTTTCTCATAGACTTTTTTCATAATTGATGTGAGATTACTTGACACCAATGAGAAGAATTATTTCAGAGCGGCATGTTTGTAAAGAACTTACAGTCCAACAGGATGTAATCAGTTTGCTTTATCTACTTTAAATAAGTTACTCCATTCTAAACTTCCTATTTGTATTCTGGACAAATATCCGATAGGGACTTGTTTCTTTCAGCATTTCTGATCAAATCATATAGACCCCGATCAGCTGAATTATTCTGTGGAACTTTACTTTTATCATTTTGTGGAAACCTATGGAGTAATTTTGAATTACTATCCAATCATGTTGAGAATAAGCCCACATATTAATCGTCTGGCAATTTCTTTGACTTTTCAAATCATGTAAGTTAAAACAAGTGATTTGGTGAAAAGCAAAATGTGAAGAATTCAAGTTTGGAAGGGGAGGAATTCTAGTCTATATTCTCTGTTTTAGTTTCCCCTTTAATTTTTCCTACCTTCTACATAACAACTAGCACCAGCGTTACAAAACTTAGCCATTTGTTATCCATCACTTAACCAGTACAATATTTGGTAGCAGCTAACTTTTTAAATTCAGAATCATTTCCTGGACATATGGTTAGAATTTTAATCCTTTTTAACCAGGACAATGTGATATGCAGCACCTTTTTTTTTGCTATTAAGTACTTGTGGTTAAAAGGTAACACCTAATGGGTTAAGTATTTAATGAATTAGCAAATTTTAGCTGAATAGTTAGTTTATTTAATCCAGAAAAGAGCAGGCCTTTAATTGTAAGGGGAATCTGAATTATATCAGTTTTGTAATACATGAACACAAATATTTTTGTTACTAATTACCTATTCTGATAATAATCATGCACTTGCACAGAATAGCTAACTTGTCTAAGCTGCAAAGTGCAGTACAAACAGAGTATTAACTTTATTGGGTCTTAAAAAGTTTATTTAAATTAAATGTTTGAAGGGAAAAACTCATTCAGTATATCCCAACTCCATAAGTAACCATAGAAATCAGAATCCACCATGGAATAGAAACTAATGTGACAGTATAATTTGCCTTGTCGTAAGTATTGTGTTGTTGCTAAGTACTTACATATCTGTATTTATTAATGTAAGATGTGCAAGTGATAAATTTGAGATTTTTAATGTTTTTCTCAGATTTAAAGATACAATATGAGATAATATTCCGATGACAGGTCACAGTCCTGAAACATTAATTCTGTTTCTCTCTCCACAAATGCTGCCTGACCTGCCCAGTTTTTCCAGCATTTTCTGTTTTTCTTTCAGATTTCCAGCATCCACAGTGTTATACTTTCGTGTTAAAGGTTACAATGTTGCATTTTCAGTTTCACATAGATCTTACAAAAAGTAGTTCAATCATGTCTATCGAATGTATTGCCATTATTTACCTCTTGAGACTATACATATGGCAGCACCTTTCACAAAGTAAAAAAAATCTTGGGTGTGGAGTTGTAGGAAACTGTATTTTAAAATATGTCCTACCTTATTCAACTTTATGCAAGATGGTTAGTTTGCTATAATGTCTTCCTGATTCTGTTTCCTTCAGTTCATCCAAGCAACCAAAGATTGCAAACAAAACAGGCTCCTTTTCCATGCAAATTGTTGTATATCGGAGAAAGCTTGATGATGTCAACTTGGGTATCAATTTGTTAATTGGGGAATATTCTTTATCTTAGCCAAGACCAGCAATGTGCCATTTAGTTTCTGTTTTATTGACTATGTGAAAAATGGCAACATTTTAATATGTACACACATTTTTTTTTTAAATGACCTTACGTGATTTTTATTAGAATGTTCTGCTTCTTATGTTGTCACAAACTTCATGTAGAGGTATGACCCTTCTATAAGGTAATATAAGCCTTGGTATGCCATGTCAAATTACTGAAGAAGGCTAGACATAAAATTGTCCTGCAAGGAGAAAAGAGAACATATATTAGTTAACAGCAAAAAGTAGCACATCTTTAAGATAAACATTACTACATATAAGCTAAAACAAATCTTTTTTAAAATATTTGTTCAGTTTTGAGAAGTTTAGTTGCAAAATGCAAGCTCTCCAGTGTATTCATTTAAACTAGATGATTTTGACTTATATGCTCGAACAAGAAGTGATAAATTTATTTTAGGGATATGCATATTCTGCTGAATTTAATCATAAATATCAAATGTAAGTATTTCAGTCGTCAAAACAAAGAAATGGTTGCAATTGTTCATGTGATACTTTCTCACTGCACATATAGGAAGTTAATCAGATCCTCAATTATTATAATTACTTCATTACCTTTTGCATAGGTACATGTCATGGTTATAGCAAGACAATTTAAACTACATAAATCAGGTTGGCTTAGAAAGTTGAGGCTTGCTATGGTTTTGACTTCATTGTCCATTCAGATACTGTATTACAATCGTCAACATTTTTATAGGTTTCATCAGTTGGGTTTAAAGATGTAATATATTATTGATGAGTCCGTCTCTCCTTATATGTGCATGATCATTCAAATTATCCTGTTGAAGAATCATTAAGTCGTTAGTACTAAAAAGTAGATATACTTTACAATGTCAGGCCTAAATTAGACAATCACACTATTATTATCATTACACATTAAGTTCCTCAAAATTCTGTTCTTGGTCTTATTATGTCAACGTGCATAGAATATAATAGATTTTGCTTCAAAGATGCATTGGTTAAGATGGAAGGGAAATAATCTAGAAAATTCTAGTATTTTAAGCTAACTAAAGAGTCCTACAAGTTTGAAAATGCTAACCCATATTATCTATCTTATCACATTGAAGTAGTTTGTATGGTTAGGTCAATTCAGTTTTGAAAATAGGATTGTCTTATCTGTTACATTACAGCTACTTCAGGTTTTCCCCAATATTGCTTGTTTAAATACAAAACACAATGTTTACACCTCTAATTAGCTTCCACATATGCTAACTTCGTAAATATGTGTACAACATTTCTGTAGATTAAGGAAAATAATAAAATGGAGTAATACCAAGGTAGCCTGTGGTGCATGCAGAGATAATACTAGGATAGAAAGTTATTGTTTACAAGACTATGACGTGAATGAATCGTGGTAAATATTATATCCTTTAGATTGTAATAATTAAAGATAATGCTGGTTAAGCAGTTTATTCAACAGAAATAAGATTATTTAGTGTACATTACTTTTAAGGAGTGTGAAGTCACGTGATCACATATCTTTTGAATAATATCATCACTAAAATTTAGCTTCTGTAAATAAAACTAGCATGAATATTAAGAATTATTAAGACAACAGCCTGGCAGGCATTGTCTTGATTCCATAAATTTAAAAAGAAATTTAACGTTCTGCTTAGATTTCTAGAAACTGCAGAGTTTGATATATATGAGTGCAGTTAAAAAAATAAAATTGGACTATGAGAAGATCATTTGTATGGCATAGAAAAGCTAGCCCAGTTTAGAAAGAATAGCTGCTATATTGTCGTACCTGTGCAATTTCAAGCATCCTAAGCCTGAAAAAATGTAAGGATTTTTAGAGGGTGCAGGAAATAGAATTGGCAACGTGGTTCCAGCAACTACATCAATATTCTGGAGGCTTTTCTGACCAGATCTGGACAACAGATCCCATGGCAGCCATTCCATTTCTAAAATATGAGCCTTTACTCATGCAAAGGACAGCGCAAGTGAAGTGTTATGTATAGCATCTGCTATAGTTTGGAAAGTTGAAAATAATTGAACTGTAAACTCATAAACTCAAGTGAAACTGTGAAAATGCAACATTGTATCCTTTAACACTGGATGATGGAAATCTGAAAGAAAAACAGAAAATGCTAGACAAACTGGGCAGGTCAAGTAGCATCTGTGGAGAGAGAAACAGAATTTATGTTTCAGGACTGTGACCTGTCACCAGAATATTATATCATATTGTACCTTTAAATCTGCAAAAAAAAAACCATTAAAACATCTCAAATTTATCGCTTGCACATCTTACATCAATAAATATAAGTATGCAAGTACTTAGTTAAAACACAATACTTGCAACAAGGCAAATTATGGTGTCACGTTAGTTCCTGATACATGGTTGATTCTGATTCCAATAACAAGAAGTTATATTAGTTAGCACCTTTCATGTGCGAAATGTCCCAGTGCTTCACCGGAGCAATATAAAACAATGTATGACATCAAGCCATATAAGGAGATAGCAGGTCAGATGACCAAAAGCTTGGTTAAAAAGATAGATTTTAAGAAATGTCTTAAAAGACGAAAGCGAGGTAAAGGAGTGGAGAAGTTTAGGGAGGGACTTCCAGAGCTTGGGGTCTAGGCAACTGAAGACACAGCTACCAAAGATGGAGCAATTATGATTGGGAATGCACAAGAGGCCAGAATTACAGAAGCTCATATATCTCAGAGGGTTGTCCAGTTGGAGGAGATTACAAGGATGGAGGCAAGGCCATGGAGGGATTTGAAAAGATGGACGAGAGTTTTAAAATCAGGAGCCAATGTAGGTCGGCAAGCAGAGAAGTGATAGAAGTAATAGGGCAACAGGACTAGAAAGAATACCAGTATTCAGAAAAATTAGCAAATGTCTTTCTTTGAATAAGCATGTGTGACAAGTTGGAAACAGTTGATACTTACCATATGATATTCTGTATATATACTCCTACCTATGCTTCTAATCACTTGAATATACATGTAAATCCTATACTGCCTACACTTTTTTGTCTCTTTTTTCAATAATTCCGGTAATATGCTCTCTTCTCAAAATATAAAGAAGTTCCTATTGTTCTTGCATAGCTATATTCTCACTGGAGGTTGGATAACAAATCTTCATAATTGCTGCAGGAATTGCTAATGTAGTGGGTGTACCTACACCACATGGACTGTAGCGGTTCAAGAAAGCGGCTTACCACCACCTTCTCGAGGGCAATTAGAGATGGGCAATAAATGCTAGTCTTGCCAGTGACACCCACATCCCAAGATTGAATTTAAAAAGTTGACAAATTTGCTGTGGATATGGATACAAGGAACAAAACCTTTTTTTTTATACTAGCTGGTTTCCTGCATTACTTCAGTCATTCTGTTGATATGGCCTTTAACAAATAGTCTCAATTTATGAAATCAATCTCCCTAAAAAGCAAAAAGAAAGCTTTATTTTGAAAGAAGAAGCTTCATTTTAAAAGCAATTGCAGCCCCTCTCGATATGCTTGTGGGCCTGTTAATGTTAACTTATAACATGAAGTCAGAATCTACAGTGGTTAACTTTATTGTGATAAAGATGAAAGATCTTCGAAAAAGAATGTTTTGTCCAAACACATTTGACCATTTAAGGAATAGGCTTTAAGAGGACAATGAATGATCTTAAATGGGTTTACAGGTCGCACAAAGGTTCAATTTGAATTAAAGTTGTTGCTACATTGAATGGGTAGTGGTTTGTTCCCAGGTAATGTTTTTGCTCCTCATGGTACCTTTTCCATTAGATTTTTGAAGCAGCCACCAAGCATGCCCAATTTTGCTTTATTTTTTTCATCCAAACTCACAATGTATTAGTTTCTATGTATACAACTCCCTGTTCTGATGTTCAGTAAAAGCCTAACAATGCCTATATCTCCCTACAAGTAATATTGTTGAACTTCAGAGATGCCCAACTGTAGATTCAGTGCTAATTTTCAGGATTAAAACGTGTAATATTATTTAGGCTGGTAATAGAGTCATCTATCTTCCCTGTTAAGATGTGTTATATTATTTGTTTTTCTCTTCATTTTTCATTTGAAAGGACACAATTGCTCCTTGACATCTGATAGACATTCACCTTATTTAACTTTCTAATTCAACTTCCCAAGTATTTAAAATGAGACTCGGCCTTTTAAAAAGTTTACTCTACCAAAGCGTGCACAATATGCCTACATGGATCTTTTACGATATCACTCATGGAAAGATGCAAACGATCTCCCACTATTGCTGCAACTCAAAGCTGGTGAGCCCGAGTGCACTGTGAAGTGGGCATCATTTCTGCTCCTGTTTTTTTTTAACCTGAACCGTATTGAAATAGACCTGAATTTTAACGGTTGATCTTGACGCGGGCAGACTTGGAAGCCCGAGAAGGTGTTGCTTTACGGTTGTAAAGGAGTTTTAAAAAAGGAGATGCGACCGGATTACGGCAGCGAAAGCATGGCACGGCCGTGCACGTTGCTAGTGTATCCAGGTTTGCTGGGGCGCTCTCGTTCGCCTATTTATTGAGAAAGTTTGGAACTTTTCTCGCATTTCCCTATTTATTTTACGTTCCTTGCTTAGCTTGATTGAATAAGGAGCCAGCTAACTCCTGTTGTGGGGATCTGCTGATGTAAGTGTGGGCTTTATACAGCCATTTTGTCCGGCTGCTTGACACAGCCCGTCGCTGGCAGACTGTGAATGAAAGTGTTTATTGATGTTGTAAAAGCAGCAGAAGGGATGTTCATGCATAAACTTTTTTTTCTTTTTTTAAGTGCATTCTCATTTTATTGTGGCTTGTTTCAGGCGGGTTGTGTGCCGGCTGTCACACCGATTGGGGAGGGTGGGTGTGGGGGGTGTTGGAGGGAGAGAGAGAGAGAGAGAGAGGGAGGGGGGGTGGAGGAGGGTGGTAAATGATGAAAAGAGAAAAGTTCCGGGGGGCCGCTTGAGCCAGGCCCCGGCTGGGTGGTGTTTGGTGGATTATAGTTGGAAAGAAGTTAGGTGGGGGTGAGGGTGGGGGACACGCAATGGTCTCCTTGGTGGAATTGGGTTGCCCTTTCCCCGTGCGTGGCGGCGACACTCCCGAGTTGCCAGTTGCAGCATCGTGTTTTTTTTTGTGTGGATATCCTCCTCGATGAATGCGTCCTCCGCGAATGCTTTTTGGGGTAAGGGCTTCCCGGCTACATAGTCACATACAGCAAGCCCAGACCGCAAAAAGATTCGAGAAAGACAAGTCAGCTTGTGGGGGAGAGGAGAGGAGAGGAGGTGGGGTGGGGTGGGGTAGGGGTTGGGGAGGGAGGGAGGGGGGGAAGATCACGCTGCTTCAGCAAAGGCAAACGGCAAAAAACAATTCCACGGGTGTCGAGAAGCGAAGATCTTGATTGTTTGCAGTTCGCCCTCTCTATCTTCAGATGGAGCCGTTTCTTGGCGCTCAACTCGGGTCTCCCCCCCCCCTCCCCACCACCCGCCAACACAAACACCCCCCCCCTCCCCACCACCTCTCCCCACTCCTCGCTCTCCACGACGTGTCTGGAGCTACCCACATCCATCGCCATCCTGACAAGATCCAGGCTTTTCCCCATCTCCTCGAAGGCATTGCCTCCGCCCATACATTCCACTCAGTTGTGGAGCAGGAGAGCTGCTTGGTTCTGGTTTGAACACACGAATGTATGAATAGAGGGTGGAGGGTGGAGGAGAGAGAGAGAGAGACAAGGGGGGGGAGGAGGATATAGAGAGAGAGGGAGGGAGGGTGAGAGACAGATGGAGCTGGAGAGGTGATGGAGAAATGGACTTGAATCCTAGCGAGGATCACGATCTTTTCCAAGTGGAGTCTGTGCTGCAGACCGGTGGCGCTGCGTAAAAGAGGCGACTTGCACCCTGACCAGTAAATAAATAGAGACTGGCGCGCAAGCTCATTGGTGTCCGCCGAATCGTCATCGTCCAATCCCGAAAGAGCTCATTTCAAGGGCCCCCCTTTCAAAAAAAAAATACACTCCCAATTAAACAGACCTCCACAAGGCTTAAAGCTGCAGCCATTGGCGAGCCTGCTCCGAGATCCATGGATTTGTCTGGGTCACCACGACGAGCAGCCAACTCAACAGCAGCATTGTTTGGGGGGGGGGGGGGGGGGGTGAGAGGGGGTGGGGGGGGGGAAGAGGGTAGGGGGGGGGGGTGACCAACCACAAACTGTGTGATGTCACTGTTTGTATACATGGGCTCTCGCAGTTTACTGTCATTATCCCGTCAAGCACCAAGGAGAAAGTCCTGAGACAGTATCTGACTTCACTGTTGGAACTCTGCACGATTTGTAGATGACAGCGATGAGGTAACACCAGAACAGCAGGTGAAGTTTTAATAATTCTTTTACTGCGGCACGCTGTCCTCTCGATCGATTATTGGATGATACATGTTTATGTAAAAGTGGAAGAACTTGTAACACTAAAGTGCTTCACTACGGTTATATATTTTAAAAAGTACAAATTAAACAGCTCCTGCAAACGGAGTACATTTTTCTCAACAAAGGTTGACTATAATCTTATTATACATTACTAATATATGCATCTTAAAAATTAATTATCACTCGAAGTTATTATAATAATACGATGTTTGACTGTGATACACCCGGTATAACTAACTTATGCATCTCTAAAGTCAATGATCACAAGAGCAATTGTTTTGAAAGGTCTTGATCCATCTTACCCTTTTCTTCCGCTTCCAGTCTTGGATTTAGCACGTTAAAGTGTCAGTAGCAATTGTAAACTAAAATTCCTCTCACCCACAGAAAGTATATAAGTTATTATACTGTGTGGGAGGGTCACGATCTTGGTAATTAGGTATTCTAGGACCAACCTTCTGGTACTATGGAGGATAATAAAAGAAACCGAACAGATCGCCCGGTTGCACAGCAGTCTTGTTTGCAAAGTTCTGATTGGGGAGTCTTTCATTTAGGGATGTATCAAGTAAGTCACGATTTTCCCCAGTTCCGAGTGAACTGTGACTGGAGCCATGACGCATCCACGCAGATTACTCACTTAACAGTCACGACTTTGAAGCCATGCTGTTCCACGATCGGAGTGGAGAAATTACATCGCCACACTCTGAATTAGTTAATTCACTAATAGCCTTAGGCTAATGAGCTTATGAATTTCACCAAGAAGCAGCCAAGCACCAGAAACGTACCTTTGGAAGGCGATGCTGTGAGATGGAGTGTATGTCAGTTTGCTGCACGTGTTTACTTAATTCTGTCTGTTCGGCTTGTAAATACAGCACCCAGAAAACCTCAGCAGCTGAGCCCACACTGCAACGGGCTGATGAACTTTGGCGCTGGGCTTATTATACATTGCACATTGGTGCCGTGCAAAGGCAGCAGGTCTGTTACAAAAGGTGGGTGTTGGTGTAGGTTAATCAGCATGTGTTTATTTACAGAACATGCTGTTGTCTGTAAATGCAAATCATATGCAGGTTCTTTATTAGATCCTGTTTATCCCTGTCTCTGTATGCATGACGACTAATTGTATGCTTCATTGATGGATACTTCTGCATCTGTATGTTCCAGCTATCTCATTATCCTCCTATCTACGTTATCTTTCACTGTCTAATTGCATACTGACTACATCAAAGCTGTCGCTAAAATTGCATGGATATAAACATAGCATCTTAATTTAAGTTTACACCTATGCAGAATGCGCATCCTCGCATGTATAAATTAATTTGTTTGTTTGCTTGATGCCTACGCAGACGAATCAGATCTTCATCCATCTGTCGCAAAATCCACAGAGCCTAAAGACATGGCATTTATTATATATGTTGAACCGATCAATTTACATGTGTTTCGACTGTACATCCGTATGCCTCCGTATATCTTCATCATATCGTGTTGGTAAAGAAAGATTTTGACGATTTGTTGACAAAGTGAATGCACGCTGGGTGAAAAGACAAGCTAGTTCATTTTACATTTGATAATGTTACCAATGCCCGCCCAATATATTCTCTAATGTATATTAATAATGCATTCCAGTCTGTCTTCTTCGAAGCATGACTGTCCAGACAGAATACACTCCTGGGTCAGATGCAGTGTCAGCAGTGGCAGTACTATACAATACACTGCATATAGCCTTCCCATAACAACATCACTGAAATAGAGATTCCACCCACTCAAACAAACAGAATATGACTAAGAACAGCAAAGTGAGAGAGGAAGGATGATGCATAGTGGTAAGAGCAGTAAAGGGACAAAAAAAGGTGACGTGGGAGAGGAGAGCTAAATAAAGCATCTTATAACCTTCTATTCCACAAATCACCATCCATTAGTGAGCTCAAAGATACAGGCGGGAAGAGCAGAAGTATACACACTTGTAACAATGAGCAGTGTTAATCCACATTCACACTTGTAACAATGAGGATAGTGTTAATCCACATTCACACTTGTAACAATGAGCAGTGTTAATCCACATTCACACTTGTAACAATGAGCAGTGTTAATCCACATTCACATTTGTAACAATGAGCAGTGTTAATCCATATTCACTCTTGTAACAATGAGCAGTGTTAATCCATATTCACTCTTGTAACAATGAGCAGTGTTAATCCATATTCACTCTTGTAACAATGAGCAGTGTTAATCCACATTCACTCTTAGAACAATGAGTAGTGTTAATCCACATTCACACTTGTAACAATGAGCAGTGTTAATCCACATTCACACTTGTAACAATGAGAGTGGTAATCCATGTTCATACTTGTAACAATGAGCAGTGTTAATCCATGTTCACACTTGTAACAATGAGAGTATTAATCCACATTCACACTTGTAACAATGAGCAGTGTTAATCCACATTCACACTTGTAACAATGAGCAGTGTTAATCCACATTCACACTTGTAACAATGAGCAGTGTTAATCCACATTCACACTTGTAACAATGAGCAGTGTTAATCCACATTCACACTTGTAACAATGAGCAGTGTTAATCCACATTCACACTTGTAACAATGAGGATAGTGTTAATCCACATTCACACTTGTAACAATGAGCAGTGTTAATCCACATTCACACTTGTAACAATGAGCAGTGTTAATCCACATTCACACTTGTAACAATGAGGATAGTGTTAATCCACATTCATACTTGTAACAATGAGCAGTGTTAATCCACATTCACACTTGTAACAATGAGCAGTGTTAATCCACATTCATACTTGTAACAATGAGCAGTGTTAATCCACATTCACACTTGTAACAATGAGAGTGGTAATCCATGTTCATACTTGTAACAATGAGCAGTGTTAATCCATGTTCACACTTGTAACAATGAGAGTGATAATCCATGTTCACATTTGTAACAATGAGCAGTGTTAATCCATGTTCACACTTGTAACAATGAGAGTGTTAGTCCACATTCACACTTGTAACAATGAGCAGTGTTAATCCATATTCACTCTTGTAACAATGAGCAGCGTTAATCCACATTCACTCTTAGGACAATGAGCAGTGTTAATCCACATTCACACTTATAACAATGAACACAGTGTTAATCTACATTCATACTTGTGACAATGAGCACAGTGTTAATCTACATTCATGCTTGTAACAATGAGCAGTGTTAATCCATGTTCACACTTGTAACAATGAGCAGTGTTAATCCATGTTCACACTTATAACAATGAGCAGTGTTAATCCATATTCATACTTGTGACAATGAGCACAGTGTTAATCTACATTCATGCTTGTAACAATGAGCAGTGTTAATCCATGTTCACACTTGTAACAATGAGCAGTGTTAATCCACATTCACACTTGTAACAATGAGCAGTGTTAATCCACATTCACACTTGTAACAATGAGCAGTGTTAGTCCACATTCACATTTATAACAATGAGCACAGTGTTAATCCACATTCACACTTGTAACAATGAGTGTTAATGCACATTCACACTTGTAACAATGAGCACAGTGTAAATCCACATTCACACTTATAACAATGAGCACAGTGTTAATCCACATTCACACTTGTAACAATGAGAGTGTTGATCCATATTCACACGTGTAATAATGAGCAGTGTTAATCCACATTCACAATTGTAACAATAGTGTTAATCCACGATCACAACGGAAATTGAAATTTAGGAGTTTGCATTAGATATCTATGACCGATGTAAAGGAAACATTTAGAATCCTTCAAAAGGTTGGGAAGAAAGTGTTTGATGTACCTTGGTAATTGACGTTGCTGCTAAAACTTTAGGTGAAGAGCCAAAAACTGTTTGCAAAGTTGCTACAAGAATTACCATTTGGAGCATAGTGTTTCTTCCCGCCATATACTTTTTTATTACACACACATCTAAAAACACATCCAGTAACATTTGAGATTCCAGGTCAGAATGGGTGATATAATCGACTATTATTCGAAGTAACAGTCGAAATGAAAAATGGATGTTGAGAATTGATAGTACTTGCTTTCAAGATACAAAGCAATTCTAAATGCATTTACAATTCAGCGTGTACGAAGGGTGATATTTTTACGTTAGATTCTGTTACTCTTACTCTTGGATACATCTAGTCTCAGAGTCTGTTTTGTACTATATGTGTACTGTATGTAATAACAAAATGCCACATTTAAACTGGTTTGTTCTCACAACATAACTTGCTGAAGATAAAAAGACTCAACAGCGCCGACAGAGAACGAGTTCCGAACGCTATTGATTCAAAAAATGTAACGTTAGGGTGATTCCCCATCTACCTGCTGCCCACTATCCCCAATGAGTATCCCCGTAAAGACATATGCATGGAATCTACTTCTAGACACGTTAAAACAACCCGCGTTTTTAAAAATGCATAGTAAAATTTGACATAATTGTACATACAAATGCTACCTACCGTCACTTCGGATTCCTCTGTTCAGAAAAAGTGTTCCAATAATTAATTTCCTGATTGAGTTGCAAACACAGCAGTCGCATTCAGGCTCTCCTCCACCCGCGCTCTCTTTTTATACCAGTGAATCCCTCCGTCTATTTCTGGAGTGCGATCAAAACCCACTGCTATTTTTAGCAAGTGGTCTCAAAAAAAACTACTCACAAAGGCATTTTGCTGCAACGTGACGTACAAACCATTAAATGAACATTGAGATTTTTTCCCTCACCATCTCTCTGCACCACTTGTATCTGAGCGGCTTTTAGTTACATCATTGCAGGGATTTTAAACCCAACGCCTTTTCTACATTCTCCGATTTTATTGCACATCTCTCGAGCTGAACTCCTGTGTATGTGTGGGCTCTTTGCTTGTGTGTAAGCACTTTGAAAAGACACTTAACGGTGCGCCTGCAGCAGTTCATTTTATTTACGTGGAACCTTGCACTTCTGTAGAAATGCACTGCATTACATGTTCCTTTAAAGTACTTCGGGAAAACAACACTTAAAAAAAATACAACGGAGCTTTATAGTCAACATTGTGCGTGTTTCTTTTCCTGAAACCTTTATTTTTATTTTGCAACTAAGGAATTGGGAGCCAAGGAGATGACAGAATTGCTCTCTAAGCAGTCCGCTTAGAGCTAGAAATTTAAGGCAAATAGGTACTAATTAAAGCTGCTGCCTCTTGCTTGTGTGGAGATGGTGAGTTTTTCCCTCGTTTAGCCGCGTCAGTCTCCTTCCATTGACGTCACGTTTCCAGTCTCTTCAGAGGCTGGAGGTGATCAGAAAAGACGATTTTTTTTTTGTTGAGAATGCAGCTCCCCAGTGCCAAAACATTTGCATTATGTTTTAGTTAAGACTAAATGGTCATTGTAATTTGGCACGGGTCTAAATCTGGGTGCGCTTTGCTTTGTGTTTCCCACGGTTTAACTTGCAATCCCCTCTTAACAGATACCTAGTTATTACACAGCCTGTACAAGGAGCACCTTTTGCTCTTGTATTTGGCTATCGAACCAGAGACAGATATTGATAAAGCGAGGATTAATTCTGTCTATTTGTCAGGCAAACAGCCCCGTCTCCTGCAGTGACGCAAATAACAGAAGCTTTGGCACTGGCTTCCTATTTTCCGCGCCCACGCACTCTGCTTGGTCTCCCACGGAATCAGCTTGCACAGCTTTCCATGGAGAAGACCCAGAATTAAAATTACACTGTAATTCGAATAAACCCTTTAGAATGTCCACTCTATGTGGATGGAGCAGGGCCGTCCACTGCTCTTCAAGTCCATCAGTGATACAGGTGACATCAATCTGAGGGGAAAAAAACATGTTCCTATTCGCATCAGTCATATTCTTCAATGTGGAGTTTGAACGTTCAAATTGATTCCTATATGCTCTTTTTTTTAAGAAAAAGAAAAGCTATACTATCACGTAATATTATGTCTGAAGCCTCTTTTCTGTACAGTAACTGAAGCACTTGCAAAACAAGAATATAAAGTACAGTAGTGTTACTTCCGAAAACTAAACACATTACCTTCAATATAATAGGGTAAACCAGCAAATATGTTTACCGATTATATTATGGTAAAGACCATATTATCGAGTCAAGCTATGGACCACTTGGGAAAATACACAACTGTCAATAAGCGGTTCAGGGTAAGTTGGTAAAACGCAGTAGGTGAGGGCTACTCAAACCAACTTGAAATCCCTGTTCTAAAATGGCAAGCTGCACACAGCAGACATAAACTAAATGCCTCTGAAAAGAGATATTTACCTGGAACAATTCGGTACGTTTTGATGATTTCAATTTACATGAGTTTAGATGCACATTGAAGGAAAATGGAAAAGACACAAGGCACGGTCTTTAATGAATAAAAGATCATTCATTTACATTCACATGAGTGTCGATAAAACTGCAGAATCATATTAAAACAACAGAACATGAAGTTCCACACAAAAGCAATGCTACGCGAATAATAGGCACTGCATTATTCAATACGAATGGACACAGCTAAACTACTTTTTGAAAACTCCGAAGCAAAGCCAAACAGGAGCATGAATGTAAAAAATGCAATATTTTCCAATTGTGTAGTTTAAAGGAGTACACAGCATACAGTGGTGCACAACAGTGTGCCACATATCTGGCAGTTTTCATTTCATTGTTTGATGTGTACAAAACACCAAGGTGCTTTCTCTAGACAACGCAACATGTCTTTTCTAATGTTATCTTATTGCCCCTCTTTCGCTAGAATGTGTCTAGGTCTGCCTGTATATCTCTATATACCGCAATAGAGAACCTTGCAATGCATGGAACACAAACACATATCAACCAGTGTAGACGATTATAGTACTTGCATGAAAGATGAATTATCGCACTTTGTCGCCAAGTGAATTCGGACACATACCAAACCCGCGTACTTTTACTGGACAGGAAAATGGATACAATATCTTCTATAAGTTTTTTTTTCTGGCTATAACAGGATGAACGTCAACAACCCCGTTTAACATTTATTATAAATCGATTTTAATTCTTGTCACCCAGATCTGGCTGCAAACTCAGGTTTAGAAGTAGACATATTCACCAATGTGTTTTTTTTTATTGTTAATGACGTGACAATGCGAGCCACTGCTATGCTTTCAGAAAAGCTGGATCTTTGGAAACTTTTAATATTATATTGTTGTTATAACTGTTTTTAAAACAGTTACTTCGTAATGCTAAGATACTACCTGGTGGTGGGCGGTTGCTTGTTAACTTGTTTCGAAAAGGCTCCAAAGCCACGTGGGAGCTGTTCGTGGTGCTGAAATCTTCAACTTTTATTTATTCATGGGATGTGGGCTTCGCTGGCTGGACCAGCATTTATTGCCCATCCCTAGTTGCCCTCTGGATAGAAACGCACCAAAAATAACACCACCACCAAGACAGTTAAATGTGGAACGATCTACCTAGTTGGTCGTTTTATCTGTTTGGGAGAGATGGTGACAGAGCAAGTGATACTATAAAAGCTTCGATATGATGATTTTAACTACAACAAAGTGGAAATGAGTGTGAGCATACATCATAAGACCAGGATCATAGAATATAGGAAGCCGGCCATTCAGCCCATTGTGCCTGTGCCGGCTCTTTGAAGTCCCACACCCTTGCTCTTTCCCCAAAGCGCTGCAATTATTTTTCTTTGCTACCACAATTGTCTCAAACACAGTGCATTCCAGGCCATAACAATAATCCGTGTAATAATAAGCTCTTCTTAACTCCCCTCTCTACCTCTGTGACCTCTTCCTGCCCCACAAGCCTCCCAGATATCTTCACGCCACTAATTCTGGCCTCTTGAACATCCCTGATTTTAATCACTCCACTGTTGGTGGCCTTCTTAATGGGGAGGCAGTGACATAGTGGTATTGTCACTGGACTAATAATCCAGAGACAATGCTCTGGGGACCTGGGTTTGAATCCCACCATGGCAGATGGTGAAATTTGAATTCAATAAAAATCTCGAATTAAAAGTCTGATGGTGACCATAAAACTATTTCTGATTGCTGTAAAAACCCATCTGGTTCACTAATGCCCTTTAGGGAAGGAAATCTGCTGTCCTTACCTGGTGTGGCCTATGTGTGACTCCAGACCCACAGCAATGTGTGGTTGATTCTTAATGCCCTCAGAATGAGGGCAATTAGGTATGGCCAATACATGCTGGCCTAGCCAGTGATGCCCACATCCCATGAACAAATCATTAAAAAATTGTTTAGGCCCTAAGTTCTGGAACACCCTCCCTACACCTCTCTGTCTTTCTCTACCTGACTTCTAACCTTTAAGACACCCCTTAAAATTCTTTGACCAAGCTTTTGGTCATCTAACCTAATATCTCCTTATATGGCTTGGTGTCATATTTTGTTTTATAATGCTCCTGTGAAGCATCTTGGAAGATTTTATTATGTTAAACGCATTATATAAGTTGTCATTGTTAGTTCTTTTGCTAATTATCTTAAATCTGTGTCCATTGGTTATCAACCTTCCTGGAAGTGAAAACAATATCTCTTTGTGCATTCTCTAAAAAAAATCCTTCAAAATTCAAAACACCTCTATTAAATCTCTTTTTAACTTTCTCTGCTTTAAGAAAGCAATCACAGCTTCCCCAGTCTCTCCACTTAACCAAAGTGACTCACCTTTGGTCTCCTTTGCACCCTATTCCTTCCTAAAAAGTGGTGTCTAGAATTAGATAAGACACTCCAATTGAGATTTAACCAGTGATTTATAAAAGTTTAGCATATTAGAGACATGTTGCTGAGGCTTTTCATCTTTCACTCATTGGGACAAATGCAAGAATGCCAAATTTCAAATGATCACAACAACTTACACAACAGGAGAAAAGGACACTGACTGAACCTGTCAGCATTCTTTCCTCCTGTAGTATAAATTGTTGTGATCATTTGAAATTTGGCATTCTTGCATTTGTCCTGATGAGTGCAAGATGAAAAGCTTGGGCAACATGTCCCTTTTATCAGCAATATTCAAGTTCTGAACTACCAAGCAACAGTTTAGCATAAATTCCTTTCTTTTTCTTTCCTTGTTGTTCTTTTCTATAATTTACACATAGTATTTTAATAGGGTTTCCTTCAGATTGTTATTATTAAAATCTAATTATTCCCCAGAAATATTCATTTATTTATTAGTATACAATAATGAGTCAGATCATTTGCAACAGCAGTGTGTCTTTGACCCTGAGATGAGCCTCTGACTGCATATCTGCTTCATCACCAAGATTGCCTACTTCCAGCTCTGTAACATCAGCTGACTCCCAATTCTGCTTCATCCCATCTGCTGCTGAAACTCTCACCCGCGCCTTTGTTACTTCCAGATTTGACAATTCCAATGCTTATCCTGGCCAGCCTCTCATCTTTCACCCGATGTAAACTTGTGCATATCAAAAACTCCAAAACACCCAAAATTTATCTCAACTCACATCTAATCTCATTCACCACTAACGCTATACTTTCTGACCTACACTGTTCCCCAGTCCGATGATACCTGAATTTTAAACTCCTCACGTTTGGTTTCAAATCCCTCTATGACCTCATCCCTTCCAACTCTGTAACCTCCTTTAACCATACAAGCTTTCAAGAAATCTGCACCCCTCCAATTCTGGCTTCTTGCACATCCTTGATTTGAATCGCTCAACACTGAGAGGCTTGCTTACAGCTGCCTAGGCCATATGATCTGAAATTCACTCCCTAAAACTCTCTGCCTCTCTAGCTCTCCTTTTTAAAGGTGCTCCTTAAAACCTACCTTTTTGAACAAGTTTTTGATATTTCCTTCTGTCACTCTGTATCATTTGTTATATTTATAACACTCTTGTTAAGTGTCTTATTTTGCTATGTTACAAGTGCTGTAAAAAGGTAAATTGTAGCTGTTATATAGAAAGTATCTGACTTCTATATATATATATATCAATAGGTGTAGGCCTGTTGAAAGATAATAGTATGGATTGTTTTCATACCTAATTAGACTCAAATAAGTTTGAATGTATTTCTGACAGAGGCAACACTTCTTAAAATATAAATGCAGTCATGCCTAACTTCATTGTAACTCATAAAAATCCCCAAGATCCTTTTGTCACAGATGCCCTTACATGTGATGTGAATCTGCTGAGGTCTTCTTGCGTAGATCTATCCCTGGACTGAAAGTAAAAGAAAAAGATACACAACATATAAATATAGAACATACTTTCAGGAATGGAAGGGTGTGCGAGAGGTGGCTGATATCTATATGTGTGTATTCATCAACCTGCAAAAAGCAACATTTACTGATCTCACATTTTCTTCTGATCGAAAAGAGCTGATGAGTAAGTCGATGCTTTTCACTCAAAATAAAATTGAATGATTGTATTGGAGGGTATGGGTGATTCTGCCAGCTGTAGTAATACTTAAGCTGGCATTCAGAGAAAACAACACAGGGCAATTCAAATAGGTGACTGCAATCAAGCCAATAAATGGAGCTAAAGACAAAACCTCTAGGGCATTTGCTGCACTTTGGGGGCATGTATGATGAAAATTACACTGGCCCCAAAATTGGCGTATAACAAATTATTGATTGAATTGCTGGGGCAAGGCTGTTGTATAGTAAACTAACAGTCTCATTAAAAGATGCAGATTTAGGCTGGAGTTTACACTGGATTGTGATGAATTAATTGTTGCGGACATCTTATTTCTGCAATTTTTATTCACTATCTTTACTTTATTATTTTAATAATAAAGGCTTTTGGTTGCTACACTTGTGTGTGTTTTCCAGATAAATCAACGTGTAAAAATATTATATTCTGATTGTATGCAGAGTCTATTCAGGGCAATGTCGCCTGCAGGAGTATGGGTATCCTTAAACACATGAGGGGGTGTGAAGCAATCACACCCTTCAGTGAGTCACTGGCAATGGAGATTTCTCTGCTCACATTGAGCTCAGTCAGCATTCTTTTTAAAGCTGCAAAGGACTAGAAAAACAAAATAATTATTTACATATCTATTATAGAATAGTAAGGGACCGTCTGAAGGATTTGATAGTAGGTTGACTGAAGGACCCCAGTCTGGTTTTTTGCTTCAAGTCCACCTCACTTCCCTGGTACGGTTCAAGCATAGACCTACCATGAATGAAATATTTTCAAAAGGCCATTGTGAACTAATACATATTTGCAAAGTCTTTGGTAAGTATACGACAGAGCGATACGATAAGTGACAGAGGGCATCACTCATCATAGGATGGGACCGTAGCTGCTCGAATGGGGTTTTATGGCAAATTATCCACTAATATCATTTTAATACATATCAAAACAGAAAAAGTACACGCACCGAGCACATTACCATTGAGCAAGCAATCCATCGCCCTGTGATGCACGCTTTTCCAGAGGAATTAAAAAAACGAGACATACACACACACACGATGTTTTGAACGCCTACCTTTCACAAAATTGCTTCAGTTCTGCAAATGTACTCTGTTCTGACGATGCGAATTCCCTACAACCTTTTTTTAATGCACCATATACATTATTTTGTACGCAAAGCGCCAAGGGTCTGCAATTCACGTGATAGTCTGCATTCTTAATTAACAGTGACAAAACATTTCGTGTTCGGTGCCAGATTCGGAGAGAGAGAAAAATAACTAGGACCGACTAAATAATCAGGACATTTCTGTCTCGGACGTGCTGCCCAAATGTCCACGACAACTGCAAACCACGGATTTCGATGCCAACCTTTCCTATGCATCTGTTTGCCAAACATTTTACACCCTCCCCACAACCCCCCCGCCACTCCCCAACTTCGCCCCCCCCACCCCCACCCAGTAAACTAAGCTTTTTTTTTCTGGATTACAAACGTATCAGGTCCCGCTGCTTTAGATTTGTCTGGAGTTGGGGGGTTTTGAAAATGGCCCTGCCCTGACCAACCAGCTCGGTTCCTCCAGTGTGTTATTGACCTGCATTGACGTCATTGCGTCATTAGGTCTCCCTTAGAAACACTGTGAGTTTCAAAAATAGCATCAAATTAATTCAGGAGGAGAGAAAGGCTGCACGCATCTTCAACTGGGATCGGCCATGAAACACTCCAATTTCCACCCGCTCCCACTGCCCTGGAAGGCGACCCGAGAAAGGAAAAAAAAAACCATAAATCGATTTAACCCAAAAATATCTATGACAGCCGTTGCTACAAACGTTCCCCCCCTCCCCTTTCCCTGTCTAAAAATAGTGCATGAACTCAGTGACTGCAAACATAGCACTGGCTATCAGGGTACACCATTGCACAAAGAATATGAATGAATAATCGAAAAATAAAACACATTTGGCTGGTGGGGGAGGGTTTGGTTAACAATTAAAGGTTATGCTGGGACGAGTTTTCTTTCAATTTCGCCTCATAAGCCATAATGTTCCCTACCTTTCTCCAATTTAAAAGGCTGATTATTTTTTTTTTAAAAAATATGCACAGCACGTGCCCCACGTGCTTATCTGGCAGTAGCTCCGACTCATTCACAGAAACTCTGTGAAGCGGTCCATTAATGATTTGCGCATACATACATTGAGAAATGGAGTTCCATATGTCCCGTGCACTTCCCATGTCTCACCGCCAGAATTATTTTTTTTTATCAATAGCCCTAGACTTGAGAATACTCTGCAGAAGGTGAGTTCAGCAGCGTGAATGGAGTAACCGGGACTGTACCAGCAGCCGCTGGAACTGAAGTCACCCCCCACTCCCCCACCCCCTCCAACGCTTTCTTGTTGGGGGGTAAAAACAAAGCAGAGGGAAAGCTTATCGTCAGTGTCTGCTCCACCACAGGGTACAGCGCCAGGTTAGGCATGGCCAGTGCAATCCTAACAGTTCCAGTGCAATAGTCCAAAAAACACACAGCATGATCTAAGGAGTCAAAACCTTCTCTTGCTATAAAATCGGTCCTTCTGGGAAGTAGACGGGGAGATTTATTTTTGCTATAGTATACACAAGATGGTGAATGTCTTGCAATCTGTTTCTAAAAATAACCTGGTAACCCTCCTGGTCTGGTCAGATGATCCAATATAACTTCGAGTTCTCAATCCTAAATTCAATATTTCGGGCCCTGGACGATAAGCCTGTTAACAGTCTTTGTTACAGAGGCATGTAACACCACTTTTACCTTCAGACGGTTAACAATTTCTACATCAAAGAAGCCATAAAGCAGTGTGTGGAATTGAGAACTCACACTCTATATTTTTTATAAAAATATATATAGGTACGCTCATTGCTATTTCTAAAATTTTTAAATCCGAACAAAGACCTTTAAAATGGCTGTCTGTGACCCCTGAACAAAAGAAGTCACATTGGAGTTTAAGTGAAACTCACACCTCCTTATCTCTGAGGAACCACCAACCACCACCTGTTGACTGCACAGCCCAACTTCAAAGGGAGCGATGTGAAGGCAATTTGTTTTTGATAACCCAGGCTGGCCAGCAGAGTCAGGACATTTACTAAGACAATGGCCTTTTAAACATTCCTTTTAACCCTTAATGGCTGAGACATGATCAGCCTGGAACACAAAGCCAATTTCCAGATACTGGATTAACATCCTTTGTTGAAGACATGTGGAGAGGTAAAGTCACATAACTTAGGCCTTTGGCTTGTTGAATAAGTAATATTGCCTTGCTGGGCTGAATAGCTCAGTCTGCTGTTTAACATCTGACTAGCAGGCCACACTGCAGGAGGAATACCTAATTCGACTTTGATTCTGGACTCTGGAACTATGCAAAACAATATTTCTTTTCTCTGTGGTCTCTAAACTGTAGATCTTTCTTTTCTCTATCCCTCTCTTTTCTATCTGTATATGAGGGGGGCGGGGTGGTGGGGCATTGCAATTTGAGTGTTTGCAAATAAAGTAACCCTTTGAGTTCATCTTACCTCGAGTTTGTTGTGATGTGATTGTTTAATGGAAAATTGGATCACGCCAAAACTGAAGAGTTGGGAAATATAAGGAGGAAATCAAAAAAAAACTTTCTGTTTACGGAAGGGTGGTGAGAGGAGAAATTAGTGCTGTTTAAATTAATTCCTGACCCCCCCACCCCCATAACCACAGTGATAAGGACATTAATTTAACACTATTATAATTAATACCAATATTGAATGTTTTACATCAAAATCAAACTAATGATTGGGGAAATGTTTGTAAAAATTCTTCAGTTATATTCTCATGGTTTATTAAACCACTTTGTTGTAATAACTGACTGCTGGGGTAAATATGGGCATAGTATGTTGTGCTAGAAATTTGAATTTCTAAAACATCACGTGTTCCTATACACTTCAGATTCTCCCTGCATCACTATCTTATCTTCTACCGCACTACACCCCTTACCTGGGAATCTTTTTCCTAAACGTCTTCACCTCAAAACCATGTTTTTGTCGCCTCCTTTCACTTTTCTTCCACTTCCTGCTCAGTATCCACAACTCTTTCAGTAAAATATTTCAGGATGGCTCATTATACGAGAAAGACTTGCATTTATATAGCGTCTTTCATGGCCTCAGGGTGTCACTTTACAGTCAGTGGAGTACATTTGAAGCATAGCCGCCATTGTAATGTTGGGAGATGTGGCAGCCAATTTGTGCACAGCAAGCTCTTCCAAACAACAATAAGATAATGACCAAGTAACCTGTTTCAGTGGTGTTGGTTAAGCCATAAATATTGGCCAGGACACTGGGGAGAACTCTAAAATAAAAGCAAAATGCTGTGGATGCTGGAGATCTGAAATAAAAACAGAAAGTGCTGAAGAAACCCGGCAGGTTTGACAGCGTCTGTGGAGAGAGAAACAGTTAACATTTCAAGTCGAATATGACTCTTTTTCTTCTGTTTTTATTTCATTATGGGGAGCTCTCCTGCTCTTCTTTGAATTGCATTGTGTAAGTATAATTTATTGTCTGGTTTCTGAGTACTGGTTATCTGTTACTCTACATGAAATTCACAGAGATTATCTACATCATTTATATAATACAGGCTATTTTCTTGCAATTTGCACCTTTTTTTGGGAAGTTAATACTTGTCCATTGTGGTTCACCTCTTCTTACCCACAAATTAACCCTGACATGGCTCAATGATGAAACAGCCATTTGACCCAACAAGTCCATTCTTCCTGATTGATCACACCCAACCTGCTTGTTTTCTCATTACGTCCATCAATCTCTGTCCAAAACACTACTAGGTAACCTTGCACTCATTATATTATTACAACAGTGGTTCCCCAAGTAACTTTCTTCATAGGCTCATTATTTTATGATTTTTAAAAAAGTTCCCCTTGACTCCCCTACTTCCTTTAGCTTTTTGATATTTAATTTGTGTTTGACACTTTTGCTGGGTAAAGGGAGTGTTTAGATTAGCTTTGTCAAACTACTTAATTATCCAGACAACTTCATCTATAAAATCTCAAAATCTCTGTTTCCGAAGAGAATTATCTCAACGACCTTAGCCTTTCTTTATAACTTAGATTCAAAATATATGGAGGTGAGCTGAATGGTTCACATGTTGTACTATACAAATCCAACTTTTGGTTAGTTTCCTAGTATAACTAATGCTGTTCAAGGTCACTTATACTTGTAAATTTCTTACATCCATGGAACTGTTAATTTTAGGAATATCCCTGTGTAGCTTTATGGTGCCTCTGAATCTCTAATTTTTCTGTAGTCATGTAAAACTGAAGTTTTTGCATATGAATTAAGATGAGTTACAAGCTCTGGACCTGATTATAACTGTGTGCAAGTGAATGGGTTTTGAGTGAATTAAAATCTTGCCCCCAAGGTGTCCACAGCCGATGATAACATCATATTGGGTCTTTTTGCAAATCTCTCATTAGATTTCATCCCACCTTAGAGGATATCAGAACCTTCATGCATATCACTTTCTTTAAAAAAATGAAGTAGGAAGGTCAAGTCAATCCAGAGTCTACTGTTGTGTCTTCAACCAATTCATTCAAGAATAACGCTAAATGTCTTTTTATGCTCAAAGCAGGATCATAACAACATTTGCATACAGAACAGTCTGTATTCTCACCAAGCATTAATACATATTAAATCACTTCCTTAGTTGACAGTAGGGTCAGTGGAATTTCACAAAATAGATTATACATTCTTCATAAATTTAATTGAAATATAAGATTCTTAATGTTTTAAATAATAAAAGCAATTTGCATGAGAAGCAGATTTATTATTTTAGAATCACATCCTAATGAAATCACATATTGTTACCTCACTGAGCTTAAAACCTTCCCTCATGATTATTAGCTAACAGTATGATGCCACATTCATTACTAACCAGGTAAAGAACAACATTTCTGTTCTGGATGTCATAATCAAAATGATATGATGTTTTCTTCTAAATTTTTATAATGCTTTTATTTTCCCCCGACTTCCCATTCATCTCCATGATTCACACACTCCTCCTGAGCTGTTTCCGACCTTTTTCCAAAACCACGTTTCCCTTGAGCTTTGAATCCTGTTATTGAGAGATCTGTGGGAGTAGCCACGTGGCATTTCCTCGCCGTGGCACAGTTCAGATTGAAAACTGAGTGGAGTGGGGCATCACATCTGCAGACTGCCAACCTGTGAGACTGTGCAATGCTACCCAATTATGTTGCATGATTGCATTGCCTTTATCAGGCATTTTGCATTGGCTACAAGGCATATCAACAGAGGTGTCTCATAGTTCAACTTTCTCTACGTCGTTGTGTGAAAAATCCTACCTATTGCTTTTTGTTTTCAACTGGTGGTATAGCCAAAACTGGAAATTTGCTGCACATGCTCCATGTTGGACCACCAATATCTCTTTCACTGAGCCTATGGCCACTACTCCTAATATCTGTTTCTTTGGCGTGGCATATCGTATTGCCTATATATTGCCTTCATCAATCTCACCAGGGCATTCAACCATGTGAGTAGACGTGGTCTATTTAAGCTGCTGGAGAAAATTGGCTGCTCACCGAAGTTGCTCAATGTGATCTCCTCTTTCCATGACAACATCATAGTAAAGTCAGCTATGACGAGACAACATCAGAACCCTTTGAGATCTGCAGTTGTGTCAAACAGGATTACATTCTGGCACTGACACTCTTTGGCATGTTCTTCTCTTTGTTGCTGTCATATGCCTTCAGGTTGTCTACAAAGGATGTCTACTCACATACCAGAACTGACAGAAAGCTGTTCAGCCTTGCTTGCCTGAGATGGTGGGCAAGTCCTCATCAGAGACTTGGTCTACACTGATGATGCCACACTAGCCTTCCACAAAGACTGCCTTCAGCAACAAGTGGACAGACTCTCTCACACCTGTAAAGAGTTTGGTTTGACCATCAGCATCAGGAAAACACATGTCATGGTGCAGGATGTTGCCATACCATCATCTATCAATAAAAACAAAAAGCTAAAAGCTACTGCGGATGCTGGAAATCCAAAACAAAAACAGAATTACCTGGAAAAACTCAGCAGGTCTGGCAGCATCAGCGGAGAAGAAATCAGTTAACGTTTCGAGCCTTCATGGCCCTTCGGCAGAACTGAAGCATAGTTAGGAGAAGGGAGGAATATAAACTGGTTTAAGGTGGGGGGTGGGGGGGGGGTGGAGAGGGAAGTTGAGGGTGTGGTGATTGTGGAGATAAGCAGTGATAGGAGCAGATAATCAAAAGATGTCACAGACAAAAGGATCAAAGAGGTGTTGAAGGTGGTGATATTTGTCTAAGATAAGTGCTAATTAAGAATGGAAGACAGGATACTCAAAGTACAGCTCTAGTGGGGCTGGGGTGGACAGACTAACAAGGTTTTAGTTTTAGATTTAAAAATAATGGAAATAGGTGGGGAAAGAAGAATCTATATAAATTATTGAAAAAAAAGGGGGGGGGGCGCGGGGAGAAACGGGGTGGGGATGGGGGGAGGGGGAGTTTAAGATCTAAAGTTGTTGAATTCAATATTCAGCCCGGAAGGCTGTAAAGTGCCTAGTCGGAAGATGAGGTGCTGTTCCTCCAGTTTGCGTTGGGCTTCACTGGAACAATGCAGCAAGCCAAGGACAGACATGTGGGCAAGAGAACAGGGTGGAGTGTTAAAATGGCAAGCGACAGGGAGGTTTGGGTCTTTCTTGCGGACAGACCGCAGGTGTTCTGCAAAACGGTCGCCCAGTTTGCGTTTGGTCTCTCCAATGTAGAGGAGACCGCATTGGGAGCAACGAATGCAGTAGACTAAGTTAGGGGAAATGCAAGTGAAATGCTGCTTCACTTGAAAGGAGTGTTTGGGCCCTTGGACGGTGAGGAGAGAGGAAGTGAAGGGGCAGGTGTTGCATCTTCTGCGTGGGCATGGGGAGGTGCCATAAGTGGGGGTTGAGGAGTAGGGGGTGATGGAGGAGTGGACCAGGGTGTCCCGGAGGGAACGATCCCTACGGAATGCCACCAGGGGGGGTGAAGGGAAGATGTGTTTGGTGGTGGCATCATGCTGGAGTTGGCGGAAATGGTGGAGGATGATCCTTTGAATGCGGAGGCTGGTGGGGTGATAAGTGAGGACAAGGGGGACCCTATCATGTTTCTGGGAAGGAGGAGAAGGCGTGAGGGAGGATGCGCGGGATATGGGCCGGACACGGTTGAGGGCCCTGTCAACGACCGTGGATGGAAAACCTCGGTTAAGGAAGAAGGAGGACATGTCAGAGGAGCTGTTTTTGAAGGTCGCATCATCAGAACAGATGCGACGGAGGCGAAGGAACTGAGAGAATGGGATGGAGTCTTTACAAGAAGCGGGGTGTGAGGAGCTGTAGTCGAGGTAGCTGTGGGAGTCAGTAGGCTTGTAATGGATATTGGTGGACAGTCTATCATCAGAAATTGAGACAGAGAGGTCAAGGAAGGGAAGAGAAGTGTCAGAGATGGACCATGTGAAAATGATGGAGGGGTGGAGATTGGAAGCAAAATTAATAAATTTTTCCAGGTCCCGACGAGAGCATGAAGCAGCATCGAAGTAATCATCGATGTACCGGAGAAAGAGTTGTGGGAGGGGGCTGGAGTAGGACTGGAACAAGGAATGTTCCACATACCCCATATCCTGTCTTCCATTCTTAATTAGCACTTTTCTTAGACAAATATCACCACCTTCAACACCTCTTTGATCCTTTTGTCTGTGACATCTTTTGATTATCTGCTCCTATCACGGCTTATCTCCACAATCACCACACCCTCAACTTCCATCTTCCCCCCCCCCCCCACCCACAGCAACCCCCCCCCCCGCGCCCCCCCCCCCCCCACCTTAAACCAGTTTATATTTCTCCCTTCTCCTAACTATGCTTCAGTTCTGCCGAAGGGCCATGAAGGCTCGAAACGTTAACTGATTTCTTCTCCGCCGATGCTGCCAGACCTGCTGAGTTTTTCCAGGTAATTCTGTTTTTGTCCACCATCTATCAACATCGACATTGTGACACTGGAGGCTGTTGATAGCTTCATGTATCTAGCCTCCACAATCACCAGCAATCTGTCACTTGATGCTGAAATCAACCCACACATCACAAAAGCTGCAGCTGTTATATCCAAGCTAAGTAAGAGAGTGTGGAACAACAGAAACCTGACTGAGAACATCAAACTGTGAGTCTACCAAGCCTGCATTCTCAGTGCACTCCTCTACAGTAGTGAGATCTGGACAACATATGACAGGCAGGAGAAAAGGCTGAACAGTTTCCACCTTCGCTGTTTCAGGTGTATCCACAGCATCTCTTGGCAGGACAAGGTCACCAACTCAGAGGTCCTGGAGTGTGCTAATTCCATTAGCATACACTCATTGCTAAGCCAACAATGTCTGCGTTGGCTCATCCACATTCATCGGAGTCATAACAGCCGTATACCCAAAGACATTCTTTATGATGACCTGGCCACTGGGTCATGTCCTCGTGGGCATCCATACCTTCGCTACAGGACACCTGAAAGTGAGATATAAAGATGGCGGTTATTGACACTGACAATTGGGAGACAGTCGCTGATGGCCGTGACCTCTGGAGGCCGACTGTTTGGAAGGGCAGAATTGGAAGCAGAAACACAAAGTTCAGCTGGCTGAGAGGAGGGCCCAGAGAAAGCAGAGGCCAGTGAATCGTGCACCTTCTCAGCCCCACTGTCTTCCTCTGCAGCAAATGGGGCAGAGACGGCCATGCCAGAGTGAGGCTCCTGAGCCACACCAGACGATACGTAACACAGAGCTGATCACCATGGTGTATAAGACAGAATGTTGCCACAAGGTTTGGCATCCATTTTGTGAATGAACCTCTGTGCAGTGTTCTGTAACAATTTTCTGCATTATTGCCACACTATGAATGCAAGTTGTTGTTGTAACACCTGTTTTAATATCCTGTAACTCCTGCAGTACCACACTGTCAAAAATCTTGAAATCATTCATAGACCAATAGTTGTTAGGTCTATTGCTTTGCTCAGCTGAGGAAGTAGAAGAGGCAACATAATTAGCTTGTAGTGCCCCTAAGATAGGAAACATAAGAATGTAAGCAGATGTCAGTTATCATAGCTGATACACCACTTTTCTGCCTCATCCCCTCTAGGGTCCAACAATCTAGATATTCGTCGGGACCTGGAAAAATTTATTAATTTTGCTTCCAATCTCCACCCCTCCATCATCTTCACATGGTCCATCTCTGACACTTCTCTTCCCTTCCTTGACCTCTCTGTCTCAATTTCTGATGATAGACTGTCCACCAATATCCATTACAAGCCTACTGACTCCCACAGCTACCTCGACTACAGCTCCTCACACCCCGCTTCTTGTAAAGACTCCATCCCATTCTCTCAGTTCCTTCGCCTCCGTCGCATCTGTTCTGATGACGCGACCTTCAAAAACAGCTCCTCTGACATGTCCTCCTTCTTCCTTAACCGAGGTTTTCCATCCACGGTCGTTGACAGGGCCCTCAACCGTGTCCGGCCCATATCCCGCGCATCCTCCCTCACGCCTTCTCCTCCTTCCCAGAAACATGATAGGGTCCCCCTTGTCCTCACTTATCACCCCACCAGCCTCCACATTCAAAGGATCATCCTCCACCATTTCCGCCAACTCCAGCATGATGCCACCACCAAACACATCTTCCCTTCACCCCCCCGACGGCATTCCATAGGGATCGTTCCCTCCGGGATACCCTGGTCCACTCCTCCATCACCCACTACTCCTCAACCCCCACTTATGGCACCTCCCCATGCCCACGCAGAAGATGCAACACCTGCCCCTTCACTTCCTCTCTCCTCACCGTCCAAGGGCCCAAACACTCCTTTCAAGTGAAGCAGCATTTCACTTGCATTTCCCCTAACTTAGTCTACTGCATTCGTTGCTCCCAATGCGGTCTCCTCTACATTGGAGAGACCAAACGCAAACTGGGCGACCGTTTTGCAGAACACCTGCGGTCTGCCCGCAAGAAAGACCCAAACCTCCCTGTCGCTTGCCATTTTAACACTCCACCCTGTTCTCTTGCCCACATGTCTGTCCTTGGCTTGCTGCATTGTTCCAGTGAAGCCCAACGCAAACTGGAGGAACAGCACCTCATCTTCCGACTAGGCACTTTACAGCCTTCCGGGCTGAATATTGAATTCAACAACTTTAGATCTTAAACTCCCCCTCCCCCCATCCCCACCTCGTTTCTTACCCCCACCCCCCCCCCCTTTTTTTTCAATAATTTATATAGATTCTTCTTTCCCCACCTATTTCCAAATCTAAACTAAAACCTTGTTAGTCTGTC
Source organism: Cetorhinus maximus (assembly GCF_964194155.1). Classification (NCBI taxonomy): domain Eukaryota; kingdom Metazoa; phylum Chordata; class Chondrichthyes; order Lamniformes; family Cetorhinidae; genus Cetorhinus; species Cetorhinus maximus. Next base: position 136,432,188 of record NC_135887.1, read on the forward strand.
CACCCCACCCGAGCTGTACTTTGAGTATCCTGCCTTCCATTCTTAATTAGCACTTTTCTCAGACAAATATCACCACCTTCAACACCTCTTTGACATCTTTTGATTATCTGCTCATCTCCACAATCACCACACCCTCAATGTCTCTCTCTCCCCACCGCCCCTTAAACCAATTTATATTTCTCCCTTCTCCTAACTATGCTTCAGTTCTGCCGAAGGGCCATGAAGGCTCGAAACGTTAACTGATTTCTTCTCCGCCGATGCTGCCAGACCTGCTGAGTTTTTCCAGGTAATTCTGTTTTTGTTTTGGATTTCCAGCATCCGCAGTAGCTTTTAGCTTTTATATAGATATACCAGTGTTCCTGTTTGTAACCAATATCCACTGCCCCCTCCATCCATGGAAGGGAGGAGAGGATCAAGTGGTGTGTTACAGTTTACTCAGAGAATCTTACATGCATGTTATAGCCTGGAGCTATGGATAGTGATTCCTATATTTTTTCCAACACATGGCTGGCACAGAATCTCTCCCACTCTTACCACCTCCCATTGGTGTATGTTGGAAGGATCTACAGGCTGACAATCAACTTGTATGGTTGTATTATGGATGTATCTTCCTTGGCCATCAAGTTCTGGGGACCTGAGTCTTGAACCCAGAGTTTCCAACTCAAAGGCAGGGACACTACCCACTGTGCCACAAGACCTCCCTGTATAACTGTGATGATATCCATAATCAAATAGCCTGCTAGCAAACCCTCTCAAGGCTCGTACATCAAATAACACAACATGGTAGAGCAGAATTGCTCCTCTTAATCTGCACCCCAGGAAGCATTAATGAGAAGAGGAATGAGAAGAAAATTGGAGTGTAAAAAAAATCTTCAATCATTATCACATGGTAGTGTTTTGCCACCATGGGTGATGCTGATACTTGGTGCAGAGAATAAAAACATGTTTTTGATTCCTAAAATTGATATGTCTCCTTTAATGAGAACAAAATTCATTGCAAAAGGTAAATAACTAGCAGATAACAAGGCAAAAATTATAAAATTATATGTTTATTAAACAAAGCACTTGTAGACACCTAGTTTGCTATTCTTAATTTCACTGTTTTTCTGTGCTGTTTCTAAGTCAATAATAATCCAGTACCTGTAACAAATGTTATGCATTAAAATACCAGGAGTGAAATTTTAACGCATTGACTAATTGATCATTATTCCACCTTATTGCTATACACATTCATTGCCATTCACTTCTGAAATGCACTTCAGGTTGGGTGCAGCTCTTGCAAAGCAGCAGCTGAATATAGAGACATCTATAAATAGCTCAATAGCACACCAACCAGTGTACAGTACACCAAGATAGAACAGAACTAGGCTGATGTTACAAGAAAACCATTAGATAATACCATAATTGATTCTCAGAATGCAGTTGATGCAAGATGTGTGCAACTATTACTGAGTATAGTTGAAACTTGGTAACATTATTCCCATATAAAGGAATATTGCATATGCTTTGAAGCATTACAGTAGCAGTAAAATGAAGTTCCTCACTGTACATGTATGAGAAGATTTATACATGCAGCTTTTTTGTATTGCATCTGGAGTATACTTGGTAATAATGCATAGTATATATCTAATTACTACCACAATCACAGCAATCTTATTTAACTTAATTTTATTTCTTAAAGTGCAAGAATGTCGTAATTCCAGTTCCACATAGACATGATACTAAGAAGTGGTTAACAACACCATTAATATATATAGTAATGGCAAATTATGAATTTCCACTTAATTAAAAATGATGTGTAATCCAAATAATAGTTATAAAATGTGTTGTAATTAAAGCTTTGTCTAACTAGATAGATCTACAACACTCACTGGCTCTGATATTTGTGGGGAGGTGGGTAGGGTGTTTATGGAAGGGGTGAGATTATGGTCAGAGAAGAATGTGGAAGTGGGGGGGTTGCAGGGGTTGGGGGGAGTTTGTATCACGGTAGATTCAGTGATCTTGGAGGGGTGGGGTTCAGCGATTGTAGGTATGGGGGTGGTCGGTCATGGGTAAGGAAATTGGTAAGCTTGTTGGGCCTTGACGAAGCACCTCTGTTCCCCTTGGCTCTCAAGCAATGTGATAAAGGCACTTGCTTCAAGGATTGGGCCCTTCTTGCCTCCTTTTATCCGCCAGGTTTCCCCAAAGGGTGAAATGGAAGCATGTAACTGCCATAAAAAATTGTATTGACTGATATGCCTCCTGAGAGGGGATTGGTTGTTAACACCTAGGGCAATGACAGGTCTTTCTGAATCCCCAATGGGAAGACCTTAAGTCTCCTAAAACCCTTCTTCTTAGGCAGTCCCTCAGGGTCGAGGATGACTTGTTTCCACACTAAAAATGAGTTCTCAGGTGACTGAAGAGTCCAATGTGTGACCTACAGTCTCTGTCACAGGTGGGGCAGATGGTGATAGGGTGGGGTGCCCGGGTTGCCACGCGCTCCTTTCGCTGTCGCCGCTTGACTTCAGCTAGCCCTTGGTGATGAGACTCGAACTGTTCAACTCCTTCCTGGATGCTTTCCCTCCACTTTGGGTGGTCTTGGGCCAGGGATTCCCAGATGTCAGTGGGGATGTTGCACTTTTTCAAGGAGGCTTTAAGGGTGTCCTTGAAGCATTTCCTCTGCCCTCCTGGGGCTTGCTTGCCGTGTCGAAGCTCCGACTAGAGCACTTGTTTTGGGAGTCTTGTGTCAGGCATGCAAACGATGTGACCCGCCCAGTGGAGCTGATCAAGCGTAGTCAATGCTTCAATGCTGGGGATGTTGGCCTGAGCGAGAACACTGATGTTGGTGCACCTATCCTGCCAATGGATTTACAGGATTTTGCATTGGCAAAACTGGTGGTACTTCTCCAGAGTTTTGGGGGGGCCTGCTGTATATAGTCCACATCTCTGAGCCAAATAGGAGGGTGGGTATCACTACTGCTCTGTAGACCATGAGCTTGGTGCCCGGTTTGAGATCCTGGCCTTCAAACACTCTCTTCTTCAAGTGGCTGAAGACTGCACTGGCACACTGAAGGCAGTGTTGAACCTCGTCGTTGATGTCTGCCCTTGTTGACAGTTGGCTGCCAAGGTATGGAAGGTGGTTCCCATTGTCCAAGGCCTCGTCATGGGTTTTGATAACTAGGGGCAGTGCGGTGTGGAAGAGGCAGGTTGGTAGAGGACCTTTGTCTTATGGACGTTTAGTGCAAGGCCCATGCTCTCGTACGTCTCGATGAAGGTATTGACGATGGCTTGGAGCTCGGCCTCTGAGTGTGCACAGATGCAAGCACCGTCTGCATACTGTAGTTCAATGGCAGAGGATGGGGCGATCTTGGATCTGGCCTGCAGACGGCAGAAGTTGCACCAGTTCCCATTTGTTCTGTAGTTTAGCTCCACTCCAACGGGGAGCTTGCTGAGGTGAGAATCGAGAGTTGCGACAAGGAAGATTGAGAAGAGAGTTGGTGCGATGACACAGCCTTGCTTGACCCCCCCGTCCAAACGTGGATTGGGTCTGTAGTGGGTCCATTTGTCAGGATCACGGCTTGCATGTCATTGTGGAGCAGGCGGAGGATGGTGAGAAACTTTTGGGGGCAGCCGAAACGGAAGAGGATGCTCCATAATTCTTCGTGGATGACAGTGTCGAAGGCTTTTGTGAGGTCAAAGGCGCCATGTACGAGGGTTGGTGTTGTTCCCTGTATTTCTCTTGCAATTGCCGCATGGTGAAGGTCATGTCCGTTGTGCCCCTTAGTGGGTGGAATCTGTCTTGTGGCACTGGAAGGAGATTTTCAGCCACAGGGAGAGGGCGATTTAGGAGGATTCTTACGATAGCCTTCCCTGTGGCCGACAGCAGGGAGGTTCCTCTAAAGTCACCGCAGCCGGACTTGTCACCTTTCTTGAAGATGGTCACGATTACGGCATCTCTGAGATCTCCTGGCATGCTCTTCTTCAAGATAAGGGAGATGAGGCCATGTATTCGTGCCAATAGGGCTTTTCCGCCGTGCTTTGGTGGGGATTCCATCTACTCCTGATGCCTTGATGCTCTTTAGCTGTCAAATGGCCTTTTCTACCTCGTGTTGGGTTGAGGTTGTGCTGAGATGGTGGCAGGTAGCATGCTGCGCGATGGAGTTGAGGACACTCGTGTTGAAGACAGAGTCTCTGTTAAGAAGATCTTCGAAGTGCTCCTTCCAGCAGGCGCTGACTGCCTCTCTGTCCTTGATGGACACCTCTCCGTTCTTGGCCAGCAGAGGAGTGGGGCCTTGGGTGCTTGGGCTACAGGTGGTCTTGACTGCACTAAAGAAATCTTGCATGTCACGATTGACAGCTAACTGTTGGATCTCCTGTGCTTTCTCCACCACCATCTATTCTTTAGGTTGCAGGCTTTTTGCTGGACCTCAGCCTTCAGCCGTCTGTAGAGCTGCCTTTTTGCTCTCGAGTTGGGTTGCTGTTTCAGGTTCAGAAATGCCTTGCGCTTGTGGCTTACCAGCTCCTGGATCTCCTGGTCATTCTTATTGAACCAGTCTTGGTGTTTTCTGGTTGAGTGACCAAGCATCTAAACCCAGAAAGGTCCTATCAACATCAAGTTGTAAATAGTTGTGCTGGAACCTATTTCTTGGATTCTAAGATGAATAGCAGTGGTAATTAGAAATAGCTGATTAACTTTTCTACTTGGATACAGGGCTAGTGAGTTTCCCGTTGGAGAGGAGGGTAGAGGAAACCATTTTAAGATCAGATTACAAGCTTCCGTATAAACCCAGAGATATCACAGACAGGCAACTGGGTTTTCGAGTTGCAGTTTGGTCTTAGGTAGCCTGCAACCAACAATAGTAGAAAGGGGCAAATTCTGTTTGATGGTTTAAAGGATAGATTGCCTATGATAAGAAAATACTGTTTAATTAATACCGTTTAAATACCGTGTTGAACCTTTACTTCTGCTCACAACAGGCATGTTGAAAACCAATAGGAGTCATGATTCCTGCCTCCCCTAACTCCAGTTCATCTCCCCCACCAGCTCTGATTCTCATTTCTATATTATAAAGATCAAACAAGTCATAACTTTAAACTCTGGTGCGTTGCAGCTTTTAATCTTGTTTTCTTCCCTTAGGTCCCCTTCTTTCCTCCATTCTTCTCAACCACTGTGGCAGTTTCACAAGTCTACCAGAATGGGTCCTCTTCTCCTTTAGAGGGGGTCAAGTGTTTGAGCCCTGCAGCTGGTGCTGCAGACTGGGCAGGAGGGGAATTGGTGGATGACTATGTTTAGATGAGGTAGGGTGGTGGATATGGTGTCTGTTCAACCACTCGTCCATAGTGAGCTTGGTTTCGGATCCAAACTGGCTCTTTTGGTCTGGCAGGTTGCATGCCTTTGATGTTCGTCATAGTTCCACATCTAGCTGGAATGATATTTGTCTTTTTTCTCTTACTTTGTCCTCATACCTGAGGCATGAGTATGTGTGGGAGAGTAGGGAGTTGAGTCTTGTTCCCACGAGGAGTTCACATGGTGCTAAATCATTTTGGACTGGAGTTGAACGATAGCTCAGAAGTTCAAGTTCGAGGTCACTGTTCTTTCTCAGCAACGTTTTCACTGCATGGGCTTCTCTTTCACCTTCACCATTGGCTTGAGGGTATCTAGGTGAGCTGGTACTATGGACAAATCGATACCATGCTGTGAACTCTTTAAAGTATTCATTAGCAAACTGCAGTCTATTGTCTGAGATTACAAGGTCTGGGGTTCCATGTATTGCAAAAATCTCCTACAGCAATGAAATTGCTGCTTCTGACCCTGGAGTTGCTTGGCTTCTATCCATCTGGAGTAATAGTCGACCATGATCAAGAACATCTTACCGCTGTGTACGAAGAGATCCATCCCATGATCTTGATGGGAAAGAAGATGACATCAACGGTTCTGTGGTCTTCTGATGATGAATAGTACAGTTTGATATCAGCTCTTCCAGTGACTTTGAGAGACCTGGCCACCAAACAGACTACCTTACTCTGGCTCAACATTTAGTGAAGCCTAAATGTCCTTGGTGCAATTGTTGTAGTATGTCAGGTCTTAGAGCTCTTGGAATAACCATTTTTTTCCTCATAGACAAGTATATCTTCCACTACACTGAGGTGTCCTCTCTGTTCATAGTACTATTGGAGAATGAGATTGTGTGTCATGTATACTGGCCATCCCTTGACGTAGCACTCTCTGAGCTGAGCACATTCTTCAGCAGATTTCTGTGCATCTCTGCTTTCATTCAGCTGCTGAGTTGTTGCTGGTAGAGCTGTGGTTGTTGTCGATGCAAAGGTTTCTACCTCTCCAACAAGAACAATGTCACCTTGTTCAGGTCTTGCCCCTGGGATGCAGGACAAAGCATCTGCTGTTTACCCAGAACATAATCTGTCTTTGCATCAAACCTCATCATCCTCAGTCTGAATCGTTGCACTGGTGGAGGCATTTTTGCTAACTCATTAGAATTTAAGAATATCGCTAAGGGTTTTTGGTCTATCTTGAAGTGGAAACCAAGCGCATAATCTGCAAACTTTTCACAAGCTCCTATAGCAGCTAACGCTATTTTTTCTGTCTTCAGCTTTCCTCGTCCTGTGAACAGCTGTGGAAATTCAGCTCTGAAGTTTTTAGGCTGATTTTCTCGTCTTTTCATTTCCTCTACCTTGCAAATCAGATGAAAGTCGGTACAGCCCTTTCTGCTCAAAAGTGAACAGCTCCTGCTCTGAATCACATATCTCTCGATATTGGAGGGTTGCCTTTAGTTCTCCTATGACCTTGAGCTCTATTCCTCCCAACCCATATCATTTCTTTTGCATGATGGCTGAAGAGAGCTTCTCTCCAACCACGGTTCAGCATCAGAAAGAACCAAATCTGCCGCACCTGTGTCTAACTTAAAGTGCGTCTTTTTCTCTCTACCAGGATATCAGCAGCCATAGGAACATAGGAGTTAGGAGCAGGAGTAGGCCCTTTGAACCCACTCCACCATTCAATAAGATTGTGTTGATCTGGTTGTGGTCTCAATTCCACTTTCCTGCCTGGTCCCCCCCCACCCCCCGCACCCCCCGCAAAACCCTTGACTCCCTTGTCGATCAAAAATCTGTCTAACTCAGCTTTGAATAAATTCAATGATCCAGCCTCCATTGTTCTGTAAGGAAGAGAATTTCACAGTCTAATGACCCTCTGAGAGAAAAACATTCTCCTCATCCCCGCCTTAAAAGGGAGATTTCTTATGCTTAAACTGTATCCCCCAGTTCTTGTGTCCTTAACAAGGGGAAACATCCTCCCAGTATCTAGCCTGTCACATCCCCTCAGGATCTGATATGTTTCAATAAGATCACCTCTCATTCTTTTAAACTCCAATGGGTACAGGCCCAATCTGTTCAATCTTAAAATAAGTCCTTCTTCCCAGGAATGAGTTGAGTGAACCTTCTCTGAACTGCTTCTAACGCATCAATATCCTTTTTCAAATAAGGAGACCAAAATTGTACACATTACTCCGGATGTGGTCTCACCAAGGCCCTGTATAGCTTCTGTAAAACTTCTCCACTGTTATATACCATCCCCCTTGCAAGAATCGCCAACATTCCATTTGCCTTCCTAACCACCTGCTGCACCTGCATACTTCCAGGCTGTGTGCCATAGTGGGAAGCCTGTACAGAATACACACAAAGGGAAGTGTTCAAAAAGTTGCCAGATCCATGAAGTAGATGATATCCATGATACTGAGGTGCCTTTCTTTGGAAAGATCCAGGAACCGAGTGGAAGCTCCTTGCGACAAGACCCCAAGACCTGGTGGCCTGCATCCTAGAGTCTTAAAAGAAGTGGCTGCAGAGATCGTAGAGGCATTGGTTATAATCCTGCAGACCTGCATCAACTTTTTGTGATTCATTTACCAGGACACCCAGATTCCTCTGTACCACCGGGTTTTGCAATCTCTCTCCATTTAAATAACATGCTGCTTTTCTATTCTTCCTTCCAAAGTGGACAAGTTCACATTTTCTGACATTATACTCCATCTGCCAAATTTTTGCCCACTCTCTTAACCTACCTATATTTTTTTTATTAATTCATGTAATGTGGGTGTCGCTGGCTAGGCCAGCATTTATTGCCCATCCCTAATTGCACTTGAGAAGGTGGTAGTGAGCTGCCTTCTTGAACCGCTGCAGTCCATGTGTTGTAGGTACGGAAGGGAGTTCCAGGATTTTGACGCAGCGACAGTGAAGAAACGGTGATATATTTCCAAGTCAGGATGGTGAGTGGCTTGGAGGAGAACTTCCAGGTGGCGGTGTTGTCATGAAAGTATAATAATTTTCATAATACTGTGATTTATTATAAAAGTGGGTGAAGAGCGGGGTTTGGATAGTTTCTTTCTTTGTATGTGTGGGATTTAATTGAATTGTAGACAGCTGGTCTGGAGGCTTTGAGTCATCAAAAAGAGGCTAGGTTTGAAATGCTAAATACATAAACATGGTTGAAGTTCTAGAATGTGAAGTGTTAGGAAAATTTGCATTTTTAGGTAAACCAAAATAGTTTGAATTTCAAAGAGATGGTAAGGTGTTACACCTAGCCAGAGGAAGCTAAGCCAAACAGTGTGTTTATTTTTCCCAAAGGTTACTGATAAAATCAGTATTATGAAAAGATTTATATTATGAGAAAGGTAAAGTTCCAAAGACATGTCGGAACAATTGAATTGGCATTAAAAAGGAATAAACATATATAAAGGAGATGAGACTATGTGTCAGAGGAGAAGGCATTCTAGGATCTAACATAAGTGTGAAAAGTCCCCAGCCTCTGTGCATCAAGTTGCTGTCTACAGGAACCAAAGCTGAGAAAACTCATTTTGAATTGTACTGTCCAGGGTATCATGTAACTTTGCCAGGATCTGTTTAAATCTATTTTTTTTTACTATTGCCTTAACAGAGGTATAACTAGGAGCCAGATTAATTAGGGGTTTTAGTAGTAATTTGGAGACCTATGTATGTGCTTGAAGTCCTTTCTTTTGGTAATAAATGTTTAATTTAGTTTTCTCAAAGCCTCTGAAGTCATGGCAGTCTTATTACTTTTGAATTCAGGGCATGCATCTCCAAATAAAATACAAGTTGCAAAATAGTTGTGACCACGTGATCAAGTTTGCCTCGTGGATTTGATCCGACTGGTGTTTCTCACATGCTGGTGCAAACTCAATGGGCTGAAGGGCCTCTTCTGCACTGTGTGATTCTGTGACTGGCACATATCTTCTGCCACACCATGACAGTTTTCCCATGTGTCTGCTGCCCTTGTTCTTCCAGATGGTAGTTGTTGTGGGTTTGGAAGGTGTTGTCTAAGGAACATTGATGAATTCCTGCAATGCATCTTGTAGATGGTAGACACTGCTACTACTACGCGTCAATGGTGGAGGGAATGAATGTTTGTGAATGGGGTGCCAATCAAGCAGGTTGCTTTGTCCTGGATGGTGTCTACCTTCTTGAGAGTTGGTGGAGATACGCTCATATCCAGGCAAGTGGGGAGTATTCTATCATGCTCCTGACCTGTGCCTTGGAGATGGTGGACAGGCTTTGAGGAGTCAAGAGGTGAGTTACTTGCTGCAAGATTCCTAGCCTCTGACCTACTCTTGTAGCCACAGTTTTTATGTGGCTAGTCCAGTTCAGTTTCTGGTCAATGATAACCCCCCACGATGTTGATAGTGGGGGATTCAGTGATGGTAATGTCATTGAACATCAAGGGGCGATGGTTAGATTCTCTCTTGTTGGAAATGGTAATCGCCTGGCACTTGTGTGGCGTGAAGTTACTTGCCACTTCCCAGCCCAAGCCTAGGTATTGTCCAGGTCTTGCTGCATTTGGACATGGACTGCTTCAGTATCTGAGGAGTCACAAATGGTGCTGAACATTGTGCAATCATCAGTGAACTTCCCCATTTCTGACCTTATGATGGAGGGAAGATCATTGATGAAGCAGCTGAAGATGGTTGGGCCTAGGACACTGCCTAGCTAGCAAGGATGATTGTCTTCTATGAGTTCGAAGCTAGCTGATGAGGCTGATTTGGGATCCACAGACTTTATGGAACCTAGGACATTTATTGTCATGTGGGATATCTGGTCGTGGGTTATTAATTCTGGTCACATTGTGTCCTTTTCGCCACTCTCATTTTTCCTCTTCATTTTGTCATCATTGGGTCTCAAGATGCTGGGATCCTTCCCACAGACTCTGCTGCATCTGGTTCAGTCCACGGCGATGATCTCCCAGGAGTTGATGTCATTGCTGCATTTCTTCATATTGGCTTTCAGCACATCCTTCAAATGTTTCTTCTATCCTCCTCTGGTGCGTCTGCCCTGACTGAACTTGGAAAAGAAGAACTGCTATGGGGACCTGGTATCTGACTTCCAAACTATGTAATCAACCCAACGAAGCTGATGGGGTTGATCATAGCCTCAATGCTTGTGGCGCCTGCTTGTGAGAGGACACTGATGTTGGTGCGTCTGTCCTCCCACTTAGGGAGCTAATTAGCTCAACTGGCTAGACTGCTGGTGTCTACAACAGATTAACACACAGGGTTCAATCCCCATTCTGGCTAAGGCAGACTTGGGGCCTGCCTTTGTGCCCTATACCCAGAGTAAAAAAAAAAAATCACAGTACTTTGCCTTGGTTCAGTGAATAATCACCAAGGATTTGTCTTTGGGCAGAGAACTCAGGGAGAAGAATATTCTGTCCTCCCACTTAATGTGTAAGATTTTCTGCAGGCAGGGTTGATATTATGACTCCAGTGCCTTGAGTTGCCTCCTGTATGTTGTCCATGTTCCAGCCCCGTACAGTAAGGAAGGGATCATGCCCGCATGGTAGACTAAGACCTTGGTTTCAACTTTGATGTCACAATCTTCAAACACTCGCTTCCTCAGGTGGTCAAAGTCTGGCCCCAGGAGATTTCAGGTGATGCTGGATTTCTTCATCAATGTCAGCCTTCTGTGAGAGACAAATTCCAAGGTACATGGACGTGTTCCACATTTTCCAGGCACACCTCATGAACCCTAATCAATGGGGCCGGGGCGTGTGCATTTGGAGCTTGCTGAAGGACTTTGGTTTTCTGAATGTTGACTGTAAATCCTGCCTTCTCGTTTGCCTCAGTAAATACGCCAACAATTCTCTGGAGATTAGTTTCCAAAACAGCACTTACTGCGGCATCATCATTGTATTGGAGCTCAGTGACTGAGGTCTGGATGGCCTTAGTTTTTGACTGGAGTCATCTGAGATTAAATAGTTTCTCGTCCATTTGATAAATAAGCTGTACTCCAGCAGGGAGCTTGTCTCTAGCCAGACCGAGCAGGGCAGCAAGGAAAATCGAAAAGAGTTGGAGTGATGACACAACGTTGTTTGACTCATGTCTTAACCTCAAAAAGGGTCTATAAGGGATCCGTTGTTGAGGATCACCGCTTGCATATCATAATGAAGCTGGCAAAGAATGGTAACAAATTTTGGAGGGCATCCATACTTCAGCAGAATCTTCCAGAGTGCCTCACGATTTATAAAGTTAAAGGCATTTGTCACGTCAAAGAACACTATGGAGAGAGGCTAATGTTGTTCACTACATTTTTCTTGTAGTTGGCAGGCTGTAAAAATCATGTCGGCCGTGCCTCTTGTTGGCCTAAACCGACATTGAGATTCAGAGAGTATCTCTTCAGCAAGTGTACTAAGTCGGTTCAGAAGGGTTCTTGTAATGATCTTTCTGTGGAAAGCAGGGAGATGCCTCTGTAATTTCCACAGTTGGATTTGTCCCCTTTCTTGAACATTGTCACAATCAAGGCGACCTTGAGATCAATTGGGACAAGCTCTTCATTCCAGATCTGTAGGGTAAGGGCATGGAGCTGTCATGTTAGTTCCTCTTCTCCGTGCTTAAAGATTTCAGCGAGGATTCCATCACCTCCTGCTGCTTTGTTGTCCTTCATTTGTGTGATGGTTTTCATTATTTCCATCAGCACTGGGGCAGAGTTCCGAGCTCACCTTTAACTGGACGTTGCGAGATTGAGTTGAAAATACTCCTGTCAACAATGGATTCTAGATTGCAAAGGTAATCAAAATGCTCCCTTCAGTGGGCATTGACAGATTTCCTTTCTTTGGTCAGGTCTCCCCTGTCCTTAGGCCTCAGGGGAGCGGCTCCTTGATACTTGGGCCACAAATGGTTTTTGTGGCAGTGAAGAAGCCACGGATGTCATTCATGCCAGCGAGATGTTGAATTTTCTTTGCTTTGTCTGCCCACCATGTGTTCCACATGTCATGGATGGACCTTTGTACCTCGGCCTTTACTTGTTGGTAAGCCACTTTCTTTTGCTTTGAATTTGAGTCATTCCACCAGGTGCAGAAAGTCTTGTGCTGACAATCAGTTTGTCGATATTCTGATCATTTTCATCAAACCAATCTAATGTTTCCTGCCAGAAAATCCGAGGGTCTCTTTTCAGGCGTGGATGATATTGGCCGTAAGGACATCCCAAGAACTGTGGACACTCTCCTGGTCTTGACTGAAGTTTGAAAGTTTTTCGCTGAGGCGTTGTTGGAATCAGAGCTTCAGTGTTGGTCTTTCGTGGACATCTCTTCTGTTGCACCCATCGTACGGGAGCCAATTTGATTGACATAATTGAACAAATAAGACAGTGATTGGTCCAGCGGTCACCAGCTCCTGTCATTTCTCTGGTGCTGTAGACACCTTTACAATTACTGGCATGGACGATAATATAGTTGATCAAGAGCCAGCGCTTGGACCGTGGGTGTTGCCTTGACATTTTGCACTTATTCTTCAGGCGGTTCAGGGTATTGGTGATGATAAGCCTGTGTTCTGTGCATTTGGTAAGGAGAAGAATGCCGTTGGAGTTGACATTCCCAACTCCTTCCCTGCCAATAGTCCCATTCCAGAGATTGGAATCGCTTCCAATCCTGGTGTTGAAGTCTCTGAGAAGAATAAGCTTGTCCTCCTTTGGAACCCCACAGAGAACCTGGTCAAGTTTGGCATAGAAATCTTCCTTGGTTTCATCATCAGTGTCCAGAGTTAGGGCATAGGCACTGATCACGGTGGTGAATTGGCTTCTTGCCAGTTTGAGACGAAGAGCCATGAGACACTCATTTCTTCCAAGAGGGAGCTCATGAAGCTGGTTCACAGGTTCATTCTTGATTTCAAATCCAACTCCGTGAGGTCTGCATTCTTCTGATTTCCCTTTCCAGAAGAAAGGATAGCTTCCTCGGAGTTCCCTGAGCTGCCCCTCTCCAGCTCGCCGGGTCTCACTCAGAGCGGCAATGTTGATGTTATATCACTGGGGTTCTCAGGCGACAAACACAGGACGATGCTCTGGGAGTTCACTCGCGAGTGTATCCATGAGGGTCCTGATTTTCCAGGTTCTAAACTTTACTACTCGTGTCTTTTGTGTGTTTCTGCTTCAGAAAGTGATCCGCCCGGACGCAGCTATCCATTTGGGAAAGGTGAGGCAGACTACATTTAGGGCACCTTTTCTAACTCCCTCTCCAATAAGGGATGAGCAGAGTGGATCCTAAAGAGAGATGCTCAGTCGCAGTTACAGCTGCTGAAAGGCACCCTGCCTCGTCCGAGTGCTAGACGACCATTTTGTAATTGCCGCCTCCACACCAGGTCATGACTAGAAGCTTCCAGACAACACAATCCTGCTCACATCATCATTTCCTGGTCCCTGAAGGGCTTGGGAGATGTCCTCAGAAAGAAAGAGGCCTGTGTGCGTGACATCTTTTAACATGGAGAAACTGTCGCACATCAACTTCCACACGTGTCTTGACAAAATGAAACCTTGATCCAATAGCAAGGAAACCAAGGAGGTCTCATTTTGCAGCAGTCTTCCAGAACAGCCATTGAGATATTCCAGATGGCAAGTCTTCCTCTGCCATTGAGGACTTGTTTTCCAAATCCCCCTCTGCTGAGTATTTCTAGGGCCTCTAACAGGCCTTCACAGTAACCAGAGCGGCCCAGGGCATAAGGAGTCCCACCTAACTTCACCCTGTTTTGATCAGCTCTTTCTTAGTCATTGCCCAGGTTCTGTGGCGAGGACAAGGGGTTGGAATTTGGAACCCTAACCTATCCATGTATCTCTTTGCAGACAGTCTACTTCCTCCTGACGATTTACTTTTCAACCTTGATGTCATCAGCAAATTCAGCTACTGTACATTCAGTCCGCTCATCCAAGTCATTGATATGGATTGTAAATAGTTGAGGCCCCGGCACTGATCCCTGTGGAACTCCACGAGTAACAACTTGGCAACCCAAATAAAGGGTTGCGTATCCCTACTCTCTGCTTCCTGCATATTAACCAATCCTTTATCTATGCTAATATGTTACCTCCTACACCACATGCTCTTATCTTGTGAGGTAACCTTGGATGTGGCACCTTATCAAATCCAAGGTTTGCACAAAGTGCGGGAGTGGGCAGGAAAAAAGTCAATTTACCCGCTGGCCGCAATGGCGGGTTTTCGTGCTGTATCACCCCGTTCCCACTTCATTCATTATTCACTCATGGGGAGCATGCCGTTTACCTGCCCGCCACGCCATCACCTCCCCACTTCCTCATACCAGGCATCATGTTTAAAGTGCAGCCGCGCGCACACCTCTCAATGCTCCCAGCCCAGGACCGCTGCATGGAAGACACGGCCCTGAAAGGCAAGAAGACTGCAGCCCCCCGATTCAGTGATGCATCCATGAAATGCTTTTTGGACACCTACTGTGATGTCCTCTACCCCCGCTCTGGCCACAGGAGAGGCAGCAACATCACCAATCCGGCTTGGGAGGCGATGGCAGTGGTGGTCAATGCCAACACGGCCTACAAGAGATTGGCCATCCAGTGCAGAAAGAGGATGAATGATCTCATCCATGTCGCCAGAGAAAGTCAACCATCTCATCACTCTAAACTCACACGCTCATGAGCCATCACACATTCACTGGCATCTCACTTACTGCCAACTCAAGGTACATCACCACTCACTCTCTCACACACACCCTCACATCTCCATCTGGCCTCATCTCCTCTGGAGACTGCCTCCTCATCCCATCCATGGCTCCACTGAACACACACACAATGCACCTGGCATCCTTCTCATTTGGACGGGCACGCGCCTTGCTCACACTCTCCATTTGTCGTTATGCAGGACAAGGTCGCACACAATAAAAGGGAGAGGTCTCAGACTGGGGGTGGAGTGCCGGGCATCAAGGTCCTCATTCCCTTCGAAGGCTGAGAGTTAGAGCTGGCCGGAGAGTACATGGACCATTCCTGCAGTGATGCCGAGGTTGGCGTCAAGCATCCAAGTGAGGATCATGCACCAGATCATCCCTCTGGCAACTTAACTGTGAGTCCACTGTTCTGTGTACCGAGGAGGCCATGCACTAATAAACTCCACTTTCTCCCCTAGGCACATCTGCCATGTTGACCTCAACCCTGGTCGCGACTGCAGCACTGAGAGCACTTCAGGTGAGGACCCTGAGGACAGCACGCTCGAAGACCTGTCACAGCGCTCACCCACACCCTCCACCAACTCAGAGACATGCACCTCGGTGGGACCTACATGTACAGCAGGCTCAGGTTCACTATCTGTTGAGTACAACACATAATCTGTCCCACAGCAGGTGGAGGCAGGGACAACCAAGGTCACCAGCACTCGGAGGACTGCTGGAGGCAAGAGATCTGCTGAGTCCGAGTCAGATGATAAGCCTCTAGACTCAGTCCTCAATCAGTTGTTGGAACTGCAGCGACAATCACGGGAACAGCAGGAAGGGATGTCCGCTTCACTCCTCAGAGTGTAAGGCAAGATGGAGGAGTCCATCCACCTTCACTCTGAGGTGATAGCGCCGGCATGCCAATGCACCGAGGTCAACACTGGTAGGATGGCAGCCACCATGCAGACTTTGGTCCAGGATGTTGCTCCTGTACTGCAGCACGGGCTGAACTCCATCGCCGTTGCCATAGTTGGCCTCCAACAGTATGCACTCAAAAGGGGTGCAGGGCAACTCAATCTCAGTCCAGCTACTCCTTCTCTTCAAGTATTCAGCCAGGAGCTGTCGGTGACCCATAGGGAGGAGGACCAGCAGCTTGACACCCCTGGGCCATCCACCCAGGTGACTCCGGGAATGTCCGGGCTGATCAAACTGCCCTCTTCCTGCGACCCCATCAGCTCCAGCTCCACAGGCCGAGGAGGATGCCACTGCCACATTGCAGTATCCCGAAAGCAGGCAGGGGCCCTCCAGGTCTCGGCCCTCCAGAGGACGCCCGCCAAGATCACCACAGACAGGGCGTAGCAGTCAGCAGGCTGCCTCCACCTCCGCTGTGGATGTCGGGCAGATGTAGCGGCAGGGTTAGGAAGGTTAAGAAAATGTAGTTCCACCGCGTGGGCGGGCATTAATCACTTGTACATAATGTTGACGATTGTAAATAAACTCCCAAAAACGTCTCCTTGTCTATGACTCCTTGTTCTGTTGAACAGTGTTCATGTCAGTCTGAAGTGAAACCTTGGTTCCTGCACAAGATAAAGGCGGGTGTCTCAGTCCAGGGCCTCCTCCTTGTGCTTTGTGCAGCCTTCCCAGCACACTGATGGTGCGCCTCACAGTCACTGGTCACATCAGTCCTGCCTGCACCTCGATGGGGCTTATCATTGCTGCCAGAATGTCCTGGGCCGGTGACACAGAATTCCATCATTCTCTCTGTGTACTCTCAGCAGCTTTGAGGTGCGGCTGGCTCCCCATCTCATCAGTATCTGCGTCCGGTGACAGTGTGGTCCAGTGTGAAGGATTCAGCTCACAAAGGATGCCACAGGATTAGGAGAAGTTAAGGTTTCCCCGTTGCATCTCCATGATGTGACCCTGTTCACAGAGCGCAAGCGAGGTGCCATCAGCCAGACAGGAGTCAGACATTCACATGAGCTATGAGGGGATCTATGGAGCGTCCCCACTGCATGTCATCATCATCCTCCTGAAATGTAGGGGCTATGGGCATCCGCTGTGTCTCCATCTCAGGAGCCTTATCACAGAGGGTATCCACACTGTCATCAGCCAGACAGAAGTCAAAAGTTCACAGGTGCAATGTGAGGATCTATGGAGAGCCCTCAATGCATTCGTCATCATCCTCCATGAATCTAATGGCTATGAGGGTCTCCTGAGCGTATTTGCCTCATCTGGACAACGCAATGGCCTCATCATCATCATCCTCACCTTCAAGGGCCTCCTCACCCTCATCCCTGTCGATGTCCTCCTCATCGGAGGAGGTGTGCAGCTCCTCCATGTCCTCCTCAGCCAGCTCCTCTCCCCATTACAGTGCCAGGTTGTGAAGGGTGCAGTGGGTGACAATGGTGTGTGACACCCTCTGTGGACTGTATTGCAGGGCTCCACCAGACCAGTCCAGGACTGGAACCTCACTTTCAGCATCTCAATGGTTTACTCCACCAAAGTGCGAGTTGCAGCATGAGCCTTGTTTACCTTCACTTTGCTGCAGTCTGAGGCTGCCACACAGGTGTCATCAGCCACGTCTTCTGTGGGTAGCCCTTGTCCCCGAGGAGCCAACCCTGCAGCCTCTGTGGCACCTGGAAGACGTCAGGGATCTGAGGCCGACTGAGAATGTAGGAGTCGTGGACAGTCCCTGGGAATCGTGCGCAGACCTGCAGGATGCGTTTGTGGCAGTCATACACCAGCTGCACATTCAGCGAGTGGGTGCCCTTGCGGTTTCCATACTATACGGCTTGTTGCCATGGAGATCTAAGCCCCACATGAGTGCACTTGACAGCACCTTGCTCGAAAATCAGAGACCTTCCCAAATCCCAGCACTCTTGCTTCCTGACTTTCCTGATCCCGGGCGAAATGCACAAAGTTGTTTCCCTTTGCGAATATGGCATCGGTGAAGTCCTGGATACACTTGTGTGTAAAGGCTTGCAGAGGTCACCTGTGGAACCCTGGAAGGAGCCACTGGCGCAAAAATTGAGCGCCACGGTCACTTTC
The DNA here is from genome assembly GCF_964194155.1 of Cetorhinus maximus. NCBI lineage: Eukaryota > Metazoa > Chordata > Chondrichthyes > Lamniformes > Cetorhinidae > Cetorhinus > Cetorhinus maximus. The sequence continues at coordinate 136,450,172 of NC_135887.1, forward strand.
ACGGCCACTGGCAGTGGATGCCCTCCAATTGGCCGTGGCGCCAAATCCTGCAGCAGGTGACATACGTGACTGACACACACATGCACAGTCTTCAGCGACACTGGTTCTTGGTCGTCTGCAGGAATGACAAGCACCATCTGTACGCTCTATGTCTAGCTTGGGGCTGACCTGCAATGGCTCACTGTGGCTCTTCAGCGGCATGTGCAGGAGCCCCAGCCGCCCCTTCTTCTTGAGAGTGTTGCTCCTCTCCCTGCCCAACCAGGCGTCTCCGTCGCTCTCTTCTCCTTTGTCTCCGCTCCTTGTAAGCCAGTTAGGTCATTAGGCTCCATGCTCCTGATGTACTCCTCCTGCAGGATGAAAGAGAGAGATGGTCTCCTAAGGACCTCTCATGGTTACATGAGCATCTCCGGCTCCGTCCTTTAACACATCCCGGAGAGTGCTGGCCACCACTTCGATGGCCAGAGTTTAGTGCGCTGCCCGAAACCCCACCCACCTCCACCTGACCGATTGGTGGCAGCTTTGCCCACTAGACTGCATGCTGTGCTCTCAGCTCAGGCACAGGCATTCTCCTAACCCGCACTGCAAGGCTGCACTGTTAGCTTGGACCATGGGAGAGACTGGTCCATACCGGGATGATGACATTGCAAGAGGCTGTGAGCACCTCCACCAGTGACTGCTCCATGGCCAGCTTTAGCGAGGAGATTGTACAACTTGCCTGGTCATCCAACTGTTCTGCAGGCCCCTAAAATGCTCCTTAATTTGCAGTCTCTGCCCAAGGGATGAAAAATTCAGGAGCATTTGGTGGCACTTTAAAGCCTCTGTATTGCCCGATGGGCAGATAAGTGAGAGGCCAACTCCAAACATGTCAATATAGCTGCGCCTGAACTGTCTCAGCTGTGGAAGAATGTTCACTTTATAAAAGATTTCCCTAATGTGTGGCCTTACCCCACTCCCCCCACCCCCACCCCTCCATTGCCCCAGCTGCAGTGCAGCCCTTGCCCCAGCACCACATTGTCAGCCAGCTGGGAAAAAGCAATTTGCCTCTGCCCTCGCCTGAGTAGGTGGTGCCTCTTCCTTGAAGTCGAACGGGCAACCATCGCAAGCGCTGTACAATGTTCGTGTTCACTCACCCTCGAAGTTCAGCTCGCCAGGTGCACACCTTTTAAGCGCTGGTTGTGAATCACATCGTTCTGAAGTCGCGCTGAGGTGGGAGGTAAATTCGACGTGGGGGGATGACTCTGGTGGCCAGACAAGGTGATGAGATGCAAATGCATTGAAATTACGTTCCCGACGTTGGATGGTGGGAAAGGCCCCCCGCCATCGACGGGCAGGGTGGATGATGGCTAACTGGACAACGTGAAATTGATTTTTGGCCTTCCCGCCATATTGCTCCCCCCCGCCCGTCATGACGCCCGCCGCCAATGGGGACGGACAATTCCACCCCACATCTATCAGTTCCCCTTTATCCGACTTGCTTTTTACTTCCTCCAAAGTCTCTAATAAATTAGTTAGACATGATTTCCTTTCACAAATTCACATTGACTCTGTCTGATCCCATTATGATTTTCTAAGTATCCTGCTATAACCTCCTTAATAATAGATTCTAGTAATTTCCCTATGACAGATGCTAGGTTAACTGGCCTATAATTTCCTGCTTTCTGATTCCCTCCTTTCTTGAATAAAGGTATTATATTTGCCATTTTGCAATCTGCCAGGTCGCTTCCAGAATCTAAGGAATTTTGGAAGACTAAGAACATAAAAACATACAAGGAATGTAAAAGTGGACTGTAAAAGCTCCTATAAGTAAGTTAAAAGAAAAAGATTAGTGAAGACAAATGTCGGTCCCTTACAGTCTGAAACAGGGGAATTTATAATAGAGAACAAGGAAATGGCAGAGCAGTTAAACAACTACTAGCTCTGTCTTCACACAGGAAGACACAAATAACTTCCCTGAAATACCAGGGAACCAAGGGTCTGGTCTGAAGGAGGAATTGAAGGAAATTAGTATCACTAAAATAATAGCGCTGGAGAAATTAATGGGACTGAAAGCCAATAAATCCCCCGGGCCCAATAATCTACATCCTAGGGTACCAAAGGAGGTGACCATTGAAATAGTTAGCCTAACATAAGTAGTAGGGAAAATGCTAGAGTGTACTATAAAGGATGTGATAACAGGACACTTAGAAAATATCAATGGGATTAGACAAAGTCAACATGGATTTATGAAAGGGGAAATCATGTTTGACAAACCTACTGGAGTTTTTGAGGACGTAACTAGCAGAATAGATAAGGGAGAACCAACAGATGTGGTGTATTTAGATTTTCAGAAAGCTTTTGATAAAGTCGCACATAAGAAGTTAGTGTGTAAAATTAAAGCAAACGGGATTGAGAGTAATATATTGGCATGGATTGAAAATTGGTTGGCAGACAAGAAACAGAGAGTAGGAATAAATGGGTCTTTTTTGGAGTGGCAGACGGTGACCAGGGGGATACCGCAGCGACCAGTGCTTAGGCCCCAGCTATTCACAGTATATATCAATGATTTAGATGAGTGAACCAAATGTAATATTTACAAGTTTGCTGACGACATAAAACTTGGTGGGACTGTGAGCAGTGAGGAGGATGTTAAGAAGCTTCAAGGCGTTCCAGAGAGGTTGAGTAAGTGGGCAAATACATGGCAGATCCTGTGTAACATGGATAAGTGTGAATTTATTCACTTCAGTAGGGGAACCGGAATGGCAGAATATTATTTAAATGGTGATAGATTGGGAAATGTTGATGTGCAAAGGGACCTGGGTGTTCTCGTACACCAATCACTAAAAGCAAGCATGCAAGTGAAGCAAGCAGTTAAGAAGGCAAATGATATGTTGGCCTTCATTGCGAGAGGACTTGAGTACAGGAGTAAGGAAGTCTTACTGCAGCTGTACAGGGCCTCGGTGAGAGCACACCTGGAGTATTGTGTGCAGTTTTGGTCTCCTTACCTAAGAAAGGATATACTTGCCATAGAGGGAGTGCAGTGAAGGTTCACCAGACTGATTCCTGGGATGACAGGATTGTCATATGCAGAGAGTTTGGGCTGATTAGCGTGTGTTCACTGGGGTTTAGAAGAAAGAGAGGAGATCTCATTGAAACATATAAAGTTCTGGCAGGGATGGACAGACTGGATGCAGGGATGATGTTTCCTCTGGGTGGGGTGGGGGGTCTAGAACAAGGGGTCACAGTTTCAGGATATGGGGTAGACATTTAGGACTGAGATGAGGAGAAGCTTCTTCGCTCAGAGGGTGGTGAACCTGTGGAATTCTCTTCCACAGAGGGTTGTGGAGGCCAAGTCATGAATATATTTAAGAAGGAAATAGATAGATTTCTGGACTCTAAAGGCATCAAGGGGTATGGGGAGAGAGCGAGAGTATGGCGTTGAGATCGAGGATCAGCCATGATCATATTGAATTGCGGAGCAGGCTCGAAGGGCTGAATGACCTACTCCTGCTCCTATTTTCTATGTTCCTACAGGAAGTAGACCACACGGCCCATCGAGCCTGCTCCACCATTCAAAACGATCGTGTCTGATCTTGGCCTTCAAACCCATTTTCCCACCTGCTCCCCATTCCCTGAGGGACCAAAAAGTGGATTGTCCCAGCCTTAAATGTATTCAACAATGGAGCATCCACAACCCTCTGTGGTAGAGAATTCCAAAGCTTCGCAACCCTTTGAGTGAAGGAATTTATCCTCATCTCAGTCATAAATGATTAGCCTTTAACCTGAGACTGAGCCCCGTGTTTTAGATTCTCCAACCAGTGGAAACAATCCCCCAGCATCCACCCTATCAAGTCCCTTCAATTGACCTACAATAAAGGTCAACATGCCATTTGCCTTCCTAATTGCTTGCTGCACTTGTATATTAACTTTCTGCGTTCCTTGTCTGAGCACACCCAAATCTCTTTGAACATCAATATTTTTAAGTTTCTTACTTTCTCTGCTTTTTCATTCATACAACCAAAGTGAATAACTTCACATTTGCCTATTTTATACTCCATCTGCCACCTTGTTGTGCTCTCACCTAACCTGCCTATATCTCTTTGCAGCCTCTCTGTGTCCTCCCCAAAGTTTACCTTTCCACCGAGCTTTGTATCATCAGCAAACGTAGGTAGATTATCTTCTGTCTCTTCATCTAAGTCATTAATATAGATTGTAAATAGCTGAGGCCCCAGCACTGATCCTGTGGCACTCCACTATTCAATGCTTGACAACTTGAAAATGCCCCATTTATACCCACTCCCTCTTTTCTATTTGTTAACCAATCCTCTATCCATGCTAATATATTATCCCCAATTTGATGAACCCTTACCTTGCCTATTAACCTTTTATGTGGCACATTATCAAATGCCTTTTGGAAATCCAGGTATACCATATCTACTGGTTCCCCTTTATCTTCCCTAATAGTTACACCCTCAAAAAACTCTAATAAATTTGTCAAACATGATTTCCCTTTAGTAAAATCATGTTGACTTGTTCTAATCATTATATGTTTTCCTAAGTGTATCATCAAGACTACCCTAATAAAAGATCCCAGCATTTTCCCAACAATTGATGTTAGGCTAACTGGTCTGTAGTTCATTGTTTTCTCTCTCCCTCCTTTCTTGAAAAGTGGTGAAACATTTGCCAACTTCCAATCTGATGGGACCATCTCGAATCTAAGGAATTTTGGAAGATCATAGCTAGCAGATCTATTTTCTCTGTACCCTGGAATATTTATTTCCCAACCCTGATCACCTTGTAACTATGTTTCTTTAATGGAGATCAGATCAAAATCATTTACCTCTATTTGTTTCTGTCCAAGGAAAGGCACCTCAGTATCATGGATATCATCTACTTCATGAATCTGGCCACTTTTCGAAGGCTTCCCTTTGTGTGTATTCTATACAGGCACACAGTCTGGAAGTGGCTTATCTTTCTACATAAATGGCATTCAGCCTCTTTGGCAGGGCAGTTTTCACGTCTGTGTTTTTCCTGCTACCCCAATTACAGCTATCTGGGACTGTTGATGGATGCTCTTACTGTCTCCCCTGCTCTTTTACAACAGTTCTTTCTTTTCTATATTTGACATTACTGAGTCAGCTGCTTTTGAAACAGGGCTCTCCCTGTGACCTCGAATCACAGATTGATTCTGTTTCCTGACCTCAGCTTGTCCATTCAGTTGGATTGCCTTTGATCAACTGCAAGTGGTCAGACAAGGCATCATCCAACACTCCCACGATGATTCTGTCTCTGATCAGTTCGCATTTCAAGCTGCCATTCATAGTCCTCTGCAAGTCTATACAGGTCATTTATGAATGCATCAACACCTTCCCCTTGATTTTGGGTACATTTGTTAAACTTAGCATGTTCAACAATGGTACTCTTTCTCAGATTGAAGTATGCATCAAGTGCTTTGATCACTTCATCGTAAGTGGCTTTCTCCTCATCGATACCCTTTGTAACGAGGATATTATCCACACAATCATCCATCGCATCTAACAGCGTACTGACCTACTCACTGCTTGCCTTTGCAGTGAAGCCTGACCATGGTGCAGTACTTGGCAAATCTCTGATACCAGTTTAGCCATGTTTCTGCTTGGCTCAGGCCTGCCACCTTCTCAAAGCTTTCAGGCAATGCTAGAGACTTCTCCATAACTGTTCTTTCAAATTTTGCCATCATATAATATTCTTGGAATGGTTAGACTAGTACAAAATCCTTAATGAGTCTGTAGAGGTAAATGAAACAAGCTTTATTGGAACATATTTTACTGCTCTAGCTTACATCTTCCACGAGGCTGTACGAGAGGCTAAATCATGTGAAGTTGCCTCACTTGCTGTGATAATGTACACAGTATATGATTAGCATATTGTAAGGAACATAACTTTTTAATTTCTGTTGAATTATTGTAAAGAACATATCTTTTTATTTTACTACTACTGCAGTAGTCTACTGCATTCACTGCTCCCAATGCGGTTTCCTCTACATTGGAGAGACCAAACGCAGACTGGGTGACCACTTTGCAGAACACCTTCACTCAGTCAACAAGCATGACCCAGACCTCCCTGTCGCTTGCCATTTCAACACACCACCCTGCTCTCATGCCCACATGTCCGTCCTTGGCCTGCTGCAATGTTCCAGTGAAGCTCAACGCAAACTGGAGGAACAGCACCTCATCTTCCGACTAGGTACTTTACAGCCTTCCGGACAGAATATTGAGTTCAACAACTTTAGATCATGAATTTTCTCCTCCTTCCCCACCCCCTTTTTTCCAATAATTTATATATATTTTTCTTTTCCCACCTATTTCCATTATTTTTAAATATATTTCCATCCATTGTTTTATCTCTACCTTTTAGCCTATTTCGATTCCCCCCCACCCCACCCTCACTAGGGCTATCTGTACCTTGCTCGTCCTGCTTTCCACCCTTAATGTCACCATTAGCACATTTCTCAGCTAATATCACCACCGTCAACACCTCTTATCCTTTTGTCTATGACATCTTTTGGTTATCTCCACCTATCACTGGCCCTCTATCCAGCTCTACCTGTCACCCCCCCCCCCCCCCCCCCCCCCCCCCGCCCCGCAATCAATGTTATATTTCACCTCTTTTCTATTTTTCCTTAGTTCTGATGAAGAGTCATTTGGACTCAAAACGTTAACTGTATTCCTCTCTGCAGATGCTGTCAGACCTGCTGAGTTTTTCCAGGTATTTTTGTTTTTGTTCTAGATTTCCAGCATCCACAGTATTTTGCTTTTATCTTTTTATTTTCTGTTGGACTGTGGAAAAATTACAATGGCTGCAGTTTGAAATACATGTCCACTGGAACAGGGAGATATATATATATATATATATATATATATATATATATACACGATGTTGCAGTCCTGGAACAGAGTGTGCCATGAAAGACAGGATGGTGCCAGAAAGGAGTCCTGGACCAAGAGAGCAGCCTGACAACAGCATTTTAATTGGCTCCTGACCAGGTGACCAAGCTTTTGTGTGGTCGCAGTACAGAGCAGAAAGCTCATCGCCTGCAAAACGAAAACATCTAAAATCTCTCTTCTTCATACCTCTACAACCTGCTCTCACTCTCAGGAAACCCCTGTATAAAGGAAAAGCGAAAAATCGCTGTTAGAGACATTGAAAAGCAAGTTCTCTGAAAGTGCTGGAAGACCGCCTCGTGTCATCAACAAGAACTGAAAGGAATTTCTAAGACATCGATCAAAGTCAACCCATCGAATCCTGTACTCCGGGTTGGTGCTATTGAACTGTTTTATCCCACCCTTAAAATCCACGTTTTGTGTGTCTTGTGTGTGTGTGTGTGTGTGTAGGGATTTAAGAACGAGGTAGAGTTTAAGTTATAGTGTTAGAAGTTAGCAGTTCATATTTCTTTCTTTTGCCACTAGTTAAAGACAATTTGCTCAATAAACAGTTATTTACTTATTAAGTTTATAACCCCGGTTCTCGTAGTCTGTTAACCTAAATTAAACAGTTAGGTAGAATTGAGGTAATCTGGTGGTTTGGCCAAACTTCTCACACTTGTCGTAGCTCAGGAAACAGTGGGGCTTGATATTACAGCGCACTATCTCCAGTGAGTCATGACACTATTAATCAACTAGAATTAACCCATTAACAATCCAATTTCTAATATAACACATTACACTACAAGAAATATCAAGACTTTTTTTGCGTGCTTTTGCATTTCAGGATTACCTTACAATGGAAGATGTTTGTTTAATGTAATGTAAATTAAAATTTGTTGCCAAGTTAGATTGATAGGATTGCCCATGCACATCAACGTCTCAAAGTATCTGCTGAGCTGGCTTTTGACAGCGATAGTTTGTTAAAGAAACACCCCAGCAAACATTTACCCTTTAAGGACTAGAATGATGCATCCTCAGCTTTGCAAGAGCTGACTTCAACAGGCACACATCCAGCTTTCTCAGTTCTAATGACCAATGCCTGGACAGTGAAAGGGTGGTGGACAGAGTTTTAAACTTCCTGCATATCAAGAGACCACGAGAAGACCACAAACATGCATATGTTTGAGGTCAGTTAGGAACAGCCATTGTGAGGTGCATGTCAGCTGAAAATTAAGAATAACTTTGCGCAGATTTCAGCTGGAAAGAACAGATTTTGGCCAGAAAGAGCAATAAGAGTATCACTCAGCTCATTAACTGGGCAGTGTGATACATTTTATTTCCTTTGTGAGGTGTAATCTGATGCAACTAATACCCTATACATTCACTTTTTAAATATAAAGCAAAGTGGCAACCTTACTTATACCTTGCCTGGTCTCAGCACAGTGCAAACCAATCAGTCTTTCAGAAGGCTGGAGAAGTGTACCTGCCGGCATATGCCAGGATCATAATATCCAGTTTATATAATGAGGAGGTCTCATTGTTACATGTCCAGGCTATTCTTTAGATGCCCAAATCTCCAATTGTTATGGTAAACTCCAGAACATGAGGCTCCATGTATGACAGACACAAGTGACATTATCTGGAGGGAATATCTAAAGCAGTAATTTGTAATAATTGCTGGACGCTGCTTTGGATAGCAATTTATTCTGGCATGAAGACAAGTTAAAACATTTAAAATTTAAACAATGATACCGTTCGGTTCCTCATCCAAGTAGTCATGTGATCTATTACTCATGTGCAAGCAGTCAAGGTGATCTTTGGCAGGCTGACTTTAGAAGACATTTCAGCTAAGCCTTATCAGGTGCTCACCCAGTGTCCATATGTTGGCATTTCTGGCAACAACCACTGGCAAACGATCCAGGGAATCCTTGCTGATGTTTCCTTATCTCAACTAATTTCAAATGCTCCATGGCCATTCTGGCAGAGATCAAAATAGACTGAGGGTCAAATTTGGGACCTCGCTCATCTTTTTTTTAATTCATTCATGGGATGTGGGTGTCGCTGGCTAGGCCAGCATTTATTGCCCATCCCTATTTGCCCTTGTTCAGGGGGCATTTAAGAGTCAACTGCATTGCCGTGGGTCTGGAGTCACATGTAGGCCAGGCCAGGTAAGGACGGAAGATTTCCTTTCCTAAAGGGAAGGCATTGGTGAACCAGATGCAGATGGGTTTTTACAACAATCAGAAATGGTTTTGTGGTCACTATCAAACTTTTAATTGCAGATTTTTATTGAATTCAAATTTCACCATCTGCTGTGGTGGGATTCGAACCCAGCTCCCCAGAGCATTACCCCTGGGTCTCTGGAATACTAGTCCAGTGACAATACCACTATGCCTCCCCTCTATGACACAGAGGCAATAATCCTACCTCTGAGCTACTGAGGAGGAACCATTTCTGATATATTTTCCAAGTGTTGCCAACCCCCCAGCCCCACCCCAAACATAGCAACATACATGCTACGAATGTAAGCTGAGAAAATCGTGGGCATAATGCTCACAATTTTCAACCATTGAAGTGAATGATGGAAAACCTCGGATCCTATGGCCAGGTACATGCCATGACTTGGAGAGGCACACAGGAAAAACACAGTTAACTTTAGAATTGGAAAATTAAAAGGCTGAGTTGCCATCAAAGCCAGCGACGCCCTAGGCAGCTGTCTGCATCAAAGATGGTGCAGGTCTAGGGCAAACAATCTCTTTCTTTCAGGAGTGTGTGCTCATCTCTTGTAGCAGCAATGCACATGCTGTGTTTACATTTTGGATGGCAAAAGATCACAAATCTAGGCGTTTTTAACCAGTAGATATGTTTAGCGTCCAGGCAATGTTAAACCCAGTGCATATGCTTGGGAAAATATTTTTACTGCACATCCTTTCTGGTTTGCAACACAGAGAGAGAGACGAAGGGAAAGGGCGTGTTTTCTGGATTAGAGAGTGAGGTGCTGAGTCCCCAGTGGGAGCGAGACAAAGTCCAATAGACAGCACTTGCAATGGGAGACTGAAATACCACATGGCAAGGCCACAGGAGGGGGCTAGCAAGGATGGGGGAGAGGGGCAGGTGAGGACTGGGGAGAGGAGGTGGCAAGGACAAGGGAAAAGGGGCCAGCGAGGACTGGGGAGAGGGGCTAGCCAGGGGTGGGGAGGGAGGCCAGTGAGGGCTGAGGAGAGGGGATGGTGAGGACTGGGGAGAGGGACCTGCAAGAGGTGGGAGAGGGTCCAGTGAGTAGCAGGACCAGTGAGGGATGGGGAGAAAGTCCAGCAAGGGCTAGGGTGATGGACCAGTGAGGGGTGGGGAGAGAGTCCAGCAAGGGCTGGGGAGAAGGGCTAGGTGAGTACTTGGGGCAGCAGAGGGTACAGTCCAATGGTGGACCTGACACACCAGACAGCATGGCTGAGCGAGCAATGTCACCACTCGGGCAGGCATAAATCAATACCAGTACCGGCTGACGAACACACACTAATGACGTTAGTGGTGGGGGATCCCACCCATGTACCAGTGAACACAGTGTAAGCAAAGGGCACAATTGTTCTTGATACCTGGCCAATCAGTGTCAGGAATTTCAGTGAAATTATAATTGATCATTGGGTAACTAAACAAAGCAGCTTATGTTATCGCTTGATATCCATCCACTGAGAATTCGTTGATATACTTTGTTAAGGTCCCAATCCATCCCATTTGTTTGGCTGGATGCTTTGAACCCAACCCAAGTTCAAGACTTGTGTGGCTTGGAGGGGAACTTCCACGTGGTGGTGTTCCCATGTACCTGCTGCCCTTGTCCTTCTAGGTGGTAGAGGTCACTGGTTAGGAAGGTGCTGTTGAAGGAGTCTTGGTGAGTTGCTGCTGTGCATCTTGTAGATGGTTTACATGCTGCCATTGTGCTTCAGTGGTGGAGGGAATGAATGTTTAAGGTGGTGGATGGGGTGCCAGTCAATGGACTGCTTTGTCCTGGATGGTGTCACATTGAGTGTTGTTGGGGCTGCATTAATCCAAGCTCCTGACTTGTGCCTTGTAGATGGTGGACAGGTTTCAGGGAGTCAGGGGGCAAGTTACTCTCTGCAGAATTCCCAGCCTCTGACCCGCTCTTGTAGCCACAGTATTTATATGACTGGCCCTGTTCAGTTTCTGGTCAATGATAACCTCCAGAATATTGATAGTGGGGATTCAGCAATGATAATGCCATTGAATGTCAAGGGGAGATGGTTAGATTCTCTTTTGTTGGAGATAGTCTTTGCCTGACACTTGTATGGCATGAATGTTACTTGCCACTTATCAGCCCAAGCATGAATGTTGTCCAGGTCTGGCTGCATATGGACATGGACTGCTTTAGTATCTATCCAATGATTAAATGGTATCTTACCAATCAGGTGCATGGTAACTCAAAGCACAAAGAGAACAATATTAGAAATACCTTAGCTGATGAGTACAGTAACTGGTGTCAATTATACTTTGGGTACTGTGTTACAAGATTCTGTCACTGCCAGTGTTAATGGGCTGAGTAATTGAGGGAGAGATTAACTTGTGTACTTTTCTGATGAAAATCACTGGCCATCCAACGAGGGTGCTTAGCGATGGGGATATAGCAGGAGAAAGATCTGAAGAGGCAGCTGCATCTCTTGGTGTTTAAATATCGTCCCACCCCACCATGTTCGCCTAAAGATTGATGTAGGACCGAAGAGTGCACAGGCTCTGGTAGCAAGTGTGACACACAATTAGCTCCAGCTGTTGCAGGGGGCAACTGATCCAGAGTTTTGAGACCACAATGTTGCAGAACCCAGCAGCAATTGCCACCACAGGAAGCTCTTCCTTTTTGGGAAGCAGTTTGACACAGTCTCAGCGTATGGTCTTGGACAGGGACATATTGTGGGACAATTGAAAAGGGTAGAGCTTAGAGCTTAATGCACATCTTCATGTAAATAGCACACAGACATTGGTCTGCTTTATTTTGCCTTAGCATGGGGAATGTTTGTTATGTTGGGATGTGGAAAGATTTGGAGGAGGGGCCGCTGTAAGATGGCAGTTCAGCTTCAGTAGAAGACAATGTAGTGTCCTAAGGGAACAGAAGTGAGTTGTCATAAGGAAATCAAAGTTAGTGGCAGGATGTGTCCATGACTGGAAATGGATCTTGACCATTGAGTTCTGTAGCAGTCTCCTTATCTTGTCATCATCTCCATCCATGGCATCTTTTTTTCATCACTGGTATTTTCACAGGCCCGTAACCCCGCCATTGAGCTAAGTTCACTCTCTTCAACTGTATGGCATTGAGGAAATGCTGACGAGCTTGGAGGCCTTGGCTAACTGTAAAACAGCATCCATCTGACTGGTCCAAACAATCAGGTATTTTTTATTTAGCATCCCAGTGACGTGCTCAACAGTAAACCATACGTGTGCTGTGTGGGAATTTCTAACTGGAGTAATGAACCATGGCTGTAAAGGATAACTATGATCTCCCTGCAGCAATGCATTCATTCTCAGGACCTTCAAAAAAATGCACTGTGGACTGCTGAATGTAACATGTGTTCCCTGCAAACATGCAGCATAAGATTTCTGCAGGAAGAAGGCAACTGAGCACTATTCCTTCTTGTTCATGTGTACATTAGAGTTTACATGTGACATTCTGATGATCACATGGGTTCCTATAGTGCTTTGCCATCAGAAGAATACATTTCTGTGCTCCATACTGTTCTGGACCCAGACCAGACGATCATGGACAAGACCATCAAATTTAATTACTATCCAGTTAGGGACCAGTAACCTTTATTTTGTTAAAGTAGACAAAATTTGAAGTTCCAAATACTCAGTAAGAGAATAAAACCACAAAATTCCACAGTTTTATACAATTAGAAGAAATTTTGCTATACCAAACTGAGCAAAGCAAACAAGCAACATTATCTATCTTATAAAAGCAAAAAACTATGGATACTGGAAATCCAAAACAAAAACAAAAATACCTGGAAAAACTCAGCAGGTCCGGCAGCATCTGCGGAGAGGAATACAGTTAACGCTTCGAGTCCGAATGACCCTTCAACAGAACTAAGTAAAAATAGAAAACAGGTGAAATATAAGCTGGTTTTAAGGGGTGGGGGGGGGGGGGTTAGAGCTCTCTATCCAGCTGGATAGAGAGCCTTAACCTCCCCCCCTTAAACCAGCTTATATTTCACCTGTTTTCTATTTTTACTTAGTTCTGTTGAAGGGTCATTCGGACTCGAAGCGTTAACTGTGTTCCTCTCCGCAGATGCTGCCGGACCTGCTGAGTTTTTCCAGGTATTTTTGTTTTTGTTTTATCTACCTTATACTCCAACATTCAGAATTAATGTAAGGTTAACATGTATTAACAGACAAACTGTGGTTAGACACACCAAAAACTGCACATTAAATGGCAAATCCAACCAAGGCAGATTCCCCCAAATTTTCTCAGCAGGCCACACAGGTGTCTGAGAGTCACTAAAGTTCTTTAAATCTCTGTCGTCCTTGCCAGGAATTTTAGCTCCTCTCCTTCAAAGAGCTGATCGCCAGCTGGCAGCAGCTCTACTTTCCTTGAGTTCCACAGGTACAATCTTAACCCAAAAGAGCACATTATTCCTGGTTTCTCTCAAATCTGCTCATAGTTCCAGCTTTCTTGGTCTTCTTTTCCAGCTGAGCTGACCTCCTACTGAGACTACATTCCCCATTGTGTTGGCCAGGCTACACCTCCGCACTTAAACACAGGTACGGTCCCAGCTTCTCAGCCAACAACTGCCTCTGGGCTTCTCTGAGCCTCAATTCTTAGGAGCATGGAGCTAGCAAATGGCTCCTAACGCTTCTCTGAGCCCCAGCCCCCTCATCAGCACAGCTGAGGGTAGGACTTCAGCTGCATGGAGCTGACTCTCCTCTCCATCTGCTCCCTGTGGGCTGCTGTTCACTCTACCCCTCAAATTCAGCTGCGTGACCTGTTAATATCTCCCAACAGGGTTCTGCACCTGCTGCTAGGCAGAATGGAATGTATCAACTCTTGGTACCTTCTGTACCATACCTTTGTATACCCTCCCTCTGGGTTCTTAGCTTCTCTTGATCTTTTCATTGAGAACTGTCGGCGTGACATTAGTCGTCTCAATTTCTCTGCTCCTCTGTCTAATCTGTCTCTCTCTGAACTTACTGCACTCCGTTCTCTCAGGTCCAACCCCAACATTGTCATCAAACCCGCTGACAAGGGTGGTGCTGTTGTTGTCTGGCGCACTGACCTCTACCTAGCGGAGGCTGAGCGTCAACTTGCAGACACTTCTTCCTACCTCTCCCTGGACCATGACCCCACCACTGAACATCAAGCCATTGTTTCCAGGACTGTCACTGACCTCATCTCCTCTGGAGATCTTCCTCCCACAGCTTCCAACCTGATAGTCGCCCAACCTTGGACGGCCCGCTTCTAACTCCGACCCAAAATCCACAAACAGGACTGTCCCGGCAGACCGATCGTGTCAGCCTGTTCCTGCCCCACGGAACTCATTTCTTGTTATCTTGACTCCCTTCTCTCTCCCCTTGTCCAGTCCCTTCCCACCTACATCCATGATTCCTCTGACACCTTACGTCACATCAACAATTTCCATTTCCCTGGCCCCAACCGCTTCCTCTTCACCATGGACGTCCAATCCCTCTACACCTCCATCCCCCACCAGGATGGTCTGAGGGCCCTTAGCTTCTTCCTTGAACAGAGGCCTGAACATTCCCCATCTACCACTACTCTCCTCCGTCTGGCTGAACTTGTTCTCACACTGAACAATTTTTCCTTTAACTCCTCTCACTTCCTCCAAATAAAAGGTGTGGCTATAGGTACCCGCATGGGCCCCAGCTATGCCTGTCTCTTTATGGGGTATGTGGAACATTCCTTGTTCCAGTCCTACTCCGGCCCCCTCCCACAACTCTTTCTCCGGTACATCGATGATTACTTCGGTGCTGCTTCATGCTCTCGTCGGGACCTGGAAAAATTTATTAATTTTGCTTCCAATCTCCACCCCTCCATCATTTTCACATGGTCCATCTCTGACACTTCCCTTCCCTTCCTTGACCTCTCTGTCTCAATTTCTGGTGATAGACTGTCCACCAATATCCATTACAAGCCTACCGACTCCCACAGCTAACCTCGACTACAGCTCCTCACACCCCGCCTCCTGTAAGGACTCCATCCCATTCTCTCAGTTCCTTCGCCTCTGTCGCATCTGTTCTGATGATGCTACCTTCAAAAACAGTTCCTCTGACATGTCCTCCTTCTTCCTTAACCGAGGTTTCCCACCCACGGTCGTTGACAGGGCCCTCAACCGTGTCCGGCCCATCTCCCGCGCATCCGCCCTCACGCCTTCTCCTTCCTCCCAGAAACATGATAGGGTCCCCCTTGTCCTCACTTATCACCCCACCAGCCTCCGCATTCAAAGGATCATCCTCCGCCATTTCTGCCAACTCCAGCACGCTGCCACCACCAAACACATCTTCCCTTCACCCCCCCGGCGGCATTCCGTAGGGATCGTTCCCTCCGGGACACCCTGGTCCACTCCTCCATCACCCCATACTCCTCAACCCCCACCAATGGCACCTCCCCATGCCCACGCAGAAGATGCAACACCTGCCCCTTCACTTCCTCTCTCCTCACCTTCCAAGGGCCCAAACATTCCTTTCAAGTGAAGCAGCATTTCACTTGCATTTCCCCTAACTTAGTCTACTGCATTTGTTGCTCCCAATGCGGTCTCCTCTACATTGGAGAGACCAAACGCAAACTGGGCGACCGCTTTGCAGAACACCTGCGGCCTGTTCGCAAGAAAGACCCAAACCTCCCTGTTGCTTGCCATTTTAACACTCCACCCTGCTCTCTTGCCCACATGTCTGTCCTTGGCTTGCTGCATTGTTCCAGTGAAGCCCAACGCAAACTGGAGGAACAGCACCTCATCTTCCGACTAGGTACTTTACAGCCTTCTGGACTGAATAATGAATTCAACAACTTTAGATCTTGAACTCCCTCCCCCCTCCCCACCCCCTTTCCGTTTCTTCCCCCTCCCTTTTGTTTTTTCCAATAATTTATATAGATTTTTCTTTTCCCACCTATTTCCATTATTTTAAAATCTATAACTGTAATGCCCTGTCAGTCTTTCCACCCCACCCCCACTAGAGCTGTACCTTGAGTGTCCTGCGATCCATTCTTAATTAGCACATTCGCTTAGATATCACCACCTTTTACACGTCTTTGTTCCTTTGTCTGTGACATCTTCTGATTATCTGCTCCTATCACTGCTTGCTTGTCCCTACAACCACACCACCCTCAACTTCTCTCTCCCCCACCCCCCACCTTAAACCAGCTTATATTTCACCCCTCTCCTAACTTTACTCAGTTCTGCTAAAGGGTCATGAGGACTCGAAACGTCAACTCTTTTCTTCTCCGCCGATGCTGCCAGATCTGCTGAGTTTTTCCAGGTAATTCTGTTTTTGTTTTGGATTTCCAGCATCCGCAGTAGTTTTTTGTTTTTATATCTTGGTATATTCTGTATTGACTGTATCCAGCCAACCAAGGGTCACTCCCCACAGGTGCAAAATTTCCATGGCTCCACCCCTAAAACAAACACACACACAAAAATCCAAAAAATATAGATTTCATCACAATACAGCTGTATTTTCAAGTGGGAATGTTGTTTCCTCTGCAAAGCATGGTGGTTAGTTGTTTGGTGTATACAATAACACATTGTAGACCAGTTTACTGAATAGATAACCTACAGTAGTCTGGAAGGATGTTGTTGTGTGGAAGTTTAATGATCTTGTGACCTTTGCAGTGATGGAATGAACCATCCCAATCTTTGAAGCTGCTTATAATCAGGAAGAAGTCAGCTCCGTCACTACCTGTGGAGTGAAATGGAGGTAGTCAAGTCAGGTCTTTGATGTGCCCGGATAGGGATATTATGGTCTGTGAATGTGTATTGACAGGAATGAACATGCTGCCTGAACATATCCCCACATCTGTGTGCCCTTAACAAATACACACGGCACAGTACGATTAGCATCCTCCTTATATGCTGCAACTTGCAGTGAAACAAAAGTACTGCAGGGAAGTATCGACGAGCAAACTGAGGGCTTGAGCAAAAAGTCAGAAATGGCCAGGCCTGCGTATTTAATATCACATGATGCAGTGCAATTCAAACTAAATGTTACCACTAATTCAAAGAACAAAAATCTTGCTTTACAGATCTGAGCTTCACCTATTCTATGTTTTGTGAGATATGGAAGGTTTATGTCAGACAAACAATACATGGGACTAGATACCTGATCCATCCCAACATAGTGGATGTGAAGTATTTTTGATTGCTAATTAATACTTATTGGGTTGAATTTTGCAATCAGTGACAAAGCAAATACATGTTGCACAGGCGTGCTCCCTGTTGATCTTAAAGAAAGTTACTCTCAAAGATCTAGTGATCTCAGTGGTGTAGAGTTCCCCTTTTCTCCTGGCAATTTAAATCTGGCGCCAAGTCAAGGGCATCTCCAGGTGACCAGCAGCTGTGATGTCAGTAAACAGGGTAAGCAGCCAATCACATGGAAGTATTCTCACAGACAGCAAACCAGGAAGTTAAAAGCACTGAATCCAGTCTTTAATTTAAATTTTCAGGTGGTGAAATAAATGAGTATGATTGGGATAGAAGCTAAAATAAAGATGTACAAACTTTAAATAAATGTCCTCTTAGTGTGGATTTTTTAATACCAGAATGAAAAATATTGATATTCCATAAATATATTAGCTTTTCGGGGCCAGGAAAAGTGTTTAGCAACAATTATGAACTTAGTACACAGTTAATAATCCAGTTACATCTCATTTGCCAAGGTGTAACTTTTTCAAGAGTTTTTACAAGGAGAATAATACTGTAAAAGTGGAAGTTTTCATTAACTCACTGATTGCTGAGGGATTGCACTCTTGGGGGAACCTCAACAGAACACCATCTGCAGGGACAGACTACAACTTCTGCATATTTACATAATTATGCACATGTGCACATTCCTGAAGTTACTGTCAATTTCAATGAAGCATTGACACTGAATACTGATAGTTTCACTGTATTACTACTCCAAAGTCTGGGCCATTATTTATAGGGAGTCAGTTTCAATGGTAGTTCATGATTATGTTGACCCACTTTTATGTCAGTGTTTTTTTTTGCCAAACTTGTGTGAATACACGGCCTTAAAAACCCAACAGTTTAATGCTACTCTTTTCCAAGTCCATTCTGTGGTAAAATTTCCAAAATTCCTGAAACACAACAGTCATGAAATTCAGCATAGAGCCTTATTTTAATTATTATTCAATTTAAATTCAGGTTCTACCTACCAGAAATGCAAATTCCTTTGGCCAATAAAAACCTGCCTCACAAAGTTTGGTATGCTTTGAACTGGCCTGCCAAGGTTCAGGACCTGCACATCTTTGCCAGAACTCAAAGTTTGAATCCCTCCAATCAGTTTTCCACCCCTGCCACAATGGCTCTTATCAAAGTCACAAACGACATCCAATGTTAACTTGGCAAAGTAAAGTTTTCCCTCCTCATCCTTGTTGACCTTTCTGCAGCTTTTGACACAGTTGACCTCCACCATCCAGCTGGGTGGGACTGCACTTATTTGGTTCCACCCTTATCTATTCAGTCTTAGCCAAAGGATCACCTGCAATGACTTCTCTTCCCACTCCCACACCAATATATAGCATTACATAGGATATACAGCACTGAAACAGGCCATTCAGCCCTACCAATCCATGCTGGTGTTCCTGCTCCATTCAAGTCCCCCTCCCATCTTTTCTCATCTAAATCTATCAACGTAATCATCTATTCCCTTCTCCCTCATATGGTTGCCTAGTTCCCCCATTAATGTACCTATACTATTCGCTTCAGTCACTCCCTGTGGTAGTGTGTTCCACATTTATGTGGAGAGGTTTTTCCTGAATTCAGAACTGGATTTATTTATGACTATCTTATATTGATGGCCTCTGGTTATGTTCCTAATTCACATCCTGCTGTCAGTGGGCAGGATTCCCATGTCAGGCCCTTCCCATCTCCCAACAGATTGGGGACAGTTTTCTCAATGTTGCGACTCGGAAGCAGGTACTCCTGCCTGATTCTCCAGGTCTCCTGCCCCACCACTGGCCATCGTGCCCACTCTGGATGGCTCCCTTAAATCCCAGCCATTGTCTCTGTATCCACTCTACTAAACCTTGCAGAATTTTAAAGACGTCTATTAGGTCACCCCTCAGCCTCCTTTTTTCAAGAGAAAAAAGAGACTCCCCTATCAATCCTTTCCTGATATTTATACCCATGGGTATAAATATCATCATTGTAAATCTTCTCTACACCCTCTCCAGTGACTCTATGTCCTTTTTGTAATATGCCGACCAGAACTATATGCAGTACCCAAAGTGTGCTTCGATACATCTTTAGCATCACTTCCCTACTTTGTCACTCCTGGTGTCCCCACTGCCCCAAACAAACAACCCCCCATGGATTTTTTCTTCACCCCATCATATTTCTCATCTATATGATTGTTTTTGGTGTCATCATTTGAAAACATGGTGCCAGTTTCCACATGTACGCTGATGGCAACCAGCTCTACCTCACCAGCATCTCTCTCAACCCCATGACTGTCTCGAACTTATCACACTGCTTGTCTGACATCCGATACTGGATCAGCAGAAATCTCCTCCAGCTGAATATTGAGGTGACCAAACCTTCTGTTCTGCCGTAAACTCGGTTTACTAACCATCAACTGCTTCCCTCTTCCTGGTAGCCGACTGAGGCTGAACCAGATAGTTAACAACTTTGGTGTCATATTTCACCCGAGGTGAACTAAGCTGTGCAATCATTAAGATTGCCTATATCCACCTTTGAGCATTGCCCGACTCCACTCCTGCTTCAGCTCATCTGCAGGGTTTGACATTCTGTTATAGACAGAGAGATACCAGAAAGAGGGAGATACCAATGTTCAACGTGGTGTTGAATGCAAATAGTGGGTTTGGGTGTAGCAGTGAATGGACCTCTATCTTACCATGTGAAGGTGGAAGGCCGAGACATGTGGATCATTTGAGGAAGATAGAAACAAATCACCAAGAAATGATCCCACCAGTGTTCACGACCAGATTGTTTCCTGTTGAGAGACCTCAGCCTAGTACTGATGTGTCTGTTGTACCTGTAAGAGTTGAGGAAACAGATTTGCAGGTGCCCACCGAGGAACCTGATGTTCAGACAACTACAGAAAAGGAGGTTCCTAATAAAGCACCTAAAGTTGTAGAGCTGAGACGTTCTAGACACATAAGGAAACCCCCAGAAAGACTGAATTTGTAAATTACTTGTGTGTGTAAATAATTTGCTATTTTGAAAAAATTGTACTTGTAAATGTAAAATGTGTTTCCAAGTAAAGGGGGAGGGATGTGGTAATTATGGTTTTATGTAATGTGTAGTATACCTTTAAGACGGATGTTAAAGAGGAAGATCACATGTTCTTGTGTAACCAATAGAGGAGTAGTGCGGGCTACCTCTGTAGTCAGTAGTCTGTAGTATGGAGATAGGGTTTGATGTGAAAGCATACAAGTGTAGCTGCTGAGTACCTCTGTAAATAAACAGAATGTGTTCCACTTAAGAAGCGTTTGCTGATCAACTCTGTCTATTGTACCAACTTGGCCATCCCACAACAAGCATGCAACTGGGATTCACAAGTCCCAACAAATGACTTTTGAAACATCTTCATTAACTGTTAAAAATGATTTGTAACCCAGAAAATCAGGTGGGACCACCAATAACCTTAGCCCTTCTTAAGTCCACATCATCTCAGGCCACTGAAATTTCACCCCATGGGTTCATGACCGGCAGAGTTATATAAATACCAGAACACCACCTACACATTGATTTTTTTTCAGAGTCCTGGTCCCAGGCCCTGACATAGGAAGCCAATGTGAAACAGCTGAGATAAAACAGCTCTAGGGAACAAACATCCTTTCCTCAAAAAGAGAACATAACGTGTACTTTGATGCGCAAGTATGGTCTACGGAATACGACTTTGGTCAATTGGTTATGGTCAAAACCGATGACCAAACTAACACAGGGGGCAAGGCCATCCTATTTTGTTATGGATTTACCTTGGCTTCTGCTACCATGCTTTGATGGCTTTTGGTGCTGTAGTTGAGGTTTAGTGGTGTTTCACTAATACAATGTTTTCTTGGCTACCTTGATGAGTCTTTACTTCCCTTTGGGCAGACTTGAGATAGTCAGTATGGTTTAACTTCAAACCTTTTATTAAGAACTATTTACAAAGACCTCAGCATAAGCACATGAGTATCTGAGACAGACTGTTCTGCTCCCAGCTCTCTTGTAGTCTGTTGGTCATCTTACTACTGATGTCACAGTTACATCACTAATACCATCATGGAGGAATTAACGTTATTCGATTACTCTACCTCTTCCCCCCCATTTTCCAACTTCTGTAAACCTTCTGTACTGTTTACAGTTTCCATCAAACTTCTACCTTGCCCCCCTCCAAGTCACTGTCACTAAGGGTTTCAATCTCCAACAGTGTTCTCAGCTCGCTTGGAGGGTGTTGTGAACACGTGGTCGCTTGTCATTTTCCTGGAAGACAAACACATTGGCGAGAGGGATAGCAACATTCCATGATTGCTGGTATCTAGGCAATGAACACTACAATAACTAGACAGTAAAGGTTGTGAAACCTTTACAATGGAAGGCCGATTCGAGAGAGAAGACTTCAGGACATGGACGATTGCACTCTCTTGAATAGGAAGAGGGCAAACCAACATTCTTTCTGGAAACTTCTGCTCCCTCTTAGTACACTGGAGAAAGGCCTGAGATGAAGCATCAACTTCAATGAAGAATTTCACCAGCTGTATCGACAATGAAAAAGGTATTCAACATCTGTAATCTGAATAAATCTGGAAGACAAAAAGAAGAATGATGAAAATCCTGTAGACATTGCAGGATATGAAGAAAATATGGCTTCCCTACTAAGGATACTACATGCAGGTAGTGGTAACATTCTTATGCTTTCTTCAGTGTGAGGCTGCTCGTCTGTAGGCTATGGCACGACAGTGTCAAAATAAGACGGTAAGAATATACCATTGTTATGAAGTTATTGATGTATATATGATTGGAAAATATTTTTCTTTTAAAATAGAGGTTTATTCCATGGGTGTGTCTTAACTGGATTAAAGCCAGCTAGTCTGGGTGCTTTGATGTGTATTAGTTTTGATATGCAAGAGAGATAGTTTTTGCATTTTTAGAATACAGCATTCAAGAAATGGGGTGAAAACTACCACCTAGCTAGTAGATATCAAGCAATATGTTTATATTAATAATAAAATTGGTACTATGAAAGGGGTTTTATTGTTAAAAGATGGAGTTCAAAGAGGCTGGTGATTCAATGAGAATTTACATTCAATGAACGGTGCTAGGTATAACTTCAGCAGTTTTGTGTGTGCAGAGCAGAGGCAATGTGAGATCAAAGGCAACTGTAAGCCTCCAGCTGTCTCCACAGGAACCAAAGTGAAAAGAACCTCATTTTGAATTCGTAAGGTGAAAATGCTTTGCTTGGTGTCTGGTTAATTCTATGGGTTGCAGTTGCCTTAATGGAGATTAGTTTGGGAATTTGTTAAAAGTTATGATAGTAGTAATTTGTAGCCATGTGTATGTATATTTTAACCTATGGAAAATAACAAAAATGTTTCATTTAGTTTAATGTAAAACCTCGAGAACTGGTGGTCTGATTCCTGAATTTAGAGTTGCATCTCAAACATAACACTTAAAAATATAGGTTATGACAGTTTAAAGTTTCCCTCTGGGATTTTTAAATAGCTCAGCTGTACCAACTGCATCAGTCATAACAACCATATTCAACAAAGGAATACATCTCCAGAACTGGATCTAGGTGAAATTCCTGGATAGGACTCTTCAGCCGGACAAGCTCTGCGGTTTTGGCCTCTGTTTCTGCGCTGAAGGCCGACTTAAGTGTAAGGATGACTTGCTGATGAAATTGAAATGTGGGCATCAACTTACGTTCACACAAACTATTAGACTCTGCATTTTCTCTAGCAGATTGACCAAGCTTGGAGTCAAGCATTTTGTTCTCCCTGGACAGCTCAGTATGGGTCAGCCAGAGATATCCAACACATCTCATTGGTGGGTTCAGTGGTACAAATATACAAAATCAGCTCTTCGACAGCTGACTCCTCAAAAAAAACAACAGGAACTTCATTTGCTTTGTCCAGGACCTCATCTTCCAATGGATCACCCATTGCTGCAACGGCCTCTTTCTCATAACCTTCTTCAAGAAAAATCCACCCTAAGTCTAAAAGCTTCTCGAGCAAATGGTCCCATCTTCTTTAGTGCCTTCTATTTCTGTGCCTTCAAGCCTATGAAAGGAACTGAGAGATCTGCAACCTCCTCCTGCATTCCAGGGGATGGTGCTCCTGTAACAAAGAACGACCACTACATAACGAATGAACTTCACCAGCAGCTGCTACTTCGAAATCTGCTGGTCCTTCAGCCAAAATTTAATGGTACCTCGCTGTCCCATACCCAAGGCCTCATCAAGCTTCTTTATAAGACCAAGTCTTAGACTCGCTGA
Organism: Cetorhinus maximus; assembly: GCF_964194155.1. Taxonomy (NCBI): domain Eukaryota; kingdom Metazoa; phylum Chordata; class Chondrichthyes; order Lamniformes; family Cetorhinidae; genus Cetorhinus; species Cetorhinus maximus. The sequence continues at coordinate 136,473,721 of NC_135887.1, forward strand.
CCTGGTGCACAGAGAAATTGGCTGATTCTGTAAAATTTAGAGTGTTTCATTAACTTCCTTTTCTTCATGACAAATGGTGTTTCTTTTTTCATTCATGGGATGTGGGCTTCGCTGGCTGGGCCAGCATTTATTCCCCATCCCTAGTTGCCCTTGAGAAGGTGGTGATGAGCTGCCTTCTTGAACCGCTGCAGTCCATGTGATGTAGGTACACCCACAGTGCTGTTAAGGAAGGAGCTCCAGGATTTTGACCCAGCAACAGTGAAGGAACGGTGATATATTTCCAAGTTAGGATGGCGAGTGCTTGGAGGGGAACTTCCAGGTGGTGGTGTTCCCATCTATCCGCTGCTCTTGTCCTTCTAGATGGTAGTGGTTGTGGGTTTGGAAGGTGCTGTCTAAGAAGCTTTGGTGAATTTCTACAGTGCATCTTGCAGATGGTACACACTGCTGCTACTGTGCGTCGGTGGTGGAGGGAGTGAATGTTTGTGGATAGGGTGCCAATCAAGCAGGCTGCTTTGTCCTGGGAAGAGTCAAGCTTCTTGAGTGTTGTGGGAGCTGCACTCATCCAGGTAAGTGGGAAGTATTCCATCACACTCCAGACTTCTGCCTTGTAGATGGTGGACAGGTTTTGGGGAGTCAGGAGTTGAGTTACTCGTCACAAGATTCCTAGCCTTGGACCTGCTCTTGCAGCCGCAGTATTTTTATGGCGAGTCCAGTTCAGTTTCTGGTTAATGGTAACCCCCCAGGATGTTGATAGTGGGGAATTCAGCAAGGGTAATGCCATTTAATGCCAAGGGGTGATGGTTAGATTCTCTCTTTTTGGAGATGGTTCTTGCCTGGCACTTGTGTGGCACGAATGTTAATTGCCACTTGTCAGCCGATGTCTGGATATTGTCCAGGTCTTGCTGCATTTGGACATGGACTGTTTCAGTATTTGAGTCATGAATGGTGCTGGACATTGTGCAATCATCAGTGAACATCCCCACTTCTGACATTATGGCGGAGGGAAGGTCATTGATGAGGCAGCTGAAGGTGGTTGGGCCAAGGACACTACCCTGGGGAACTCCTGCAGTGATGTCCTGGAGTTGAGATGGCCTTCAAAAACTATAACCGTTTTCCTTTGTGCTAGGTATGACTCCAACCAGTGGAGAGTTTTCCCCGATTCCCATTGACTCCAGTTTTGCTAGGGCTCCTTGATGCCACACTCAGTCAAATGCGGCCTTGAGGGCAAGAGCAGTCACTCTCACCTCACCCCGGGCATTCAGCTCTTTTGTCCATGTTTGAATCAAGGCTGTAATGAGATCAGGAGCTGACTGGCCATGGCAGAGCCCAAACTGGGCATCAGTGAGCAGGTTATTGCGAAGCAAGTACCATCTGATAGCACTGTTGATGACCCCTTCCATTACTTTCCTGATGATTGAGAGTGGACTGATGGGGCGGTAATTAACCGGGTTGGATTTGTCCTGCTTTTTGTGTACAGGGCATACATGGGCAATTTTCCACATAGCCGGGTAGATGCCAGTATTGTAGCTGTACTGGAACTGTACTTGGCTAGGGGTGGAACACAAGTCTTCAGTACTATTGCCGTAATATTGTCAGGACCCATAACCTTTGCACTATCCAGTGCCTTCAGCCATTTCTTGATATCACGTGGAGTGAATCAAATTGACTGAAGGCATCTGTGATGCTCAAGACGCTGGAGGAGGCTGAGATGGGTCATCGACCCGACACTTCTGGCTGAAGACTGTAGCAAACTTGGCCTTATCTTTTGCATTGATGTGCTGGGCTCCTCCATCATTGAGGCTGGGGATATTTGTGGAGCCTCCTCCTCCAGTGAGTTGTTTAATTGTCCACCAACATTCACAACTGGATGTGGCAGGAATGCAGAGCTTCGATCTGATCCGTTGGTTGTGGGATCGTTTAGTTCTGTCTATCACTTGCTGCTTATGCTGTTTGGCACTCAAGTAATCCTGTGTTATAGCTTCACCAGGTTGACACCTCATTTTTTGGTATGCCTGGTGCTGCTCCTGGCATGCCCTCCTGCACTTTTCATTGAACCAGGATTGATCCCCTGGCTTGATGGTAATGGTAGAGTGGTGGATACACCAGGCCATGAGGTTACAGATTGTGTTCGAGTACAATTCTGCTGCTCCAGCTGATGGCCCACAGTGCCTCATTCATGCACAGTCTTGAGTTGCTAGATCTGTTCAAAATCTATCCCATTTAGCATGGTGGTAGTATCCACACAGCACGATGTGAAGGTGGAACTTCATCTCCAGAATGACTGTGCGATGGTCACTCCTGCCGATACTGTAAAGGACAGATGAATCTACGGCAGACATGTTGGTGAGGATGAGGTCAGGTATGTTTTTCCCTCTTGTTGGTTCCCTCACCACCTGCCGCAGGCGCAGACTAGCAGCTATGTCCTTTAGGACTCGGCCAACTCAGCCAGTAGTGGTGCTGTGTTGAAGTACCCCACCCAAAGTACATTCTGCATCCATGCCGCCCTCAGTGCTTCCTCCAAATAGTCTTCAACATGGAGGAGCACCGATTCCTCAGCTGAGGGAGGGCGGTACGTGTAATCAGCAGGAGGTTTCCTTGCCCATGTTTGACCTGATGTCATGAGACTTCATGGGGTCCAGAGTCTATGTTGAGGACAACTCCCTCCGAACTGTATACCACTGTGCTGCTGACCTCGGCTGGATCTGTCCTGCCCTGCTGGTGGGATGGGACGTACCCAGGGATGGTGATGTCTGGAACATTACCTGTAAGATATATGATACGATATGATGCTTGACTTGTCTGTGAGACAGCTCTCCCAATCTGGCACTAGTCCCCAGATGTTAGTAAGGAGGACTTTGCAGGGTCAACAGGGCTGAATTTTCCGTTTTCGTTTCTGGTGCCTACACTGATGCCGGGTGTTCCATAGCAGTTTGATACAACTGAGTGGCTTGTTCGGCCATGTCAGAGGGCATTGAAGAGTCAACCACATGTAGGCCAAGCAAGGATGACAGGTTTCCTTCCCTAAAGGACATTACAACAATTTGCCGCAGAAGAACATCATCAGCACATAAAAGTGTGCCGATCTAGTGCTTCTGAGGTCTCCTCTGTAACCCCCCTTTTACAACAATTGACAATGTTCATCATTAGACTTTTAATTCCAGATTTTTATTGGATTTCAAATTCTACCATCTGCTGTGGCTGAATTTGACCCTGGGTCTCCCCGGAGCATTAGCCTGGGTCGCTGGGTTACTAGCCCAGCAACAATACCACTACGCTCTTGTCTCCCCACTGAACTGACCCTTCACTTGGAGGTTTATACCTCCAGACCCTGGAGCTTTCAACCAAATGGTTGAATTCTGACTTCTTTAAACCTTTAAATTTGGAAGCCAGCCCAATCTGTCCGATAAGACAGAGACTCCAGCTACAGTGTCGACTTTAAATTCCGTTCTGTAGCCTTGAACTTCCAATTCCACAGACCAGAACTGTTTATCGGTTTTCTTTTTATCTCTCCTAGCAAATTATCTGACTGGAAAGATATATCTCCTAATTCTTGGACTTCAGATTGGCAGGTAACATGTTCTAATTTTTTCTCCTGAAAGTTAACTTAAAACTTTTTAAAATGACCAGTCCTGCCGCAGAGAAAGTGTTCAGCTCCCTCTGCTGGGCAGTCTTCACAGTGGTGCTGTCTGTTTGTGCCACATCTCGAGCACTTGACTGTTGATGGAAGACTTCGCCCTGACCCCTCACTGGTTTTGGTGAGCTTTTTGGTGGGTGGAGCCCCTGACCTTTGGCCCACAAATCGGACTGACCCCTCCCGAGCCTCGACATCGCCTTGAATTACACATCGCTTTTGGCATCTCAACTCGGCACACCTGGCGATCTGCTTGGCCTTTTCGAAGGACAGATCCTCTCTTGATTGTAAGAAGTTGGACACTGCGTGGTCTCTATTCGATTTATGTTTTAAAGCTCCATAATCACAAGCAGTTGCTAACTGATATAAATTACTAGTGGAGGAATTGATGGACTCCCCTGGCCTTTGGGTTCTCTGATTAAATTTTGCTTTTTCTATTAAAAAATTCTTTTTGGGGCTGAAGTAATTATCAAAGGCCTTCACCATCTCTGTTTGATGCTGAGTTTTCTTGAGTGCCTTGCTGCACAAGAACAACGTCAGCTATGGCTCCCACAGCACATAAAAATGTACAGACCCAGTGTTTCTGAGGTCTCCCCTGTAACCCCCAAGCTGTTCAGTACCTTTCGAACTGTCTCTTCCAGAGGGCCCATCTGTGCACCCTTTTTGAGTTGGAAAGGCGGTGGAAGGGGTAGTGGCTCAGGATAGTGCGTGTCTTTCCCTGTCCCCTCACCACTGTACTTTTTGATCACTGTCGCTGCGAAGTTGATTTTCTTCCTCCACCAGTCATCTCCTGTGGGTCACTGATCTGTGACTACAATTTGCTAGACTGTGGCCTTCAGCGCTATCACCATGTTTTATTATGCATTTACCTAGGCTTCTGCCAACATGTTTTGATGGTTTTTGGTGCTGTTGCTGAACTTTAGTGAGGTTCACTCATAGCATGCTTTCTTGGCTACCTTGACGAGTCTTTATTTCTCTCTGGACAGACTTGAGATAGCAGTGTGGTTTAACTTCAAACCTTTTATTAAGAACTATTTACAAAGACCTCAGAGTAAGTACATGGATATCAGAGACAGGCTGTTCTGCTCCCAGTTCTCTTGGAGCCTCTCGGTCATCTGATGACTGATATCACAGTGACATCACTAATATCATCATGGTCTCATTAACATATTCATTAACCCATTACTCTACAATCTGGTCATAGACCTTTCCCTTTTTTTCTTCCTGTATCCCATAGCCTGTTACAATTATATTTTCTTTCAGCTTTGAAGAAAGGTCCTTGACTTGAAATGTTAACTCTTATTTCTCTCTCCACAGATGTTGCCAGGTCTTGAGTATTTCCAGCACTTTGTTTTTATTCCAGACTTCCAGCAGCTGCAGTATTTTGCTTTTGTCCTTTCAGAATATTATATGTTTCAACGAGGTCATCTCTCATTCTTCTGTTATGATCCAGTTAGGGACCAGTAACTTTTTGTTTAAAGTAGACAAAGTTTGAAATCCCAGTTACCCACTAGGGGAACCAGGGGATTCCACGGTTTTAAACAAGCAAAATAAACTTTACTGTACAAACTCAGAAAAGTAAAACAATCTACAATATCTATCTTCTACTCTAACATTCAGAATTAACATGAGGTAAATATGAATTAACAGGCAAACTGTGGTCAAACACACATCAAATGGCAGATGAGACCAAGACAGATCCCATGGATTTCTCGGTAAACCATCCAGACATTAGTGATCATTGAGTCACAAAATCTTCTTCAGACTGACTTCCCTTATGAGGAATTTCAGCTCTTCATTTTTGAAAATCTATCCCTGAATTCCCTCAAATTCTGCTCCAACTCAGGCTGCCTGAATGATTGCTCACTTCCCAAAGGTTCAATCTATTCTCCTGAGACTGCATTCTACAGGGTTCACAAAGCTGCATTCCCACCTCTAATTACCAATACAATTCCAACACTTTTGCAAGCTAGCACTGCCCCGGGTTTCTGTGAACACCAGTCTCCCAGCTGCACTGAGATATAAATGGCTCACAGGGCTTCTGATTCCTAACCCTCTCCGGCACAGAACCTTCTGCCACCTTCTCAGCTCCTTAGGACTTTGCTGAGCTCTAACCGTCTGAAGCCTGCTAACAGTTCCCAGGGCTTCTCTGTGAGCTGCAAACCACAAGGTCCAAACTGCAACTAACCCTCTCTCCCAGCAAACACAAAGATAAAATGAAACCAGAAAATTGTATTAAGCTCTACTCATCTCATGATGTAGCCTTTCAGGGTTCACTGAATGCTTATAAACTAATATAACTAACTCCCAAAAAAAAATCTCTCTGGACTGCACTTCTTTCCAAGCAATGTAGACATCACACCTCCAACTCTTCAGCTAAGTAAGCCCACCTTCGAGCTGTTAACCCATTAAGTCAATATTACCCTATCCTTTTAAGTGTAACAGACTATAAGATGCTTTAGTTGCATTTATCCTATTTTCTACAGTTAAACTTTAATCTTCCTAGAATTAAACAATATCTCTACAAAAGTAACATGAACTAGATATTCAGCACACTTCTAAACTCCAGAAAATATAAGGCCAATTCACTCAGCCCCCCATCATAGGATAACCCATTCATCCTCAGGACCAATTTAGTGTCTCCAGTTCATGTATATCCTTCCCTGAACATGGAGACCAAAACTGTACACAGTATTCCAGGTGTTCTCTCGCCAAGGCTTATATAATTGTAGCAAGAGTTCTTTATTCCTGTACTCCAATCCCCCAGCAATGAAGGCCAAAATGCCATTTGCTTCCCAATTATTGGCTGCACCTGCATGCTAACTTCGAGTTCCTTATACCAGCACACCCAAGTTTCTGGAACATCAACATTTAGAAGGGTCATGCTTTTTAAAAATCATTCTGCTTTTCTATTCTTACGACCAAAGTGATAACCTCACATTTCCTTCCATTATACACTATCTGCTATCTTGTTGCCCACTTACTTAACCTAAGTATATCTCTTTGCAGCCTCTTTGTGTCCCCCTCATAGCTTGCATTTCCAACTATCTTTGTATCATCAGAAAACTTAGACAAAGATTCAGAGTAATGTGTCTAAATCATTAATATAGATTGTAAACAGCTGAGGCCCTACACTGATCCTTGCAGCACTCCGCTAGTTACAGCCGGCCAACTTGAAAATGCCCCATTTATGCCTACTCTTTGCTTCTTGTCTATTAACCAAACCTCTATCCATGCTAATATATTACCTTCAACTCCATGAACCTGATCTCACCTTTTGTGTGGTATCTTATTAATGCCTTTTGGAAATCCAGGTATAAAGTATCAACTGGTTCCCCTTTATCTAAACTACTAGTTATATCCTCAATAAAACACTAATAAATTTGCCAAACAGGATTTTCCCTTTTGTAAAACCATATTGACTTTGTCTGATCATAGTATGATTTTCTAAGTGCACTGTTTAATACCTCGCTTTCCTCCTTTAAGGTGCTCCTTAAAATCTACCTCTTTGGCCAAATGTTGTCATCTGGTCTATTGCTGGTGTTGTATTTTGTTTGATAACACTTGAAAAGCCCTTTGGAGCATTTTATAACATTAGAGGTGTTATATAAATTCAAGCTGTTATTACTTTTGATTCTGAGTGCAATATAATCTAAAGTTTTGTATTTGGCTACTGAATTTTGTAGTAAGTGTGATTAAGTTTTGTTAACCTGCAGTAAAAATTGGGATTTTGTAGCGAGCATTCATCTTTTTTAAAAATCTGAACAAAAAGGGAACTATTCTCTGTGTCTTTGGCAAAGTTTCTCACTCCACTTAGTAACTTGCTTAGGCCAAGTTTCACTGAGTTAACAAAAAAAACCCTAAAAACACATTTTATTTTTGGCACAGGGCAAAAAGCGTTGAAGGAACATGAGAGAAAAGACAGACTTACATTTATATATTGATTTTCACAACTCTAGGATATTTCAAAGCACTTTACAACCAATGAAGTACTTTGGTGACATTTCATTGTGAGAATGTAAATAACATGGCAGCCAATTTGCACAGCAGAAGCTCCCACAAACTATAATGAGAAAATGACCAAATCATTGGTTTTAGAGATGCTGTATTAGGAATAAGTATTTGCTAGGACACTGGGGAGAACTTCCCCACTCTACTTCAAATAGTACCACGGGAATTTTTACGTCCACTTGAGGGGGCAGATAAGGACCACGTTTTAACTCCTAAGGTCAGTTCTACAAAGACTCTGAGAACCAGGCCGTGTCCTGGACTGAAAATTAAGATAAGTTAGTTGATCGATTTTCTCACCTAGAGACTGACCGGAAAGGAACAAAAACTAAAAAGTCAACTTCCAGACGACCACAGAATTGTACGATTGTTCTGTTTCACCTGAAGCGTTACAAAAAGTTCAACAAGTCTGGAAGTACTACTCTATTCAGTCACATTTGTTCTGCAAAATAGAACAAGCTTCCTGATTTTATTTGAAACTCTTCTCCCTGGAACGTGCATTAGTTCAGTCTACTGGAAGGTTGGAAAAATGCACGCGACAGTGCTTATGAAATATGCAGTATTCCCCTTCGTGTGACAAGGGAACTCATTGTAAGATCCCTTGGGTTATGCTATCGTACATGCAATTATTGGTCGGTGTGAGCTAACTCCGCAGATGTGAGACACGGGAGTACCCAGTCCCAACGAATCTGAGAGAATTTCGATAGCAAACATGGACTGTAGGCCATGAGCTCAAGCTTACAAGGAAGGGAGGTGCACAAACACTTTAGATTTAGCAGGGCAAAAGATTCACATCAGAGATGATTGTCAGTTGGGGTGGTGGGGGGGGGGGTTAACCCCCCCACCCCAGGAATCTTACCAGATCTTCCGATTGCTCAGCACAACCTACATCAGCTGACAGCAGATTTGGATTCCATTCTTGGCTGCATTTAGGTCCCAAAGTTAAAAGCAAACTGTGGTCTTGCATCATTGGAAAGTATTTCCATGTCAACAAAAGTACTTTCCATCTCTTGGCCTGACTGGAACAACGGAGTGCAATGAGATCATGCTACCTGTACAGAGTTGGTGTTAACCATTAGGTAAATGATCCAGTCCTTAGGATTTGAGACATAACAGCATGAAAATGGCATGTGCACATTCTATCCCACTGCACTTTCAATGACAACTGTTTACTAGAATATCTAGGCTGCTTTACACAGGTTGTGATTCTGTAAAATTAACTACCCAGGGGGGTAGTGGAGACAAATGGTGCACGAAAATTTAAGGGAGTATTGGACAGATATTCAAGAGATGGATGACTGATAGAAATTAGTTTGAAACCGGTCAGATGGTCGCCATAGTTTTCTGGTCCTCCGCTTTCCATTGTTCCTAATATTGTTATTGAAATAGGATCACTAGTTACCATGTGCTAGACTGAGGGATGTGTCACCTTGAACTGAGTAGCTTGCCACACCATTAAAGGGCGGTTAAGAGTCAACCACATTGCTGTGGGTCTGATGTCACATGTACACCAGACCAGGTAAAGGTGGCAGATTTCCTTCCCTAAAAGGACATTAATGAACCAGATGGGTTTTTACAACAACCTGCAATGGTCACCATCCCTGAGAGTAGCTTTTCAATTCCAGGTTATTACCTGGATTTTGCTCTTGAGGCAAAGGAACAGCACTCACGGTCCACCTCGCTGACAACTGCCTACAGAGTTTTTGCAGACTTTGTCAGCAGAGATATCCCCTGATTCGGCTACCATGATGTCCTCTACAGGCGATTTGTAGCATCCGTGAACAGAGCAAGCAACAATGAGACGCTTTAACCAATCAGACTGAAGAATCGTCACTGAGTCATGCAGACTTCAAACCTGGAAGTCTAAAGCAGGAAACAAATTGGATTCAAATGACTTACAGAAAGCGAAATAAAGATTGGAAAGTGCCGATGGAATTAAGAGGCAGGAATTTTTTTTTTTTTAAAATTGACAATTTTAATTTTTAAAATATTTCCAATAACCTTCTTCTGAGCAGGTGAGACTGGTGGAATTTGAATTCAAGTAATAAACCTGGAATTGAAAAGCTACTCTCAGGGATGGTGACCATTGCAGATTGTTGGTAAAAACCCATCTGGTTCATTCATGTCCTTTTAGAGATGGAAATCTGCTATCCTTACCGGGTCTGGCCTACATGGGACACCAGACTCACAGCAATGTGGTTGACTCATAACCACCCTCTAAAATGGTGTGGCAAGCTACTCAGTTAAAGGGCAATTAGGGATGGGCAACAAATGCTGGCCTTGCCAGCAGCATCCATATCCTATGAAAGAATAAAAATAAAAAGATTCAAAACTTTTAACATTATTTTTTCAGGGCCAGAGAATTGTTCATCAGTGATTATCACTTATTATGCCATTAAAAACAAACAAGTGCTAGCTTCTCCAGTCATTTTTAATACAGAATTAGTGGGCAGGAAGAGCAAGTTCTCAAGGTTGCAGTCATTTCAATGCCTAGTCTCGTCACCGAGGACTATAGCAGCACACAGCTTGAAGAGCATGGTATCTCTGACAGCAACTTGTGGAGTTTCACACTTAACTGCGCCAGAAGATGCTGTCAGATTTTCCTGGTAATTGAAGGCGAGCCTCACCCTTATTATTACAGAAAATTCTGGGTCCCTCATGTTCTTATCCAAGTTTACTGCATCTTCGCCAGTTACAATATATTGGATTAGTGGGAACAGCTAAATCGAGTGTACCGACCTAATATTTTTCCAAAATAACTAATTTATAAGCAAAAAAATGAAAGAAAAAGGCTCATTTCAAAACCCATGATTTCAGGCTGAAGACTTTCATCAGCAGAGCCTCTTCTGATTGGCTGCACTTGCTGCCAAGGCAGTGCATGCGCCGTTGTAAGGCTTCACTCCGTGACATCATTGCAAGTGGTTGGGATTGGAACTCTACTCATTCCCCCAACCTCAGTGAGATACTCATCTGGCAGCTCAATCATCTATACCTGAAATATTTTGCTATTCCCTGCACTGTTTTTTTTAAAATATAAAGTCAAATACAATTTGCTCTTCGTTCTTAAAATCTGTACGATACATAACTTTGTTAACAATAACCATGGAAACGTATGCCGTTACTTTCCAATGTTTTTAACCGGGCTACATTTGCTGCTGGTGTCCAGCCAATGGCGTCAATGGTTTTCTGTGGATGAGAGGACAATTGCACATACGCAGATGGGTGCCGGTGAGCATCTTGCGTTGGCAGGAGGCACAGTGCTTCTGGATTGGCAAGTCTGTGCAAACAGCAGGCTAGCCGCCCAAAGCCTTGTGATCTGGGTTTTGGGCTTTGTAATAATTAAGTGTTTATCGTTAATGAAAGCGCAATGCTCCTTCAGGTATCAGTACAAGAAGAGAATATTAGGTTAATACATCTTTATTTATGGCACCTTACAGCTTTAAATATATTAAGCAGCAGTTTATAGTGGAGACTTAAAATTAAGACCTAGACACCTGAATACAGAATCCTTTCTGAACGCTTTCCTCATTGCTTGACATGTCTGAGGACACGGTCCCCATATGCTCTTCCGACAGTCTGTTTCCTTAAACCTGTATTTTGTGGGGAATCCTTATGCTCATCAAGCTAAGGCGTGTTTGGAAGAATGGTTTCCCGTCTTGGGTACAATGACGGATTTTCCCCATCTCGCTTCAGGAAGGTGGCTTTGGCGTTGGGAATGCATCTTGGGTAACTGTGGGCCTTACCCCCCACAATTCCCCACTCATTAATATTGATAGATGATGCGATTTAATAGCTAGTGCGATTTTTGCCTTTCATTTTTGCACCAGGTTTTCTATGGTCTCTTTCACCACGCTAGCCAAAATTGTGGGCAATTTTATTCTGTAGCCCTACATCCATTTGGAATTGAGTTTGCTTGGAGAAAAGATTTTCATCCCATAAATTTTGCCTGCATTTAAAACCAAAAGGTTAAGGGGCTGTGATGGCAGCAGAGAGTCAAATGATTACAGCGGCTTTGTTTTTGCAACTTAAGATATAAATGAAGAATAAAAGTGGTGAGGGCTGAGTTTTTTTTTTCTTTCAACAGAAAAAAGGAATGCACCAGAGGACTGGCAAAGAGCAAAACGCAGTTCCTATTTTCAAAAAGGGATCTTGACCGAATCCAGGGAATTATCGACCTGTTGGCTTATCAAGCGGTAGAAAACATACTGGAATCTTTGGTAAAAGGTCAGGGCCTGGAGCTTCTGCTCAATAGCGCTGGTTTTTGATGTCACAATATCCCTGATATTGGCGTAAACTGATACAGAAGCTTACAGAATTTTAAGCACAAATCATATTCAGCATAACTTGAGTTTCTACGATCTTTTATGCTAGCTTGGAAAAACACCGTGTTTGAAGCAGTCCCCGTCCGCTGTATGAATTAATCACCACTGGGAGTTTCCACTAATTGTGCTCATTTGCAGACCAACAGGGACGCTATAAAAATTCAGCTAGGACCACACTCATAGGAACATTTTTAACAGTTTTGATTTTTATAAAGCATACTTATGGAACTGACCAATGTCCCCCAGTTTGACTATAAAAAAAAAATTTTTTTAAAATATTTTTTTTAGTAACTTTCAGTTCATTTAAAATTGGGTTACTCGCAGGTGGAGGATTGACACGGATTTAAAATGCTTATTTTTTCTGAGTCTGATAAACCTATTTTTAGCTGTATTTATCAACCTTGCCGCTCAAAACAAAATGCAAATATTTTTAAAATCACATTTTCCAGATATGCCAGTCCCACTGGGAAGATTCTTAAAAATTAAGAGATTTTGAAAAAAAAAACCATGAGTCACTTTTTCTCGAAATATAAACTAATATAGATTGAAGTTGGTTCATAAACCCCATTAGTGGCTCATTCATGCTCTACCGGGTCAGAGCTCTTTACAAAAATCTATCTTACTGCATCTGAAAATACATTATATAAAAAAAAAATTAGAATCCTACCTGTTATCAGTTGCACATTCCTTCTCAACAGAGTCAAGCTTGCCAACCGAGTAGTTGTGTTTGCAGAGTTTGTGAATGAGACAGATTTCTGGGGGACATTTTATTTTGATTGAAAGTTCTGTAGCCAAAATAATTCCTCCAGTTGGGAGTGACTAGTTACGTTAATTCATATAAAGTGGGCAGCTCAGTCTCTTTCCCTTCTCTTTGATCCCCTCGTGTTTTTTTCCTCTCTCGGCCCCTCAAGAGGGGTTATTTTGCAGGCCCCTTAAAAAGTTTCTCCGAGCTAGAGGGGTCAGTGGACCCAATTTGCGAACCACTGCACTAGCACAGCAGTTCTCAATTTTTCTGACTGAAGAATCCCTTTTCAGATGGATTAATTGCTTACCCCGCATCTAAATTATACTAATTATGAATTTCAATCTATCTTAAATATTTAGTGGAAAAATATTTAAAACCTTGAATTACCACTTTATTCTTGACCTGCTGGAGAGTTAAAGGGTTCTGAAAAGTAACAGTGTTATATTACTATAAACTCTAATGTCTTCCCGTTACTAACCTAGAATTTACGAGAGCAGGACATCTCACAGCTTGCCCAATTAGTTAAGATTATTTTCCCTCATTCTTCAGGTAAGGGCAAGTAAGATTGGAGAGAGAGAGAGAGAGAAAGGAAAATAAAGGTTTTTTAAAAAATCTCAAAGAACAATTGTACTACCTGCAGGAATGAGACTTCACAGTATCAGTTGCTCCCCTTCTGGGCTGGAAAGGTTGAGTGACATTGCAGAAACGGAACTAAAAGGAGTCATTACATCATTAAGTCCCAGCCCTAACTTTCTGCAGTGACTTTAATTTGTGTTAACAGCGTAAGTGCAACAACTTCTTGAAACTTACAGGGAGGCTGATGACAAGCTTCCATCTTTAAGGCGCCAATAGGCGCAAATCGCCCAGCAATTTGCAACTCTCAGTGTCCCTCTTCCTCACCACAATTGCTGAGTTACTTGTACATTACTAATGACATGCGCATTAAACTCTCTGCTATTTCCACAGCAAATCCTGGGCCATTATATTTTAAAAGTCTAGATATCATTGAATAAGCTAATCATCTAGAAACCTAGGCAAAATAATGACAGAATGAGGAGAATCACCAGCCGTCGAGAAAGTGGTATTAGAAGTCACTTTTCTTTCCGGCTAATTTCAATTCTCTGTGCAACATGCAGCCACATGTGGGTTGGTTTGCATGTGTGGGAGAAGAGGCAGCAGCTGCTCTTTGCTGGTATTAAGGTATCAAGAACAAAGGGTATTTTGGAAAGGTTAACAGCTTTGTTGGATTGTTCCCCTTTTCTGAGAAGGTAAGAGAGGGAATTTAGTATCCCTTAAATTATCACAGAATCGCAAAATTGTTGAAGCACGGAAGGAGACCATTCGGCCTGTCGTGTCTGTACTGGCTCTCCGTAGGACCAATTTACCTAGTGCCACTCCCATCCCTTGTCCCTGTAGCCCTGCACGTTCATTCTTTTCAGGCAGAAGTCTAATTCCCTCTCGAATGTCTCGATTGAACCTGCCAATTGAGCCCAATTTTGCCATCAATGCTCTGGGAATAAGCTGAGAAAACACTATTTGACTAAGCACATTATGGCAAATCAATCCCTTTTCTGTTGTTCATTATGTGGAATAAGAAAGCATCTTCTCCGGTGAGCATCGCCACAGCACATCAACTATGGAGTTGCCTATAAATATAAAAGATCTATGATAATTAAAATCTGATGGATCAACAGGTACATTGGAGAGGTGGAAGTCAACAAAAGAATAACATTGCTGAAAGAGCTGAAGCTTTTCACGTTGCACTCATCAGGATAAACCCAATGTTCAATTTCAAACGATCAAAACAATTTATGCTGCAGGAGAACATGTGGTGATTGTTTGAAATTTGGCATTCTTGCATTTGTCCTAATGAATGCAAGATGAAAAGCTTGGGTAACGTGTTTCCCTTTTCAGCAATGGAATAATTATCCAGTCTCTAGATGGGGCAGATTGTATGACCTGAACAGCTCTTTCTGCTCTGGATCTTATGTCTCAACCAGCTCCCTCTACCTGCAGTTGACAACATCACAGCCATGAAATACAGAAAATACTTCCATGTGTTCCTTCCTACATACCTACGTGGATGTTAAGAAAAAAGTGATTTCATGCTAACTTGACAGATTTTCAAAAAAATTGTAAAGTTGCTTTATGAAAAAATCCAAGTGAATAAAAAAATGTGAATTAGTTTATTCCTAAGTAAACCTTGATAAAATACCATGTAAGCTTTAATAATAGATTAAGAGCATCACCTGCAGGGAAGACAATTTGGAGAAAAGTTAATAAGGAAAAATTAAACATTGCACTGCCAATTAAGTGTCATCAATAATAATATTTGTTAACTGAACTTAACAGGATTTACTCTTCAGGCAGCTACAGGAAGAAAAAAGGATTATGAACTAAAAATACTATTCAAAGTATATCATGCAGGTAACTCAAATATATTGGGAGCACCTTCTGGTTAGATTGGTTCTATTCAATTAACAATTACCAGCTCACAAGTTGCTAAGTAAAAAACCCCCACAAATACAGGGTAATGAAGAAATTGGGAATACTACTTGATTTTGAAACTAAGTTATTGTATGCTTTTGAGCAGATTATAGCATTTAAAAAGCAACCAAGATATATTATATTTGATCAGTGAATTATCTATAGATATCTATTTGGGCTTTGTACGAAACACCAACAATTTACGCAGAAACCAATGACGCTTTCAATTCCGCATTTTCATTTTGTGTGTACCAACTCATTGTGAAAATTAAAGTGCTTATAAAATTGCTTGCAGTGAGGCTGCAAAATCTATTTCTGAATTTTAAATGGGTTTTGAAGTGAATAATATAATTTGCCTTTTTTTCTACTGAATGGGATTCTATGTCCATTAAAAATATGAACCAGGTTTTTTTTTGTGTCATGAGCAGCACCTACTGGATTTTACAAGTATTACACAACAGATGTACATACGAATACAAAATAAATGAAAACTTCAGTCATTAAGAAATGATTTATTGTTCCACCTTCACACAGGTCCCCATTATTGCCCACAAGGATTTAAAATTGCAGTTTCCTGACTTGATCTGCATACACAAAACATTCTGAAAACCATTTTAAAGTTTTGTACATCATTTGTAATAGAAAATCAATACCACTGTAATTCGTTTTTAATGTAATTTATTTTTCTTTCTGTAAATTATATTAAGGTGATAGTTACAATACTCTTTTAAAGCTTTGTTCCATAGCTCATTTCATGTTCCATCTACTAAATTCTCACAAATGAAACCCCCCTCAATTAAACTAGGTGTGTGCCATTTTAAATGGTCTGAAGCAGGAATTGGATAATTGTGTCTGATGCTTAGGGCGTTACCCTTATGGAGAATGCCTCTCCTTTTTCATTAACAAGTGGCACTGGATTGTGCGAAGACGATCTTTAGCTGGTGCAAACTCCGGTTGTAGCTTCAAAGTAGACTCGTACCATCGCATTGCTTTCTCATAATCTTCCTGTGAGGAAAATCAGACAATTTTTTTTAACACCTTGAGAACACAATCATCTATTCACACTATTAAGGCGACTATTTTTGAATGTGTCTGTGACTATGCTGCTTTCTGATGATTCAGTTAATTCAGATTCTTTAGCCTTATTGTCTTTTTCACCATGGATGCATAGTCTCTTTAATCTGCCATGCTTCACCAGGTCTGCTCCCAGGCCCTCTGTTAAATCCCTGAACACTGGCCCAATAATACAACAACAATTTGGATTTATATAGCACCTTTAAGTATCCCAAGGCCCATCACAGTTGCCTTATAAAACAAAATTTGACACTGAGCCACATAAGGCGACATTAGGGCAGTTGATCGAAAGCTTGGCCAAATAGGTAGGCTTTAAGGAGCATCTTAAAAGAGAGGTAGAGAAGTGGACAAATTTAAGGAACTTGCAGCTGAAGTCATGGCCACCAACGAATTAGAGGAGTGCAGATATCTCAGAGGATTGTGGGGCTGGAGCAGATTAGAGATAGGGAGGGCAGGTTAATGGAAGGATTTGAAAACAAGGATGAGAATTTTAAAATCAAGGCGTTGCTTAACCAGGGGCAAATGTATGTCAATGGGCACAGGGATGACAGATAAATGGAATTTGTTGAGAGTGGGCAGCAGAGTTTACAGAGGATAGAAAGTGGGAGGTTGGCCAGAAGTGCATTGGAATAATCAAGCCTAGAGCTAAAAAAGGCACAGGTGAGCTGAGGTGGGGCAGAGTCAGGCGATGAGGTAGAAATAGGTGGTTTTAGTAATGGCATGGTTGGAAGGTCGTCTCAATCAAGGCTGCCAACAGTCTGTTTCATCCTCAGGCAGTTGCCAGAGAGAGGGCTAAAGTTTGTACCTAGGGAATGGAGTTTGTAGAGGGTCCTGAAGACAATGGCTTTGATCTTCCCAAAATTTAACTGGGGGAAAAAGTTTTACTCATCCAGTGCTGGATGTTGGACAAGCTGTTTGATAATTTACAGGTTGTGGAGGAGTCAAGAGAGAGGTGGTGATGAGATAGAGTCGAGTGTCATCAGCATACTCGTGAAAACCAATGCTTTTTTGAATGACGTCATCGAAGAGCATGTAGACAAGAAATAGGATGGATCATTGGGGGACACCAGAGGGAATGGTTCAGGAACTGGAAGAAAAGCCATCGAAGGTGATTCTCTGGCTTTGATTCCATGCAAGTCCAGTCCCATCCAGCTGAATGACAGTGGAAAAGTGCTGGAAGTGGATGGTATGGTCAATCGTGTCATAAAGGCTGCAGGACAGGTCGAGAAGATAAGGAGGGTTAATTTACATTTGTTACAGTCACATGGAACCTCATTTTCCATTTCACAACCAATCTCAAACGCATTATGACATCATTTACTGTCTTGGCATGAGTGCCCCCTCTCTCACTCCAACCTGGGAAATGTAATTTACTATGCTCTGCTTTCATTTATCTCTCAACTTTATACGGTCCCCTTCTCTGTCTATTCCCTTCCTGGATGCGGTCTCCTTATTTCTGGCAACGGGCTTTCCGGACATCAGGCAACAACCTAAGTTATGTTTCTCGCCATCCCGTTTCCTTCAAGAGCTTCTTTTCTCCCAATTTCACCAACATACTGCTCTGTGACTCCACTTTCCTTCCCATACAACCACCTGGATGTCAATGAGGAAATGTTACTCTCCCCAAAACTGCAAACATTTTTTTTTGTTTGAAACAGCAATTTATGCACATTTCCTATCTGCTGCTCACAGTATGGTCTCCTTCTATACTGGGGAGACAGATTCGGTGACTGCTTTGTGAATAACTCTGTTCTACGTGTTACCTCATCCTTTCAATAGCTCAGTAGTCCCCCCACCCCTCCTGACCTCCGACATGGCCCCAACCAGGTTCAATGCAAGGTGCAGAAGCAGCATCCCATCTTTGACAGTCTGGTTTCCATGATAATGCTATTAACTTCAGACATTTACTATACTCTCCATTTACTTTGTGGGGCAAAGGCTGTCAGTTTCTGGCAGGAGGGGAACTGGATTAGTATTTCATGTGCAGTTTGCTTGGAAGTTATACATTGAGACACATTCTTCAAGGTTTTTGATATTATTTTCAAAAATCGGATTGCATTCACATTGATGACCTTAAACTAGAGCTATACTGCGGATTTCACTAAAATGCAACATGAAAACCTGTTACATTAAAGCAGAAATTGCAGCATAATGGCACCATTATTAAATAAAACTCCAAGTTTTCCAATGCAAAATTTAAAACCATAGATATAATGGGTAAATCAACTACATACAAAAAGATTCCCTTACATGCCAGTTCTTCAAACATTTGCATGCTTTGAAAGAGAGATTCCATTTCAACACATCACATTATAACTTGAAGCCCTTTTAAAACAACATAAATAGAAATTCAGCCAAACGAATTGGCCATGAAAGGTGCTCGAACCAAATGGGGTTACTTGCCATTGCTACGTAGACATTAGCCAGGGTAAAGTGATTGACGACAAAGTGTGGAGCGATTTCCACTGCCATAGTAGCAACGATGATTGCATCATCCCATAGTTTAGCGTTGTGAAAAATATTTGCCAAACTAATGAGAGGCACATCCTGCTCAAAAAAAAATACAAGTTAGTGAAGGGATTGATCAGAAGTTTGAGTTCAATTTACTGCTTCTCAATGTTAGATTATCTCCTGGAAATTTGGCATCACCAAACAACCTGCAAATTTGTACATCAATGACACAGTCTTCAAAAATAAGGGAAAGACCAACACAAAAGCAAAATACTGCAGACGTTGGAAATCTGAAATAAAAACAGGAAATACTGGAAATACTCAGTGGGTCAGACAAAGAGAAACAGGTTTCAGGTTGATGACCTTTCATTTGAACATACTATGAATATTGAAATAATTGTACGAAAAATCAAAAGTTATGCGCTTCAATTGAGTTTGATACAATGTTGTGTCCAATATTTTCAGGTTTCTATCTTTTTAATTTGGTTTTTCCTAATTCTTAAAAGTCTGAACATCTGATGATTACTGTGCAGTCAGTTTGGTGACTGACAATAAGGTTGCATAGCTTCTGAAGTTCAACAGCAGTGTGATAGAGCCTGAAAAAGCAATGATGCCTAGCATGATGGCTGGGGCAGCAATTTTGCTGTACCAAATGATGGTGAAACAAAGTCTTAAATCAAGAATATCCAGCCTCTTGGAGCTAGGAGTTGCATGCCTTAATTAAAATCGCAAGTGAATATTACAAGCTCCATACACACAAAAGCAACGAACCTCCCAGTGCACAAAATAGCAAGATCCTCAAAAAGCGAAAGTATATGAAGCACCCATCATTCTTTCCCCTTGTTCCCACCATCTCTGCCCCCCTCCAAACCCGTTTTCTCGATTCCTTTGCCCTCCACTCTTCTTAGCAATCCTTTTTCTAGCATTGTCTCCCCTTTCGGTCCCCCTCTCACCTTCCCTGTTATTGTTAGTCGCCTCTTCTCCGGTAACTCTGCTTCCCTGTCCTCTTTTCTTTAGGTCATGAAAAACTTCTTAGAAAGAGTCCACTGTCTCAGGCACACAACCTCAGTTATAAAAGATGCATCTGTGATAAACATGGGTGCCAGCAATGATCGAGTTGGGACCATGAAAAAGCACAAGGGGAGCAAAGGAATTCTTCAGGTCTTTAAATTTGCTGAGCTTGAAAGACGATTAAACATTGCTCCCTGACTGGTTAAAATGCACCAGCAAAAAAGTCTTTTCCAGCCCTCCCTGCTTAGGAATGTTAAGTTGTTTGAAGGTGAAGTTGGCTTTGCACATATTGCAAAGGAGAAGCTTACAGGAGTATTTTTTTTTAAAGATTGGATCAAATAAGCCTGTGCGCAGCTTTTGGCTCTGGGCTGCATCTTGTTTAGCTGTTAAACTATGCAGCATCAAAATATAGTGAAGTGCTAACACTTTGTTGAAAAAAAATGTAGCAAATACAAATTCAACATTCACGTTATCCCCTTGTTGCTGTAACTCCAAAGTCACCTTATGTTCTGGCTTGGAAGACATTTTAAAATTTGGGAACGTTGCTTTGAAATTAGTACAAATTTAAAAATTCACTTGCAAAAATCAGGCCAGCTGAAAAATTGGGGAGGCTAGACGTAGGCTGGGCGGCTGCTTTGTGGAAAACATCTGTTCGGTCTGCATGACCCCGAGCTTCCTGTCGCTTGCCATTTTAATTCTCCACCCTGCTCCCACTGTGACCTTTCTATCCTTGATCAACACAAGCGCAAGGAACCGTCTCTCATCTTTTGATTTGGCACTTTATAGCTTCCTGGACTAAACAATGAGTCCGACAGTTTTTGATCGCAACCTCTGTCCCCAACTGGTTTTGTATGTATTTTTTGCTGGCTCGGTTTTTGTCTCGTTTCTTTCTTAATCCCTTTACTTTGCATTTAGACGGCCATTCACACCGCTTCTGGACACATCTTTTGTTTCTTTATCCTATCCGTTACCACTCGCTTTGGTCTTCTATCATTTAATCTCTCCTTCCCTACAACATAAAGACCTTCCCTTTTATTGTTCACTTTCCCCTACTCCCCCTGCCCCCCTTGACTTGCTCAAAATCTATTAAATTTCTAAGTTTCCTCAGTTTTGATGAAAGGTCACAGGCCTGAAAACTTAACTCTGTTTTTCTCTCCACAGATGCTGCCTAACCTGCTGAGTATTTCCACCATTTGCTCTTTTAATTTTAAAGCACATGAGAAAAATTGGGAATCCAGGTTTCTCCAGTCTTTGGAGCCAGTTCAACCTTCAAAAGGTGGAATCAGCCAGGAACACTACCCTTTGAAGAAATGTGCCCCTGCATCTTTTTGGACAGCTGATTATTTCTCATATCTTTCTTGTTAACTGCAGCCTTGTCCATTGACTGTAGGAGACAGTAAAAAATCTTGAGCGAATAAGTCAACAATACAAGATAAAGTAGCAATGAATAGTAACAGGCCAAGTGAGGTCAGAGATTCAGGTTGCAAGGAAGCCTTGCATATAAAAGGTTGTGCACTTATCTATTGAAACGCCTATCATTGTTCTTTTACATACATTATAAATAGAAAAGCATATTGGCATTTTTCCTTTTATTCTGCATCCTGATAACTTTGTGTAAAAAGCATGATTAGAATGAAGTAATCATGGCAATTAAAAATGATTTCAGCTATGACAGTCAGGCCCTGCGCTAAATGGGTTAAAATAATTTAATCAAAATAATCAAGAAAATATTGGGACAGAGGGAGAGAAGAGAACATTGTAACTCACTGCAACAGGTACACTTAATATGTTCACCTAACATTTATTATTTTACTAAATTTTTTGTCACCCTTGAAGAGAATATGCCAAACAAGGTACCATCTCATTTTGTCTTGTAACATTTATAAAAAGCTAATCCAGACATTTAGAGATACTGTTGAACAACCATTTGTCGATCTGACAAACTGTGAATTACTGTTACATGAACCTTTGCTAACAATTATTGGGAATATGTTTCAAAGAACATTATTTTTATATTGCCTGCGATATCTGATGTTACTTGTCTGCACGAAGGTTCATTGAATGGTAGGTGGGAATTAAGCTGCACACTGGAAAATAAACCTAACATTTTAAGTTCATACAAGAACACCTTCAACAATTTTACAAATAGAAACAAGCTTGCAAACCTTATAAATTCATGAACCTATTGAGTATCAACGTCAACCTCGGGCTTCTTTTCAGAAGCAGATGTTTTAAATTGACTTTCAAAGGAGCTTTGGATGAAGCACCGTACAACAGATTCCTTCACAAACTAAAATTAGTAGGTACCCAGGGTAAAATGTGAATGCAGATTAGCAGTGGCTAAATGGAAGAAAGCACAGAATAGTTTTTAAAATGAAGCATTATTGAATTGGGGTTCCCATTATTGGTGCACAAAAAAAATTGCAATTTCCATACAAAGTTTATAGAATCAAGGGTGATGGGAGATGGGGGCTTCGTTGGAATGTCACTGGACGAGCAATGCTCTGGGAACACAGGTTCAAATCCCACCATAACAACTAGTGGAATTTAAAATCAATTAATAAATCTGGAATTGTGGTTACCATGGTAATGGTGACCATGGCAGCTATCACGGATTGGTGCAAAAACCCATCTGGTTTACTTATACAAATTGTGTAAGAACACATCCTTACCAGTTCTGGCCTACATGTGACTCCAGACCCACAGCAATGTGGTTGACTCTTAACTATCCTCTGAGGTGAGAGTGACTGCCCTGGATGTCAAGGCAGTATTTGACCAAGTGTGACATCAAGGAGCCCTAGCAAAACTGGAGTCAATGGGAATAGGGAGAAAACTCTCCACTGGTTAGAGTAATGACTAACACAAAGAAAGGCGACTGTGGTTGCTGGAGATCAATCATCTCAGTTCCTGGGCATCGCTGAAGGAGTTCCTCAGGGTAGTGTCCTTGGCCCAACCATCTTCAGCTGCTTCATCAATGGCCTTCCTTCCGTCATAAGGTCAGAAATGGGGGTGTTCACTGATGATTGCACAAATGTTCAGCACCATTCGCGACCCCTCAGATACTGGAGCAGTCCATGTCCAAATGCAGCAAGACCTGGACAATATCCAGGCTTGGACTGACAAGTGGAAAGTAACATTTGCACCACACAAGTGTCAGGCAATGACCATCTCCAACAAGAGAGAATCCAACCATCGCCCCTTGATGTTCAATGGCATTACCATCACTGAATCCCCCACTATCAACATCCTGGGGGTTACCATTGACCAGAAACTGAACTGGGCTAGCCATAGGAATACTGTGGCTACAAGAGCAGGTTAGAGGCTCGGAGTCTTGCGGCAAGTAACTCACCTGCTGATTTCACAAAGCCTGTCCACCATCTACAAGGCACAAGTCAGGGGTGTGATGGAATACTATCTACTTGCTTGATGAGTGCAGCTCCAACACTCAAGAAGCTGGACACCATCCTGGACAAAGCAGCCCGCTTGACTGGCAACAAATAGTCACTCGCTGCACCACCAACACACAGTGGTAGCAGTGTACCATCTACAAGATGCAGTGCAGGAACTCACCAAGGTTCCTTAGACAGCACCTTCCAAACCCATGACCGCTACCACCTGGAAGGACAAGGGTAGCAGATAGGTGGGAACACCACCACCTGGATGTTTCCCTCCAAGCCACACACCATCTTTACTTGGAAATATATCGCTGTTCCTTCACTGTCACTGGATCAAAATCCTGGAACTCCCTCCTTAACAGCACTGCGGGTGTACCTACACCACTTGGACTGCAGCAGTTCAAGACGGCAGCTCACTACCACCTTCTCAAGGGCAATTGAGATGAGCAACAAATGCTGGCCTTGCCGGTTATACCCACATCCCATTGTTAGGGGGGAGTTATCACACACATTAAAAAGGAGAACACAGTAAGAATTTGCTGAACATACTTAAAATCTCCAGGCAGCCATTGATGCTAAACATATTAACAGTTGAGGATAACCAGATGGACATTGCACACAAAGAAGCTTTGGGTTTTTGTGTGATTTACACAGAAGTCAAGAGATGAGCTAATGTCCAGTAACAGGCAGGACAGCCTCTGTCAGGCAGGACAATTCAAGTGGTGCAATGATGCAGTGAAGCTGTGAGAGCTAGACTGGAGATAAAACATGGCATAAAGTCAGATTAAGTATGCTCAATCCTCAGACAAGGGGAGGACAAATGGTTTAGCTTAAATATGGAAAGATGAACAATGGACAAAGAAGGGGCTTTGATGAAACACAAACAGTCTTGAGTTGTAAGAACCAAGGTCTTTGTGTACGTGTTTTAATTCTGATTGGATAATATAATTATGTATACATTCTTTAGAATAATTGGTTAGCAAAATCACATGTTTATGTACTCAATAGGATAGAGTTAGTATGGAACTGGTGTGTCAGTTACCGATTGGATGTACTCAAATGTGTTATGATAAGAAAAAGTACAAAAGTAGTGAAATGTAATCAATCAGGGAGCTGGATCTTCATTCTTAGGAATGATTGCGGCTCCCTTGCATATGCTTGAATAAAACCGGTTAAAAGGAAGCCTGAGTCTCTGTGGTCGTTGCGGATAGGAGAGCGTAACTTCTCCCCTTCACCATGAAAGAATACAGAATTATACAGCACAGAAGAAGGAGGGCATTTGATTTTCGTGTCTTTAGCAGCTCTTCGAAAAAGCTGTCCCACTCCCGTACCCTTTCCCTAAATTCCCCCTTCAGGTACAGAGCCAATTCTATTTTGAAAGTTATTATTGACTCTGCTTCCTCTACACTTTCAGGCAACACATTCCAGGTCACAACCTCGCTGCATTAAAATTATTTATCTCTGGTTCTTTTTGCCAATTACCTTAAATCTATGTCCTCTGATTACCAGCTATCAAAACTCTTCATAATTTTGAACACCTCTATTAAATTTCCCCTTAACCTTCTCGACTCTAAGGAAAATAACCACAGCTTCTCTAATCTCTCCACGTAACTGAAGTCCTGTATCCCAGGTGCCATTTTAGTATATCTCTTCTGCATCCTTTAAAGTATGGCGCCCAGAAGCTAAGGCATAACCAGTGATTTAGACAGCATAACTTCCTCACCTTTGTAATCTATTCCTCTGCTCGTAAAACAAAGGATCCTGTATATTTTTTGTTTGAAACATCTTTCCCATCTTATCCTGCCACATTCAATTTTTGTCTGCATGCCTCCAGGCTGCTCTGTTCTTGTGCCCCCTTTAAAAGTGTATAATTTAGTTTATACTGCCTCTCCTCACACTCCTCTACATTAAATGTCATCAGTCATGTGCCTGCCCATTTCACCAGTCTTTCTATGTCCTCCTGAAG
This sequence comes from Cetorhinus maximus, assembly GCF_964194155.1. Classification (NCBI taxonomy): domain Eukaryota; kingdom Metazoa; phylum Chordata; class Chondrichthyes; order Lamniformes; family Cetorhinidae; genus Cetorhinus; species Cetorhinus maximus. The sequence continues at coordinate 136,498,811 of NC_135887.1, forward strand.
TCCGTTATATCCCCACTGTTCACATTACAGGTGACACGAAATGCAGAATACTTTGAAATAATGCCGTGAAGACCAATCCAAGGAGATTGTGAATTTAGAGAACCCGAGGAAGTCTTGAGGACTGAAGGTTTTTCATAGAAATGTAGAAAATAGGAGTAGGTTATTCGGCCCTTCGAGCCTGCTCCGTCATTCAATATGATCACAGCTGATCCTCTATCTCAACGTCATACTCCTGCTCTCTCCCCATATCCCTTGACACCTTTAGTGTCGAGAAATCTATTCCCTTCCTAAATATATTCAGTGGCTTGGTCTCCATAGCCTTCTGTGGCAGAGAATTCCACAGGTTCATCACCCTCTGGGTGAAGTAGTTTCCCAGGGGACTCCTGCACTGCCTGCCTAGTGCTTTTACTTTATTTGGTGGTCATCTATTCCCCTTCTGCCTGTGCACTCTTTATCTGTGGTGTGATCACTTCATTGTATGTGCTATCCATGAAGGTCGCAAACTTGCGGATACTCCACAGTGACTCCAGCCGCAGCTCAGGCTCCGAAATGCGGAATTTGAGTAGATGCAGCTAGAGACACTTCTTACACTTGGTTGTCCTGGACATTGGGAATGGCCCCAACTTCCCACATCACACAGGAGGATCATTCGACTTGGCCGAGCTGCCCTGCCATGACTGACCCTTAAATTACTCCAGGGCCAGTGCAAAATGAATACCAACTGGATGTTGGAATTAACTGAAGGAATAACAAGGAAAATTTGAGACACCAAGTTATCTTTAGTTTACTTGTTGGACACTAAATTTAAATAGTGTGAGGTGGTAATAAACAAAGCAAATTGTGTAAGAACACACATGAATGATGAACATTAAAACACCAGCTCATCAATCAAGCCTGCACCACACAGTCACTATCCTGCCTCTACCTCCAACCCATCCCACAACCATTTATGCTGTTATCCTGTCAAATCAGTTGCATTTAAATCCCAGAGATCATCTACAATGTTCTAGTAAAGCTGCAGTTGCAGTATAGAAAACATTCTGCTTGGAACAACATAAGGGGTCAGGATCAAGAGGCAGTGCAGAGAACAGAAAAGAGGATGGCTAATAGTATCAGAGGAACCACGAGGAATGAGTCGATGAGGATAGGGCTTTTACGTTTCAAGAGATAACTCAGAGGACAATTTTTTTTCAGATACATAGCATGTAACAGAAATTTAAAAAAATACCATTTTCATATTTGCCAGGGCAGCAGGTTAAGATGATACAGGTTCAACATTACGAAAGGCAAATTTGGGACCGACGATAGATATTTCTTTGCATATAAAATGAACAAAGATATTATGCAACATGGGGCAAAGGCACATTTATGGAGTTAGGTTACGGATCAGCCACGATTGTTCTGAAAAACGGAACAGGCTCAAGGGGCTAAATGGCCTCATTTTGTTCTTATGTTCCTATGATCAATAATTGCAATGAGGTGTGGTGCAGATCAGAAATATGATTATGCGACAGGGTTAGAGTCATACTGCATCTGATACAAATTCCAAGTACCATGAAACTACTTACTTAACCTGTTTTCCTTTTGGCTTCAGTGAATCCAAAGTCAATATCCCTAGTTAAGGATAAGGCTGACCCGAGAGAATGGACCACATCTGCAACCAAGCCTTATCCTGATAGCTAATCACATTAAAGGAACTCAGTTGTGTGTGGTGCTCAAGTCAGCACAGAGTAGAACAAAAGAGAAGTCAAATGCACATCTCCAAACCTACCTGCCAAGGAAAGGTATAAACCATATATTTTTCTAGCATCAGTGTAAATGAGGAGTGGCTCCGAAATCTTACATATACTGAACTGTTGAATACAGGTTCACCAAAAAAGAATAGAAGACGGATTATCTTCTTGACTGTCCAAGGTTATGCTCATTTCAAACTAAATGATGCTTGACAATGTTTCATTGAATCATGGCAGTTCTCACCTTCATGTGGTGGGGTGCATAGTGCAATGCTTGACGTAGACAGTCAATAGCTTTCTTTCCTTGACCTCTAACCCTCCAATACAGTGCAGCCATACTTGAAATCACCCAGGATGTTTGATTCTGTTGAAATACAAATCATAAAAGTGAGCTGACTAAACAATTTGAAAGATTTTTGAATTCAGATAAGATAAATACTCAAAAACCTTCGTTTTCATTTTATAGCTCAAAAATTCAATTTTAGACATTTGTTTCTATAAATAGCTCTCTGAACACTGGAGACATTTGTTTCTATAAATAGCTCTCTGAACACTGATGGATTTGCACTGGTGTGTAGTGCTGTATTCAGACAAAAGCATTATGCTACTGGCCTGTAAAGAAATATGAAAATAAGTATTTGAAGTTATTAAAAAGTACTCTAATCAAGAGAATGAGTGACTGCTGTTCTGTAATGAGCCACAAGGAAGAATGCAAGAATGGCCAAGATGGCTCGCTTTAAGTTCCACATAGCCTCCAACTGGTACAATGCTCTGATCTCCCAGCAAAGATCAGAAATTGCCATGAAAAAACTGTAGATTCTGTATTATTCTGCAACATAATGATGCATTTTGGCAGAAGGGATGAGGAGTGGCAAAACAGGTTTAATGGCACAATTCTAAAATGTGCGCAAGAATGGGGGGACATGGGGATGAAGGTGAAATGATCTTTGAAGGTGGCAGGACGCACAGAGAGTGGTTAGCATAGCATATGGGACCCTGGGCTTCATAAATAGAGGCATTGAGCACAAAAGCAGGGAAGTTATGCTGAACCTTTACAAAACTCTGGCTAGGCCAAAACAAGAGTATTATTTCCAGTTCTGGTCAACACTAAGAAAGATGTGAAGGTCCTTGAGGGGGGTACAGAAGAGATTCACCAGAATGCTTCCAAGAATTGAGGGGATGGTTGGGGTGGAGGGTTGGTTATAAGGTTACGTTGAAAAAGCTGGGATTGTTTTCCTTGGAGCAATGGAAGTTGAGGGGAGATTTGATAGAGGTGTATTGGCTTAGATAAGGTAGAGAAGGAAAAACTGCTCCCATTAGCTGATTGTACAATGACTACAGAACACAGATTTTAGATTTCGATCAAGACATGCAAGGGGAATGTGAGGAAGAATTTATTTTACGCAGTGAGTGGTAACGACCCGGAGCTTGCTGCCCTGGAGAGTGGTGGATGTAGAAACAATGATTTCAAAAGGAAAGGACGGGCACTTGAAGGGAATAAACTTACAGTGCTAATCTCTACCAGGGTTACAGCAGGAAACAGGCACTGACTGGATTGGTTCATAGGGAGCTGACATGGGCTCGATGGACCAAATGACGTTCTTCTGTGCCGTAGATGAACCTGTGACTCTACATACGCTGACATTGAATCATTCTACTGCCTTGTAGCCAACGGTCTGTGTGTCCAATTAAAAGGTATTTGTTTGGCAATAGTGGTGGGGTACTTTGTATCCTAACATGGAACTGTTATAACAGGGTCAAGAGAATACTGGCCTACAAGAGCTGATTTTAAAAAAAATCTTTGTGATAAGCTGAAGGGACACAGTCTGCATTTCCTGTACTTTACCTTTTATTCATAATTGGTGTGGATAGTAAATTGGTTCCACAGTTTACTAGGTACCCAATAGAATACACAGATATATTTGGGTAAATGGTAACTGAAACTTGGATGACATAATTTGACTTAGAACTGCAATTCAAATTAAATCACTTTGAGCAACTTACTTTTTCTAACACTTTGGCTATTCGTGTTCCAACCTGCTCAAAAGACTGGGGTGGATACTTCTCTTTGCCTAGATTTTGTAAAACCTATCAGAAAACAAAGAGAGCCATTAATAAAGTTTAAATTAGTGTAAGGTGTCACTTAATACTCTTCACCTTTTTGGTTTTTTTTTTGCCAATTATCAGTGTCCTCTGGTTATCGATACTCTCGTCAGTATAAACAAGTTTTCTTCATTTATCCTATCAATACCATTCACAGTTTTGAACACCTGTTAATCACCCTTTAACCTTCTCTGCTCTAAGCAGAACATTGCCAGCTAGTCTCTCCACATAACTTAAGTTTTGCAAATTGAGCACCTAATGCCTGATGGGGAGGTAACAAACAAAATGACAACATACAATTCAGTGCTTAAAGTTTAGATGAACTTTCCAAATTTCATGTCAAATAGCTAACAACATTTACTGCTACATAGTTATATGAAAGTGCCTGGTTTACGGTACTTGATCAGAAAACTTTTACATAGGATAGGATTACCTACGACATACAGCACAGAAACAGGCCTTCGGCACTATGTCCATGCCAGTGTTTCTGCTCCACTCGAGTCTCCTCCCATCTTTTCTCATCTAAATCCATCATTCTAACCATCTATTCCCTTCGGCCTCATATGCTTGTTTAGTTTCCCCTTAAGTGCATCTGTACTATTCGCTTCAACCACTCCCTGTGGTAGCGAGTTCCACATTCTTACCACTCTTCGGGTGAAGGCCTTTCTTCATGCATATTTGTTAATCTCATATCGTTGGCCTCTCTCTACCCCTTCCTAAAGTTTCCAAACTACAAGCGTTTCCACACAATACATCTGCAACACGGATTAAACTTAAATTTAGGTTCTACACACCCATGTTTATTGAGATAATCAGTCCAATTTAAAATATAAGAAGTGCACATAGATCAGGAAAGTATAAAACATTGTAAAACTTCTTCTGAAAGCAAACTTTAAACATGCCTGATTATAAGAGTACCCTTACACTGTAGGAACATTTAAGCATTAATGATGTATGGTAACGAAGATAAATGAGAGCTATACCAAAATGACACACGTACATAAGGGAGCATGCAACAATGTGTCACAGGTCAAAAATCTGTACAATGACTATTAAATAATATTCTGATAAAAATATTTTATACTTTGGTCAAACAGTTTTGTCTATGACTAACTACTCCCAGAGTTCTATTTGCTGTTGTGGTGAAACAGTCAAGGCAAAAACGCAGCCCACTACATACCACAGGTTGGACGTCCAAATTCCGGCTGTCCGAAAACCAGAATTGTCCGAAAACCACTCATTTCTGAAAACGTTCCATTTGGCATTTAGTTAACTGTCAGCTTCGCTTACACCACACCAATCTAGTTCCTGCGCTCCAAGGCCGGCCTCATTGAAATCTAGAGAGATATGTGCTGCCCTCTGCAGCTGAGGTGGTAGTATTGTATTTGTTGATGTTCCCCTTAACAACGTGATGATGGGTGCCTGTGCTTGAACACCTCTTCCTCTGGTGTTACGCATCCGATTCGCTCTGGAGATGGCTCGTTCGAAAGGGCGGAGCTTCCCGCGTACCATATTGGTGCGCCATCCCTGAATGAGCAGGGCTTTGCGAATCCCGGCTCTGAACACGACCCCAGGCACCCTTCAGTCATCCGACCATAAAGGCAGGATGGAAGGTCAGATTCACTTCACTGTCAATTGCACATGAAAGCACTCGGCCAGCTGAGAAACTGGAAACCAACTTTCAGCTTATAATTCCGCTGTTCTGCCACCGTGGGGCATTAACAGGTTTCGAGGGGCGACGACAACACTCGAAGCAACTTGACTGGACTTCAGGGAGCCGTTCAGGGGAAGTCTAATTCGATCGTGTAGAATGTGCAAAGCCCGCTGGAAATGATGTCACATTTTGCTGGTAAAAACGGTGTCTTGCCTCGGTGATCGATTTCTCATTGAACTTGGCCAAGGATCGGCTAACCGATTTTATTGTCCAAAATCTGGGAAAATCCGAAATCGGTTAAGGCCTTGGTCCCGGGGGTGCTGGAGTTTGGACTTCCAAACTGTGCAGCATCCCCCTCAGTCAGTCATATAATTGGAACTAACTTGATTGCTTTGTTGCATAGTATATGGCTATAAGATGGCTTGGGATTTTGTATATTAATCACATTGGTTGAGCGACATAGCACTTTTTAAGCATTAAGTTTAACTTAACACATTTAATAAATAAGTTTCGTGACAGAGGTGATTTCTTCCTGCAGTTCGACTTACCTCCTTCAATTGGCTTTCTCCAGTATAATGTATACTGAGTCGGCTTGCCACACCATGCAAATGGTCTAAGGTGTGCATACTGGCAGGAAGGTTGGCATTACAAACAGGTTCTACTGCTGGTTCTTGGAGAGAGGTGGCAAAGTCAATATGTTCTGTAATACTAGAATAAAAATGCAAAATATATCATGATAAACTTCTGAAAACGGAGAATCATTGGAATTTATCTTCAAAAGGTGACTGGGGTGACATGGAGACCCATTTTCTTAATAGTAAATGTGATGAGATTCTGAGAGACGCCTTTGACATATTAATCTTATATCCTTACACTTTTTGAATAGGCTTTTCTTGCTACTGTTTTAATGTTGTGATTTATTGCATTTATATCTTTATCAATGGGTCCTGTTTTGAACAGAGCCAAGTCAGTTTATTTTGTGTGAAGGTAGATGAATATATTTTACAGCACCAGAGATGGCTGTTTAGTCCACTCTGTCTGCCCTGGCTCTCTGAGTTATCCACTTAGTCCCATTTCCTCTGGCATTTTTATGTTACCTGCTTGATTTTTTTCTTTTACAATTAATTATCCTCTTCTCTTTAAAAAGATAATATGGATTCCACATTAACCATTCTTTCTGGTAGGACATTCTATAATAATGAAAAATCAACTAACTTCTCATAGAATTATAGAATAGCACAGCATAGAAGTAAGCCATTCGGCCCATTGAGTCTGTGCTGGCTGTTTTTCGCTCTTCCTCATATCCCTGTAATGTTTTCTCTTTCAAGTGTTCACCTGATTTACTTTGAAAGGTTACTAGTGAATCTGCATCCACCACCCTATCAATCAGAGCATTCCAAATCCTCACCACTTGTTGCCTAAAATAGTTATTTTTCCCCCCCTCATTTCATCTCTGGTTCTTTTTCCAATCACCCTAAATCTGTAAAACCTTTGGTTATTAACACTTCAGCCACTGGAAACAGTTTCTCTTTATCTAAGCCCATCATTATTTTAAACACCTCTATCAAGTCTCCTCTTGGCATTCTCTGCTATAAGGAGAACAATTCCAGCTTCGCCAATCTATGCAGGTAACTGTAGTCCATCAACCAGGGAACCTTCTGTACTTTCTCCAATGCCTTTAAATCCTTCCTAAAGTGCCCAGATTTTGTGTTTCGAATAACTTCCTGGCTTTTGTAGTCTATGCCTCTATTTATAAAGCCCAGGATGCCATAAGCTTTATTAACCACTTTGTTAACCTGCCCTGCCACCTTCAATGATTTGTGTATGAACGCTCCTTCTCTTCTTGCGCCATTTCACATGTTCTGCCCCTCCTCATTCTTCGCCTCACATTTTCTACACTGCACTTTATCTGCCCATCTATATTCTTGAGAAGTATAACACCATCACTATTTACCACACTTCCAAATTTGGGTCATGTGCAAATTTTGAAATTGCGCCCTATACTCCCAAGTCTAAATCATTCAGAAACACCAAAAAAGCAGTGAATCTTGTGCTAACTCTTGGGGAACTCCACTGTATACATCTCTCCAGTCCAAAAAACAGCTATACAGAAACTCTGTTTTCTATCCTATATTCAATTTTGTATCCATGTTCCACCTCTTTTATCCCATGGGCTTCAATTTTGCTGACAAACTTGATTTGTGATGCCTTAACAAATACCCTTTGAAAGTCCATATACATAACAACTGCACTGCCCTTATCCATCTTTGCTGTCACCTCATTGAAAAAACTCAGTTTAAACAATTTTCTAAACGTTTGCTTCCGTTCTTTTGGTGATTAACTTACATTTGTGGCCTTTAGTTACTAATTCACCAGCAGTGAAAACTGTTTTTCCCCAATTGCCTTGATAAAACCCTTCATAATTCTGAACATCTCCATCAGGTTTCTTAACCTCCTCTACTCTAGTGAAAAAACCCTTGTATATCAGGATCTCTTTACACCTAAAGCCTCTTATCCCTGGTGTTATCTTAGGTGAAACTCTTTTGCATCCTCTCTAAGGCCTTAATTTCCTTCTGAAGAGGTTGCTCAAAATAGGACACACTATTCTAACTGCAACCTAACCAATAAGAGAGAACCAATATATGATCTGTGCATCCCAACTGACGTTTCAACACTTCCAATATAAAAGTTATCTAGTTGTGCAATGTGTCATAGATTTAGATTTGCATGGGATTAGAGGGAAGTCGAGGAGGAACCTTTTCATTCAGAGGGTGGTGCGGATCTGGAACTCGGTCTGAAAAGCTGGAGGAGGGAGAAACTCTGATTGCATGTAAAAAGTACTTGGATATGCACATATTGCCCTCTCAGGCAAAATCCAGCCGGAAATGAGGAAAATCGAATAACTTTATTTGAAGTGAAAAAAACGTGGCTTAATAGAAAAAACACTGAAGGTATAAGACAATGAATGAGCTGGATAATTTCCATATTACATCATTCCACATTCATAACTTTAGAAGATGGTCAGGTCAGCATAGAAAAGTACTGAGGGTGCAATACAAATGGAATTGCAAAAATCTCTGATAAAGCAGAAACAAAAACCAGTAGTAAACAAAAAAAAACATTTCCAAATACAAATAACTTGATTAGGGTCTGAATGACAAAGTGGGTTAAGCAAATTTCATATCTGAGCCCAGAGTCTTCAATATCCCTTTACCCCCCAAAAAAATCATTTTTTTTTCCATCACAGGAAAAACTGAGTAGTTTATTATTTTGGGTGCTTGTTATTTATATCTAAATTGTCCACTTCACATTCATTGATTCATACAGTAACTACATGTCTCAAAATAAGATGGGTTTAAAAATGAGAATGACAGTCTGGCAACTGTACAAATATTCTCCTTAACAAATGACGCCTATTCGTATATAGTCAAATAGGTTCAAAAATTCATGAATTCCATGAGTTTTATTTTTGTAACTTCATCAAATCATTTTGGAAACCAGATAATGTTACAGTTTAAACATTTTAACCTTGAACAGCAATTAATAGCATCTGAAATCCTATCCTTAAGATTATAGGTACTTTAAAATTTAGTTAATTTTAAACTCTCCTTTCAAGATGAAATTTGTGATCAGGTCCATTGAAATTCAAGTCTTTTTTAAAAGCATACAGCTCAGGCAGAAACGGATTTGTAATCTGGGTAGACTTTATACAGAATCATAGAATTTTAACAGCACAGAAGGAGGCCACAAGTCCCTTCGTGTCTGCACCGGCTCCACAAATGAGCATTACAACCTAGTGCCGGTGCCCTGTCTTTTCCCCGCACCCCTGCACATTGTTTCTATTCAAATCATCATCTAATGCCCTCTTGAATGCCTCGATTGAACCTGCCTCCACCACACTTCCAGGCAGTGCATTCCAAACCCCAACCACTCGTTGTGTGATAAAGTTTTTTCTCACATCACTTTTGCTTCTTTTGCAAATCACTTGAAATTTGTGCCCTCTTGTTCTTGATCCTTTTATAAGTGGGAACAGCTTCTCCCTATCTACTCTGTCCAGCTCCCTCATGATCTTGAACATCTTTATCAAACCTCCTCTTAGCCTTCTTCTGTCCAAACAGAACAGTCCCAAGCTCTCCAATCTATCCTCATAGCTGAAGTTTCTCATCCCTGGAACAATTCTTGTAAACCTCTTCTGCACTCTCTCCAATGTGTTCACATCCTTCCTTTACTGTGGTGCCCAGAACTGTGCACAATACTCCAGCTGAGGTCTAACAAATGTCTTATATAAATTCACCATAACCTCCTTGCTCTTGCACTCTATGCCCTTATTAATAAAGCCCAGGATGCTATATGCTTTATTAACTGCTCTCTCCACCTGTCCTCCCACCTTCAATGCACACATACACCCAGGTCTTTCTGCTCCTATACTCCCTTCAAAATTTCACCCTTATTTTATACTGTCTGTCCATGTTCTTCCTACCAAAACGCATCACCTCACACTTCTCCACACTGAACTTCATCTGCCACCTATCTGCCCACTCCACCAACTTGTCTATATCTTTTTGAAGTTCTACACTGTCCTCCTCGCAGTTTACAATACTCCCAAGCTTCATATCATCCGTAAAGTTTGAAATTGTCCCCTGCACACCAAGATCTGGTGATGAATTGAAATGCATGCATAACGAGGTAGTCTATGCACATCCAACATTAAAGTAAATTATTTTATTTCAGTATTTAACTAGTAAAATTCCAATGCAGAGGACCAAAACTGCTTGAGGTGTCACTCTGTTATGGGGATCTGTGGACGCAATTTACAGAATCATACTACCCTACCAAAAAGTTACATAACTTTTCACACCAATGTGGCATGTCCATGACTTACCATTGATATCGGCATATTTGTTAGAGGTGTGCAAAATCATGAGGGGGCTGGACAGAGTAGATAGGGAGAAACTGTTCCCATTTATAAAAAGATCGAGAATGAGAGGGCACAGATTTAAAGTGATTTGCAAAAGAAGTGAATGCGATGAGAGGAAAAGCTTTTTCACACAGCAAGTGATTCAGGTCTGGAATGCACTGCCTGGAGGTGCAGTGGAGGCAGGTTCAAGCAAGGCATTCAAGAGGGCATGAGATGATTATTTAAAGAGAAACAATGTGCAGGGTTACGGGGAAAAGGCAGGAGAATGGCACTAGGTCATTATGCTCATTTGGAGAGCTGGTAAAGACACGATGGGCCAAATGGCCTCCTTCTGCACCATAACCATTTTGTGATATGTCGGCCTTTGAAACTTCGAAAAATCCCTCCAAAAACAGGGTCTGACTTACATGCCAAGTATAAAAGTGAAGTGCCGGAGCGGGTGTGGTGGTTGCTATCTTTGTCGTTTGCCGCACACAGTCTGCTCTGGGCGTGTCTTAAACTCCTATTCATCTTTGCAACACAGCCATATTACCTGCCCGATCCATTATGCCCAGTTATAAGGTACCAGTACGTAAAACATTCATTTGTGAGGTGAAAAATTGAGACTGACTGCTAACACGAATTCAGCATGTCATGGGTGAAAAGGGGGTTTGACGTGTATGTCAGGTTTATGCAAAAACATGGTTTTTGGGACCGATAAAATGGGGTTGTCTTTAATGCCAGGTCGATTTATACACCATCACAGGATTATTACAGTACAGAAGGAGGCCATTCAGTCAACCATGTCTGTGTTGGCTCTCTGAATGAGCAATTCACCTAGTGTGGGTGCCACCAGCTTCTCCCCATTACCCTGCACGTTCTTCCTTTTCAGACAGCAACACAATTCCCTCTTGAATGCCTCAATTGAATTGCCTCCACCACACTCGCAGGCAGAGCATTCTAGGCGTTTATCACTCGCTGCGTGAAAAAGTTTTTCCTCACGTCTCCATTGCTTCTTTTGCCAATTATCTTAAATCTGTGCACTCTTGTTCTCGATCCTTCTGCCAATGGGAACAGTTTCTCTCCCTATCTACTCTGTCCAGATCCTTCATGATTTTGGAATACATCTATCAAATCTCCTCAGCAGAAAACAGTTCCAACTTCTCCAATCTATTCGCATAACTGAAGTTCCTCTTGCTTGGAACTATTCTCGTGAACGTGCCGCAATCTATGGTATTTAAGGGTACATAATGCAACATTACAGGTCTGGGTTATCTGTGTCTGAGAAAAGAAAGGAATATGGCTTACTCTATATTTTTGGCTGAAACTGCTAGCCAAGTGCTTGCAACAGTTGTAAGCTCCACTCTTCGGATTTTCAGACATTCGTCAGGGCTGGGCCATCCAAGACTGATATAATCTCTCTTCTTTCCTGAAGGATATAGAAATTAAGCCAACTAAACCACAGCAGGACATCTTATAAATTTTCTGGCTCCTTGTAAATGTACCATTCTTAAATTTTAGTATACCTGCACAATTCAAGGTATTAGCACGTGCTTACAATTTTCTAATAAACAAACAAGAGATAGGACGATAAAATACTACTTTCCAAATTTTATGGCTAATCTGTTTCCTACAACTGAATTGAGTTTCAGCATTGCTTCATTGAGCTGCTAGATGGAGCACTCTGCAATAGTGTAGCTTTTAATCTCAGGGACCGAACTTCTAGGATATAAGCTCCTCTTGTGACTAGTCCCAAAGTGCCATGGGCACAGACTTGCAAGCAATTTTGCAAAGATAAGGTCCCCAAACTATGCGTTAGCAAAAATGTGAAAGTTTATATCAAAGGCAACGCTGATACTATTATTTTCACTAATTCTGTGAAACAATGAAGATTTACTCATAAAAATTAGTTTGGAGAAAGCAATAACTGAAACCCGCCACATTAGCGTTCCCAACAGCAAATGTAGAAGCAGCAGTATGGATTTCAGAGAGTTTTGATCATGCAATTTAACAGATGTACAAAGCTTCGTGAGGACGATTGAATTGCACATCCATCACAAAAAATAAACTGGCTTTCAAATGTTATGGCAATATACTAATCTTTTCATTTAGGTGATGAGGAGAAATTCTTTCACTCGAAGGTTATGAATTTTTGGAATTTTCTACCCCAGAAGGTTCTAGATGCTCCATCACTGAATCTATTTAAGGCTGAGAGAGACAGATTTTTGGTCTCTCGGGGATCAAGGGGTATGGGGAGCAGGCAAGAAAATGGGGTTGTAGCCAAAGGTCAGCGCCAATCGCATTGAATGGTGAGCAGGATCGACGGGCCACATGGTCTAATCCTGCTCTTATCTCTTATGTTTTCACAATCCTACAATCAGTGGCCACTATTTTACTCTGCAGAATAATTTTCAAATCTCCATTCTGATTACACCCACGTGAATAACACTGATCTAAAGGAAAAAAAGGCTGAAGCATGCACAAAACAAATGATGAACCAATTCCACACATACATTTTGTAACCATTTACCTTGTGGTCCTGGAGAGGGTACTTTAGGCCCAGTTATTTCAAACGCAGACCGATAATGATCATCATCTTCCTCATTTACTAGATAATTGTCACTTTTCTCACCGCTTCGACCATCGTAGTCCTGGTTCTCTGCACTGTCTGTTTTTGACTTCTTTATACGTTTAACTTGAACAGTGATCTTTTTCAATAAAAGATGAAGAGTTGGAAGATTTAAAAACATAAGCAACAAGCATATTTATCTTAATTGCAAAGCAATCTTTGCCAGAGCAGCAAAAGCAGTCTTTGTCAGAATTAATATGTATCTTGCATATGACTGCACTTTCTATCCACAAATGTTACTTGCTGTGAAAAATGCACATAAACACTTCTCAGCCATGGCTTTTTTTGCCTTTCAACTGTAACCTCAAGTTCAAAATAAAGTTTTCAACAAAAATCAAAAATTCAAATATTACATATTCCACAATGACATGACTAAATTTATGCAATTAAATGCCTTTCAATAGCTTCATTAAAGTTTTTACTTCAAGGTCTTACCCTACCTCTATAGCCTGGGCTGTGACGGGAATTTATACCTCAACAACTGAATAGAATTCGAACCACATACAGTAACACAGTTCGCAATTTTCCAGCTTTCAGTTTATCAACTAATGCATAATGACATGCCCATAAGAAATAGGAGCAGAAGTAGACCATTCAGTTCGCCAAGCGATGCGATCATAGCTGATGTTCAGCTTCAACTACACTCACCCACCCCTCCCCATATCCCTCGATTCCGAGGCATTAAAAGTCTGTCTATCTCAGCTTTAAATATCTTCAATGATGGAGCATTCATAACCCACTGGGGTAGAGAGTTCCAAAGATTCACAACCCTTTGCAACCTCTCAGTGTCTACCGTCAAACCCCTTCAGAATCTTGCATGTTCCAACAGGCCATAAGGCCGTGAGATCCTAAGACGTAGAGTCTGCTCAGCCATTCAATGAGATCATGACTGATCTGATAATCCTCAACTTAACTTTCCTGCCTTTTCCCCATAGCCCTTGATTGACTTACTGATTAAAAATCTGTCTATCTCAGCCTTGAATATACTTAACAACCCAGCCTCTACAGCCCCCTGCGGTAAAGAATTCCACAGATTCACTACCCTCAGAGAAGAAATTCCTCATCTCTGTCTTAAATGAATTTAAATGAACCCTTTACTCTGAGATTATGCCCTGTGGTCCTAGAGTCCCCCACAAGGAGAAACAACCTCTCAGTATCTACCCTGTCAAGTCCCCTAAGAATTTTATATGTTTCAATAAGGTCACCTCTCATTCTTCTAAACTCCAATGTGTACGGGCCCAACCTACTCAACCTCTCCTCATAAGAAAATCCCTCCATACCCGGTATCAACCCAGCGAACCTTCTCTGGACTGCCTCCAATGCCAGTATATCTTTCCTTAGATAAGGGGATCAAAACTGTTCACCGTATTCTAGGTGTGGTCTAACTAGTGCCTTGTATAGTTTTAGCAAGACTTCCCTATTTTTATACGCCATTCTCATTGAAATAAAGGCCAACTTTCCATTTACCTTCCCCGTTACCTGAACTTGTATGCACAAGGACCCCCAAACCCCTCTGTGCTGCAACTTTCTTCAGTCTTTCTCCATTTAAATAATATTCAGCTCCTCTATTCTTCCTGCCAAAATGGATAACCTCACGTTTTCTCACAGTATATTCCATCTGCCAAGTTTTAGCCCACTCACTTAACTTGTCTATATCCCTCTGTACTCTGTGTCACCCTCACCACTTGCCTTCCCACCTATTTTTGTGTCATCCGCAAACTTGGCGATAGCACATTTACTTTTCTCATCCAAGTCATGAATATATATAGTAAATAATTGTGGCCGCAGCACTGATGCCTATGGCACTCCACTAGTTACAGGTTGCCATCCTGAAAATGACCTCTTATCCCAACTCTCTGTCTTCTATTAGTTAGGCAATCCTCTATCCATGCTAATAGACTACCCCCAACATCATGGGCTCTTATCTTATTAAGTAGCTTTATGTCCAGTACCTTATTGAACACCTTTTGGAAATCCAAATATATTACATCTACTGGTTCCCCTTTATCTATCCTGCTTGTTACCTCCTCAAAGAATTCTAATACATTTGTCAGGCATGATTTCCCCATCATGATGCCATGCTGATTCTGCTTGATTATATTATGCATTTCTAAATGCTCTGTTATTACATCTTTTATAATAGGCTCTAACATTTTCCCAATGACGGATGTTAAGCTAACTGGGCTATAGTTACCTGTTTTTTGTCTCCCTCCCTTTTTAAATAAAGATGTTACATTGGCAGTTTTCCAATCCTCTGGACTTTTTCAGAATCAAAGGGTTCTTGGAAGAGTACTACCAGTGCATTCATTATCTCTGTGGCTACTTCCTTTAATATCCTAGGATGCAACCCATCAGGTCCAGGGAACTTATTGACCTATAGCCCCATTAGTTTCCCTAGTACTTTTCCTCTAGTGATAGTTATTGCATTTATTCCCCCTCCCCCACACACACACTTTTCCCCTTGATTATTTAGTATTTATGGAATGCTACTAGTGTCTTCTACTGTGAAGACTGATGTAAAGTATTTATTCAACTCCTCTGCCATTTCCTGGTTCCCCATTATTATTTCCTCAGCCCCATTCTCTAAAGGGCCTATGTTCACTTTAGCATCTCTCTTCCTTTTTATATATTTAAAGAAGCTCTTACTTTCCACTTTTATATTACTTGCTCATTTACCCTCAAAGCTTATTTTCTCCCTCATTATTATTTTTGGTAATCTTTTGTTGGTTTTTAAAACTTTCCCAATCCTCTGGCTTACCACTAATCTTTGCCGCATTGTATGTTTTTTTCTTTCAACTTGATACTATCCTTAACTTCCTTGGTTAACCATGGTTGGTTTATCCACTTCCTAGAATCCTTTGTCCTCACTGGGATATATCGTTGTTGTGAGCTATTTTCTTAAACGCCTGCTATTGCACAAACTACTTTCCCAGTCCACTCCAGCCAACTCTGCCCATATTCCTTTGTAATTACCCCTATTTAAGTTTAGCACAGTTGTTTCCAACCCAAGTTTCTCACTCTCAAACTGAATGTTAAATTCTACCATGTCATGGTCACTGTTTCCTAAGGGCTCTTTTACTCTGAGATCATTTATTAAACCTGCCTCTTTACACATTACCAGATCCAAAATAGCCTGATCTCTGGTTGGATCCACAACATATTGTTCTAGGAAACTGTCCTGAGTATACTCTATGAATTCTTGCTTGTGGCTACCTCTGCCAATTTGATTTTCCCAATCTACATGAAGATTAAAGTCACCCATGATTAATGTACTGCCTTTTTTTACATGCCCTCATTATCTCCTGATTTATTCTCTGTCCTACAGTATAGCTACTGTTAGGGGGCCTATAGAATACTCCCACCAGTGTCTTCCTCCCCTTGTTATTTCTTACCTCCGCCCATATGGATTCTACATCTTCCGATCCAAGATAATTTCTTGCTTTCACCCTTATTCCATCTCGTACTAACAAAGCTACCCCACCACCTTTTCCTTCCTGCCTGCCCTTTCGAAAAGTCAAATGCCCCCGAATATTTAGTTCCCAGCTTTGATCTCCCTGTAACTACATCTCTGTAATGGCTATAAGATCATACTCATTAACTTCTATTTGTGCTGTTAATTCATTCACTTTGTTCTGAATACCCAGTGCATTTAAGTAAAGGAGCCATTAATTTTGCCTTTTTACCATTTTTTCCCCCTTTTACCCTATTTGCTGCTTTTTAAAAAATGTTTGTACAGTCTGTCCCTTCCTGTCACATGCTGGGTATCATTACCTAAATAGCTGCCCTGCAATGCTGCCATATCCCTTTACTTTGTAAGCCTACGTATCCCCCTCTCCAGAACCCTCCCCCGATCTATTTATTCAGCCTCTCAGTAATTTATATTTAAAATCTGTGGGGGGGGTGTCTCAGTGGCTCTGCGATTGCATCTCATGGAATGTTCTAGGCTTGATTCTCCGCCACTTGATCTCATCAGCACAAAAGGTCTCAGTGTCCCAATCTGAGGAAGGTTTTGGGGAGGGACAAAAAAACTAGCTACTGCCGGAATCTTGTCCTAAGCTTAACTCAATACTGATGTTTCAAGTTTAGTTAGTCATCTCCAAAGTTTGAGGAAGGAATCAGCTGGTTTTGAACAAACATGGACAACGGGATTTATTCACTTATATGTATGACAGTCAGCTGTTTTCAAATCTAACTGACAATTCTTCAAATTCAGGAATTCTTGGTAAATGTTTCAAGGATATTTAAGGAGCTGTAAGCTTTAAAATTGGAGGTATCTGTTTGAAACTTCCGATAGATGTAATTCATTTCTGCTGTGATCAGAAATACAAGAAATTATTCATCTATGTATAATGTGGGAAAACGTGAAATTGTCCATTTTGGCAGGAAAAATAAAAAAGCATATTATCTAAATGGTGAGAGATTGCAGAGCTCTGAGATACAGAGGGATATGGGTGTCCTATTGCATGAATCGCGAAAGATTAGCATGCCAGATACAGGCAAGTAATTAGGAAAGGTAATAGAATGTTATCCTTAATTGCGAAAGGAATTGAATACAAAAGTAGGGAGAACTCAGCAGGTCTGACAGCATCTGCAGAGTTTCAAGTCCGAATGATTCTTCATCAGGACTCTGATGAAGTTCTGATGAAGAGTCATTTGGACTCGAAACGTTAACTGTATTCCTCTCTGCAGATGCTGTCAGACCTGCTGAGTTTTTCCAGGTATTTTTGTTTTTGTTCTAGATTTCCAGCATCCGCAGTATTTTGCTTTTACAAAAGTAGGGAGGTTATGTTTCAGTTATATAGGGCATTGATGAGACCTAATCTGGATACTGTATGCAGTATTGGTCTCCTTATTTAAGGAAGGATGTAAATGCATTGGAAGCAGTTCAGAGAAGGTTTACTAGATTAATACCAGGTATGGGCGGGTTGTCTTATGAGGAAAAGTTAGACAGGCTAGGCTTGTACCTGCTCGAGTTGAGAAGAGTAAGAGGCGACTTGATTGAAACATATAAAATCCTGAGGGGTCTTGACTGGTGGATGTGGAGAGGATGTTTCCTCTTGTGGGAGAATCTAGAACTAGGAGTCACTGTTTAAAAATAAGGGGTTACTCATTTAAGACAGATGAGAGACTTTTTTTCTCCGAGGATCGTGAGTCTTTGGAACTCTTTCCCTCAGAAGGTAGTGGAAGCAGATTCTCTGAATATTTTTTGAAGTACAGGCAGATAGATTCTGTATAAGCAAGGGAATGGAAGGTTATTGGCAGTGGGTGGGAGGTTACAATCAGATCAGCCATGATCTTATTGAATGGCAGAGCAGGCTCGAGGGGCCAAGAGGCCTACTCCTGCTACTAATTTGTTTGTTTGTATGTATGCATGTATTTGAAAATAGCTCAATTTAAATAGCAACCCTTTATTTTCTTCAAGGATCTGGATAGTATGAATTTCAAAAAGAAAGACTTTCATTTATCTAGCGCATTCCATGACTTCAGGATACCCCAAAGTGCTTTGCAGTCAATGAAGTACTTTTAAAGTGTAGTCACAAAACCAGGAGGTGAAGCAGGATTCTGGACAGAGGTACAAAACTCCTGCAAAAACTAGTGACCAATGGACTGTATACATCTATAAATATATATCAATAATCAATGGATCAGTCTATAGATGACAAAATATCACATGGATATGGAAAATATGACCATGTGACATCAACAGGCCTTCTCTGTCTATCCTACTAAACACATTAGCTGCACAAACAGCATAATGACAAAAAGAAAAATCCCTTCATTATTGAACCAACACTTACCCATTCAGCGTCATCATCGTCATCATCCTCGCAATCTCCGAAACAAGATCCAGGCACTCCGTCCTGGATACCTTTCTTCAAAACCCGAATACCCTGTAGATCCACTCGATGTCCTTTAACCTCAAATGCACCTTCGAATGCTCCCAGAAGGTCTTTCTCTGAGGGCCAAGTATTTTCAAAAACTTCTGCTGCGGCAGATGGATTTTCATCAGGCTCCAAATTTTTGGGAATTTCCCTTTCATCAGTGCTGTTACTTTCTGCCACAATTACAGCTATAAGCAAACAGTGAGCATAGATTAGCAATAGAAAAGGAGCACAGAAAAGAGAGATAATGGTTGCTGCAGGATGCAAAAAAAGCAGCTGCATACCTTGAAAAGCTCATGAACTACATGATCTTGTATTGCCTGGAACTGAGACAACAGAACATATTTACTATTATATTGTAGATATTAAGCTGACTTAGATATCAAAGTATTAGCAGTCTCTGTTCTGGTAGATACACGAAAATGTGTTAATGCCTTGTCCAGCCACAGATGGATTATCATAGTATTGTCTATCCAGGTGTGCATGAATTTGGTTTGTATTAGCAGTGATATTGCTGCAACATAAGACTAACTATGTTCGATTCTAAATGACTGCCCTGTTATGTGGACGATTTCCATAGTCCATTTTACTGATTTGTTCACTTGTACTAAGGCTGCGTTCTTCGATTTGGAGGAATGCAGCTATTACAACTTTCAGTGGTGGGAAAGGCAGGGAACTTGTACGATCTTTTATGATATTGTTTTCTTGAGCTCATCGGAAATACCTCACTTCCAAGCTGTGCAAAACTGTATCCCAGAAACAGAAGGCTTAAGTGGGATTCAAGGGAGATTTCTGAGATTAACTTTTTCCAGAGGTTTTGCTACACCACACAGACTGCAAATGTTCACAAAGACGGCTCACCATCACCTTCTCAAGGGCAACTGTCCACTAAAAGCAGGACAAATCCAACCCAGCCAATTACCATGCCATCAGTCTACTCTCGATCATCAGCAATGTGATGGTAAGTGTCATCAAGTGACAATCAGCAATAACCTGTTCACTGACATTCTGTTTCGGTTTTGCCAGAGCCACTCAGCTCCTGACATCATTACAGCCTTGTCCAACCCTGGACAAAAGAGCTGAACTCAAGAGAGGAGGTGAGAGTGACTGCCCTTGACATCAAGAGAGCATTTGACTGGGTGTGGCATCAAGGAGCCCTAACAAAACTGAAGCGAATGGGGATCTGTGAAAAACTGTTCACTGGTTGGAGTCATACCTAGTGCAAAAGAGGATGGCTGTCGCTGCTGGAAGTCAATCATCTCAGTCCCGGGACATCAGTGCAGGAGCTCCTCAGGGTAGTTGTCCTAGGCCCAACCATCTTCAGCTGTTTCATCAATGACCTTCCATCCATCAAAAAGTCAGAAGTGGGGATGCTCACTGATAATTGCTCAATGTTTAACACCATTCGCAACTCCTCAGTTACTGAAGCAGTCCATGTCTATATGGAGCAAGATCTGGATAATGTTCAGACTTGGGCTGTTAAGTGGCAAGTAACATTTGTGCCACACAAGTGCCAGGCAATGACCATCTCCAAAAAGATAGAATCTAACAATATCCCCTTTAAATTCAATGGCATTACCATTGCTGAATCTTCCACTATCAGCATCCTGGTGGTTACCATTGACCAGAAACTAAATTGGACCAGCCATTTAAACACTGTGGCTACAAGAGCAGGTAAGAGGTTGGGAATTCTGTGGAGTGTAACTCATCTCCTGACTCCCCAGAGCCTGTCCACCATGGTTCAGGTCAGGAGTGTGATGGAATATTCTCCACTTGCCTGGATGAGTGCAGCTCCAACAACACAAGTAGCTAGACACCATCCAGGACAAAGCAGCCTGCCTGACTGGCACCCCATCCACCACCTTCAACATTCACTCCCTGCACCACCTACACACTGGTGCAGTGTGTACCAGCTACAAGATGTACTGCAGGAACTCACCGAGGCTCCTTCGACAGCACCTTCCAAACCCATAACCTTTACCAACTAGAAGGACAAGGGAACACCACCACCTGCAAGTTTCCTCCAAGTCACACAGCATCCTGACTTGGAACTATAATCATTGTTCCTTCACTGTCGCTAGGTCAAAATCCTGGAACTTCCTTCCTAACAGCACTGTGGAGGTTCCTACAACACGGACTGCAGTTCACCACTACCTTCTCAAGGGCAATTAGGGCAGGGCAATAAATGCTGGCCAGTCCAATGACATCCAAATCCCATAAGCAAATTTTTAAAAAGTCAAATGCTGCCATGATATCAAGCACAGCCACACTCTCGTTTCATCTCGAGAATCCAGTTCTTTTATCCATGTTTGGACCCAAGGCTGTTCTGAGGTCTGGAGATGAGTGCCCCTCTGGAACCCAAACTGAGCAGTGAGCAGGATATTCCTCTGTAAGAGTTACATGACAGCACTGTCGATGACATCTTCCATCACATTGCTGAGGATTGAGATTAATGGGATGATAATTGGCTGGATTGGATTTTCCCTGCTTTTTGTGGACAGGACATAAAATGATAAAATTTTCCACTTTGCCAGGAAGATGTCAATTTTGTACAAGAACAGCATGTACAGAGGTGCGGCTCATTCTGGAGCACAAGGCTTCAGCACTACAGCCCAGATTGTGTCAGGGCCCATATGTATCAAGTGTGCTTAATTGTTTCTTGATAGCATATGGATTGAATCAAACTGGCTTAAGTCTGGCATCTTTGACGGTCGGGACCTCAGGAAAAGGCTGAGATGGATCAACCACTCTGCATTTCTGGCTGAAGGTAGCTGCAAACGCCTTGTCTTTCCCGTGCACTGAGCACCATCATCATTATATTCATGAATCCTCCTCCTCCTGTTAGCTGTTTAATTCTCCACCACCATTCATGACTGGATGTGGCAGGACTGCAGAAGTTTGATCTGATCCATTGGTTGTGGAATCGCTCAACTCTGATAACAGCATGCTGCTTCCACTGTTTAGCATGCACACGTGTTGTAGCTTCACCAGACTGGCATCTCATGTCTAGGTATGCCTGGTGTTGCTTCATCAATGACCTTCCCTCATTACAAGGTAAGAAGCGGAGATGTTCGCTGATGATTGCACAGTGTTCAGTTTCAATTACAACTTAGATGAAGCAGTCCAGGTCTGCATGCTGCTTTGGTGGATAAGTGGCAACTAACATTTCTGCCCCAGAAGTGGCACAAGAGAGTGTCTAAGCACCTTCCCTTGACATTCAACAACATTACCCTCACTGCAAACCCTACCATCAACATTCTAGTGGTTACAATTGATTAGAAACTTAAATGGAGCAACCACATGAATACTATGACTGCAAGAGCAGGTTTGAGGGTCTCCTGACTCTCGAAGTCTTTCCACCATCAACAAGGCAGAAGTGAGAAGTGTAATGAAATATTATCGATTTTCCTATCTGGGTTCAGCTTCAACAACCCTCGAGAAGCTCAACACCATCCAAGACAAGTAGCCTGCTTATTTGGCACCCCACGTACCACATTAAACATTCACTCCTTCCACCATTGGTGCACCTAGGCTGCAGTGCATTGCAGCAACTCACCAAGACTTCTTTGACAGCACTTTCAAAACCTTCGACTACCACTGCCCGTCAAGGCAGCAGGCACATGGGAAAACCGTGATCTGCAAGTTCCCCTGCAAATTGCACACCATCCTGACTTGGAAATATATCGCCATCCCTTCATTGTTGCTGGGTCAAAATTCTGAAACAAGAGTGTGGATGTACCTACACCACAAGACAGCAGTGGTTCAAGAATGTGGCAATTAGAAATGGCAATGAGTGTTTGCACTGCCCACACTCCATGAATGAATAATTAAAATAAAACCTAGCCCAAATTCTAGTTTCTCACTTGTATTCATACCTGATAGACTGGAGAGGAACAACACACTGATCTTCTATTGGGAAATAGAATGCTCAGGTGTATTGACTCAGTGAGTCAGTGAATACATTGAGTCAGTGAGACCATCTTGAAGACTTTAGGGCATCCAGTCATATTTAGAAACTTGGCCAAGATAGCTTGGATCCTATTTCCTGTAGGAACTTATTTTAGGTTTGTCTAACCCTCAGGGAACTGTACTGAGATACACAAACTTGCAAAGCACGCCAGGTTTAAGTTCAACTGTGTCTTCTTTCATTTTCATTGAAAAGAGGAGCCACAAGCACCTTTTGGTATCTTCATCCTTGCTGGTGCAAACCAAACTGTTACCAAGATTTGTGCATCTATGCTCTCACAATCCATACCTTAATCTAGAACGATACATGCAATTACTTGGCAAATATTTTTAAAGCCAGGGATGAATTTAACTTATTTATCAGCTGCTGAATATGAAAGCTGTTTTAATATTTAACTTACCCCCTGCCCTGAAATTCATTAAAATTTGTTGACAGTAGGGAACATGCTAGAAATACATTTGGCAAAGTCCTCCACATAAAGAAGTATGCCATCTGCAAATTTGTTCCTTGTGGCACCAATCAATATAATGAGAACTTTAAACCATGAATTTTTCTTCTATTACTTAGGAAGTAAAACAAGTCTTTGCTGATTCTCACCACTAAAGTGTAAACTCTGATCATCCCAGACACATTACAAAATTTCCAGTTAATGTTACCGGTCAAAAGTAGGTAAATATGGTCTCATGCAGTTTCCTATTAGTGTATGTGCAGTGTCCACATTTTGAGTATCACAATGAGTAGTGATTATCAGAAGATATTTGGGCAGTAGAAAGCATTCAGGGAATAAGTACAAAGGTTACTCTGGATTTGAAACAACTGAGCGACTGCGTAAGGCAGGGATTGACAGCGACACTGCATTAAGATATTTTAATTGAACAAATTAGTAAGAAAGGCTGGCATAACAAGTTTTGAAAGTAATTTAAAGAATCAAAGAAATTTATGGCACAGAAGGAAGCATTCGGTCCATTGTCTCTCTGACAGCTGAAAAAGAGCGATCTCGCCAAATCCCACTTTCTAGCTCTTGGTCTGTAGTCTTGTAGGTTGCAACATTTCAAGTGTATATCCAAGCACTTCTTAAATGTGATGAAGGTTTCTGCCTCTACCACCTTTCAGACAGTAAGTTCCAGAACCTCGCCACTCTGGGTGAAAAAAAATCTTCTCAACTCCCCTCTAATCCTTCTGCCAATTACTTTAAATCTATCCCCCCTGGTTATTGACCTCTCTGCTAAGGGGAATACTGTAGCTCCTTCCTATGCACATTTCTAGGCTCCTCAAAATCTTATACATCTCAATTAAGTTGCTGTTTCAAAGAAAATAACTCCAGGCTATCCAATCTTCCCTCATAGCTGAAATTCTTCAGTCCTGGCAACATCATCATCATCAATCTTCTCCAAACCCTCTCTAATCACGTCCTACTAGTAAAGTGGCTGGAAATTTACATAGTATTTTAGCTGGCCTAAATAGTTCATTGTAAAGTTCTGACATAATCGCCTTGTTCTTACATTCTGTGCCTCAGAAATAAAGGAATGAATCCCATATGGCTTCTTAATCACCTTATCTACCTAACCTGCCACCTTCAGGGATCTCTGGACATGTACTCCAAGATTCCCAAGGGAATCAAAAATGCAAATGTCAGAAGATACATGGAGGAATTTAATGTCCTTCCCCTGGGTGGCAGGCTGTGGGCATTTAATTAGATGGGAGGTTGGCCAGTGGGAATCCCGCCGCCTTCCCATCATTACCCTGATTAAGTCCGAGGTGAGAAGGTCTGTGGACGGCCTTCTCTTCCGCCGCCAATTGAGGCCCTTAAAGTGGGCAATTAATTCCCAATTAGGGGCCTCAGCCCCAAGCAACAGACAGGGGGCTTGCAGGACGGAGGGGGATCTCTCCAAGTGGGGAGCACAACAAGCAAACCCTGTCGGGGTTGCTTCCAGTCTCCCAGGGGGGTTCAGTGCCTGATTGAAGGGCCTGGCATCAGGAAGGGGATGGCCCACTGAGAATCACCCCACCTACTTTTTCAAATGACCTGATGTAACTTTTTTTAGAAGTTGAAATAGGCACCCTTTATGGGAGGAAGAACTGACAGCAAATATAAGCAGTTATCTAAAGTCCAATTTTTAGGATTTCTCTAGGCTATGATCAATCTCATGGTGAAACAGAGTACTATCTGAAAGTCATGGGTCAGCCATGCAGTAACAATCTTTACTACAATGTAGGGATTACAATATGGATTTTATCACCAAGAGATGATAACATGGAAAGGCTATTTGGCCCAATAAACCTGCCTGATCAGCCATAATCTCAGTAAACAGTGACAGGCTCGAGCGATTAAACGGCCACCTCCTGTTCCTATTTTTTAGGCCAACTAGTAAGTGAGAAACAAATATTGCCATCACTAATAAATGCATCCCAATCATCATTTTAACTCAGATAGGTAGAACTCTCTTCCTCAAAAGGTGGTGGAAGAAGAGTCTTTAAATATTTTTAGGGCAGAGGCAGATAGATTCTTGATAAGCAAGGGGGTGAAAGGTTATCAGGGGGTAGGCAGGATGTTACAATCACATCAGCCATGATCTTATTGAATGGCAGAACAGTCTTGAGGGGGCGAGTGACCTACTCCTGCTCCTAATTTGTATGTTCAGTAGTTCCTTCTTTTATGATTGCTGCTGACAGTGTCAAAGAAAAATAATCCTCTTCTCCCCAGTAGACACCAGTCTGCCATACAAAATTCCCTCAACTAGACATAGTACAATGAGTAAAGAAATTAAGTAGAAGTGAGAATTTTCTAGGCACAAATCTACACAGGCTTGGCAAGAGTCAAATGCAAAGTTGAGGAGGCCTGGTGTTGCCAATGGGTGTAAAATCAAAGACTCCTTATTGGCATAATCTGTAATTTCTGCATCTTTCACAACATTTTTTCACCTAATCTATTGATTGTATTATAATTCTGTTGTTTTAATTATTTCAACTCTTGATCTGGACGCCATTGGAAAATACTGTTTTCAGTCAATTTTTTCTAGTCTATATTACAATTTTAATTACTACATAAATGTGTCTTTTGGGATCAATATGCCAACACAAATAGGCAGACAAGTGTTCAATTTAAATATTGACAAGTTAATCATGTCCATTACAAAGTCCTTTAGGTGGTGTAGGGGTAATGTCACTGGGCTGGTAATTCAGAAGACCAGGCTAATGATCTGGGGACATGGGTTCAAATATCACCACATCAGTTGGTGTAATTTACAATTCAATTAATAAATCTGGAATATAAAGTTAGTTGCAGTAAGTGACCACGAAACTGTCCATTGTTGCAAAAACCCATCTGGTTTACAAACGCCAACAGCAACGTGGTTGATTCTTAGCTGCCCTCTGAAATTGCCTGTTAAAAAGGGCCATTGGGGATGGGCAACAAATGCTGGCCTTGCCAGTGATGCCCACATCCCTTGAAAGAATAAAAAACTAAGAAAGGGACTGACTTTTAAGCTCAGATGGTGAAGAATCCTCTGTTGAGTGTCCGGACGGTTGAAAGGGTTCTTCTATAATGGTTTCCTCTGAGGACTCAATTATCCTTTCTGGCTCAGCAAAATACTTCTGATGCTCATGAGCTGATAAATCCTTCTGACTGCTGTAACAATGATCTTCTAGGAATAAGAACAAGAAATGACATACATGTTTTAGATATGTTGGATTTGCAAAACTTGCACAACATCTATATAAAAGATTGAAGAATAGTAAATAGTTCAACACCATTTATTTTTAAAAAGCCATAATGTTACTTGGTGAGAAATTTCATTTCCAATTTATAATAAACAAAAAATGCTGGAGATATTTAGCAGTTCAGGCAACATCTGAGAAGAGAGAAAAAGAGTTAATGTTTCAGGTCAATGACCATTCCTTTCCAATTTTCCAGCCATGTTTAAATGCAAGTTGTAATGGTCATTTCAATATTTGCATTTAGAAAATTAGGGTAATGAACATTATTACTGGTCACAGGCATGAAAGTTAAGATTTCCTCTGTCCATTATTTGTACTGAAATCATAAATACAGTCGTTAAATTGTGACTGAATTTACTACAAATAGCCCAATTATGCCAACAAGTTATATACAATTATGCTGTGAAGTCTGAACCTGTGTTTTGTTTTCCAAGTGAATGAGAAAAGAGAACTGTTTCGATTTGGAATCGTAGTTTCCTACACCATTGACGAATACCTCATATTCCATATACATTATTCCCTCTGCCTCCCATAAAGAGTAGCTTTTGGCAATTCTCCTCATCAACCATTCCCTCAAACCCCAGTTAAAATACAATGGACAGGCGCGGAGACAAAACAGCAAGCCGACACAAATACACACAACCTTCTGTGGTATGGCACACAGAGTCAAAGCCAAATGCAATCTTCAGGCTAAGCAAGGTTAGAGATGATAGGAGATAATTTGACCACGGCACTCAGGCATAATTAATTCCCCATTTTAAAATCGTTATTTTTATAGAATATTTTTTCCATATTATAGTTTACAGTCGATTCCAAATTACTTTTAAATTTAGCTAAAGTAGAGAAGTACAGTTGGTTGGAACCCTAGAAGTTTCCCTCCAAATACGGGCTTGCAAGCTGGGAGGTGTAAAACAGAGGTACCACAGCACCAGGCGACAGAGTGTGTAATTACAGCATGGCAGTTATAAGCAGTTTCCATTATAATCATGGAAGGGGAATATATAACGCAATATACAAAGGCACAAATTTTTAATGCTCATTTTTAATTAAAAAGGCAACTAATAGTCACTGACATGATTCTGATGCTATCCTGTCCTCCCCTGCCTGAAAGCTTAACTCCCTGTGCCAATAATTATGGGAGCAAAAATAAGTTAATTAGCATGTGCGTCACTTGACGCTCAAATACCAAGCAGGCTCTACTGGAGGTGAAGTGGCTAAGGTTGCTGAAACATCTGGGCTCAACAAAAGAATCAAGTAATATAGTGGTTGGTCAAGCTGTCAGCCATGAAGTGGTTGTGCACAATGAGGTATATGTTTGTGTAATAACAGTGTCTGATCAAAGAGTCGCAGGGTCTACTCAGCCTTCTGCAGTGTGCAAGCCTTGCTATATTGTAAAGTGCAGAGGGAGTGCAGCTAGCCTTCTATCTCTAGCAGCATAATATGAATGTTTAATCATATGATGCAAGAGTTAACTTCCATGGTACCTGGTGATAACACGTAAAACACCTCAAGTTGTTACCACTAACGATCAGCTCATTCATTATCATTTACGAGGTTCTCAACATTTGGAAATCGTTATCGAACAGTCTTGTTCCCAGAGTCTCTGCTGTTGATACATGGTCATCTGATTTAGATTGGGAAGCCATGCCAAGAAATGCATGGAGAGCATTCCAACATTAAAAAACAAGAACTAAGTCCTTCTCCAGGATTACTGCCAATTTCAATCTAACAGCCAGTTCCTGCTTGGATTCCCTTCCAATTCTGACATTTGAGAGAGACAGAGATTCTATAGCAGCATCAAACTAAGACGAATGCATCACTTGAAGTACAAAAGTCATAGACTTAAGTTAATTATTGATCATGGCGGATACTAAATTATAACATATACCTCATTGCCCTGTAACTGCTCCATCATTGATGGCCGTGTCTTAAGTTGTCACAGCCCTAAGCTCTGGAATCCCTACCTAAAACTCTTCACCTCTCTTTTCTCCTTTATACCTAGCTCTTTGACCAAGCTTTCTACATCTATCCTAATAACCCCCTATGTGGCTTGGTGTCAATTTTTTTTTTGATAATGCACCTTGGGACATTTACTATATTAAAGGCGCTGCATAAATATAAGTTATTGTTGTAATGTGTTGCAGAATAAAGTAGTTATGGTGACCTACATCGTATGTAAGTGATATTTCAAGAGCCTCATCAAGCTGACTGGAACGCAAAATGTGTCCCATTAAAAGAAATTAAAACTTACCACAACCATTTCAATTTTGTGTCAAAAACAGCAATATTAGTTGAAAATAACATTAGGGAATATTTATTAGAGTTTACTGAAACATTTTAAATCATCTTTCTATATTTTTTTTCAGTTTCCTCTTCACTTCAGATTCTGCACAAAAAGATGAACCTTAAACCAGGCTCACTGCTTAAGACATTCCATCTGAAATTTAAACACTAAACACACAGTTTAAAACCATACAAATGAAAGACCAAATGTTGAAAACGAATTCTCTGAACTCATCTCATGCCTTACAAAGCCCTTCGGGTAACATGTTTTGCATTCATTCAGGATGACGATTTAGACTTCAGCAGATTTCAGAGCTAGCTCTTGGTCCAGCAGAAAATACAATTAAAGTATAGCCCTACAGTACCTTCTAGTAATAATGCTCAGTTGTCTGAAACACTAAGCAATCATTTGGCCTCTCATTACTCTTACAGTCCCAACCCATTTAACTTAATATGGTTCTCTGAAGGAAATTGATACGCACTGATATATTTGTGATGCGTCCTTGGGTCTGAAGAGTTTACCAATCAGATTCCTAGCTGTGATATGACTTGTATGATAGTCAACCAACATTAACTGCTGTGTTATAAAAACAGCAAGTGCTAGAAACACTCGGCATGTCTGGCAGCATCTGTGGAGACCGAAACAGTTAACGTTTCAGGTCACTGACCTCTCATCAGAAGATCCGACTTGGACTCAACCAACTTGGGATTCCGAGGGTTATCATCTTTGCCCTTCTATTCTTGCTCACATTAATGATCAACTCGAATCATATTTTTATCCATTGCTTCGTTCACTTCAAGCCGCACATCCTCAGTGCACACAACCTCCAACCTCCTCTCAGTGTAATGGCTCAGATAAATCAGAAAATAGGTGTATAACATGTAGTTTGGATTTTTGATCGTGGGAGAGGATGGAAATCTAAGAAAAGCAAGAAATCTGACAGCATGAAAAGTCCTGGGGAAGAACGACTAGGAGATTTCAACACAGTGAGAAGGTCAGGACGAGGAACAATATGCAAGGTTGCTTTATTTGCAGTGTAAGCGGAACAAGGGGGAGAACTTTGGAGCAGCAATGTCTTAGTCAAACTGATTTGAAAAGAAAATAAAAATCCACAACAGACAGAGAGGCTGAAGGCAAGAGAAACACCACCTGTCAAGAAAGTTGTTTTTCTTGGATACTTCTCCAGAAATGAGTGAGAGAGATGTTAGAAGGACCTTGTCAAATATGGAAGCAGGTGAGCTTTATATGTGTTTGCAAGGATTTTTTTTCTGCTTGCGATAAAAGGCAATTATAAATATTTTGGAAGCAGTTAACACAATGCAGGGGATGTGGAGTTCCATTTGAATTCAGAGGAAATCAGAACAATAAAGAATGCCAATGTATGAAAATGCTAAAGGTGCAGCCAAATGTATATGGCGGAATTTGTGGTTGCTGTTGTGAGGGACATGAAAAAAACTACATGTTGGCAGAACAGACGTGTTTTGAATGTCGCAAGATCATAAGCATTGACCAAGTCACCCCTGCATATATAATGTTACAATGATGGTGTGAGAGACGATCCTGAACCTTTTCTTTCCTGAGCAATCATGTTTTTTCTTACAGACCGGGTAACCTGTGGGTACTGGCAAAAAAGCAACTTGCTTGAATCACATCTGCGCAGCAAGGAGGTTTGCCTGCCAAGACGTGAGATCCAATGCATCAGACTTAACCTAGGAATTTCCAGAAGGCATTCAATAAAGTGCCACATCAAAGGTTATTGAGGAAAATAAAAGCTCAGTGGTACAGGGGGTAACATATTGGAATGGATAGAAGATTGGCTGGCTAACAGGAAGCAGAGAGTAGGCATAAAGGAGTCTTTTTCAGGTTGGAAAGGTATAACGAGTGGCGTGCCACAGGGATCAGTGCTGGGACCTCAACTGTTTACAGTCTATATAAATGACTTGGATGAAGGGATTGAAGGGATGGTTGCCAAATTTGCTGATAACACAAAGATAGGTTGTAAAGAGGACTTGAGGAGTACAGATATAGATAGGTTAAGTGAATGGGCAAAGGTCTGGCAGATGGAGTTTAATGTGGGAAAATGTGAAATTGTCAATTTTGGCAGGAAGAATAAAAGGGAAGCATGTTATCTAAATGGTGAGAGACTGCAGAGCTCTGAGGTGCAGAGGGATCTGGGTGTCCTAGCACATGAATCAGAAAAAGCTAGTGTGCAAGGCACAGCAGGTAATGAGGAAAGCTAATAGAATAGTATAATTTATTGTGAGGGGAATTGAATACAAAAGTAGGGAGGTTATGCTTCAGTTATGACACAGCAGTTAGTAAAGGCTGTTATTTAAAATCCCAGAGGGAAACTTTAAACAACTGTCATAACCTAAATTTTCAAGTGGTATGTTTGAGATGCAGCTCTAAATTCAGGAATAAGACCACCAGTTCTCGAGAGGTTTTTATATCAAACTACATGAGCCATTTATTAATTTACACAAGTTAAACATATACACATGGCTACAAATTACTACTATCATAACTTTTTAACAAATTCCCAGACTAATCTCCACTAAGGTAACAACAACCCATAGACTTTAAGCAAACACCAGGCAAAGCATTTTCACCTGACAAATTCAAAATGAGGTTCTTTTCATTTTGGCTCCTTTGCAGACAGTTGTAGGCTTACAGCTGCTTTGATGTTACATGCCTCTGCCCTGCACACACAAAACTGCTTTCCGTTATACCCAGCAATTCTCTTTGAATGTAAATTCTCATTGTATCATCAGGCCCTTTGAACTCCACCTCGAACAATAAAACCCCTTTCATAGTACCAATGTTATTAGTAATATAAACATTGATTGGTGTCTCCTAGCTAGGTACAAGATTTCACTCCCCTTGAATGCTCTATTCAACAAAATGCAAATGTACTCTTTACCTCTCTGTTTACATCTCAAAACTACTATACATCAAAGCACCCAGACCAGCTGGCTTTAATCCAATTAAAACACATACAGACACACCAACAGACTAAACCTCTATTCTAAAAGAATAATTTACAATAATATTATATACATTAATAGCTCATGACAGTTGTACAGGGCATTGGAAGGACAACAACTGGAGTACTGTGTACAGTATTGGACACTTTATTTAAGGCAGGATGTAAATACATTGGAAGCAGTTCAGAGAAGGTTTACCAGACTAATACCAGGAATGGGTGGTTGTCTTATGAGGAAAGGTTGGACAGACTAGGCTTGTATCCACTGCAGTTTAGAAGGGTAAGAGGTGACTTGATTGAAACATAAAAGATCCTGAGGAGTCTTGACAGGGTGGATGTGGACAGGATGTTTTCTCTTGTAGAAGAATCTAGAAATAGAGGTAACTGTTTAAAAATAAGGAGTTGCGCATTTAAAACGGAGATGAAGCAAAAAATTTTCATTCAGAAGGGTCGTGGGTCTTTGGAACTTTCTTCGTGAAAAGGTGGTGGAAGTAGAGTCTTTGAATATTTTTAAGGCAGAGGTCGATAGATTCTTGGTAAGCAAGAGGGTGTTCATGGGGTGTGGGCTTCACTGGCTGTGCATCTTGTAGATGGTACACACCGCTGCTTCTGTGCGCTGGTTGTGGAGGGAATGAATGTTTGTGATGTAGTGCTGCAAATCAAGCGGGTTGCTTTGTCCTAGATGGTGTCAAGCTTCTCGAGTGTTGAGGGAGTGCAATCCAGGACAAGTGGGCAGTATTCCATCACACTCTTGACTTGTGCCTTGTAGATGGTGGACAGGCTTTGGGGAGTCAGGAGGTGAGTTACTCGTTGCAGGATTCCTAGCCTCTGATGACCTGCTCTTGTAGCCACAGTACTTATTTGGCTAGTCCAGTTCAGTTTCTGGTCAATGGTAACTACCATGAAGTTGCTAGTGGGGGATTCAGCGATGGTAATGTCATTGAACATCAAGAGGCGATGGTTGGATTCTCTCTTGTTGGAGATGGTCATTGCCTGACACTAGTGTGGTGCGAATGTTACTTGCCACTTGTCAACCAAGCCTGGATATTGTCCAGATCTTGCTGCATTTGGACATAGACAGCTTCAGTATCTGAGTCGTCGCGAATGGTGCTGAACATCATGCAATCATCAGCGAACATCCCCACTTCTAACCTTATGATGGAAGGAAAGTCATTGATGAAGCAGCTGAAGATAGTTGGGCCAAGGACACTACCCTGAGGAACTCCTGCAGTGATGTCCTGGAGTTGAGATGACTGACCTTTAACAACCACAACCATCTTCCTTTGTGCTAGGTATGACTCCAACCAGCAGAGAGTTTTCCCCGATTCCCATTGACTCCAGTTTTGCTAGGGCTCCTTGGTGCGACACTCAGTCAAATGTGGCCTTGATGTCAAGGGCAGTCACTCTTACCTCACCTCGGGAGTTCAGCTCCTTTGTCCATGTTTGAACCAAGGCTGTAATGGGGTCAGGAGCTGAGTAGCCCTGGCGGAACCCAAACTGGGCGTCAGTGAGCAGGTTATTGCTAAGCAAGTGCCCTTGATAGCACTGTTGATGACCCCTTCCTTTATTTTACTGATGATGGAGAGTAGACTGATGGGGTGGTAATTGGCCGGGTTGGATGTGTCCTGCTTTTTGTGTACAGGGCATACCTGGGCAATTTTCCACATAGCTGGGTAGATGCCAGTGTTGTAGCTGTACTGGAACAGCTTGGCTAGGAGCACAGCAAGTTCTGGAGCGCAAGTCTTCAGTACTATTGCCGGAACGTTGTCAGGGCCCATAGCCTTTGCAGTATCCAGTGCCTTTAGCCATTTCTTGATATCGCTTGGAGTGAATTGAATTAGCTGAAGGCTGGTATCTGTGATGTTGGGGACTTCTGGAGGCCGAGATGGATCATCCACTCGGCACTTCTGGCTGAAGACTGTAGCAAATGCTTCAGCCTTATCTTTGGCACTGCTGTGCTGGGCTTCTCCATCATTGAGGATGGGGATATTTGTGGAGCCACCTCCAGTGAGTTGTTTAATTGTCCATAATCATTCATGACTGGATGTGGCAGGACTGCGGAGCTTAGATCTGATCCGTTGGTTGTGGGATCGCTTAGCCCTATCACTTGCTGCTTATGCTGTTTGGTACGCAAGTAGTCCTCCTGCGTTATAGCTTCACCAGGTTGACACCTCATCATTAGATATGCCTGGTGCTGCTCCTGGCATGCCCTCCCATACTCTTCATTGAACCAGAGTTGATCCCCAGGCTTGATGGTAATGGTAGGGTGGGGGATATGCCGAGCCATGAGGTTACATGTGTTTGTACAATTCTGCTGCTGCTGCTAATGGCCCACGGCGCCTCATGGATGTGCAGTCTTGAGTTGCTAGATCTGTTCGAAATCTATCCTATTTAGCACGGTGGTCATGTCACACAACACGATGGAAGGTTTCCTCAATGTGAAGCTGGGACTTTGTCTCCACAACGACTGTGCGGTGGTCACTCCTACTGATACTGTCATGGACAGATGCATCTGCAGCAGGTAGGTCGGTAAGGATGAGGCCAAGTATGTTTTTTCCTCTTGTTGGTTCCCTCACCATCTGCCGCAGACCCAGTCCAGCAGCTTTGTCCTTTCAGGCTTGGCCACCTCAGTCAGTATTGGTGCTACCGAGCCACTCTTGGTGGTGGACATTGAAATCCCCCACCCAGAGTAAATTCTGTGCCCTTGCCACCCTCAGTGCTTCCTCCATGGAGGAGCACTGATTCATCAGCTGAGGGAGAGCGGTACATGCTAATCAGCAGGGGGTTTCCTTGCCCATGTTTTACCTGATGCCATGAGACTTCAGTGGTAGGTGGGATGCAGATTTCAGGTTATCATTTCAGCCATGATCTTATTAAATGGTGGAACAGGCTCCAGGGGCTGAATGGCCTACTCCTGCTCCTTGTTCGTATGCACCAATGATCAGAAACAACTAAAAAAGCATTTAGTTATAGGTGTGTCTTATTGCTATCTGACTGTATTCTTTCCCCAAAACTGTATCCAATGGATCGCTAGGGGGTACTTAATAATGGAGTGCGTGTAAAAAGGAACTAGTGTTTCATATACTTAGCTACCAAGCAAAAAACCAAGCAAAATTTGACCAGCTTTAGATTGGATTATTGTAGACCATAGGTCCCATTTAATTTTCCTTCCTTAGAAATGCTGGCAACTCACAGGAAGCAAATCATGGTCTAATGAAAATACAGATTCACAATCATGAGTTACAAGAAAGTTTCACACAGACCTCCAGCTATCGTTATTGATGGGCAGACTTTAGAAGTCATTGAAAGCTTCCTAGATCTCAGCAGCTATCCTTCTCAAAATGTCAACATTGAAGAAGAGATCCAGCATAAAATAAGCTGTGCCAGTGCAGCTTTCCAAAAACCGCACAATCAGATCATCAACAACACAGATCGCCATAAACGGATTAAGGCGATAGCCCACAATGCTGTTTTGTTGTCTCCATCCTTCCATATATAAATGAGACTTGGATCACCTACCAAAGGCAACTTTGGCACTGGTGTCTGTGCAGAATATTCAAAGGCAAGCAGCAAGACAGGCGAATAAACTCCAGCATTTGCAACGAAGCCAATTTCACCAGCGTCACAACCATGATCATACAAACTCAGTTCCGCCTGTCTGGACACTGCATTCCCATTCCAAATACTCAGCTTCCAAAACAGATCCTCTTTTCACAACTTAGGGATGGTACCCGCTCTCAAAGAGGACAGAGAAAATGTTTTAAAGGACACTGTGAAGGCCTCATTGAAAATGGAGCAAAAGGGAGGAAATTGCCACACACCATAATATGTGGCAGTGTTTCTTCCAACAAGTCGCAACAAAGTCAGAAACTGGTGCAGAGAAGCGACAAAAGTGGAAGGGGAGAGAGCAGAATCTGGACTGAGATTAATAGGACAATTGCAATGGTTCAAGTAGGCAATGCACCACCACCTTCTCAAAGGCAATAAGGGATGGGCAATAAATGCTGGCCTAGCCAGCGATGCCCACATCCCATGAATGGACAAAAAAAAACAACTCATCTTTTCTGCTCGAAGGCCTTTTCTTCCAGGATTGGCTTGCTGAGGACACCCAAATCATGAGGCCTGGCAGACGTCATCCTTGTTTCAAGGGACTAAGGGCAACAACATTAAGTCTAGTAAATTTTTGAAGCTGGGAATTTGTAAACATAAAATAGATCTGCCAAGATACAAGTAAATGCAAAGCTCAAAATCAGCTTTAAAACCCACAAAACCAACAAGCTCAACAAAAGATACAGCACCCATCTCAGATATTATGTTCTCCACTTAACCACTGTTAGCTTTGACAGTCCATTAAATGATCCTGTTCCAATGCCTCTCCGTTGTTCAGTTACGTGGAGCTGTCCTTCCTTAGCTCCGCTCTTACCCATCTAATCTAATCGTAACCAGAGCACTTCAAGCAAATATTGCACAAGATATTCATCTCAGAGCTCTCTGTCAGATTTATGTTCTTGGGCGAATGAAGTGAGAACGAAAAATTGCAGGGGCACTGGCCATAATTTTCCTGTCTTCCTTAGACTCAGGTGGTGCCAGAGGACTGAAGATCCTCAAATGTTATACGTTTGTTCAGAAAAGGATGTACCGGTAAGTCCATGGTACACGGACATGCTACACAACAGATTTATGAGCAACATTATAGGTCATGAAATAAAAGGGAAAAATAGGCGCTTGAATAAGAAATTGGCTGAGTAACAGGAAACAGAGTAGTGGTTAATGTTGCTTTTCAGATTGGAGGAAGATTTATAGTGGAGTTCTCCAGGGGTCACTGCTGGGACCCTTGCTCTTCCTGATATATAATAATGACTTAGACCTTGTTTAACAGGGCACAACTTCAAAATTTATAGATGATACAAAACTTGGAAATAATGCGCACTGTGAGGGGGATAGGAGAACTTCAAAAGGACAGTTTGACGGAATGGACGGACAAGTGGCAGAACAAATTTATCACAGAGAAGCGTGAAGTGATTCATTTTGGTAGGAAGAATGTGGACAGTCAATATAAAATAATGGGGTACAAATCTAGAGAGGGTGCAGGAGCAGAGGAACCTGGGCGCATATGGGCATAAATTATTGAAGGCAGCAGGACAGATCAAGTAAGTGGTTAATAAAGCATATGGCATTCTGGGCTTTGTCAATAGGGGCATAGAGTAAAAAAGCAAGGAAGTTATGTTAAACCTGCATAAAACAATGGTTCAGCCTCAAATAGCATCCAGTTCTGGGCACATTTTAGGAAGGATGTGAAGCCATTAGAGAGGACGCAGAAAGGTTCACAAAAATGTTCCAGGGATGAGGAACTTCAGTTACATAGATAGATTGGAAAAGTTGGGACTATTTTCTTTGGAGAAGGTAAGGTTGAGGGGAGATTTGATAGAGGCATTCAAAATCATTAGAGGTCTGGCCAGAGGAGATAGGGAGAAACTATTCCCATTGGTGGAAGGATCGAGAACAAGAGGGCACAGATTTAATGTAACTGATGAAAGAAGCAATGGCAACATGAGGAAAAGCATTTTCACATGAGTACTTAGGATCTGGAATGCACTGTTTGAGCATGTGTTGGCAGGAGGTTCAATTGAGGCACTCGAGAGTGAATTGGATTGTCATCTGAAAAGGAAGAATGTGCAGGGTTTCGGGGAGAAGACGGGAAAATGACACTAGGTGAATTGCTCCTTTGAAGTGCCAGCACAGACACGATGGGCCAAATGGTTTCCTTCCGTGCTGTAACCTCTGATACCATGATTAAATAAAGCAGGAAGAAGGGGAACAACTGGCGATGGGAAACAATAAAAAATGAACTCTCACCAGCAGCAAATTAAACAGATTGGATAATGGTACCACATTTGTGATGTAGACTGATACTAAGTATAGCTTTGAGTGAGCAGAACTAATACCCGGATTTTAATTATAGCCCCAAGGTGGCTTTTTCGAAGGTACAACAGGAGCACAATGTTCTTAGATAAAAGATATACAAAAACAGATCAGTTAAGCCCAGGGACATTTCCAGCACTGTAACTTGAAAACTGTGTCAAGTCCATCTTGTTATAATTCAACTAGTCAGCTATTATTTATCACTCAGAATTACAACAAAAAAAATCCAATTTCCATGGCAGGTGCAGGTCTATATCTAGTCTCCAATTTTTAATCTTGTTGATATGTTCATTTAGGAAAAAAAACTAAATTTGAAACATTATTAAAATTCTAACAGATTTTGAATTGAATTTCTACTGAATGTTAGTGACACAAAATTGTAATAAAATAGTAGATTGTTTTATGTGCATTGATAAAGTTAGACAAGCACAGCAAAATGGAAAAGACAAAAATATCATGAAAATGGAATTTAGAAATATAAAAAGTCAAAATACAGAAATCCTGTCCAAGTGAACTGTTCAAGGGCAAGGTTTCATTCAGAACTTAACATTTCTACATCATTGATGCAGTAATTTACCATCTAAGTTGTCAGCTTTGGCTCACCGGTAGTGCTCTCACCTGAGTCAGTAGATCATGGGTTCAAGTCGCGTTCCAGGTTAACACTTCTGTGCAGTACTGAGGTGCTGCTGCAGAGTCACAGAGTTGCCATCTTTTGGATAAGGTATTTTTTTTATTCTTTCATGGGGTGAGCGCGTTGCTGGCCAGGCCTGCATTTATTGCCCATCCCTAATTGTCTTTGATAAGGTGGTCATTCGCCACCCTCTTCAACCGCTGTAGTAGTACCATGTAGTGCTGGTGCACCCACAGTGCTGTTAGGAAAGGAGTTACAGGATTTTGACCCAGCGACAGAGAAGGAACGATGATATAGTTCCAATTCAGGATGGTGAGACTCTTGGAGGGGAATTTGCAGGCTGTGGTGTTCCCATGTGTCTGTTTCCCTTGTTCTTCTAGGTTGTAAATGTCGTGGGTTTGGAAAGTGCTGTCGAAGGAGCCTTGGTGAATTGCTGCAGTGCATCTTATAGATGGTACACACTGCTGCCACTGTGTGTTGGTTGTTGGAGGTAGCGAATGTTTAAGGTGGCGGATGGGGTGCCAATAAAGGTGATTGCTTTGTCCTGGATGATATCAAGCTTCAGAGTTGTTGGAGCTGCATTCATCCAGGCAAGTGGAAAGTATTCCATTGTACTCCCAGCTTGGGCCTTGTAGATGGTGAACAGAATCTGGGGAGTCAGGAGGTGAGTTACTTGTCGCAGAATTCCCAGCCTCTGACGTGCTCTTGTAACCACATTATTTATATGGCTGGTCCAGTTCAGTTTCTGGTCAATGCTAACCCCCAGGATATTGGGGGATTCAGCGATGGTAATGCCATTGAATGTCTTGTTGGAGATTTTAATTGCCTGGCACTTGTGTGGTGCGAATGTTACTTCCACTTATCAGCCCAGGTCTTCTACATATGGACATGGACTGTTCTAGTATCTGAGTCGTTGCAAATGGTGAACATTGTGCAATTATTAGTGAGCATCCCAATTCTGACCTTATGATGGAAGGAAGGTCATTGATGAACCAGCTGAAGATGGTTGGGCCTAGGACACTACCCTGAGGAACTCCTGCAGCGATGTCCCAGGACTGAAATGATTGACATCCAACAACCAGACCGTCTTCCTTTATGCTAGGTATGATTTCAACTAGTGAAGAGTTTTCCCCCCCAATTCCCACTGACTCCAGTTTTGCTAGGGCCCCTTGATGCTACATTCGGTCAAATGCGGCCTTGATGTCAAGGGCAGTTACTCTCACTTCACTTCTTGAGTTCAGCTCATTTGTCCATGTTTGGATCAAGGCTGTAATTAGGTCAGGAGCTGAGTGGCCCTGGCAGAACCCAAACTGAGCATCAGTGAGCAGGTTATTGCTGTCCATGTGCTGCTTGATAACATTGTCAACAATCCCTTCCGTCTCACTGCTGATGATTGAGAATTTGGGGCGGTAATTGGCCAGATTGGATTTAACCTACTTTTTGCGGACAGGACATACCTGGGCAATATGCCACATTGCCTGTGGTGTAACTGTATTGGAACAGCTAGGTTAGGGGTGCAACTATTTCTGGAGCAAAAGTCTTTAGTACTGTTGCTGGAATATTGTCATGACCCATAACCTTTCCATTATCTGGTTATTAAGCTGAATATTAAACTCTAGCCTCTCAGGTGGCTGCAAAACAATCCCAAGGTACTTTACAAAGTACAGCATGGTATTTCTCCTGGTGTCCCAACACCAAAACATAATTTGATCATTTAGGAATAGAAGTAGATGATTAAACCCCTACAAGCCTATTCTTCGACTTAGATCATGGATAATTTGCACCTCCACTCCATATAATGTCTTTACTCAGGATCCCTTGTGACCCTTCATTAACAAAAAATCTACTTCAACCTTTCAAATTTTAATTAACCCAATATCTACAGTTATTTGGAGTTCCAAATTTTCACTGCCCTTGTCTAGTGTATGCATGTTTTGTTCAATATACTTCCTAATTTCACTCCTAAATTCTTTGTTTACTATTTATATCTGTGCACTACCTTTTAACTGTACTTGGACATCTAAATTTCTTTGCTCTGCCACAGTTTCTCACCATTAAGAAAATATTCCAATTTATCTTTTTTCAGATCCAAAGTGCATGACACGTACTCACATTGAACTCCATATACCCTAGCTCTGTCCATTCACTTAGTCTATGCACCTTTGAAACTTATTGCTCCCATCAACATCAACACACCTTACAAGTCTGTAATTACCTGGTTTCTCCTCCTCACCCGAAATAACAGACTGCCCATTTGCAATTTTCCAATCTAAAGGCCTAACTCCTGAATTTTGCCGTGTGGAACAGTGTTGTTTGCAGTTTGGCTGCCATATTGGTCTACATTGCCAAAGCTTCCCTGACGAATTCACGAGTTTATCTTTGGGTCACTTCGCATATACATTTGGTCAAAGTTTCTAAGGGATTAATTTGGACAAAGATATTAGTTACCAGCTGACAAATATAATTCACAGGGCTACCGATTTAAGTTTAATTAAGTTTTATGTTAGGTGTAGAAGAATAAGTTGAGACTTGGGATCATAGAAATAAGATAAGGCCATTTAGTCCCAAGATCCTGTTCCACCATTCAATCAGATCATTGACGACACATCTTTGTTCTATATCCCTTAACGTCTTTGATTAACAAATATCTATCCATCAAAGATTTAAAATTAATTGATCTAGCACCAATTGCCATTTGTGGAAGAGAGTTCAAAATTTCTACAACCTGTTGAATAAAGAATTGTTTCCTAATTTCATTCCTGTAAGGTCTGGCTCTAATTCTTGCCCCCTAGGCCAAGCTCTCCAATTAGAAGAAATAGTTCATCACTATCTAAAAGCTCTATCTACCATTCGTTTCTAGTTAATGTCTTGATGGCCCAAAACTGCTCATAGTCTTCCAGGTGTGGTCAAACCAGGGCTTTGTATAGCTGCACCATAACTTGTACGCCCTTGAATTCTAGTCCTCTAAAAATAAAGGCCAGTGTTCCTCTCACTTTTTTTATTTCCTGCACCCCTTCATAACATTTTAAAGATCTATGTAAATGTCCCAAAATTTCTTTGGAACTTCAATGTTTCTAGCTTTTCACCATTCAGACAGTATGCTGTTCCATCCTTTCCAAGTCCATGACATATGATAGGGATAGGGAACAAATAATTTTGAACCCACGGGTCCCAAAGTTTTCCACCAAGACTTTTCAGCATGCCATGGCTGAGTTTGTTGTAGATTCATTGTTAGAGATCGGTTGCTACAATTATTCAACAGCTCCATTATCATTATGTTGTGTCAGGCCTTGTTAATACTGTGACTTTCTAAAATCGCCTAGCAATTCTAATGTTATGAATTTAAACTATTGTTTTGGGAATCATGTTCATGACATGAACATGATCAGGCTACTGGTTTAAATCAACTGAATCAACCAAATTCTGTTTTATACGTGGGAATGCAGGATAAATACTCGTGTTTTGAGTGTTCGAACAACACAACTAAACTGATCATTGGGCATACATTTATAGATTCATGCATGGCATTTAAAACTGAAAACGTGAAACCAAAAATAAGGCAAAAAGAAACAACTTTTTATGACAAGCCCAGCTGCATGTACAAAAGGGACAAGAATTAAGCATTCCAAATGTTTATTAAAGAAATAAACTTTCAATTATTAATAAGCTGCATTACTGAAGCAAATTTTCAAGCTGGAATTAGTGGGGGGGTGAATAAACAGGCTACAGTGAATTTTGTACATTGGTCCAACAAGCATGTCACACAATGTGCTTCCAGCATGTTTGAGATTAAGGGCCCACACCAAGAGTAAGAGATCTAAAATT
This sequence comes from Cetorhinus maximus, assembly GCF_964194155.1. Lineage (NCBI taxonomy): Eukaryota > Metazoa > Chordata > Chondrichthyes > Lamniformes > Cetorhinidae > Cetorhinus > Cetorhinus maximus. The sequence continues at coordinate 136,541,038 of NC_135887.1, forward strand.
ACCTTTCCCCATTAGGAGATAAAACAGACTAGATAAAAATCACTGCCTCTCATTCAGATGACTGCTAATTATACTACACTAGGGCGATGGCTAAACAGAGCCTGAATCTCAATTACCAATTACCTCAAAACTGTTTTTCCATCATGGAGTCAAAGGCTTGGCAAAATTGTACCATGTTCTGTGTGCCTCACATTAGAAATAAGATACATAAAGGATATATAACATCTGCTCATTTGGAAATATGTAAAAAAGATATTTTAAATCACAGTTTCATTTGGCAGAAATCCATCATCAGCAATTGAACTTACTACTTGAGAGAAATGAAAATTTCAAAAGTAGTGTTCATTGTATTAAAGCTCACAGCATTACCCTATACCTTGTGGAATAAATATCAAAAGCAATACATCTAGAAAATTAAATATTCTAAAATAAATAAAATAAAATCTAAAATAATTGTACTTCAGCAAAACAAAAGCATCATTTCCGTGACATCTATTAGCAATGTGGAACAAGTCTGTCACAGCAGGCCCTTTTGGAATTTCCAAGGTAAAATTGTATTTCTGATATTATTTCAATGGGAGGTTGAAGAACTGTAAGAAGTTCCTATCACTCCTCATCAATCTTTCTTCCTCCCCCCTTTACTCGAGCACAGTACACCAAGGGTGCCACCAAGTGGACATTATTCACAAGTGGGTTTCAACAGTGAGTGCTGAGTGTTAATAGCGTCACAAAACTATAATAATTTTCATAATATTATTGTGGGTGATTGTAATGCAGGTTTATAGGGATGAGTGTGGATGGTTCTGCCTGTGCGAGATTTAATTGAATTGGAGTCAGCTAGACTGCAAGCTTGAAATTATGAAAAGGAGTTAGATGTAGAAGGGTAATTGAAATGTTAAGCAGTAAACGTGGATGAGGTCTTAGCATATAAGGTGTGACGGAAATTTGCATTTTTAGATAAATGAAGGAGTTGTTTGGATTTCAAAGGGATGGTAGGATGTTTAAAACTAGTAAGATAAGCAAGGCCAAGCAGCGTATTTATTTTTTACCAAAAGGAAAGGGGTCACATTGGCAACATGAAATAATTTTACAGCATGGGAAAAGAACATTTCAAAAGACACATGGAACAATGGAATTTACAGATTAAAGATAGAGAAACATATCTAAAGAAGGATGAAAGACCATGTTGGGGGGCCATGTAAGATCTAACAGGAGCGTGTGAAACAGCCTTGAAGAAGCCTCCAGCCATTTTTGCAAAAGTCTGCTGTGTCCAGTAACTAAAGTTGGAGAAAAGCCTTTGGAATTCCACTGTCGAGTGCGTGCTGTGGTAACTTGTTGGCTTGTTTTTTAAATTTTAAATCTATTTTGGATTGTCGCCTTAAAGTGGGTGTGTGGTTGGGAGTTAGGTTAATAAAGAATTTTAGGATTTGTATAGTACTAAGTAACTGTAATCTTATGCATCTATAACTGTCTTAATGGACTCATTACTTTTGAATTCAATGCACACAACTTCTCGTAATAAATACAAATTGTAAAACCGTTGTGATAGCGTGGTCAAGTTTCCCTCATGGATTTGGTCTGCCTGGCATACATCACCTGCCATGTCATAACAATAGGTTTTTTAACTTATTGTTTTGGGAGAGAGAGGGGAGGAGATAGTTAAGACAGAGAGGAAGGTAACCCTGTTTCTAGCTAACAGTGTACAATTCCCAAAAGAATCTCTGTAATTACGAGTCAGAATCTGGTCTGCCTTTCCCTGCTGCTTAATTTGCTGCAATCAATTAGTCCAGACCAAAGATAAAATCTTCAACATTTCTGATTACTGTAACTTATTTACAGGTTGAACAAAATTGCTGAGAAATCAGGGAGCAATTTTATTGGGCAGGACTCTAAAGCAGCCAATAACTTTCCAAGCTCAACCTCCACAATATTCTCACCATGGGTAGGTTCGGTATAGATGACAAGCGCCTCAGTCAGTAAAAATCTCCCTAAATTATGCCCCGAGTCATTCCAAGAACTAAATGTGTGGCTCTCACATCTCTCAGCATTACTACTTCAATGGCTAAAGTTCTTCCTTACCTCATTGGCAGTATAACCCCCAATGTCAAATTGTGAAAAGTAATTTAAGTATTAACAATATGAATCATTCAACCCAATATGCATGTTTTTGCAAATTATTGCAAAAGTCCCGTTGCAAATAAATTGTTGACACATACTTCAAAAATAGAATTTTAAAAAAAAGTTGAGGTAACTTAATCCCAATAGTATAGACACTTCCCGTATCATTGTGTACACATTTGAGCTAATACTGCAATTTTACTATTAATGGCCTACATTCAGAAACTCAGTATAAATCAAATTGGCAGATGATGCTAATTTTTTTTGCATTCATTCAAGAGATATGGGCATCGCAGGCTAGGCCAGCACTTATTGCCCATCCCTAATTGCTCTTGAGAAAGAAGATGGTGGTGAGCTGCCTTCTTGAACCGCTGCAATCCATGTGGTGTCCCCCGGTTCCCATTGATTTCAGTTTTGCTCGGGCTCCTGATGCCACACTCGGTCAAATGCTGCCTTGATGTCAAGGGCAGTCACTCTCACCTCACCTCGGAAGTTCAGCTCATTTGTTCATATTTGAACCAAGGCTGTAATGAGGTCAAGAGCAGAGTGGCCCTAGCGGAACACAAACTGAGCGTCAGTAAGCAGGTTATTTCTGACTAAGTGCTGCTTGATAGCACTGTCGACGACACCTTCCATCACTTTGCTGATGATCGAGGGTAGACTGATGGGGTGGTAAATGGCTGGGTTGGATTTGTCCTGCTTTTTGTGTACAAGACATCCTGGGCAATTTTCCACATAGCCAGGTAGGTGCCAGTGTTGCAGCTGTAATGAACAGCTTGGCTAGGGGCATAGCTAGTTCTGGAGCACAAATCTTCAGTACTATTGCCGGAATGTTGTTAGGGCCTATGGCCTTCTGTATCCAGTTCCTTCAGCCATTTCTTGATATCATTTGGGAGCGAATCGAATTAGTTGAAGACTGGCATCTGTGATGCTAGGGACCTCAGGAGGAGGCAGAGATGGATCATCCCCTCCGCACTTCTGACTGAAGATTGTAGCAAGTGCTTCAGCCTTATCTTTTGCACTAACATGCTGGGCTCCCCATCATTAAGGATGGGGATATTTGTGGTGCCTCCACCTCCAGTTAGCTGTTTTAGTAGGCTTGATACCGAACATGCCCAATCAATGCAAGGTGTAAGCTACAAAACTAACAGAATGTACAACTTTGTAACCAAAAATTAGAAAGTTAGAGGATGACATGATCAAATTAGGCCCTGCAGTTCAAGTGCTATGACAATTGCTGGTCACAGAGAAACATTCAGACACTGGGGACAGTGCAAAGAGCCATAAAGTTGAAACCCAGACTCAAAAGTCTGGGGAATTATGCCAATCATGGTGACACCAATGTGGCAAACAAAAACAAAAAATACAAAACTGGTTATGAAAAACAGGTAGGGGAAATATCTATTCTGAGTTACTGCTGGAGTGAGGGATGCTGACCCCTGAGGGAATTGAGAGTTGCAAAGAACTGAAGTTGCTATCGACTGAACAGCCACCTGGGTATAAATTGAATGGGAAAATTGCACCAGTAGTAGTATGATGAGTAAAGCATGCAGGAACTAAAATACTTACAAAAGTGCAAACAATGTGCAAAAGTTTAAACATAATTATATGAGACAAAAATGAAAGTTTTGTCTTGTGTTAGCTTATCCAATTTTAAAAATTAACTTTAACTTTTAACACAGGCTGAATTTTGGTTTCTGTATACTGTTTAATGCAAATTCTGATCGGCAGGATGAAAAACCAATAATGTATAGAGGTGCTTTTGAAATTTCTTTCCTAATCATTCAGATTGGTTGTATGTAGGTAATAATTAGCATTTTTGCCCCATAATCTTTCAAAGCAATTTTCTTTTATCTTGATAATGTTCCAATAGCTTCTGCAGCCATCCAGAGGTACACGTTAGAGAAAGTAAGCGGTCTATGAATCTGTACCCATGACTTTTAAGTAGCCCTCTAGGGAAAATATGGCTTTTTGTGGAGCCCTTATAGTTAACTATTTCGGTATTTGAATATCTTATTACTGTACCACATGGAGTTAAGTGCACTCATCTTTTCTAACCTTTATCAACAGGTCTCCAAGGAAAGGGCTGCTGCAGTGATGCTCGGTGTTCACAGTTCAGAAATACACTGAGGTTTTACAGAGGTGGTTTATAATCATCTGATGGTCACATAATGCTTAGAGATGTGCAACTTGAGTTAACAAGTCACATATGTTACGCCTTCAAAAAATCTGCAACCACACATTTCTCTCAGATTTCTTGCTGAAAAGAGTATGTTATTTTCCTTTATTCTTTCTTGGGATGTGGGCATCACTGGCCAGGCCAGCATTTATTGCCCACCCCTAATTGCTCTTGAACTAAGTGACTTGCCAGGCCATTTCAGAGGGCAGTTGAGAGTCAACTACATTGTTGTGGGTCTGGAGTCATATGGAGTCTGGATCAGGTAAGGATGGCAGATTTCCTTCCCTAAAGGAAATTAGTGAACCAGATGGGTTTTACAATAATCAATGATAGTTTCATGGTCACCAGTACTGATTTATTAACTGAATTTAAATTCCACCGGTTGCCAAGGTGGGATTTGAACCTACATCCCCAGAGCTTCAGCTTGAGCCTCTGGCTTACTAGTTCAGTGACATTAGCATTATGCCACTGTCTCCCGAAGCTTTTCAGCTTGTATACATCAGGACAAATGCAAGAATGCCAAATTTCAAAAGATCACAACAATTCATACCACAGGGGAAAAGGGTGCCGATTGGTTGGCAAGACAACTCTGATTGGTTGAGATGTTGTCATGGACAAAGCAACATGGAACTATAGGCCCTACAAGCTTCTGGGCAATTCAAAAAAGGTGGAAAGCTTGAACATATTTCTTTTGTTTGTAGGGATTGGGTCCCTGCGTATGAATGTATGCCGCTTCTAGCCAAGTGTAAATGAATGATGTTACGAACGCAACTAAATATCTTAAATTGACTGTCAGTGTAGCTGTTCGTGCACTATGGATTGTTCAGAAAGTGCTGTCCAATTGTGGAATCACATCTAACAGTAGATGTTTTGTTTTGGGTTTTGCAAGTGTGAGCTGGTTGAGTGCTGTACTCTAATTATTATGAACAACCGAAGGAACATACTATTTGATTTGATCAGCCAATCCTTGGGATGTATTTTGTGATCATTTGAAATTTGGCAATTTTGCAGTTGTCCTGATGAGTACAAATATGAAGAGCTTTGGGCACATGTCTCTTGTTTCAGTAATATTCAAGTTCTGTACTACCAAGCAACTATTTGTAAACAGATTTTTAACATGGTTTCCAATGTCACAACAGTGACTCCACTTCAAAAGTACTCCATTAGCTGTGAAGCACTGTAGGATCTCCAAAAAGTTGCGTAGGCACTACATAACTGCAAACTCTTCCTTTTTTTCCACCTATGTACATCAATGTTTGACATGTGATTTTTCCATAGAGTATTATGGATAAAAATGTGGGCAGAGCTAATTTATTAAATAATTAAAGTGCAAGAGGAAGTTCATCTGGAAGTTCTGAGGCAATGCTGCTGGTAAATACACACATATATTTAAGGTTACGGCTACATTAAGCCTTTCCAGATATTTTCTTTCAAAGTGATGAAAGGATCTTACGATATTGTCAAGAGGAAGAAGAGAATGCATTGGTGTAAGGTTTCATATCATTCTAGTTATTGTATTTGTGACTCCCTCATATAGTATATTTATATTACATGAGAATCAAATATAATAAATAGACATCAAAATATCTAAAGGTGCATTGGCCTTGATTTTTTTCCTCCATGCATATCAAGAATTTTCCCAACAGAATATGTATGAAAAATAATAGGAGAGACCAAACGCAAACTGGGCGACCGCTTTGCAGAACACCTGCGGTCTGTCCGCAAGAAAGACCCAAACCTCCCTGTCGCTTGCCATTTTAACACTCCACCCTGTTCTCTTGCCCACATGTCTGTCCTTGGCTTGCTGCATTGTTCCAGTGAAGCCCAACCCAAACTGGAGGAACAGCACCTCATCTTCCGACTAGGCACTTTACAGCCTTCCGGGCTGAATATTGAATTCAACAACTTTAGATCTTAAACTCCCCCTCCCCCCATCCCCACCCCGTTTCTTCCCCCTCCCCCTTTTTTCCAATAATTTATATGATTCTTCTTTTCCCACCTATTTCCATTATTTTTAAATCTAAAACTAAAACTTTGTTAGTCTTTCCACCCCACCCCCACTAGAGCTGTACCTTGAGTATCCTGCCATCCATTCTTAATTAGCACTTTTCTTAGATAATATCACCACCTTCAACACCTCTTTGATCCTTTTGTCTGTGACATCTTTTGATTATCTGCTCCTATCACTGCTTGCTTATCCCTACAACCACCCCACCCTCAACTTCTCTCTCCTCCCGCCCCACACCTTAGACCAGCTTATATTTCACCTCTCTCCTAACTATACTTCAGTTCTGCCAAAGGGTCATGAGGACTCGAAACGTCAACTGTTTTCTTCTCCACCAATGCTGCCAGACCTGCTGAGTTTTTCCAGGTAATTCTGTTTTTGTTATGAAAAATAATTGTTGTTTTAAGTGTAATGCAGAGGTACCTTTAAATTTAAAAATATGCCTTGCCTTATACTCAAAAACTTTTCTACACCTGTACTTAAGTCACCGTTTTCCCTAAGTGCAGTGTATACAATTTGAAACCATGTACAATTAATGAAAATTAAGTTTCCATACGATATAGTAGAATTTTAAAATGTTCCAAATGGCAACATTTTCTCACTCGGTCTCATATGGAATTTGCGTCCAGACTTGTATATGAGTGCTTGCACCTGGAAACTAATCTTTCAATAAAAGTCCATTTGAAAGTTATAATGGTTTTGCAGTTTTTCTTCTTGCTTCCTTCAAGGTCTATTCCCTTGCTTACCTGCACACTTGGAAGATGTAAGGTTGTATAAAAAAGGGTAGAACTGTAGACAGCGGATTAATTTCAGGTTGCTGTCACATTCAGGACATCTAGTTGTTCTGTCCAACGCTGTTCTGAAGACTTGAAGAGCAGCGCTAACATTCCTCAAAGCCAGATAGGCATTTCCTAAGCTGAGAAGTGTCAGTGGCTGGAAGAAGAAATACTTTGTGGTTAATTCAGTACTGAGACAAACTAAAAAGATGCAAATTTTGTCAGTTATTGCGGTTTAGAAATAAAGCAGAACAATTTTGGGATGTTTGTCACCTTTTGGCTACATTAAGTTTGCATCTGAAGTATTTAAACTTCAAAAGGGAAAATTTAAACCGTGTTCACCTCAAATGGAAATATCAGTATCAGTTTGAGTAAATAAATTAACAGAGATACATCATCATACTGCAATGTGATTAAATTAAGAAAAAGTGAATGACATTACAACAACAGCCAATGCTTCCTAGATGTCTGCTTCTATTTTCAGACACTTCACAATTGTGGCACTGAACTGGGGTGAATTGGGGTGGCTCATTGTTTAGAACCAAAGAGATAAAGATGAATAACAATGGCCCAAGTGCAACCAATGGAAAAAATGGCAACATTTTCTCACTCACTCTCATATGGAATTTGCGTTCACAGACTTGCATTAACTCTAGGGTCCGCATGTGAAAATTACCTCTCAGTATTTCTTGGTCACTATAGGCTTTTTAACATGCATCGTACTATACATACCAGGACTTAGCTTTGATTTCTAGTCTGTGTTGAGTCAATTAATCTTCACCAGAGTTCCAGTTTAAAAAGTAAAACTATGCATTAGTGCCTTAGGCAATTTTTTGGGGGGGGCGGGGGAAAGTGTGTGTGTGCGTGCGCGCGCACAAGTGTGCGCATTTTAAAATTCTTTTTCAGATGTGGACATTGCTGGCAAGACTGGTATTTGTTATAATCCCTATTTCCTCCTGAAGGTTGTGGTATGCCATCTGCTTGAACTGCTGTAGTCTATCTACTGAAGGTGCTCCCACAACATCTGTGGCTACTTGCCACAAGAGCCCGAGTCTTCTAAGGGAGCTGACCCTGGGCTCTTAGACCCTGTAGTGGGGATATCCGCCCCTTTTGAACTGCAGCCGTGTCCATCCCCTCTGTTCTGTGTAGCTGCATGTGGCTGTGGAAAAGGCAGGTTGCTGGAGTTGCTGCCCCTGATAATGTGGCTGCCTCCTAAGAGGAGCAAGTGCAAAATATGTAGCACGTCCCAGATTGCAGGGAAGTCTTACAGGCGAGATAAGGAAGCCACAGCGCTTGATAGGAGCTGGATAAAGTTGTTGAACACAAACAAATCAGTGAATTCAGGCTGAATGAACTTCTTTGGTCAGTGCTAGTCTTTCACTGTGCTAACCATAGGCTTGCTGATTTCAGCCTTTATACTGTTGCTATTAGGTCAGTTTCACTCACCAATGAGTTCTCTCTGGGCACTCACCTTTTCCAACCTGGCAAGGTGCATTGATAGCATGGAACCTGTGCACTGGGTGAATCCAGGGTTGAAAAGACTTAATTGCCCTTTTAACATGGACTGCAGTGGTTCAATAAGGCAGCTCACCACCACCTTCTCAAGGGCAACGAGGGATGGGCATTAAATGCTGGCCCAGCCAGCGATGCCCTCATCCCATGAATGCATAATAAAAAAATTGGCTCAATTACATTCCCGCCAGACTCAAATAGGTTCTCTGCTGACCTTGGAACCCTTCCAAGGGCAAGGTGAAAGAAAGCGGGGTGATATCAGGATCTTGACCCAATGTCAAATTTAGTGGAGTTAACTTCCCGACATGCACTGAAACCCATCTCCCTTTAGCTGAAAAAATTCCCCTGCCCCACATATTTGTAAAATTTCAAACCAAGAAAGCCAACTGCATAGTACTATCATAGTTTAAGTTACTTCAGATGTAGTGTGCAAAGTTAACTTGTACTGTAGAATATAGGTAACTTAAGGTTAACCTTTTATAGAGCAACCATTTCTTGATCACTTTTTGAAGTACAAGCAGGTCCTCTGCAATAACAATGTATTTAAATTTTGGCTGTTTATTGGTTTGATGCATGCCAATAATGTATTTCCTGGTTAACTTACCTCTGTGCTGTTAATAGCAAGAGCTTTCTGCAAAAGAGCGGCAGCATCCTGATGTAGCCCAATGTGAATTAGTAGGTTAGCCAGGTTGACTAGTGGAATGTCCATATAATCTTCTGGAACCAGATTCAGTGCTTGTCTCAAACAGTCAAGAGCAGAGGTTGTGTTCCCAATAGCTCGCCAGTACAAACCTGCTTCATTCAATAGTAACCACATTGGAGCAGTTTGCTGGAAAAGAAACAAATCTGCTGCTTTTTCAAATGAAAACAGTGCACTTCACCATCAAAATCAATGAAGAAATAACATTATATAAGGCACAGTGAACAGTTACATGAATTCAAAACATTTCCCTCCAGTCATGTATACATTACAAACTTCTAATTAAAGAATAGTTATAGTGAGAATAACGTGTTCTGTCTTGTATGAGAATGATGAGCGAGATAGGAGTATGATAAGTTAGAATAACTTGTTCTGTCTTGTAAGAGAATACTGTGGGTATAACGAAGCTCAATATCAACAGGACTTATTGCACAACCATTGAAAATATTCACATCTCTTTCACAATTGGTGTATGACTGTATAAATGAACATAAACTACATTGTGTGGTTAATCTTCAAGTTAGCCAATGAATAATGGCATTTGGACAGTAATTCAGAACTTTACATATTGCTAGGAAGACTAAGGAGAGGCAATATGAACTAACTGGTACAAGTTTGAAGGTGTGCAGGAACAGAGAAGCCTGGGATGTAAGGATGCAAATCTTTGAAAGTGGCAAGACAAATTTCAGAATGCTGTTAAAGCAGAAGAGGTCCTTGGCTTTATTAATGGAAGAATAGAATACAAAGGTAAGTTAGGCTAAGCCCTTATAAATCACTGGTTAGGTCTCAGTTGGAGCAGTGCGTTTAAATATGGACACCACATTTGAGAAAAGGTTGCTAAGGCCTTGAGAGGGTGTGAAAGGGGTTAACTAGAATGAACAAGGATAAGTAGGAAAGCAAATTGTGAGCAGGATACAGAGTCTGCAAAGGGACTTAGGTAAGTGAGTAGGCAAATATTTAGCAGATGAAGTGTAATCTGGGAACCTATGAGGTTGTCCATTTTGGCAAGAAGAATAGAAAAGCAGAGTATTATTTAAACAGGGCGAGACTGCAGAATTCTGGGATACAGAGGGATCTGAACACAAGAAATAGGAGCAGGAGTAGACCACAGGGCCCATCGAGCCTGCTCTGCCATTCAATACGATCGTGGCAGATCTTGGGTTTCAACTCCATTTTCCCACCTGCTCCCAGTATTCCCTTAATCCCCTGACAGACCTGGTACATGAATCACAAAATGTTAGCCATGCAAGTACAGCAGGTAATTAGGAAGGCAAAATCAACGTTGGCCTTTATTGAAAGGGGAATGGAGTATAAAAGTGGGGGAGTCTTGCTACAACCGTACAGGATATTAGTGAGACCACACTTGGAGTACTGTGTACCGTTTTGGTCTCCTTACTTAAGTAGGGATATACTTGCATTGGAAACAGTTCAGAGAAGGTTTACTGGGCTCATTCCTGGAATGAAGGGGTTGTCTTATGAGGAAAGGTTGAGCCTATACGCATTGGAGTTTAGAAGAGTGGGAGGTGATCTTGTTGAAACATGCAAGATTTTGAAGGGGCTTGATAGGGTAATGCTGAGACGTGGTTTCCCCTCATGGGACAACCTAGAACTAGGGGGCACAGTTTCAAAATAAGGGGTTTCAATTTAAGACAGAGATGAGGAGAAATTTCTTCTCTCAGAGGGCCACAATCAGATCAGCCATCATCTTATTGAACATCGGTGCAGACTTGAAGGGTTGAATGGCCTACTCCTGTTCCTATTTACTATGATTTTATTACTTCAGTTATGTGGAGAGACTGGAGAAATGGGGCCTATTCTTAGAGCAGAATAGGTTAAGAGGTGATTTAATAGGCGTTTGAAATTATGAAAGGTTTTGGTAAAGTATATGCGGAGAAACTGTTTGCAATGGTAGAACAGTTGGTAACCAGAGACGACAGATTTACCGTAATTGGGAGAAACCAGAGGTGGCGTGAAGAAACATTTTTATATCATTGTGATCTGGAATACACTGCCAAAAGGCTGGTAGATTGAATAGCAACATCCAAAACAGAAATTGTATAAATACTGGAAGGAAAAAAACCACAAGGCTAAGGGAAGGAGTAGCTGACTGAGACTAATTGGACATCTAATATCTGGTGCAGGCATGATGAACCGAATGGCTTCCTTCCATGCTGTATTATTTTGAGGTTAGGCTCCCAAGAGTTAGCAGTAACAATCCGACAGAATAAATGGCAAAAGAAAACATAACATTTTAATCTTAATTGGCTTTATTTAAATGAGGTAGCATAAATCAGCTGCAGTACTGACTAATCAGAGATTTTGCTTCTCTAGATTAAATGGAGATTGTTGATCTGTTTGTGGGTAGGGGGCACAAATGTGACAGGTTAATATTAAATACAGGATAACACATTTTGTAAGAGGAGTTATTCCCTAAGTGTTAAAAGATTCATCATTCACACACTGCTAATCAGTTATAAAAGTATGGGATAGACAGAATGAAATAGTGAAGCAAATGCTTAGCAATTCAGAATTAGATAGGAATATAATTGTTTCAACAATTGAGCAACAGGATTGTTTTTGGCTAGAGACTACTCGGTGGGTCAGTTAGCAGTGGAAATCAGAAGTTAGCCAATGTTACTAGCCTTCCATGGGACTAAGAGTCATTGGATATGGACAGAATTTAAAAAGGAACACAACAGGGAGTATAAAGGAAAAAAAGGGGCACTGGAAAACATGGGAAAAGAGAAATATATGAAATAGCTGAGTGTAGAACAAGATATAAAATGGTGGGAGTGATATTATCAGGCAGAGTGGTGTTCATTCAAAGTACCAACCCTGTTCCATCTCATACTCCACCCTCCAAAACACCCGCGCCTCGTTCTACATTTCCAGCACAAAATGCCAGAGGAAAAAGGTCCGAAGTCAGGGCCAGAAAGTGCTTAGTAAAAAGATGAGGTCCTCTGACTTCTGGCATGTGCAGTAGGTCATGATTATATCATGCTTGGTTCACAGCAGCTTATGGGAAAGAAAATTCTAGGAAAAACTCATCACCCATTTTGTAGAGTAAAACACATCAGTGTTTTAAATGGCTTTTCAGCCAGCCTCGCACTCCTACTGCTGCAAAGTTATGCATCGAGTAGGGGCTGCCCAGCAGGGTGGATTCAGTACGGTTAGGAAAATTTTCCATAGGGAGTCAAACAAAATTTTGGTGACTACTATTTTCTTCCACATAAAGAGGGCACTTATATCAAAAACTACTTTCCAAAAACTTCCCTTCTCCTTCAAATTCAGTGATAACTAATATAAAAGAACACCAAGAACAATAATTGTTGAAAAAAAACTTGCATGGGAGACATGTAGACTGGTTAGAATATGAAGAATATAAGATATGCAGAATAAAGGATAATGTTAAGTAGGTATTCTGATATTTGCAAATGTATTTTTGGGAAGCAACAAGCAGTTTTTGAAGGAAGCTGATGCAGTTCACATCAATGACCATGCCATACACATTTATTATATGTACAAAAATAGAGTCATAAGGAAGAGGTCTAAAGTGCTGGAGACTCTCAACTTTACATCACCTCTAATCTGACATACAAAAATTATTTGCTCACCTTTTCAATAGCTTGTGAGATGACCTCTCCAACTTGTTCCTCGATAATACTCAAGTGAGAAAACAGAGCCTATTCAAAAACAAGCAAATTACAGTTGTAATTCGGAGATACAAAGAGCATCCGGCATGGTGTATTGCATGTCCTCTTTGCAGTGCAGGTCTCTTGGTAGCAAACAAGCAAAAAATAAACTGTAGTCATCTCCAATGCATAGGCAAAACAGTCACAACACTTCAGAGTACTTCCCTATAATTCAATTGCTTTCAAATATTTGAAACAGATATACAAACTGGTGTGTTTATTTCAATAGATGGAAGCACATTTGTTCAATGTGAACCCATTTGTTTTATATTTAATAAAATGGGAAATATGGAATATTTTGCAACTTAAAGTGTTTCCACTATATCAGTACAGTTCATCCAGCCAATAAGCTGCAAAATTACTTGAATGCACTGGCTTAATATGGTGAGGCATGTACTAACCATTGCACTCCTGTTTTAATTGAAATCATAAGTGCCCTTTGTGGTATTTTCACCACTTGTACATCAGTTTCTAATCATTGTGCTGTACAAGTAGAAAATGCTATTTCCTCAACCATACCTCTGGGGTTGGGAATGGCGTTTTATTAATTTGGAAACAGAGGGTGTAAACAAATGGCTGGTCAACCAGTGAAATAATGATGTAATTTTCCTAAGAAACTGGACAGTTTTAGGGTAAAAAGTAATGATAAAATGTGAACATAAGAACTAGGAGCAGGAGTAGGCAATTCAGCCCCTCGAGCCTGCCCTGCCATTCATTACGATCATGGCCGATCTCATTTCGGTCTCAGCTCCAATTTCCTGCCCTCTCCCAATAACCGTTCAACCAAAATGTTGGGCTCTACCGTGTTTGGAACTAGATGAGAAGATATACAAGGAACACAGAGACAGCAATTCTAAAATGTGAAAATTAGATGGGGAAAAGCAGGATAGTGACTGCAAATTAAGACTAACAATAAAAGGGATGATACCCAACAAACTTGAGTGAATTTACCAATTTAGGAAGAAATACTGGATCTAGTTTTCAGCAAGTTAGGCACCAAAGGCCTTCATTGCAAGGAGGCTGGAGTACAAGTACAATAAAGCCTTGCAACAATTGTACGGCTTTTGGTGAGACCACATCTGGAGTATTGTGAGCCGTTTTGGTTTCCATATTTAAGGAAGGATATACTTGCCTAGGAGGCTGTATAGCGAAGGTTCACTAGATTAGTTCCTGGGATGACAGGGTTATCCAATGATGAAAGGATGAGTGAACTGGGCCTATGCTCTCTGGAGTTAAGAGGTGATCTCACTAAAACATGCAAGATTCTGAAGAAGCTTTACAGGGTAGATACTGAGAGGTTGTTTCCACTGGCTGGGGAATCTAGAACATGGGCACAGCCTCAGGATAAGGGGTTGATTATTTAGGACTGAGGTGAGGATAATTTCTTCACTCAAAGGGTTACGAATCTTTGGAATTCTCTACAAAAAAAGAGTTGCGGATGTTCCATTGTTCAGCATACTTAAGGCTGAGACAGACAGATTTTTGGCATCAGGGAATCGAAGGATAGGAGGAGTGGGCTGAAAAGTGGAGTTGAGGTGGAAAGTCAGCTATGATTGTTTTCAATAGCAGAGCAAGCTCGAGGGGCCTTATGGTCTACTCTTGCTCTCCTATTTCTTTTGTTCTGGCTCACGGGCTTGTAACTCCTTTGCAGGCTCTATCACCAGTTTCTCTTTTATCGAACCATGCTCAACCATGCCTAGATACTGCACTGCCAGTGGTTTAGGATTCAACAAGACTTGTACAATGTGGCTTTCAGTCAAGAAAAATAATTACCTGCTTGGCATAGTAGTCTGGCATTCCAGATTTCAAATCCGGCCTGTTTTCCAGTTCTTTCACTAGGTGGTACAGCTTTTCATTATTGCGGAAATCTAACATGGAAGAACAGTCAGGAAGGCGGCCAGCCACATCTCTATCTTGCTTTTCTGAAGATGTCAGGAGTGATCGGACACTGGCAAAAAGAAAAAAAAAATCTCAATTGTTTACTGATTCGCAAAATTAACAGAACTGATAAAATTTACCCAAAATTGAAAGCAAATACTTGTCATACAGGTTATATATTGATGATAAAGTATTAAATTGCAGAATCTGATTAGTGTGTTTAATCTACATAGTTTTCCTAGGTTGTTAAATATAAGCTGATAGTAGTACATGACACACTGGCAAAGGGACATCTGTCATAGGAAAAATGTTAGAAGCTATTACTAAAGATGTTATAGCAGGGCACTTAGAAAGATTCAAGGCAATCAGGTGAGCCAACATGTTTTTGTAAAAGGGAAATCATGTTGAACCAATTTATTATAGTTCTTTGAAGGAGTCACATGTGCTGTGGGTAAAGGGGAACCTGTGGGTGTACTGTACTTAGATTTCCAGAAGGCATTTGATAAAGTGCCATGTCAAAGGTTATTGCAGAAAATAAAAGTTCATGATGTAGGGGGTAACATATTAGCATAGATAGAAGATTGGCTAGCTAAAAGGAAGCAGAGAGTTGGCATAAATGGGTCTTTTTCTGGTTGGCAGGATGTGACGAGTGTTGTTCCATAGGGATCAGTGCTGGAACCACAACTTTTTACAATTCATATAAATGACTTGGATGAAGGGGCCGAAGGAAGAGTGGCTAAATTTGCTGATGACACAAAGATAGGTAGGAAAGTAAATTGTGAAGAGGACGTAAGGAGGCTGCAAAGTGACATAGATAGGTTAAGCGAGTGGGCAAAGACCTGGCAAATGGAATATAATGTGGGCAAATGTGAAATTATTCATTTCGGCAAGAAGATTATTTGAATGGTGAGAGATTGCAGAGCTCAGATTCAGAGGGATCTGGGTGTCCTCGTGCATGAATCGCAAAAGATTAGTATGCAGGTACAGCAGATAATTAGGAAAGTTAATAGAATGTTATAATTTGTGAGGAGAATTGATTACAAAAATAGGGAGATTATGCTTCAGTTATACAGGGCACTGGTGAGACCACATCTGGAGTATTGTGTACAGTATTGGTCTCCTTATTTAAAGATGTTAATATGTTAGCAGCTCAGAGAAGGTTTACTAGACTAAAACCAGGAATGGGTGGGTTGTCTTATGAGGAAAGGCTGGACAGGTTAGGCTTGTATTCACTGGAATTTATAAGAGTAAGAGGCGACTTAACTGAAACCTTTAAGATCCAGAGGGGTCTTGACAGGGGGGATGTGGAGAGGATGTTTTCTCTTGTGGGAGTATCTAGAACTAGGGGTAACTGTTTAAAAATAAGGGGTTGCTCATTTAAGACAGAGATGAGGAGAAATTTTTTTCTCTGAGGGTCGTGAGTCTTTGGAACTCTCTTCTTCAAAAGATAGTGGAAGCAGAATCTTTGAATAGTTTTAAGGCTGAGCCAGATAGATTATTGATCAACAAGGGGGGTTGAAAGATTATCAGGGTTGGCAGAAGTGTGGGGTTGAGGTTACATTCAGATCAGCCATGATCTTATTGAATGGTGGGGCAGGCTCGAGGGGCCGAATGGCCTACTCCTGCTCCTAATTCGCATGTTCGTAAAGTGTCATTATTTGAGGTATATGGCTGATATCACATTGCTCCATTTTGGACAGCCAAGAACACATTTCCTTGAACAGTAAGCATTTCTTTACAAGAACATAGACAGGACATGGTAAACACATTTCCGGATTGAAATAACTGAAAACTATTCAAGTTTCATTATTGCTGTTATTTATTAAGTCGGAACCATTTCTACTTCTAGCTTTATAACAAAGTCCAACCATACACATTTCCTGGAAACAACAAAAGTTTGATTGTAGAAAATAAAAAATCTGTAAGCATTATTGTTCTGTGGCTATGGTATTACTACAGCTTAGGAAAACACTTTCTTGTACTTGGTTGCCAACATGTCATCCCAGTACCATATAAAATACCTCATTTTTCAACAGCAATATCCAAATTCTTACCCAAAACCTTTGTACTCTGGAGGTAGAAAGTATGTTGGAAGATCAGATGCAGTGGGGAGAGTGGGATAGGTGTGCAGACAGTCCAACCTTTTGGGCCATAATATATCCTGACAACATAAAAAGCACACAAATAAATATTACATATCTTAGTACTGCACTTGTCATCCCAACCAAATATATTTTTCTTGAACACTTACCAATTTTTTTTCCAGTAAATTTCTAAGGAATCAAAGTAGAAGACAAATACCTGAACTTGTGGTAATTTCCGAACAAAATAATACTCCAAACTACCGTATACAAAATAAGTATTTTTTGTCACTTCTCCCAATTCCCAGTGAACAAGGTTAGGTAGGCAACCTGCTGTTGCAAGCCTGACTACTCCACTTTGCAACTGGCTGCATTGAATTATGCCAGTGCAAGCTGGGGTGACCCTCCTTTGAATTTTTCTTTCTTACTTCCCTGTTTAGGGCTAGGGGAATAGAAAAGGCATAACCTTCTGCACAATTGGCTAATCAGAGATGCCTTATCATCTCTGGGGAGCAGTGTACGTGATTGCCAGTGCTCTGCCTAGGGGTTCATAAAAGCCCTGTGTCATTAGTGCAGAATATTATACCAAAGCAGAGCGGCCCAATAAAAGCATCCCAAAATGTCTTTTAGCACAGCATTTATAACAAAGTCAGACAGACTTACTGCCAGTGTATGTCGATCCTACACGAACATGGAGCTGAAACAATTGATAAAACTACAATTTAAATCAATCTTTCATTGTCACAAAGGACAGCTTCAACAATTTGTTCAAACAATGCAAAATAAAAAAATTACATTAGATCAAAAAAACATCAATTAAGATGTCATTAGGAAGTAATGACAAGTAAAAACGGAAAGTGCATGAATAGATTCAAACTAAAACCAAAACCTTGATTGGATTATCAATGAGTGATACCTTGAAGGAAACAAACTGTTCTGCAAATGTTAAATATAGTGTTGGCTTGCAGGAATAACGTCCTGGTTCAAGAATTTTGCTCCTATAAGGATTCAGAATATATTTATTAAATTCCCCATTAAAACAAATAACTGAAGTGGGATGAGGGAAGGTAGGTGGGGGGGGTTGGGGTGGTGGAGAAAGAAGTAAAACAAGACCCTAAATATATCTCATCTTTCCTTCTCTATGGCTTACATTGTAGCTTGAGAAATCCTTTCCCCATATATTCAACACGGATCGACCTGCTGGTGATGATGGAAATTGCTGTTGTAGGTTGCTCCAAGTCATATTCATCACCAACTTCATCTCAACGGGCATCATACTGGAGGTAGAACTGTCCTCGCCAAACTGAAAGAGAAAATGTGCACTTGCATGTCTTTAACCGTTGCTTTTGAAAACAATGAAATATCAGCTCCAAGCACTATTCCAATAATGTAAGACATACTGAGTACCCACAGAGTGATCCAATTAAGCTCCTTCCATGATAGCCCAGTTAAACCTTCTGGAGCAAGTACCAAGTCTTACAGATTTCCAAAAATGGAAGAATAAGGGGAAGCTTAATGGAGGTTCAATTTATTGCAATCTGAAGGAGGGCTAAAAAACACAGGAAAACAATTGGAATGAGTGACCTATCTGGCTTGACTGGAGAATACAAAAGCTTCAAGTGACAAAAGCAGGAGGAACTATCTTACAAATTCTTTTTAAAAAAGCCTAGGGTATTCTGAAAACGTCATTGCTTGCATGAAGTGCTGGCCAATTCTGTATGAAATGAGAGATTTGAAAAAAAATCAATTACTACAGATTTTAAAAAATGTTTTTCAAGTATTTAAAGTCGTAATTGATGTTGGCGTCCATAAAACGTAAACCAAATTTAAAAGGTAAGATTTCCAGGAAAAAAATGGCTCAGATTTTGCAGTTGTAACAAGAGTGCAACTGCCAGCATTCACCTTTATTACTCCATGGAACTGACAACAACTTCTGGTGCCCGGAAATGTGCAGTTAAATGTAGAGATTGATGTCAGTGATTCCCTCAATTGTGTGTGGTGTTCAAGTCCCCGCAGATGGTAATGTTTAAAAAATAATGGAACTGATAAGATAATCCACGATTATGCTATAACATTCTTGTTAAACGCTCCCCAAGTTCTTAATGGTGAACCAAGTCAGAACTACAGCTAAGCAACTTCTCTGTGCTTGGAGTATTAACTTCATATTCATGTAATGGCAATTTTTTTCCATTATGATGAAAATTACAGCTTAATAATTTTTTTTTTAAGGTTTGTGATATTTCAGCTTCTAATCGTGTACACCCCAATCTTTGTTTCATTCCCTGTAAAATTTGTAAAACATGAGGATAATCAGTGTACTTTATTTCCTGGGTTGTTGTCTGAGAATACTTCAATGTAATTGGTTACTTCTCCTGCTTGATCACATCGTTATTGCTGAATGGTCAGATATCCCCTTGACTTGGTGCTCATTCAGATTACTGATGGGAAAGGCAAACTCCATGTCACAGAGATCGCTAGATCTTTGGGGGGGGGCAGTTTTCTTCGAGGTCAGGAGCGAGTGCTATCATGCAAAATTTGGCCAATATCTTAAAGAAATTATACAATCTTTAAATTCCATCTGGCAATGCCTCTGCTTTCTGGAAAGGTAACCTTTACATGACTATACCTGCCAAAAAATTTTGTCATTCACATGTTAGGCACTTATTTCAATCCGCAGTCAATTTTCTTAAGACAAGTTTAACGTAAATAGTGGAGTTGAAATAGTACTTCTGTGGGTCAAATGCAGTGCAGCTTCGGTGAACCAAATCTCAACCACAAATGTCATCACAATCTCAAGCAGCAACTATTCAAATTATGTATTTTTGAAGGCATGGCCTTTTACAAAGTTCATTACTAACAACTTGTAGATCTCTTGTGGGATTGCCCAGGGGTAGTCCAGGATCTGGACTCGCCTCTGACAGTTACACAGTCCTGCTACAACTTAAAAGCAACAACATTTAGACCATAAGACATAGGAGCAGAAATTAGGCCATTTGGCCCATCGAGTCTGCTCCGCCATTCAATCATGGCTGATAAGTTTCGCAACCCCATTCTCCTGCCTTCTCCCCCTAACCTTTGATCCCCTTACCAATCAAGAACCTATCTATCTCGGTCTTAAAGAAACTCAATGACCTGGCCTCCACAGCCTTCCGTGGCAATGAATTCCATAGATTCACCACTCTCTGCCTAAAGAAGTTTCTCCTCATCTCTGTTCTAAAAGGTCTTCCCTTTACTCTGAGGCTGTGCCCTCGGGTCCTAGTCTCTCCTGTTAATGGAAAAATCTTCCCCACGTCCACTCTATCCAGGCCTTTCAGTATTCTGTAAGTTTCAATCAGATCCTCCCATATCCTTCTAAACTCCTTCGAGTATAGACCCAGAGTCCTCAAACATTCCTCATATGTTAAGCCTTTTATTCCTGGGGTCATTCTCGTGAACCTCCTCTGGACCCTCTCCAGGGCCAGCACATCCTTCCTGAGATATGGGGCCCAAAATTGCTCACAATATTCTAAATGTGGTCTGACCAGAGCCTTATAAAGCCTCAGCAGCACATCCCTGCTTTTATATTCTAGTCCTCTTGAAATAAATGCCAACATTGCATTTGCCTTCCTAACTACTGACTCAACCTGCGAGTTAACCTTAAGAGAATCCTGGACTAGGACTCCCAAGTCCCTTTGCACTCCAGATTTCTGAATTCTCTCCCCATTTAGAAAATAATCTATGACTCTATTCTTCCTACCAAAGTGCCTCACACTTCCCCACATTGTATTCCATCTGCCACTTCTTTGCTCATTCTCCTAACCTATCTAAATCCTTCTGCAGCCTCCCCGCCTCCTCAATACTACCTGTCCCTCCACCTATCTTTGTATCATCTGAAAACTTATCCAGGATGCCCTCAGTTCCTTCATCTAAATCATTAATGTATAAAGTGAAAAGTTGTGGTCTTAACACTGACCCTTGCGGAACTTCACTAGTCACCGGCCGACATCCTGAGAAGGACCCCCTTATCCCCACTCTCTGCCTCCTGCCAGCTATTACTGAAGAAATTAACATTATTGACTCAAGAAAAAATAATGCAATCCTGGTGTTAAAAGATAATGGTTACAAATTTTTGTAATACCATATTTAGGGGGGAAAATTGATTAAAACAGAGAAAGCAAAGGCTGGTGAGAGATAGAGACACATGGCAAGGGGTCACTAGCAGTGTGCCAAATGAATCAGTGCTTGTGACATTATTGTTGTGGCTATATATAAATAATCTGGAAATTGGAACAGAAATAAAGCTATACAAGTTTACAGGTGACAGCAAACTATGCTGGGGGGGGGGGTGGTTAAATAACAGACAACGGAAAGATCAAGACAGAACTAAAAGCTGACTAGTCCCCAGGCCCTGATGGACTTCATCGTAGAGTCTTAAAAGAAGTGGCTGCTGAGATAGTAAATGCATTGGTTTTAATTTTCCAAAATCCCCTAGATTCTGGAAAGGTCCCATCAAATTGAAAAATAGTGACTGTGACTCCTCTCTCAAGAAAGAAGGGAGAGAGAAAGCAGGAAACAACAGGCCAGTTAGCTTAACATCTGTCATAGGGAAATGCTGGAATCTTTTATTAAAGAAGTCATGGCGGGGCACTTAGAAAATCTCAAAGCAATCAGGCCGAATCAACATGGTTTTGTGAAAGGGAAATTCATAGGGTGTGGGCTTCGCTGGCTGGGCCAGCATTTATTGCCCATCCCCAGTTGCTCTTGAGGTGGTGGTGGTGAGCTGCCTTCTTGAACCTCTGCACTCCATGTGGTGTAGGTACACCCACAGTGCTGTTAGGGAGGGAGTCCCAGGGTTTTGACCCAGTGACAGTAAAGGAACTATATTTATAAATATATTTCCAAGTCATGATGGTGAGTGGCTTGGAGGGGAACTTGCAGGTGGTGATGTTCTCACCATTGGCTAATTAATTGGAGGTCTTTGAGGAAGTAACAAGCAACATGGATAGAGGGGAACCTGTGGATGTGCTCTACTTAGATTTCCAGAAGGCATTTGACAAGATGCCACATCAAAGGTTGCTATGCAAGATAAGTGCTCATGGTGTAGAGAGTAACATATTGGCATGGACTGAGGATTGGTTAGCTAACAGGGAGCACAGAGTAGGTATAAATAGCTCATTTTTGGGTTGGCAAGATGTGATGAGTGGAATGCCACAGGAATCAGTGCTGGGGCCTCAACTATTTACAATTTATATCAATGACTTCGATGAAGGAACCGAATGCAATGCTAAACTTGATGATACAAAGATATTTAGGAGAGTAGGCTGTGAAGATGACATAAGGAGTCTGCAAAGGCATATAGATAGGTTAAGTGAGTCGGCAAAATTTGACAGATGGAGTATAATGTGGGAAAATGTCCACTTTGGCAGGAAAAATAGAAAAGCAGCATATTATTTAAATGGAGAGAAGTTGCAGAACTTTAGGGTACAGAGGGATCTGGGTGTCCTGGTACATGAATCAGGAAAGGTTAGTATACAGGTACAGCAAGTGATTAGGAAGGCAAATGGAATGCTGGCATTTATTGCAAGGGGAATGGAATACGGGAATGGAATATAAAAGTAGAAAAGTTTTGCTACATTTATACAGGGTGTTGGTAAGACCACACCTGCAGTATTGTATAGAGTTCTGGTCTCCTTACTTAAGAAAGGATGTAAATGTGTTAGAAGCAGTTCAGAGGAGGCTCATTCAACTAATACATGGAATGTGGGTGAATGAGAGGTGATCTTATTGAAACATATAAGATCCTGAGGGGACTTGACAGGATGGATGCTGAAACGATGTTTCCCTTTGTGGGAGAGACTAAAACTAGGGACACAGTTAAAAATAAGGGTTCTCCCATTTAAAATGGAGATGAGGGGACATTTTTTCTCTCAGAGGATCTTGTGTTTTTGGAAATGTCCTCCCCAGAGAGCAGTGGAGACAGGAACATTGAATATTTTTAGGGCAGAGGTACCCTGCAGATAGATTCTTGACTAACAAGGGAGCCAAAGGTTATCAGGGATAAGCAGGAATATGCAATTGGGGCTACAATCAAATCAGCCATGATCTTGTTGAATGGCTTCAGCCAGTGGAGAGTTTTCCCCCTGATGCCCACTGACTCCAGTTTTGCTAAGCTCCTTGGTGCCACACTCGCTCAAATGTAGCCTTGATGTCAAGGGCAGTCACTTTCACCTCACCTCGGGAGTTCAGCTCTTTTGTCCATGTTTGAACCAAGGCTGTAATGAGGTCAGGAGCTGAGTGGCCGTGACGGAACCCAAACTGGGTGTCAGTGAGCAGTTAATTGCTAAGCAAGTGCCGCTTGATAGCACTGCTGATGACCCCTTCTATTACTTTACCCATGATTGAGAGTAGGCTGATGGGGTGGTAAGTGGCCAGGTTGGATTTGTCCTGCCCACAGTACATACCTGGGCAATTTTCCACATAGCTGGGGTAGATGCCAGTGTTATAGCTGTAATGGAACAGCTTGGCTAGGGGCGCGGCAAGTTCTGGAGCACAAGTCTTCAATGCTATTGCCGGAATGTTGTCAGGGCCCATAGTCTTTGCAGTATCCAGTGCCTTCAGCCGTTTCTTGATATCACGTGGAGTAAATTGAATTGGCTGAAGACTAACGTGTGTGATGCTGGGGACCTCCAGAGGAGCCGGAGATTGATCATCCACTTGGCACTTCTGGCTGAAGACTGTAGCAACTACTTCAGCCTCATCTTTTCCACTGATGTGCTGGGTTCCTCCATCATTGAAGATGGGGATATTTGTGGAGCCGCCTCCTCCACTGAGTTGTTTAACTGTTCACCACCATTTATGACTGGATGTGGCAGGACTGCAGAGCTTAGATCTGATCCGTTGGTTGTGGGATCACTTAGCTGTCTATCACTTGCTGCTTTTGCTGCTTGGCATGCAAGTAGTCCTGTGATACAGCTTCACCAGGCTGACACCTCATTTTGCCTGCTGCTGTTCCTGGCATGCCCTTCTGCAATCTTCATTGAACCAGGGTTGATCCCCTGGCTTGATGGTAATGGTAGAGTGGGGGATATGCCAGGCTACGATGTTACAGACTGCGTTTGAGTACAATTCTGCTGCTGCTAATGGCCCACAACGCCTCATGGATGCCCAGTCTTGAGTTGCTAGATCTGTTCGAAATCTAACCCATTTAGCACAGTGGTAGTGCCACACTACACAATAGAGGGCATCCTCAATGTGAAGGCAGGATTTTGTCTCCACGACGACTGTGTGGTGGTCACTCCTACCGATACTGTCATGGACAGGTGCATCTGCGGCAGACAGGTTGGTGAGGATGAAGTACATTTTTCCTTCTTGTTGGTTCTCTCAACACCTGCCGCAGAGCCTGTCTAGCAGCTATGTCCTTCAGGACTCGGCAAACTTGGTCAGTAGTGGTGCTATCAAGCCACTCTTGGTGATGGACATTGAAGTTCCCTGCCTAGAGTACAATCTGTGCCCTTGCCACCCTCAGTGCTTCTTCCAAGTGGTGCTTAACATGGAGAAGCATTGATTCATCAGCTGAGGGAACGCACTACATGGTAATCAGCAGGAGGTTTCCTTGCCCATATTTGACCTGAAGCAGTCCATGTCCAAATGCAGCAAAACCTGAACAATATCCAGGCTTGGGCTGACAAGTAGCAAGTAACATTCGCACCACACAAGTGCCAGGCAACGGCCATCTTCAACAAGAGAGAATCTAAGCATTGCCCCATGAGATTAAATGGTATTATCATCACTGAATCCCCACTATCAAAATCCTGAGGGTTACCATTGACCAGAAACTGAACTGGACTAGCCATATAAATACTGTGGCTACAAAAGCAGGTCAGGGGCTAGGAATCCTGCAGTGAGTAACTCACCTCCTGACTCCCCAAAGCCTGTCCACCAACTACAAGGCACAAGTCAGGAGTGTGATGGAATACTCCCCACTTGCCTGCACAAGTGCAGTTTCCACAACACTTAAGGAGCTTGACACCATCCAGGACAAAGCAGCCTGCTTGACTAGCACCACATCCACAAACATTCACTCCCTCCACCACCGACGCACAACAGCAAGTGTGCACCATCTACAAAATGCACTACAGGATTTCACTAAGGCTTCTTAGATAGCACCTTCCAAACCCATGACCACTACCATCTAGGAGGACAAGGGCAGCAGATACATGGGAACACCACCACCTGCAAGTTCCCCTCCAAGTCACTCACCATCCTGACTTGGAAATATATCGCTGTTCCTTCAGTGTCGCTGGATCAAAATCCTGGAACTTCCTTCCTAACAGCACTGTGGGTGTGCCCACACCACACGGACTGCAACAGTTCAAGAAGGCAGCTCACCACCACCTTCTCAAGGGCAACTAGGGATGGGCAATAAATGCTGGCCCAGCCAGCGAAGTCCTCATCCTCTGAATGCATTAAAAAAAAAGCAGGCTCAAGGGCCAAAAGGCCCCACTCCTGCTCCTAATTCCAAGGTACGTATTAATATTTGTAGGTTAAGGAGTTGGGCTGATGATTTGTTCACATTAACCACCATCCTGGAACTCCCTCCCTAACAGCACTGTTGGTGTATCTCCACCACGTGGACTGCAGCGGCTCAAGACGGCAGATCACCACCACCACCACCTTCTCAAGGGCAATTATGGACGGGCAATAAATGCTGGCCTAGCCAGCGACGCCCCACAACCCATAAAACGAATTTTTAAAAAGCCAATGAAAGGGTTAGAGATTAAGGAAGAGAAATAAACAGCAGGAATACAGATTAAATGGTTCTAACCTATGGCATATAGCACAACCAAATGAATGGTGAGCACTGATGGTTAGCTCACCATGGTAGCATAATGGTTGTTACCAGAAGAGTCATCCACAGGTCTGGATTAATAATCTGGGGACATGAGTTCAAATTTCACATGGCAGCTAGGGAGGTTAAAGATAATTAATTAAATAAATCTGAAATGAAAAAGCTTGTAGCTTTTTAATGGTGACCATAACTACTGGGTTGTTGTAAAGAGAGCCCTAGGACCCTGGAATTTCCTAGTCTTACAATGGGTTGAGGAGTTGGCTGCAGTGGGAGTGAACTGAAAATGAACAGGTACATCAAAGCATTCTAAGATGTGCCAAAATTGCTTTCATCTTGTACCAAACATGAATTGTCTAAATTGCGAGTTTTCTTTATTTTATACCTGTACATGCTCTACTGTATCAAATAGGTCTCCTCTGGTATAGCGCACAGGACGATCCCACTGGCAGTGTAAAATTTGCTGTTTGTTAACCCAGCGACAAAGCTGGTGGTTTCCTAAAAACAAAACACAAATTTAACCTAAATATCCGTTTTTTGTACTGTTGAGTAATTGCTAACCAATTGCAATTTTGGAGTATCACAGGTTAAAGTCTGTTTTGCACATTTTGTGACCTACACTGCTCATCTGGCCATTTCTAGAAAGGAGTGCTATGACTACTAAGCTACTTACTTTAAAAGTTGGATAATTTGTTGGCTAATATGACAAGGAAATAGAACAATTACATGCAGAACTGTTCTCAATAAGGATTTACAGATTAAAGATGTTGGCTCCTATATTATATTACTTCATAAAATAATCATCTTTGCTATCAATGACCTTGAACAAAACTGACAATATTGAAGTTATTCCAAAAGGCGATGTATGAATTCAAAATTATTGTAAAAAAATTGTTTTAAATTGACTACTTCTCTTATGCCTACATGTTTACCTGCAAAATAACCATGTAACTACAGGCAGTGGCTAAAACAGTCCGCTGAGTACAATGAAGTTTCCAACATTGCTGTTTTACATCTTGCACCAAAATTTACCTAGCTGAGTCTCTTTAGCCATTTGTGTTTCATGGATTATATTTCTCAGCAGCTGCTCATCTTGCATAACTTTGTGCTTCTCCAGCAATTCTTGCTGCCTCAGGTAATTATCATGCTGCTTCTGGTACTCCTTCAGTTCATTTAACGTTCGCTGCAGAGATCTAAATACATGAAACATCACAATAGGTCCCATTAATGCAAAGGTTAAAAAAAAGAGTTAAACTGGGATGAAGTTAGGAGTCAAACATGTAAATTTAGTTCCACTGCAACTCAACATTATCCCTGAGTTGTATCTGTAAAATATCTTTGCACAAGACTATTTTATTAAATCTGAAATGACTCACTAATAATGCTTCAGCACTACATTTTTCACATAACTGTCCTTGGGATACATTTTTTAGTTAAAACATAAAGGAAGGTTATTATTCAACTAGAGTTACTTGCATGAATTATGAAAAGCAGCATTGAATTTTATGGTGTTAAGCAGGTTTAATTGTTGACTTCAAAAGAAAATTGGATAAATACTTGAAGGAGAAAAAAAACTGCAGGAATATGTGGAAAAAGAAGCGAGTGGAACTAACTGGATTGCTCTTTGTGAGGTTTGGCACAGACTCTGGGCCCACTGGCCTCCTTCTGGCCTACTAATCTATGGTTCCATGTTAAAAACAAAACTGTAACTGTGTTTCTCCTACATCCAACCATACCTGTGCTGTGCCTCCAGTTTTTGCTCCAGTTTCTGCTGGCACAGGACAGCATGCTTCCGTCTCATTGCATGTTCAAAACCTGGCCTTATAAGCAATGCCTGATCATAGCAGAGTACTGAATGGTTATACTCTCCCAACATCTGGAAAAGAAAGGTACAAATTGCAAATTTCTATCTAAAATTAAGATAGCTTTTAATTTGAGAAACCATCCTATGCTATATGCCATACTTGGGCGCATGGCGCTTGACACTGCTGATGGTACCAGATAACGCAAAAATCCTCCACTTTTGGGCATTGATTCCCTACTTAATAAGATGGCTGTTGGAATCATTTGGAAATTTTTTTAAAAAAACAATTCTGTTATGTCATCTGCTGGTTCTACATTGGTAGATTTGCTATCTACACAGTTGTATTGCAGACAAGTAACATTGTTCAAATAATAATGTCTGGTGGTTTTACTTACAACATCCAAATCAGGATTTCTTGGACCTTTGGCATTCTCTCCGCATGACGGATACTTCACCAGTGTGACGGTGCGCAACACTGAGTGCTAATTGTATTTACGAGACACATGGCTTTGAATTACACTGATACAGCATGAGGCGTAATGTAATTTATTAATATACATGCTGTATGACAATTATTCCACTCAGTTGTAAATAGTTTAGATCTTTGAAACATATTCCGCATTACTGAGAATTTTTTTTTCAGTACTTTCTAAAATCTAACTTGCCACAACAGATCAATTGCTTTTCTGGTTTTAAAACAAATAAAGCATCTTAAACAGGCTTAGATGCAGCAGATAACATTCTCTATAGTCTACGGTCAGGATTTTCCATGCCCGCCGGTGCAGGGTGTTTTGGGTGGCGCGAGCGGACAATACAGCGAGAAGGCCAAAAATCGGTTTCACAACATTGTGAAACCAGTTTGTGATTGTCCACTCCGCCCACCAATGGCAGGCTGTGTTCCCCGCCATCAGCCTTCGGGAGCCTCATTGTAATACGTCAGCAAATCATTTTAAGGTCAGTCCATCGGGCTCATCCCGCCCCGGCTTGATCGTCCGCCCACGTTGGTGGGAAAACACGCCGTGTTTCACAACAGCATATATAAGGTGTGCATTTGGCAGGCTGCACTTCACTCGGGACTTCAAGATTTGTTTGCCAACCTTGCTTCGGGCAGCACTCGCAGTCATCAACGCCAGGCTTCACAGGCAGCACCACATCACACTTAGGAAGGCTCATGGGTAGGTCCCTACCTACCAGGTCAGCCATATGTGGGGGGCTTTTCAATGGCTGCAAGGTAAGGGATTGCTTGGGAAAGGGGGAGAGGTGGCCACAGGCAAGGGAAGAGGTTGCAGGTCTAGGGCTATACGGGGGAAGGGGGGGTGTGTGTGGGGGCACATGTCAATCCATGCAAGTGGCCTCAAGATGGTGAGGGCTGAGGAGGCAGTCTTCAGGGGAGGTGAAGCCAGATGGGCATGTGAGGATGTGAGAGAGAGAATGGGTGGTGATGTCCCTTGAGCTGAGAGTGAGTGAGATGCCAGTGAATGTGTGATGGGCTTGAGTGTGAGAGTTTAGAGTGATGAGATGGTTGCCTTACCCTGGCTGCATGGATGAGATCATTCATCCTCTATCTGCATTGGATGGCCAACCTCTTCTGTGCAACATTGGCATTGATCACCACTGCCATCACCTACCAAGCCAGAGCGGTAATGTAGCTGCTCCTCCTGCAGCCAGAGCCGGGGCTCCAAAAGGCACTCAAGGGCAGTCCATAGCCTTTTGGGGCTATGGCTTCTTTGCTGCAGTCCTGGGCTGGAAGCACTGAGCGCGGCTTTACTTTAAATGTGATGCCTGGCGTGATGAAGCGGCAAGGTGACGGCATCGCAGGCAAATTGAAGCCTGCCCGCCATCGAAACGGCGTGTATCCTAGGATGCATAGTTAATGCAACGGGTTTGGGACAATACTGCCATTGCGGCCGGTGGGTAAAGCATCATTTTACCCGCCCGCTACTGCACTTAGTGCAAATCTGGGACAATTTCGCCCTATATGTAAAAACCAACAAAGGTTGATCTGGTAGCACTGCATACAATTAGATGGCCAGAATCTGAATCCTAGTTTTGGGGAGGATGGGGAGAGAGACAGGTGCGATGGGAAGAAACAAAAGTTCCAAACATTTTTAAATGTTTAGTCACAGGGACCAAAGAGCCATTAAAAAGTGAAGGTAGCCCAGTGGGATAAAGGGGAGGAGAGGGAGGGAGGGAAGAACCTGACAAGTTAAATTCCCATTCTCAGATGCCTAAAATGCAAAATGTGAGGGGCAATACATCAGATGTCATGAAGTTCATACTTGAAATTTTTACTTTTATCTGGACAAGCAGAATTGCCCTGTCCATTTCCACAAGCATGCTGGGAAATTTAGAAAAATACAACCCTGGTTAGATCATAATGCTCGAGATGTGAAAATGATGGAGGGGTGGAGATTGGAAGAAAAATTAATAAATTTTTCCAGGTCCCGACGAGAGCATGAAGCAGCACCGAAGTAATCATCGATGTACCGGAGAAAGAGTTGTGGGAGGGGGCCCTTCACCCCTCCTTAAACCAGCTTATATTTCACCTCTCTCCTAACTATACTTCAGTTCTGTTGAAGGGTCATGTGGACCCGAAACGTCAGCTCTTTTCTTCTCCACCGATGCTGCCAGACCTGCTGAGTTTTTCCAGGTAATTCTGTTTTTGTTTTGGATTTCCAGCATCCGCAGTAGCTTTTTGTTTTTAAGAGAATTCCACAGACTAATGACCCTCAGAAAATAAATTCTCTTCACCTCCCTCTTAAAAGGAAGATCTCTTGTTCTTAAACTGTGTCCTCTCGTTTCAGACTCCCCCACAAGAGCAAACATCCTCCCTTTTAGCTCTAATATGACTGTTGCATGGTATTACAGAACTTGAATATTGCTGAAAAGAGAGACATGATGATCAAGCTTTTCAGTTTGCACTCATCAGGACAATCACAAGAAATTTTGTTTGTCCTGATGATTGCGAGACGAAAAGCTTTGGTGGCATGCCTCTCTTTTCAGCAATATTCTAATATGACTGTTACATATACAGAAATGTTAGACAATAATGTAAAGAAAAAAGTTGTTGCACACGCTAACAAGAATGGAAACAAAATTGACCAGAGAAAAGATTCAGCATACTTACTGCATAAATGTTTCCAAGAGTATAATGGCTGGTGAGGAAGTCAGTGGATACATCTAGTGCTGCATGAACCAATATGGCTGCATCTGCTGAGAAATGGGCTCGGTGCAAGACATTGGCCAAGTTCATCAATGCTATATCTTTATGTTGCCTGTTTAAAAAAATACACACACACACTGTAATATAAGGGTTTTCAACTTTGCTGTTTCTGGGAACCCCTTCCCCGCATCATAAAAATTTCCTGGAACAAGTTGTTTTTCAGTATAAAAATTATACAATTAAACATATATTTACTATTATTTCTGTTTTGCTGGCTTAATATAAAATTAGTTGCTGCTACAGAGTGGCTTCTATCTTATGCTAAAAATCAGCACACCAAGAGAAACTCAGATGGATCACCAGGTACAACATGCACCTATGCTCCAAATTCACTTCCCAATCCAAAATGGTGCATTTTTTTTAAAATTCAAAAAAGATCAACTTTCATGGCTGTTGCACCTCGCATGAGTGATACACCTGGGACTAGACCTTGAGCTCCTGTTGGGAGCAGGTGACTGTTCCATATTTGCTGATGACACAAAACTAGGTGGGAATGTAAGTTGTGAGGAGGATCTTGCATTCTCAAGCGGACTTGTACAGGCTAAGCGAATGAGCAAGAACATGGCAGATGGAATATAATGTGAGTAAGTGTTAAGTTATCCACTTTGGGAGAAAAAACAGAAAATCTCTCAAATGGTGAGAGGTTGGGAAGCGTTGTGTTCAAAAGGGCCTTGTTCATGAGTCACCAAAAGCTAGCATTGCAACAATCAGGAAAGAAGGCAAATGGTATGTTGGCCTTCATGGCAAAGGGATTTGAGTACAGAAGTAAAGATGTCTTACTGCATTGTATAGAGCCTTGATGAGGCCATACCTGGAGTCCTGTGTACAGTTTTGGTCTCCTCATCTAAGGAAGGACATACTTGCCATAGGAGTGCAACGAAGGTTCACCAGACTAACCCCTGGGATGGCGGGATTGTCTTATGAGGAAAGATTGAGGAAACTGGGCCTGTAATCTCTAGGGTTTCGAAGATTGAGTGGTGATCTCAATGAGACTTACAAAATTCTTACAGGGTGTGACAGGGTGGATGTAGATAGGATGTTTCCCCTGACTGGTGAGTCTAGAATCAGGGGACATAATCTCAGAATAAGGGGTAGGCCATTTAAGACTGAGATGAGAAGTAATTTCTTCACTCAGAGGGTGGTGAAACTTTGGAATTCTCTATCCCAGACGGCTGTGGAAGCTTAATCATTGAGCATGTTCATTGATAGATTCCTGGAGACTAATGACATTAAGGGATATGAAGATAGCGTGGGAAAGTGGTGTTGAGATAGATGATCAGCCACGACCTAAATGAACGGCAGAGCAGGCCCAATGGCCTACTCCTGTTCCTATGTTCCTAGTTTCATCAGCCACTGGGTCGTGCTCAACTCTGTAAACAGGTGCCACAGATAAGCAGCGATGAGCCACAAAGAGCGGGAGGTGAAGTCTGTCAAACATTCAACACTTTTTGGTTAATTGCTGACCCATTACTCCAAACAAAAAAACATCGCATCTCAACAATTTGTTGTTCTGCTTATCTAATTTAAACATGACAGACAGGAGAGTATACACCCTACCAGGAAAAGAACCCACTGCCAACTGTCACGAATAGATCTGGGGGAGAAGGATCTCCCGCTGCTCGAATATAGTGGCAGCAGTTCCAACACATTTCTTTTTACTTTTCTGTCACCCTATGCTTCTCCCTATGCAGGGAGCGTGCAGATTTGACAAATATACTCCTTATGCATGCTTAGGGATGGTGCAGCAGAATTTTTACTGCACAATGGGACTTCTTTTTTTTAAAAAAAAGATTCTCGAAAGTTGCTGATTTGACTCTTAAAATCTTCTCACAGATCCCTAAAAGGCTGCAGACCTCCAGTTGAGAACTTCTGATGTAATTAATTTTTACAAGAAATGTCACAAGCACTTGCGATCATTTACCAAGTTTATACCGACAGTAAAGAAACAGAAACTTGTATAATTAAGTTGTTTGCCTGCGTTCTCCCAAACTATTAACAGGTTTTATTCAACAATGAATGAATGGATACAAAATTAATGACTTTGCTGCTGCTTCCAATACTCCTTGATTGAATATCTTTCTAAAATGTAAAAGTTCTAGGTTATGCTTTATGTATTGATATTACATGCAAGCAGGCTTTATTGGGCAAGTTCACAGTTGGACCATTCAACGTGCATAGAACGCAACCAAACCTAGGAGAGTACAGTAATCCGATTTTGCTGCACTTGAATCTTTTAAGGATGCCATCATAGGGTGGATCTGGACACCACACAGTTAAGGCGGCAGAATCAGACATGGCAGGTGGCTCCTGTGCATAAGTTTAACACTTAGCTCTAGCAGACAAAAAGTGATGAAATGTATAATAAAATTCATCCGCAGACAATTGTCCTAATGATAGCAACATCACATGGCTTCTACCCTTCCATCTCCCTCATGATAAGACGGGTTCTTGCTCTGAAAAACAGAATGTGGTTCTCTCCTAGGACTGGCATTGACAGAACAACCATTAACAAAATAAAATATTGTTCCAGAGTTTGAGTTCATGATCAAAAAGGTTTATAACTGATGTCATCTTTGCTGTACTAAAGGACTAAAAGCTAGAGCGTTCAAATTCAAAATTGACAATAAAGAACAGGAATAGGCCTTTTAGTGCCTTGAGGTTGTTTTGGCGCCAGTCAATGAGATCATAGCTGATCTGCAACCTGACTCTATATGCCTGCCTTTTCCCTGAATATCGCTGGCTAACAAAATCAGTTTTAAAATTAACAACTAATTTAGCACTAACTGTAGTTTGTGGAAGAGGGGCCTAACTTCTGCCACCCTTTGTGTGCAGAAGCATACCCTAATTTCACTCCTGAAATATCTGGCTGTAATTTTTAGATTATGTCCCCTATTCCTAGACTCCCAATTAGCAGCAGTAGTTTCTCCCTCTCTGTTCCTTTAAATATCTTGGAAACTTTGATCGAACAACTCCTTAAATTTCTAAATTCCAGGGATTACAACCCAAGTTTGTTTAATTTCTCCTCGTAGCCTTGGAGTCTAGGTGTCATTCTGGTAAATTTATTCTGCACGCTGTCCAAGGCCACTGTGGTGTTCAGGACTGCTCGCAGTGCTCTAGCCATGGTCCAACCAGAGCTTTGTAGGGCTAAAGCATGACTTCTACCCCACTGCATTTAGTCAGCCTACTTGCTGTCTACTGCCATAAATGAAATAGCTTGTATGTATACAGCATCTCATCACCCTACACAGGTTGCCCCCAAAGCATTATGCATCCAATTTCTTTTTAAATTGCAGTTACTTTTTTTTTTAAATTGCAGCCACAAATATTGATAAACTATGCAGCCTTTTTACAAAAGACAAATCAGACAAAAAACAAACTTTGATTGAGAGTGAAATATTGGCCAGGATGCCAGGAGAAACACTGTAGGTGCTTGGTTTCTCGTATCACAAATGTTTTCTCACTTGGTTTCTGAGAGCTTACCGTGGAGAAAAATGCAGTGCTCGAATGACACATTCAACCACCTGGTATGGCTCATTCTTCATCCTCCAGTAAAAGGAAGCCATGTTATACAGCACCCACGATGATGTATTCTAAAATCAATGAAAATTTGTAATAATAAAAGTAATAGATTAACAGCAGTTGATAGGACTTCTGCTCTGTATAGATGTGGACACCTGAAAACTGGCATTTTAACCCAATAAACGATTTTATACTCACTGAAACCTTCAGAGTATGGCATTAAAATCCTACTGACTGATGTGAACTTTGCAATTACTGCACTTAACTATTAATGGCTGAACAATTCAGATCCATTATTCACGTAAAGATACACTGGTCTAATAATTCTTACTTCGGTTTGCGAACAGTATAAATTTAAAAGGAATATTGATCAAATTCTTTTAGATCAATAAAATGTCAACATGTTTTACAGACCTCAGACCCAAGTAGAAATAATTGGAGCAGTTTAGCTTTATTTGGATAGCAGATTTAGAACTGATGTGACAATTTGGTGATGTATGCATATAGCAGATTTCAAAATGTTTTTAAGGCACAAAGTTACATTCTATTCAATACAATTTATATGCACATAAACAAGGCAAATTAATTTGTTTTTCCATGAAGCTTAAATTTTCCTTTCAATATAATTTTGCACAACTTATTATGTGACTGAAGAGAAACTGTTGATTAAATTGATATTCAACTTACAAATACAGTTAGTGAAAATGGGTTTCGAAAACTCCATTAAAATTACAGAAACTAATTTAAAAATCACAAATATTTATTGCACTTTTCCTTCGAGAATGCCATCAAAAATATCAATTAATTATTTTGCTTCACCATATTACTTCAAGAAAAACCTCTCCTTTGAGTTTAGCTACTGAAAATGATCAGCACTGGAAGTTTCTAAGACCAAAGCTTTTTTCAACTCTCCCTCTTAGAACAGGTGAATGGAGGGATAACTTAACATACAATTAGGTATGAAGTAATACGATCAAAATGACTGCAGTTGTGCATGTGATCCCAAATCACAATTGGGTCTCATTCCAATGAACGTTTTGGACATACTATGTAACCAAGTACTTTAGTGCGTCTCCAATTCATAAATGGATAGCAACTAACTGGTACCAGATATTTTATTTCTGATACACAGCAATGGCTTTGTCACATCTTACACAATAGGCACCTGCTTGAGGTTCAATGTGGTAGAAAAATAATCTACACACACTGCACAAGACATTGCAATTTAAAGATTTATTCATTTTATAAGGTACCAAGAAGGCATATTGTTAATTGTCACATTTATGTAGTAATAAATAACTTGATTGAGTTATTTGATGAAGTAACAAAGAGGGCTAAAAAGCATATGGGATCCTTGGCTTTAAAAATAGAAGTAATGAGTACAAAATTAAGCAAATGACCTAATTCCCTTTAAAAATTAGTATTGAATCTGCTTCTCCACCACCTTTTTAGGCAGCGCATTCCAGATCATGTCTCACATTAAAGAAAAAGTGATTACCTCCCCAGTGGTTCTTTTACTTCATGAATTATTAGGTTGGCATCAGCTGGAATAATGTGCCCAATTCCGGGGACCACACTTTAGGGAGAATGTCAAAACCTTAGGGAGGGTACTGAGGAGGCCCACTAGAATGATAGCAGGGATGCGGCTCTAATGTGGAGAAACTAGAGGAGCTTAAGTTGTTCTCCTTAGCGCAGAGAAGGCTAAGGGGAGATATAATGGAGATGTCCAAAATCATGCAGGGTTTTAATAGATAAATAATGAGAAACTGCTTCCAGTAGCCGAAGGATCAGTAGCCAGATGACACAGGTTTAAAGTGACTGTCAAAAGAACCATTGGGGAGATGGTTACAAGTTATAACCTGGAATGCACTGCCTGAAAGGGTAGTGGAAGCTGATTCAATGCTAACTTTCAAAAGGAATTAAATAAAAACCTTGATTGGGGAAAAATTTGCAATATAGATACAGTGTCTCAAAACTGGCAGCCATGGAACCAAGTACAGGCCGGGTTTCAGA
The DNA here is from genome assembly GCF_964194155.1 of Cetorhinus maximus. Lineage (NCBI taxonomy): Eukaryota > Metazoa > Chordata > Chondrichthyes > Lamniformes > Cetorhinidae > Cetorhinus > Cetorhinus maximus. The sequence continues at coordinate 136,577,362 of NC_135887.1, forward strand.
TCCTGCCAGTTTTCGGGTCGGGTGGTCTGTGCCAAGGGTCACTCGGACCACTCAGAGTGCGGGAAAAGACAGGCACACAAAGTCAATAACTAGTTGGCGCCCCACTATGCCAATACAGCACCTCGCCAAACAAGCTGGTAAATGATTTTATTCATCTAATAATAGTGAAAATTTGCGAATGGCAGCTTTAAAAAAATGAAAGTTTTATGACATTGTCGGTTTTCGGATAGCCAGATTTGAGATATTGTACCTGTATTATGGGGAAAATGCAGGAGAATAGGAATAACTGGATAGCCCTTTCAAAGAGCTGGCAAGATAGGCCAAATTGCTTTGTCATAACAGGTGCATTGCGAGGAGCACACGCACACCTTACAATAACTGTGTTCACACACTTACAGCCAATAAAAGACAGATAGCTAAATAAGAATAAAAAATGTAAACTGTACCTTCATCAAGGCCGCATTAATTCTATGCCCTATTTCTTCAATACTTCGACCTAATCTTCTTGATAAGCTGATAAAGATAGGATCCTCTTTTGATAATACTGGTGCTGTAAGATTAATTCGTTCTTGGATACCCTAGAAACAAAGTTTAATTTATTGCTAAAAGCAAAAAACTGCGGATGCTGGAAATCCAAAACAAAAACAAAAATACCTGGAGGAACTCAGCAGGTCTGGCAGCATCTGCGGAGAGGAGCACAGTTAACGTTTCGAGTCTGAATGACCCTTCAACAGAACTTTCATTCGGACTCGAAACGTTAACTGTGCTCCTCTCCGCAGATGCTGCCAGACCTGCTGAGTTCCTCCAGGTATTTTTGTTTTTGTTTTTAATTTATTGCTAGTCATTTCAATTTTCAAATCCCAAAACTTTGAAGCATTAAAAAGTGTAAATTGCACATTTTCTACTAAAACCAATTTGTTCTGTTGTGATATTTTAAAGTCTAAATTGGTTTGCACCATGTACAGTAAGCGATAGGATGTTAATGGCTTTCCTTGTTCATTTGTGCAGTGTACAATGCTCTAGACTGGTAACTATTGGTACAAGACTACCTGTTAACATAGAAACTAGGAGCAGGAGTAGGCCATTCGGCCCTTCGAGCCTGCTCTGCCATTCATTATGATCATGGCTGATCATCCAACTCAATAGCCTGCTCCCGCTTTCTCCCCATACCCTTTGATCCCTTTCACCCCAAGAGCTATATCTAACTCCTTCTTGAAAACATACAATGTTTTGGTCTCAACTACTTTCTGTGGTAACGAAGTCCACAGGCTCACCACTCTCTGGGTGAAGAAATTTCTCCTCATCTCAGTCCTAAATGGTCTACCCCATATCCTCAGACTGTGCATACAATGAATTATAGCTTGAAAGGCAGAATTTTGAGGTAGCTATGGCTCAGCAGAACTTTGATCCAGTCCACTTCTAGGCTTAGATTCAAAGTGTCACTTTGTCCGGCTACATCCTTTCATACTTTACTAAAACACTTCTCAACTGTTCTCTTCATCCTCCCCATAAACTCCTTACTGCCTGCTCAGTCTCTATTTCCCTCCTGCAAAGAAATTAGGTTTTTTATTTTTACATGAACCGTACTAAATAAATGTAAATCACTGTTGCCTTTTATTTACTTTGGAACAATTAAAATTTTAAAAAGGCCACCTCCAAAGTAACCTATCAGAAGTTAGGGTTTTAACCAATTAAGAAAGAGTGTTATTTTAAGTGCAATTCCCATCCTGATCAAATTAATCTTCAACAAAGCATTTACCCTCAAGTGCTGAAAGGCATGAATACTAAATGGAAGCTCCATCGTTTTTGTACAGTCTGGTGTTTCTAGGTCTGGAGGTAATGGGGCTTTTGCATCAATGTATTCTTCAGGACTACAAGAAAAGAACAATGTGTCAATCTCTGCAATTTACAATAAGCTGTAGCAATGCTTAAAAAAAAACTACTGGAAGGCAAATTGGTTTAAAAATACAGATACCCATAATATACACACAAAAAATACCCACAGACAAATTTTGCATACATGTGTGGGGGGAAAAAAACAAGAAAACGCCCGTTTAAAAATCAAGTTGCAAACTTATAAATTAATATCCACAAAGAATTAGAGCCCTCACATAAATTAGTCATTACTTTTCGTGAAGTATTGATTTCACAATTCAGTGAGTGCAGATTTAAGTTCAAAGTCTGCAGTACCTATCAATCCCTGTCATATATAACTCAGTCGACTCTTGAGGTGTGCCTTTACAGTCCCAAAGCAGTGGAATTGCACCTCAAAAGAGGAATAATTACTTTTTTTTTGTTCTCCAGGTAATTCTGTTTTTATAACTATTCAGATGTTCTTCTGCATCAGGCAACAACTCTAATGTCATCATGAACACAATAGGTTTTAATTGTATGTTAATTGTGCTGTTAAGATACAAAGGTGAAGGGCACTGTTTAATTAAATACCTAGAGCACTTATGAAGATAATCTTGCCCCTTTAAGAGGCTATCAATATGTTTAATTGGTTTATTTGATTAATCAGTATTTTATTTTATTGTTACTCAGAAGAGTATAAAGAGAAACTGCTGGGTCACTGGGTTAGGAGGTGGGAGAGGCAGAGGCAAACATGTTATGCTGCAATCTGTGAATAAACATCAAGAAAAGCATTCATGTCTAGCTTCATTCTTCACCAACTGGTTTGGGATTGGTTTAACAAAAGGGATAATTTCCATAAGAAATGCTAGAAAATCAAAGCCAAGGATGGAGCTGGATACCAGTTAGGAAATGATAGCCCTAGCTGAATGGCACTAAGCAAACTATTCCCTTCTCCAAGTGCCTCCCACATATCATTAATGCACGACCCAGGTATTGATCTTCAGAGCTCCCTTTGGAGTTACTCCTGTACTCATATTCATGATGGACATGGACGTCACTACAGCTCTGGTGTGATGAGAGCAGAAATGGCAGATACAAGGCACTAGTCAGTGCAAACTATTCTCTGAACTGTTTGTGATGGTCAGTGCCTTGGAGGTGGATTGCTACCTTGGACTTCACCACCAAGTGAATTAAAGGAGGTATTAAAGAACTACACCTCGCCACTGACAGCGCTATTGCTTGGCTCTGACTATGCAGACGCTAAATAAAAAATAATCTGGTGAATGGTACACAACAATGGCAGGGGAGATAACCTGATGTCCTTGCTCTCGAGAGAAATGTATGTTCCATCATATAGATCGAGGTCCCCGAGGGGCACTTTGGCTTTAATGCAGTCAGAGTCCTCTTTGTAGTGTCTCTGTTCCAAACCTGTGTCTCGATCCTCATTTTCTTCTATATGAATTTTCTGAGCTACTAAATGTTTCTGTGTACAGAGAAGATGAATTAATATTTTTAGTGGTCAAAGACAAGGCTTTAAGACTACTTTTTCCATCTGAACATGACATTACCGAGGATAAATTGTTCCACAATAAAGACACACCACCTTAATTAAGGTCATTGTTTAAAGATAGAACAAGTTATATCATAATTCTTAACTAATGCATAACTGGAATCAATGGGACTTGATAATAATCTTTGGTTGCAACTTAAATAGTAGCCAAGTTTAAGTTTTCCTGGAATCTGCATTGTTCTTTTACTAATCAAATGAGTGCAAACACTCATGTTCCCCAAACAGCTTTTGTCACAATTTGCTTAGTGAGTGTTTTGCCAACTTGGTGTCAGAAATGGAAGCTTGCAATTAACAAAGAATTAAACAAAAATGACGAAGATACTTCTGTTAGATTATTTTTCCTTTTGATTTAGTAGCAATCTTCCTCTTCCTTTTCATTCAAATACTCTGTTCACATACGTCAATTCAGCAAGTCTTAAAGGAAGATGAAATGAACTGATATTCTGTTCCCAACATTACAGACTGAAGCTGGTTTGCTGGGAAGTAGTGTGTATAATCGCACAACCAGGGCTGCTCAATGGACCTTTTCTTATATTTGCGAGACATGTCATCCTACTTTCAACCTTGGTTACAAACATTTTACCCATGTTAACACATCACCAGGTTCCATCCTGATGATTTTAAGAGCCAGTGGCTTCACCAAAAATGTCTCAATCTCCTGTGAAGTGATGCATTTGACAACTGATGCCCCAAATGTGGCATTCCTTCATGTCATACAGTGGGATCTCAAATTTGTTACCTCGACGGATTTGATATGCTCAAGATTATAATTTGATAATAGATTTTCCTCCTTTTCATGAGATCTCCACAGCAATTTTGTTCAGGTTATATATTTCCTACCCCTGAATTCTCTTTAAGCTCAGTCTGTCTGGATTTGGATTCAGTCCACACACATCCAAATCTGCAGAACAAATAAATCTAAAGGTTGAGTACTTAATAATAAATCTTTTGCCTGTTGTATTCGTCAAATTGAAAATTTTCAGTGATTCAAAATCCGAATGGAAAGAAGTAAAAATTCAGTAACAAGTTTTCGATAAAAAGCGTGAGATGTCAGAAGAACGATAACTTCCATAACGATTCTTAAGTAAACTGAAATGGGAAGTTTACAAGAAAGAATAATCAGCTTGGTAGTCCGATTGTCTTTCAAGTTACTACCAGTATTTAGTCTATATTACAAAACAAAATGTTATATTAACCTTTTCTAATAATGATCTCATAACATCTGAAACATTCCAGCTGTTTCATTAAAATTCCTCCTTCCTCAAGTTTTATGCACCTTAGTCAAATAAAAGGATTTCTCAACCTACTTCCAACTCTTTGAGGTAGTTGACTGTCGCTTCCTGTCTCATAAACACCACCAAATCATGGGGATGTTTCAAATTAAGAGGGGAATCCACCTGCCAAAAACAGAAACATGATAGTATTTCCTTCCAATCATCTCAAGTTACATTTTTACAGCTGCACAGCCACATTGTCACAACTTGCACACATTTTAAGATGGCATTTTAGACAGTATTTCACCACTTCCCTCAAACATCTCAAAGCATTCGGCATACAACTAATCAAGAGATGTGCTTGATGAAGTCAATGAGGCTAGCTGTACCCAGATATTCCAAGTCCCATTTTCCCCAAAACCTGGAAATACCAGTCAGCCTTTACTCGTTCTAGGGGCTTTAAAGGCTTAAGTCAAATGCTGTTGAAAGCAGAAAGGAAAAAAGGACCTGACAACAGCTTCATGAGTTGGATCAACAAATCTTCCAAGCCACATAACAGACATGTGTCGCAGTAGGGGGTGTTCTTAATTTGGAGTGAGAAGGCACTGTTGGAGCAAAGTTCAGAAAGCTTCACTTTGCATCTTGACCACACATGCAACTCTCCATTTCCCAGCACAAATATTTTTCATTTTGATAAGCACTAGGATTCAAGATTTTGCAGTCGGGGGGTCACCTTCAGAAGTGTATGTTTGCATGCTCGGGCTGCTGACCTCTGTCCTGCATCTGTGGATTTTGGTTTGACGGTTAGAATCCAAACGTGATGTGAAGCTCCGTGTAGTATGTACACAAACAAGATGTTGTTCAAAGTGATCTCAGTTAGAAATATTTGGCAACTAGCTGACCAGGCCGACAGAACAACATATGTACATTTAAAGGACACTTGCAGCTGTCAAAACTCAGTCCGAACTCCACGGCCGACATTGCTGGCTCGGAGCTCACAATCCCAAAATCTCATCCTGCGGCCTCACTGGGGTTTGAGGCCCACAGTTTGGTAACCCCTGCACTAGAGCAGAGGTGGAGGTGAAGATGCGGTTGAACAAATGAAGAACTGCAGAAATGTTACAGCAAATGAAGGGACAAGACCCCAACAGTTGGGAACAATCTGAAATGATCCTGTGTCAGTCAAGTGGAACCACCTGATATGTGGGAATGTGTGATATTCTTTGTTATGCATTATAAATTAAAGTGAGTGCACTCAAAAAATAAAGTAGCTCATCAATTCATATGAAGCCTTTTCTCATCAAGTGTTTGTTCAGTTTGCATCTAGAATTCTACCATTATAAATACTGTGGCTACAAGACCAGGTTGAATGGCATCCCTTCCACAAACATTCACTCCCTCCACCACTGACGCACAGTGGCAGCAGTATGTACCATCTACAGGGTGCGCTGCAGGAACTCACCAAGCCTCCTTAGACAGCACCTTTCAAACCCACGACCACTACCATCTAGAAGGACAAGGGCAGCAGACACATGGGAGCTCCACCACCTGGAAGTTCCCCTCCAAGCCACTCACCTTCCTGACTTGGAAATATACTGCCATCCCTTCACTGTCAATGGCTCAAAATCCTAGAACTCCCTCCCTAACATAATGATGGGTGTGTCTATGCCACATGGACTGCAGCAGTTCAGGAAGGCAACTCACCACCACCTTCTCCAAGGCAATTAGGGATGGGCAATAAATGCTGGCTAGCCAGCAAAGCCCACATCCCATGAATGAATAAAAAAATTGAAACAGTCAGTGCATAAGGAACAAATTCCTATCTTGCATCACAAGGTGAGGCTTGTCACATTCCTGGGTATGCTACTGAACATGTAGATGTACAGCAGCAACAGTCAACCGCATTTAAGAGCAACTGACACCACTGAACCCAAGAAGCCTATGGCAGACCAAAATTCATAACGCCTCCTCAAATCTGTCTGCGTCTACTACCTGCAACTTTAGAAACTTACTCTGAAGCATATTTCTGTAGCCAAACTTTCAGAAAGTCCTCTTAATTGCTCTCTCCCTCCTTGGTTCAGCATCCATTTCTTTACACCTAACAGTGAAGTAATATCTAAAGACAGATTATCACTGCCCTCATGAACTCATAGATTCATTTGAATGGCTAATTCAGTGTACTGGAGTCCGAAAATACTTGAGCATAAAAAAATACTGTGGGTACTGGAAGCCTAAAATATAAACTGATACTCAGCAAGTCAAGTAGCATTTCTTCTATTCATTCATGGGATGTGGGCATCACTGGCTGGTCAACATTACCCAAGCCTAAAGGTGTTGTTGCGCCAGCTTCTTGAACCACTGCAATACAGGTGGTGTAGGTACACCCACAGTGCTATTAGGAAGAAGTTCCAGATTTTTGACCCAGCGACAGTGAAGGAGAGAGAAACAAAGTTAATGTTTCAGGTCGATGAACTTTCACCAGAACTGGAAAGGGGCAGGGAAAAAGATGCAGCAAAAAAAATACTTGACCAAGTTTGGTTTTCATCAATTCACCCCATACTAAAGAGTTCAAAATATACAACATCCATAATTAAGATGCGTTTTCAAGAGTTTCCACAGTTAAGGGAAACAAAATTGAGACAAAGTTCGAGTGCTTCAAGTATTGGCATCTAAGTTGAAATTTTCCAGCTATCTTTAACTTATTCAGCACCATTTTCTATTTCTACAGTTTTTTTTAACCTTTAGAGTACCAAGCCTTAGATGGACAGAAGTACTTTTCCTGATATACATCATAGGTTCTAAGCACAAATTTATCAATCATGTAAATGGACAAGTGTTGAGTAATTTCCTATACATATGCTTGGGTTGCAGTTATTTCAAAGCTACAGCAGGAAGCAGGATACTAAAACCAACTGTGAGTCCATCAGATTTGCCACCAGCACTAAATTGGCTAAAAATTTGCAAATGGATGTAGATTGTCTCAATAATTGGGCAGATAAAATGGCAAATAAAATTTAATAAAGTGCTGAAAAGATGCGGATCACAAGTATACAAATTGAACTGCATGGGCCTAGAAATAAGGTTGTACATATCACTTTCAATGTCAAGACTTGTTACAATCCAGTTAGGAGCCAGTGTTAGGAAGAAGAGAGTTTAAGTTAGTTATATTTGTATTTGTGGCTGTTAAGAATGAGTTTTAGCTGTAAGTTTAAGTTTGATTTGTGTTTCTGAATTGGTATGTTAAGGGGGGGAACTTGAGTTTTAGTTTCACTTTAACAGATGCCTGCATGCTAATGAGGTTTTTATGACTCTTGAAGGGGAGTTAAGACAAACATAAGGTAGAAAAAAAATTGTGCTGTAGCCTAGCAATGGGGGTCCAGAGGGAAGGACCCACATAGGCAGAAAAACAAAAAAAATAATTTCACTTCAGTTGAAAGGAGTGCCAACAGAAAAGCAGCATAGGAGAGGGATAGGTAGCAAGTCCTAAACTAACGTTGGAAGCCAACTGCCAGGACTGCAGGACACAGGAGAGGAAACTGCAGGAAGCAGGTTCCAAAAGCTAAAGAAGAAAGTCCTCAAAATCAGGGAGTGGAACAGGATAGATCCCAAGAGGACAGTCTAGTCAAAGAGTGGACAGGAAGTTGGAAAAAGTCCTGTTAGGTGAAGTTAAAAGCAAGGAGCAGAGAGAAAGGCTCCAAGCTTAAAGAGGGAAAGCACCAGGGTGCAGACTTAAATCAAAATAGGCTTGTGAGAAGTTAGAAGATCCAAGGAGACAGCTGAAGGTCTGTAACTCTTTATCATGGGCATGTGAAGCAGTAGTGTTCTGTTGACACGGCTGAGTGAGAGAGAAAGTGTGTGACAGGGAGCTTAAATGCATGTGGCGATCCGGGGAGAGGAACATCAGAAGGAGAGTTTGAGACCCTGGAGGTGGACTCTTGTGGAATGCATCTGAAAGAAAGCGTTAGTTGGGAAATGATTCCAAAGCGAGTTCTGTGAGAGTGGAGATTGGAAACCCACATGTGAAAGATGGAGTTCAGTGAGACAGGATGGTTCATGGTATGACAGCGTCTGGGGGGAGGGTGGTGTGGGGGGAGTGGATGAGGGATCCAAAGCATCTGTTTGGGGTGGCATCTGTCACTTGGTTTCAGAGTGTGATGTGCCTCATCACAGGTTACCTGTTGGTTTACATGGACTGTGTACTTTCTGTGAACATGAGTATCGGATAGCTTTTGTAACTTGTGTTATCCTTACAAATCTGTATGTATCTGTAAAGGTACTGGTGTGGGTGAAGTAGTATTGTAATATAGTTCATCTTTTCCTGTTTAATGTTTTATTCTTTTTTTTAAAACCTGACTTCTGTGATTCTGTTCAGTAGCCACTCTCCAGGTTTCTAAACAAAACATAAAAGTTAAGATCTATCAAGCCGGGTTCCAGTCTGGGATCTGGCTTGTCCAGTAGTAACACCAGCTGGGATCATAACACTAGTAACTTTTTGTTTAAAGTGGATGAAATTTGAAATCCCAGGTACTTGCAAAGAATAAAGCCACAAGATTATACGGTTTTAAACAAAATAAACTTCACCATACAAATTAAGTCAAGTAAAACAATATCTTAAGATATCTGCAATATCTTATACTCTACCATTCAGAGTTAACACGAGGTAAATATGAATTAATAGACAAGCTGTGGTCAAACACACCACACTGCACATTAGATGGCATATGCAACCAAGACAGATTCCAGGGATTTCTCAGCATTCACGCAGATGTCAGTGACCACAGTCACAATATTTCAATAAAACTCTGTCTCCCTCAGGAGGGATTTCACTTTCGATGACATAGCCTCTGAATTCCCTCAAAAGCAACTCAGACTGTCAACGACTGCTCATCTCCCAATCTCTTCTCCTGAGGCTGTGTTCCACGGGACTCACAAAGCTGTACTCCCACCTCTAATTAACAGCACAATTCCAGGTTGTTTGCAGACTGCTAGCTTCACTAAGCTCGCAATGCCTCTGGGTTTCTCTGAACTCCACCCTGCTGCACTGAGCTATAAATGGCTCCTGGGGCTTCTCCAAGCCCTAACAGCCTAGCATGGAACCAATTATCTTCCACCACATTCTCAGCTCCCCAGGACTTCTCTGAGTCCTAACTGCTGGAGCCTGTGAACAGCAGTACCTACCCTTTTGGTTTTTCCACTTCCCCAGCTGTAGAATACTCTGATAAATCAAAATCAGAGAATCTGAAGCTGCACCCATCTCCATGATGAATTAAACAAATTTAGTTCTGATTCCCCAAAAAACTATCTAGGCTACACTTCTTTGCAAGCAGTGTAGAAACCATGTCTCCAGTTCTCCAGCTGAGTAAGCCCACTTGTTGTTTTAGGAACTTTCCTTTTGAGTTATTTACCTCTCAAGTCAATATGGCACCAACCTTTTAAGTGTAATCGGCTCCAAGCTGCTTTCGTTCCATTAATCCCATTTTCTACAATTAAACTTTATTCTTCCCAGAACTAAACATTACCTCTAAAATATTAACATGAACCATGAACTAGGTATTCATCATGGGTGATTTGGACAAGCTGAGTGAGTGGGCAAATGCATGGCAGATGCAATATAATGTGGATAAATGTGAGGTTATCCATTTTGGTAGCAAAAACAGGAAGGCAGATTATCTGAATGGCTATAAATTGAGAGAGGGGAATGTGTAACGAGACCTGGGTGTCTTCGTGCACCAGTCACTGAAGGTAAGCATGCAGGTGCAGCAGGCGGTAAAGGCGGCAAATGGTATGTTGGCCTTCATAGCCAGAGGATTCGAGTACAGGAACAGAGATGTCTTGCTGCAATTATACAGGGCCTTGGTGAGAGCACACTTGGAAATTGTGTGCAGTTTTTGTCTCCTTATCTGAGAAAGGGTGTTCTTGCTATAGAGGGAGTGCAGCAAAGGTTTATCAGACTGATTCCTGGGATGGCGGGACTGACATATGAGGAGAGATTGAGTCGGTTAGGATTATATTCGCTGGAGTTCAGAAGAATAAGGGGTATCTCATAGAAACCTATAAAGTTCTAACAGGGCTAGACAGGGTAGATGCAGGGAGGATGTTCCTGATGATGGGGGAGTCCAGGACCAGGGGTCACAGTCTGAGGATACCGGGTAGACTATTTAGGACTGAGATGAGGAGAAATTTCTTCACCCAGAGAGAGTGGTGAGCCTGTGGACTTTGTTACCACAGAAAGTAGCTGTGGCCAATATATTGTATGCTTTCAAGAAGGAGTGAGATATAGCTCTTGGGGTGAAAGGGATCAAAGGATATGGGGAGAAAGCGGGAGCAGGCTATTGATTTGGATGATCAGCCATGATCATAACGAATGGTGCAGCAGGCTCAAAGGGCCGAATGGCCTACTCCTGCTCCTATTTTCTATGTTTCTATCATAGATTACACAGAAAGGAATTTAAAAACTGAATGATTTTACAGTTCGTTGGTCAGACAAACCTGCAGAGCTGTGTTTAGTTCTGTTAATATCATAAAAAACGACACACATGGATTGAAACAAAAAAAGTAATGGGACTGTAATCAAATGTAAAAGGGATGAGTTATTAATCTTAACATAAAAACAATATACTGCAAATGCTGAAGGCCTGAAGTAAAAAGAAAGTGCTGGAAAAACTCAGATCTGGCAGCACATGCGGAGAGGGAAACAGAGTTAACAATGAGTTCAATATGACTCTTCTTCGGAACTGTTCCAAAGAATATTGGACTCAAAACGTTAACTCCGTTTCTCTCTGCACAGATGCTGCCGGACCTAAGTGTTTGTACTGCTTTCTGTTTTTATATCAATCTTAACAGTCTGGAAAGATGGCAATTAAGTGAGGACTGCATTACAGTGTGTCAAATATGAAACGGTATAGTTAAGGCAAACCTGGAATATTATCTCAAAGTAAATAGAACAAAACGTGGACAAAATCATTGGGGAAATTCAAATACAGTTGGAGTTTAACAGAGTCAGAAGGTTGTGGTTTCAAACCCCACTCCAGAGACTTGAGCACAAAATTCTAGGCTCACGCTCCAATGCAGCACTCAGAGAATGCCGTGTCAGTGGTGCCGTCTTTCAAATGAGGTGTTAAACCGAGGCCCCATCTGCTCTTAGGTGTATGTAAAATATCCCATGACACTATTTTGAAGGGGAACAGGGAAGCTATTACTGGTCTGTTGGCCTATATATATCCCTTAAAAACCAATATCACAAAAACAAACAGATTATCTGGTCATTGCTATTTGTGGGAGCTCGCTGTGTGTAAATAGGCTGCTGCCTTTCCTACATTCCAACAGTAACAACACTTCAGAAGTGCTTCTTTGCTGTAAAGTGCTTTGGGCTATCCTGAGGCTGAGGTCAATGAAGGCACTATATAAATGCAAGTCTTTCTGTTTTCAGAATTAAGGAATGTAGGAAGCTTCAATAAGTCAGTTAAATAGCATTTTCTTCTCCCACCTTTTAGGTTGCTGTATTTAGCTGCTAGAAGCTCTGCGTGAGTAATCATTGTCACTGATCCAACCATAGGGATGTGCAGATTTCCAGTGGGCAGCTTCTCAGAGCAGCATGCCCAAAATCAGTAGCTCACCCCATGAGGAAATGGCATAATACAAACTGTTAGGGTGCCTGAAAATAGCCCTCGAGTAATAACTCTCTCCATTAAATTGGGACCCTTGTCAAATGTTCATGAACCTTTATAGTATGTATAGTACCAAAATATTTGAGCACGTTTTACTTGATTTTAAATGGCATTGCAAATCCAGATTAAGAAAAACTTGCACTCATATAGTGCCTTTCATGACTCAGGATGGCCAAAGCACTCGAGAAGCAATTACCGTATAGACTCATGCAAATGCTGAATTTGAGACCAATTCTTTAAGCCAAAAGTCGAGGGAACTTTTACATGAAATTGACTTTTACACGAATATATACAGTACGTTCATTTGAAGTGTAGTCACTGCTGTAATGTAGGGAAACACAACCACCAATTAGTGTATAGCATGGTCCCACAAACAGTGATTAGTTAAATGACAAAAACACTTGTTTTTGATGTTGCAGGTTGAGAAGTAAGAAAAGACTTGGTCTTAAATAGCACCTTGCATGACCGCTGAACATCTCAAAACGTTTTACAGCCAACAAAGTACTGTTCTAATGTAGGAAATGTGACAACCTATGACTATCAGTAAGGGGCACGCGAGGAGCCAGGCGACTATGTCAGAGTGAGATGGAGACCAAGTGAGTAGCAAATTAGGTTCACATCGTAAATTCTGGTAAGTCCTTTTCAGGTTTAACTTCAAATTAAGAATCAAGATCTGACATAGCACTAACCTTCAAGTAAGTTCGGCTAGATTGTTAAGTCGAGAACTGCCTGGAGTGGCAATTATCTGTCAATCACCTGAAAATTGGTTCAAGTGGTGTTAATTACTGTAGCAGGAAGCTAAACTAGCTAGTGACTCATCAGAGGGTCTATAACAGAGACAGGCATTTCAAGCCGCACAGCTAGGGGCACGCAAGGAAACTGGCAACTATGCCAAGTGAGACTGAGACCGAGTGAGTAGCGAATTAGGTTCATGTGGGAATTCGGTGCACAGGGAAAGAGATGTGGTATACATGGGAATTATTCTAAGTTAATTAAGAAGATAGTTAAATTAAGTTAACTAAATAACATAAGTAACAATGGCAGAACAGGTGTTATGTTGCAGCTGTGGAGCTTTAGGACACCAAGGCGATCCATGACAAACACGTCCACAGAAAGTGCAAGCAGCTAGAGGAGTTCCAGATCAGGATTATTGATCTGGAAGCTGAATGGCAGATACTGTGTAACATAAGGGAGGGAGTGAAATGCATGGGCAATTTGTTCTAGAAGTCAGTCACACCTCTTAGAATAGGGCGGTCTGTTTTGGTCAGCGGTGAGGGGCAGGAGGACGTGACCTTGAGTGAGACAGGCAAAGTGGACAGCAGTGGAGGAATCTCAGACATTGCAATTGTCAAACTGGTTTGAGGTGCTCACATCCTGTGTGACGAAACCAAGGTCTGCAAGGTGGATGAGCAGGCTGGCTATGGCACAGGAAGCCATTCAAATGGGGCGGGGAGCAAACAGGGATGTAGTGGCAGTAGGGGGCAGTATACTGAGGGCGACTAACACTGTTCTCTGCAGCAAAGAGTGAGAGTCCAGGAGCTGTATTGTCTGCCCGATGCCAGGGTTCAGGACATCTGCTCAGGGCTGGAGAGGAATTTGCAATGGGAGAGGGAAGATCTAGCGACATACATAGGATAAGGAAAGAGGTTCTGCATAGTCAGTATGAGAAGCGAGGTATCAAATTAAGAAGCAGAATCTCAAAGATAATGTCTTGATTATTACCTGAGCCATATGCAAATTGGCATAGGACAAATAAGATTGGAGAGATGAATGTGTAGCTCAAAGACTGGTTCATGGGGCACTGGCACCAATACTGGGGAAAGTGAGGGCTGTACTCTTGGGACAGTCTATACCTGAACCGTGCTGCGACAAGCATCCTTGCAAATCACATAACTAGGGAAGTAGGGAGGGCTTTAAACTAAACAAGGGCGGGGTGGGGGATCAAGCTTGGGTAGATGTGGCAAATCAAGGAGCAGATTCAAGGCAGGAGACCATAATAGTAATGTAGGAAGTAAAGGTCATGGAATAGCAGGAAGGGATAGAGAGATAAAACCTGAGGATATGCCAAAAGACAAGACTAGTTGTTGTCTTTGTAACAAAGACAAAACTAAATGCTCTGTATCTGAATGTGCATAGCATTCATAACAAAGTAAATGAATTGATCTCGCACAGTGAAGTAAATAAATATGATTGGATAGTGATTACAGAGGCATGGCTCCAGGATGACGAGGATTGGGACCTGAATATTGAGGGATATATGACATTCAAGAAGAATAAGAAGCTAGGTAAAGGTGGAGGGGTAGCACTGTTGATTAAGGATGGCATTGGTGCAATAGGTTGAGGTGATCTTGCTTCAGGAGATCAGGATGTAGAATCGGTTTAGGTGGAGATGAGGAATAGTAGGGGAAAAAAAGTCACGAGTAGGAGTGGTCTTCAGACAGATTAGCAGTAGTAGCCTGGATGAGGAGTTCATAGAATGCTTTGAAGGTAGTTTCTCAGAGCAACATGTTCTGGAACCAACCAGAGAGCAGGCTATATTAGACTTGGTATTGCGTAATGTGACAGGATTGATTAATGACTTGTGATATGGCAGGTGGTATTTGCCAGGCTGACCAAATCCACAAGGGAAACTTGGCCAGGCTATCACAACGATTTTGCAATTTATATTTATTACGAGAAGGCTTGTGCACTGAAATCAGAAAAATGAATCCGCTATCACCGTTAGAGATTTTAAAGATTACATTAAAACGTTTATTAAGAAGAAAAAACTAAAATGTGCAACAAAATTACAATTACACAGTTGTAAAAGTTCCCAAAATTTCTACTAAACCAGGTTTCCAAAGGCTTTTAACAAAACTTTGGTTACTGGAACAGCAAACTTCTGCAGGATGTTTCGAGGCTTTTTCCCCACCAGTCTGTTTCACAGTCAGCTTTCAAGATCTCACATTGTCACACCTCACAAAGGGATAACTTGATTGAAGTATATGACAAGGTGGATGTGGAAAGGATATTTCCTCTTGCGGGTGAGTCCAGAACAAGGGGGCACTGTTTTAAAGTAAATTTTTTTTTCTCAAAGGGTTGAGAGATTTTGGAACTCTCTGCCTCAGAAGGTAGTGGAGGTGGGGGTCACTGAATATTTTTAAGGCGGAGGTAGATTGATTCCCTTGCCTGACAAGAATCTAAGGTTATCGGCGGTAGATAGAAATTTGGAATTCTAAACAAACAGATCAGCCACGATTTTATTGAATGGCGGAGCAGGCTTGAGGGGCTGAATGGCCTAGTTCTGCTCCTATTTCATATGTTCATATGTGTGCACAGCAAGCTCCAACAAACAGCAATGTAATAAGGGCCAGATAATCTGGTTTTTTTTTGTGATGTTGATTAGGGGATAAATATTGCCCAGGGCACTGGGGATAACTTAGGTCCTTTTCTTTGAATGAGTGCCATGTAACCTTTTACAAACAGTTGCTCGGTAGTACAGAACTTAAATATTGCTGAAAAGTGAGACATGTTGCTAAAGCTTTTTATCTTGCATTCATCAGGATAAACACAAGAATGCCAAGTTTCAATCAATCAAAACAAATTAATTATACTACAGGAGAAAAGGGTGCGGTTGAGTTGGCAAGTTGACTCTGATTGGCCGAGGCATTTTGTTTTTGGTTTTGCAAGCGTGGGCTAGTTGAGTATAGTCTGTACTCTGAATCCATTAGCAGGTTGCTCATAATGGCAATCAGCCAATCATTGGGATGTATGGTCTATGTACCTGGCATCACACTAGCACAAATTCAAACACCACATTGCTCAATTGTGTGGTAGGCAGAATGTCAAAACCAAGTGTAATGGTATTGGTTATTTGGGGCTATTGTGGTATCCAAAAGATTTAACCTTTGTGGAAGTTTAGATGTGTTAAGCACATTATTTTGCCTTTTCAAGTACTGGAATTTTATCTCACATATCCTTTACAACATGATTTCTTTAGAAAAATAACAATTGTGTGAATACTTTGGTAAAACGAAGTCTACATTACAAAAGGCTTTTCTTATATTAATTTTATAATGCAAAGTAAAATAATTACTTTGTAATGTTAAGAGTGCACTTCAATGTACTCTCCAGTTTGAGAGGACATTTGCTTCAGCATACACTTTATAGAGTCAGAGAGGTCTACAGCACAGAAAAAGGCCCTTCGGCTCCTCCCCTTAACAAACCTTTCTCAGCTATGACATAACAATCTCAGCTATCGAGTCAGAGGAATGTGATAATTTGAAGCCAGTTTGATTTGAAGCCCAACAGGTTTGGAAACAACACTCATAAGTCAAGTCACCTCGACATACTCTTATTACTAAGCAGCTGCCTGAACTGACACACTGACAGAATCCCAATGGTGCACTGGACAAGTAGAGAAGAAGACCTGATAGATTCTCTCAAAAATAACTTTGACTCATGTGAAGATACTAAGCCAAATATATTCATATTTAATCATATCTTGGCTAACATCTTCCAGCATCCATTTCTGTTCTTACAGAATTAAGGATTTCAGTACAGGAAAGCCCTTGTGGCCATTTTTTTTTACATCAAAAGACACAGAATAACCTCAAACAGGGGGACTTGAACAGTACAAAAGGACACTGGCTTAGAATTTTGGATAGTAATAAAGGTGAGGCTGCCACCCTTGCTTTTGTTATTGCATGATGCTGACAGCATTTTCGGTTTCCGCATTTCACTGTGCATGTGTGAATGCCAGAAGCTGCTGTCAGCAATCGCCTGTTCCTCCACAGGATGCGCTGTAACAGTCTTCACAGATGGAATGTTTAGAAATCACTGGTTCATTGTGAACCTCAGATACTGACCCATTATTCTCACTGCAAAAACCAATAAAAATACTAAGGCTTGGTTCAATTGACAATTTTTAAAACAGTAAAGTCATCATTGCTGAACAACCTCTATGGCCCTGTCAAACTTACATTTCACAAGCTGTCCTCTTATTCCCTCAGAATGTGTAGAAATTAATTAAAATTTTTAAAATTCATGTTCTGTTATTTGTGTTTCTCTCATAATCCCATGTTATGTTCACATATTTATTTTTCTTTCTGTAGAATTTTAAAAAATCATTTACGGGATGTGGGCATCGCTGGCTGGGCCAGCATTTATTGCCCATCCCTAATTGCCCTTGAGAAGGTGGTGGTGAGCTGTCTTCTTGATCCGCTGCAGTGCTGTAGGTACACCCACAGTGCTGTTAGGGAGGGAGTTCCAGGATTTTGTTCCAGCAACATATTTCCAAGTCAGGATGGTGAGTGGCTTGGAGGGGAACTTGCAGGTGGTGGTCTTCCCACGTATCTGCCGCCCTTGTCCTTCTAGATGGTAGCGGTCATGGGTTTGGAAGGTGCTGCCTAAGGAGCCTTGGTGAGTTCCTGCAGTGCATCATGTAGATGGCACACACTGCAGCTACTGTGCGTCAGTGATGGAGGAAGTGAATGTTTGTGGAAGGGATGCCAACCAAGCGGGCTGCTTTACATTGGTTATATTGTTGTTCTTGCTCCAAATTGAGATGATCTTAATACTGGGTGCCCTAGAATATATTGAAGGAAGCAGTGTAATCATAGATGGTTTATATTGCCTGCATTTCACATCCTGCTTCGCTACTGGTGATAATGTTTCAAACTGCCTGTTTCCGGCTCTAGTTTCTAGATGTCATTGATCCACAGTAGAAGGTGCTTACTGGAAAAAACGAAACCTATGCTTTGAAGCCTGCTAAATCTCTATGGGCAGCTTTACCCGACATCAGCAACCAACATCGTCTGTTCATTGCTGATTGCAAAATTGAGCCCATTACCCCTCATCATGCTCTCTGCTCTAATAAGTAATACCATACCTAATCCTCTGTTATCACACTGCTTCATTCAATATACTCTAGGGCTGCCAGTATTAAGATCATCTCAATTTGGCTTCCACTAAAAGCAGTGCAAGAACACCAACATAACCAAGTTCTGCAAACAGATGACTTTTCAAATAAAATCTAATGGTGTTTTCCCCCCTCTCCTGATTTGGATCCTCAGTTGATGGTTACATGAAGACTGCATCAATTTTTACTTTTCATGGTAGCAAAAATCCCAAGAAATTCCATGAAACCGAAATCCTGCTTAAAGTTAAATTCAGTGCTAGTTGATATATTTCAAATTACCAATGCTTTATCAAAACTATTAAAAATCATAAATACTACTATAGTCTCTAAAAGCAACTGATATCACCGCACTTAGATTTTCAAAGAACATTTCGCAAGGTGCCACTGTTTTCATTCTCTCCCATCAAAATGCTTAAGTGCAGTTTGGATACGGAAGAGTGGCATGGCAATATTGACAATATTCATAATTTGCCAGATTAAGGAATGAAGTTAGTCTGCTATGCTAAGAAAATCTAGGTAGTTCAGTCAGACAAACTAAAACATTCGCTTTACAAACTTTTAAAAAGGTGTGAGCTAATCTGCTTTTGCCTTTCCTGTATACAGGCAGCATACTCTGACAGAAAGCGCATGCCACTGATATTGCAGATAGATATTGTTTTAGCCACATTCATGCACTTAATCATATTTATTTCAGATTTCACAGTGATTTAAAAAATCAACAGTCATTACATTGAAATCAGGACAGGATTCTTGAGAAGCCCATTTAATAGGATGGGATCTGGAGACTGCAGATGCCATCAGAAGCTATAACATTTAATGCACAATTCTGTCACAAAGCTTTATTTTTATCTCACTTGATCTTTATATCTTTTCTGACTCAAGGATACACTTATAAAAAATGTAGCTCATATACTTCTGAACTATTAAATTAATATAAATCAGCTGTTTATCAGGACTGTGCAGTGCCATGCCTAAACTTTAAACAATCATGCATCATGCATGGGGAGGAGGGGTGGGGGGAGGAGGAGGAAATGGTGGCATAGCGGTATTGTCACTGGGTTAGTAATACAGAGGCCCAGGATAATGCTCTGGGGACATGGGTTCAAATCCCACCACGGCAGCTGGTGGAATTTAAGTTCAATTAATAAATCTGGAATTGAAAGCTAGTATCAGCAAAGAGACCATCTCGATCATCATCAGTTGTTGTTAAAAACCCATCTGGTTCACTGTCCTTACCTGGTCTGGTCTACATCTAACTCCAGACCCACAGTAATGTGGTTGACTCTTAACCGCCCTCTGAAATGGCCAAACAAGCACCTCAGTTCAAAGGGCAATTAGGGATGGGCAACAGATGGGCTTTGCCTGCGATGCCTGCACCCCAAAGAATTTTTTTTTAAAATCACTGCCTGGGTGCAAAACAGATACATCACCAATTGTAGAATCCACTCGATTTTGATTTCACTGTGGAATGACAAGTAGGTGGATTCCACGACGCACAGTGCTTCACCGTGTCGGGTTACCGCCCAAGCAATCAAGGTGAAAATTACCCCTGTAGAGATTAAGTTATACCTAAAGTGCCAAGTTTCAAGTTTGTGAGGTTATCAGTCAATCACAGAACATGAAGCTGCTAGCTTACAGACAATATTACAAAGGGGACCAACTACAAGATGCTCCCTTTCATGCCATCACTTCCAATAAAAGGAGAAACTATTAGATTTTTTAATTGATGAAATTTTCTCATGACAATAACAGGCTTCATTTTTCAGCATGCAGAAATCTGCGAATTTATCACCAACCCTAGGTATTTTTTTACATGAACAGGGCCAACAATGTCTGAAAATGCTCTATATCGATCAAATCGGAGTAGCTTTACATGTCCAAAATCACTATTTGTCAGCTGCAACTCAACAGTTTATAAAAATGCTTAAGAAATGTACTTTGTTCATTTAAAAAACTGACAACTGATATTGAAATGTGGAGTAAAATCGTGTTAATTTTATACTGCTCCTTGATCAGTACTGTACAAAAACATTCACCCAACTGAACCATTCTTTTGTTCTACATCACCTCTCCATAGAAAAGCATTGAGAAATAAACTGAAACTGTCCATCGCACTTTTCTGCTATTGAATCTCTATTTATAACTCTGAGGTCAGCTCGTCACAGCAAACCCAAATACCACAGATTTAAAGCATCAAATGACTTGTAAAACATCTACACGTGACATATCAATAGCTCCTGGTGTTGCAATGTAATCACTACAAGCCCCCACACAAAAACAACTTGTGGGCACGTATCTGATTTACACACAAAAGCAATCATTTTAACAAAACAACCATCGATCAGATTAAGATTAGTCCACAGCTTTAATGTTTTAGCGAGAACACATAAAATGTACAAGACGTAAATATTGAAATAAAAGTGAAATTTTACTTTGAGACACATTTATTCAGCATGTTGTGTAGATATTTGTAAAGTTAATTTAATATAGCATACTCTTCTGACTTCCATATATTATGCATATTTAGGCCAGATAAATGCATGGATAAACCGCTAATCCAGATTTTATATTCACACACATTAGCTGATGAGTTTGGTAAACAAGCTACACACAAATGCAGCATTTTATTTTCTTTTTGAAAGAATTCTGCAGGAGATAAAAACAAAATACTGTGGATGCTGGAAATCTGAAATAAAAACAGAAAATGCGGAAAAATCCAGCAGGTCTGGCAGCATCTGTGGAGAGGGAAACAGAGTTAATGTTGCGAGTCTGTGTGACTTTTTCATACAGACTCGAAACGTTAACTCTTTCTCTCTCCACAGATGATGCCAGACCTGCTGGGTTTTTCTAGCACTTTCTGTTTTGAGTTTGGAGTACTGGCGATTGTTATATAGTGTACGAATAATGACAGTTGAGATCTGTAATTTCATCATGGCTTTCTGAAACCACAAGTGCCAACACAAACATTTTTGATCAGCAAAATCCAAAGATTCAACCACCGTCTAGGATTTTCAATGGTTTTAACTCAAATCGAAAAATTAGTGCTCTTTTCACCCATCCAGTACGCGTGAATTGCTGATTTTAATGTGAACCATTGAAAACTATGAAAATGTGGATTGCAGCATTGCAAACAAATAGTCGCTAGGTAGTTCAGACCTTGAGCTTCAAACAATTAAATTCCAAACTCCAATATAACAAGTCAATTTGATATAGAATACCCACAGTTATACCGGTTTGTAACGTTGCTTGCTTCAGTACTGCCCTAAAGAACAAGTGTGTGCACCCAAAAAGATTATTGGAGAGGTGAAACATGTTGGTCCTCACCAGCTATATCCACTTTTAAGACTTACCGAAACACAAAAACAAACCAACTGATCTGAAGCATATATAAATAAACCACTCAAAACAAGAACAGTTTTAAGTATAGCCAAACTCCCGCCAGAGGCACATGAACAATCAAGTGTAATCTCTCAGTCTTGGACTGGGATAACCTTACAAAAACTGAAAAGAGTGGACCAGCAGCGATACCACTCCTCCTGTAACAAGCTTAAAAAGGTCATCTCAAAATCCGCTCACTACGTGAACCTCCAGATGCCACTGGAGCAGAACACGGCCAAGGAGATCTACCTCAGCCCATCCAAAGTGAAGGAATTTGAGCTCACTACGGGTATGAAGGAGCAGACTAAAGGTCTGGGACTCTCAGAGACAGTGGGTTTGGTAGGAGAATAAATGCTTTAATATGGGTTTAAAGATTGTATCCATAAATGTGCGTAGCATTAAATCTACTACGCGATGTGTTGCGACCTTGGACTACCTTGCCAAGGTCAAAGCTGACCTGTTGTTTCTGCAGGAGTGTGCGATACCGCACCTCAGCTCCTACAGGCAATGGTCACGATGGTGGTCCCACGGGCCATCGATCTGGTCGGGCGGAAACGACTCTCGTTCCTCCGGCCTGGGTATTCTGCTGCGGGGAGGCAACTTCACCGTCTCCGAGGTCAAGGAGGTGGTGGGCGGGCGACTCCTGGTAGCAGACGTAATGTACAAGAACGCTCCACTCCGGTTAATTAACGTGTACGGCCCGGCACAAGGGGCTGAGCGGCTGGAGGTTTTTCAGCAGCTCCCACTGCTGCTGGCGACCTCCAGGCCGGTCATTCTGGGCGGGGACTTCAACTGCATCATCGATGCGGCTGGACGATCCGGCAGGGCCGGAAGCAGATTGGACGCTACGTCCAGATCCCTGATGGAAACAGTTAAGGATGCCAAGCTGCACGACGTCTTCAGCAACCCTGCAGACGGAGCGCAGCGTAGATACACCTGGTCGCGGCCAGACGGGTCCATTCGTTCCAGGATAGACTTCCTGTTTGTGTCCCGTGCATTCACAGTCAGATCCACCGAGGTCAAGCCGGTGTTCTTCTCTGACCACTGCCTCCTACTGGCGGACTGCCACTTGGAGGAAGACCTGAGGGTGGGCAGGGGGGCATGGAAGCTAAATGTGCAACTGCTGACCCCAGAGAACATTGAGGAGCTCAAGAGGGATTACAAAGGTTGGAGAACCGTGAAACCCCTCTTTGAGTCCCTGACACACTGGTGGGAAGTGATCAAGGGAAGCATCAAGAGGTTTTTCATCCTCAAAGGCACCCAGAAAGCTAGAAAGGAACAGAGGGAAATGTCCCGACTCCAGGAAAAGATGCAGAATCTGCTCCGGCTGCAGTCGATGGGGGTCGATGTCAAGGAGGAGCTCCAAGAGGTGAAGGGCCAGCAAGCCTCGCACTTTGCCTCGGAGGCCTCCAAGATCATCTTCCGTTCCAGAGTCCGCTCCGTGGAGCAGGATGAGACGTGCTCACGTTTCTTCTTCCAAAAGGTACACAGAGAGCGCTCTGTGATCAGCAGCCTGAAGGAAGAAGACGGCTCAGTAAAGTCATCACGGTCCGACATTCTGAGGATCAGCAAATCCTTTTATGCCGGACTGTATGATGTGAAGCCCACGGACAGCACGGCCTCCCAGTCCTTCCTGTCCTCTATCACGGAGGTCCTAGACCACAGTACTCGGGAGAGCCTAGACAAACCGCTAACCCCTGACGAACTGACTAAGGCCCTCGAGTCCTTCGAGAAGAGTAAAACCCCCGGAAGCGACGGCCTGCCGGCGGAGTTGTATTCGGCTCTGTGGGACTTGATCGGCCCAGACCTGCTAGAAGTGTACGAGAGTATGCTCCTAGCCGGCAGCATGTCAGAATCCATGAGGAAAGGCATCATCACCCTCATCTACAAGCACAAGGGGGAAAGGGAGGAAATTAGAAATTGGCGACCCATTTCACTGTTGAATATGGACTATAAGATTCTGTCCAAGGTCATCGCCAACCGGGTCAAATCCACTCTGGAATTGGTGATTCACCCTGACCAGACCTGCTCTGTGCCAGGCAGGAAGATCTCTGACAGCCTGGCGCTGCTCAGGGATACGATTGCCTATGTACAGGACAGGGGTGTGGATACCTGCCTCATCAGCTTGGATCAGGAGAAGGCCTTTGACAGAATATCGCACACCTACATGGGGGATGTGCTCTCCAAAATGGGGTTTGGGGAGGGAATTCGAAATTGGATCCAACTGCTCTACACTAACATCAGTAGCGCAGTCTCAATCAATGGGTGGGAAACAGATAGCTTTCCGATTAAATCTGGAGTCAGGCAGGGCTGCCCTCTCTCGCCTGTCCTTTTTGTGTGCTGCATAGAACCCTTTGCCGAGTCCATCAGGAAGGATCCGGGCATAAGAGGAGTGACGATCCCAGGCAGTGGAGGCACTCAGGTAAAAGCCTCCCTGTACATGGACGACGTCGCCGTCTTCTGCTCGGATCCGCTGTCGGTGCGCAGACTGATGCACGTCTGCGACCAGTTCGAACTGGCCTCGGGAGCCAAGGTAAATCGTGGGAAGAGCGAGGCCATGTTCTTTGGGAAGTGGGCTGACCGATCCTTTGTCCCCTTCACTGTCAGGGCTGACGGCCTGAAGGTGCTGGGGATATGGTTCGGAGGGACCGGGGCATGCGTTAGAAACTGGAAGGAGCGAGTGGCTATGGTGAAAAGGAAACTGGGCATGTGGGAGCGACGCTCCCTCTCCATTGCGGGTAAGAACCTGGTCATCAGGTGTGAGGTACTCTCGCTGTTGCTGTACGTGGCGCAGGTCTGGCCCATTCCACACTCCTGCGCGATGGCGATCACTCGAGCCATCTTCCGCTTTATCTGGAGGTCGAAAATGGATCGTGTCTGCAGGGACGCGATGTACAAGCCTCTAGATAAAGGGGGAAAAAACGTGCCCAACATCGCCCTCATACTGATGGCCACCTTTGTGTGCGGCTGCATCAAGCGGTGCGTAGACCCTCAGTACGCAAACACCAAGTGTCACTACGTGCTGAGGTTCTACCTGTCCCCGGTGTTGCGAAGGATGGGTCTGGCCACGCTGCCGCGGAACGCTCCAAGTAGTTGGACCGTGCCGTACCACCTGTCCCTGGTGGAAAAATTTATGCAGAAAAACACCTTTGACCACAAGTCCATCAGGCAGTGGTCAGCACGTAACGTCCTAGAGGCCCTGAGGGATAAGGAGAGGGTGGACCCTGTGGGATGGTTCCCCGAGCAGACTGTTAAAGTCATTTGGCAGAATGCCTCATCGCCAGAACTTTCCAACAAGCACCAAGACGTAGCTTGGCTGGTGGTGAGAAAGGCCCTCCCCGTCAGATCCTTCCTACACGCCAGGAGTCTCACCCCCTCTGCACGATGCCCTCGAGGTGGCTGTGGTGGGGAAGAGACCGTTGTTCACCTCCTTGTGGATTGTGCCTTTGCAAAGAAAGTCTGGAGAGAGATGCAGTGGTTGCTGTCGAGGTTCATCCCGAGCAGTTCTGTGACACAGGACTCTGTGCTCTACGGGCTGTTCCCAGGGACACACACCGAGACAAACATCAACTGCAGCTGGAGGATCATCAACTCGGTGAAAGACGCGCTTTGGTCTGCCCGAAACTTGTTGGTCTTCCAGCACAAAGATTTGTCCCCGACCGATTGTTGCGGACTGGCACAATCCAAAGTCCAGGACTACGTGCTGAGGGACGCACTAAAGCTTGGGGCAGCTGCCGCAAAGGCGCAATGGGGAAGGGTCGCTGTCTAAGACCTTTCTACCACAGCGCACCGAGAGACTGGGAACTGTTTAGAGCCCCTCGGGCTGTACAGATCAAAATGAAAGGCTGTAAATGACTGTAATATTGTTTGTACTGATGCACCTGGTGATACATTTTGTAAAAGTTTAACCTGGATTGTACCCTTGTAATGTTGTTTTTGAAATGGTTTTGAATGTGATTGAAGATTTTTATGAATAAAGTATATTTTTACAAAAAAAAAAAAAAACAAGCTTAAAACAGGAAGGAAAGAGATAAGACACTTATCTCCACACACCCTTCTCCAACCACTCTCACCTACTCCCCATCCCTAGCCCCCTCCCCTCTCCCTTTCTTCCCCACTCTCTTCCCCCCAGCTCCCTTCCTCTATTCCCCCGCCCCCCTCTGTTCTCCCCTCGTGCCCCCTCCCTCTCCTTCCCCTCTCCTCTCCCTCCCTCCCTCTCCTCTCCCCTCCCTCCCTCTCCTCCACCTCTTCCCTCCCCCCACCTCTTCTCTCACACCCTCTCCTCCCCATCTCCCCCCTCCCACTCCCCCGCCCCCTCCCTCTCCTCCCCACCCCCTCCCCACCCCCTCCCTCTCCTCCCCACCCCCTCCCCACCCCCTCCCTCTCCTCCCCACCCCCTCCCCACCCCCTCCCTCTCCTCCCGACCGCCTCGCCCCTCATTGTTCCCCCGGTCCTACCTGCTGCTGAATCTTCCCGTCCTCGGTCACAATCCAGTGTGTCGTGCCCAGCGAGCTCCTCAGAGCGCTGAGGAGGACGGCCAGCAGGAGCCGGGAGTGACCCTGACCGGCAGCTTCGCCCTGGCTCCGCGCCGCCATCTTTAATCCCACCTCCCTGCCAACAGACCGGAAACACGTGACTGCACAGGAAACGACGCCATCATTGTGCGGGGCAGAGTCAATTTCCCGCTCCAACCAGGCCACGCGGAGTGGTCACTGTGACTCACTGACCCTCACAATCATGGTCACTGTGGTCACTGCCCCTCACAATCATGGTCACTGTGACTCACTGACCCTCATAATCATGGTCACTGTGGTCACTGCCCCTCACAATCATGGTCACTGTGACTCACTGACCCTCATAATCACGGTCACTGCGGCTCACTGCCCCTCACAATCATGGTCACTGTGGCTCACTGACCCTCACAATCATGGTCACCGTGGCTCACTGACCCTCACAATCATGGTCACCGTGGCTCACTGCCCCTCACAATCATGGTCACCGTGGCTCACTGCCCCTCACAATCATGGTCACCGTGGCTCACTGCCCCTCACAATCATGGTCACCGTGGCTCACTGCCCCTCACAATCATGGTCACTGTGGCTCACTGACCCTCATAATCACGGTCACTGTGGTCACTGACCCTCACAATCATGGTCACTGTGGCTCACTGCCCCTCACAATCATGGTCACCGTGGCTCACTGCCCCTCACAATCATGGTCACTGTGGCTCACTGACCCTCACAATCATGGTCACTGTGGCTCACTGACCCTCACAATCATGGTCACTGTGACTCACTGACCCTCACAATCATGGTCACCGTGGCTCACTGCCCCTCACAATCATGGTCACTGTGGCTCACTGACCCTCATAATCACGGTCACTGTGGTCACTGCCCCTCACAATCACGGTCACTGTGACTCACTGACCCTCATAATCACGGTCACTGTAGTCACTGCCCCTCACAATCATGGTCACTGCGGCTCACTCACAATCATGGTCACTGTGACTCACTGACCCTCACAATCATGGTCACTGTGGCTCACTGACCCTCACAATCATGGTCACTGTGGCTCACTGCCCCTCAAAATCATGGTCACTGTGGCTCACTGCCCCTCACAATCACGGTCACTGTGACTCACTGACCCTCATAATCACGGTCACTGTTGTCACTGCTCCTCACAATCATGGTCACTGCGGCTCACTCACAATCATGGTCACTGTGACTCACTGACCCTCATAATCATGGTCACTGTGACTCATTGACCCTCATAATCACGGTCACTGTGGTCACTGCCCCTCACAATCATGGTCACTGTGGCTCACTGCCCCTCACAATCATGGTCACTGTGGCTCACTGACCCTCACAATCATGGTCACTGTGACTCACTGACCCTCACAATCATGGTCACTGTGGCTCACTGACCCTCACAATCATGGTCACTGTGGCTCACTGACCCTCACAATCACGGTCACTGTGGCTCACTGACCCTCTCAATCACGGTCACTGCGGCTCACTGACCCTCACAATCATGGACACTGTGACTCACTGACCCTCATAATCACAGTCACTGCGGCTCACTGACCCTCACAATCACGGTCACTGTGGCTCACTGCCCCTCACAATCACGGTCACTGTGACTCACTGACCCTCATAATCACGGTCACTGCGGCTCACTGACCCTCACAATCACGGTCACTGCGACTCACTGACCCTCACACTCATTGTCACTGTGATTCACTGACCCTCACAATCACGGTCACTGTGACTCACTGACCCTCACAATCACGGTCACTGTGGCTCACTGACCTTCACAATCACGGTCACTGTGGCTCACTGACCCTCATAATCACGGTCACTGTGACTCACTGACCCTCACAATCACGGTCACTGCGGCTCACTGACCCTCACAATCACGGTCACTGTGGCTCACTGACCCTCAATCATGGTCACTGTGGCTCACTGACCCTCACAATCACGGTCACTGTGGCTCACTGACCCTCACAATCACGGTCACTGTGACTCACTGACCCTCAATCATGGTTACTGTGGCTCACTGACCCTCACAATCACGGTCACTGTGGCTCACTGACCCTCACAATCACGGTCACTGTGGCTCACTGACTCTCACAATCACGGTCACTGCGGCTCACTGACCCTCATAATCACGGTCACTGTGACTCACTGCCCCTCACAATCACGGTCACTGTGACTCACTCACCCTCACAATCACGGTCACTGTGACTCACTGACCCTCATAATCACAGTCACTGTGGCTCACTGACCCTCACAATCACGGTCACTGTGACTCACTGACCCTCACACTCATTGTCACTGTGACTCACTGACCCTCACAATCACAGTCACTGCGACTCACTGACCCTCACAATCACGGTCACTGTGGCTCACTGACCCTCACAATCACAGTCACTGTGACTCACTGACCCTCACAATCATGGTCACTGTGGCTCACTGACCCCCACAATCATGGTCACTGCGACTCACTGACCCTCACAATCATGGTCACTGTAGCTCACTGACCCTCATAATCATGGTCACTCACAGCCCCTCACAATCATGGTCACTGTGGTCACTGACCATCACAATCATGGTCACTCACAGCCCCTCACAATCATGGTCACTGCGACTCACTGACCCTCACAATCATGGTCACTGTAACTCACTGACCCTCACAATCATGGTCACTCACTGCCCCTCACAATCATGGTCATTGTAGCTCATTGACCCTCACATTCATGGTCACTGTGACTCACTGACCATCACAATCATGGTCACTGCGACTCACTGACCATTACAATCATGGTCACTGTGGCTCACTTACCCTCACAATCATGGTCATTGTTGCTCACTGACCCTCACAATCATCATCACTGCGGCTCACTGACCCTCACAATCATGGTCATTGTGATACACTGACTGCAATCATTGTCACTCACTGTCCCTCACAGTCACTCTAGCTCACTGACCCTCACAATCATGGTCACTGTGGCTCACTGACCATCACAACCTAAGTCACTCACTTCCCCTCACAACCACTTTAACTGTGGTTCACTGCCCCTCACAATCATGGTCATTTTGGCCCAGTGACCATTACAATCATGATCACTCATTGCCCCTCACAATCATGGTCATCGTGACTCAGTGACCCTCCCAGTCATGGTCACTTTGTCCCACTGCCCCTCACAGCCATGGCCACCGCCCCTCAGTTCCAGAGGAAAATTTGCCTATGGACCACACCCTTTTTGTTTGTGTTCTAAAAACGAGAAGATGACGTACTGATCTCAGCAGGGATTTTAAAAATTAAAAGTAAAAGTTTTATTAACAAGAATAAAAGAAAACTTAAGCACACGAGATTACAGTTGCACAATTAAACTAGTCTTTATCCACCAAAAAGACACTGTACTTGGTCAGACTCACAAGTAAACACCTTCCAGGCAACACTCCCTAATAGATGTTTAACTATAAAACTCCAGGAATATTATTGGACGATGTCGCCGTCTTCTGCTCGGATCCGCTGTCGGTGCGCAGACTGATCCACATCTGCAGCCAGTTCGAACTGGTCTTGGGAGCCAAGGTAAATCGTGGGAAGAGCGAGGCCATGTTCTTTGGGAACAGGGCCGGCCGATCCTTTGTCCCCTTCACTGTCAGGGCTGACGGCCTGAAGGTGCTGGGGATATGGTTCGGAGGGCATGCGTTAGAAACTGGAAGGAGTGAGTGTATGTGGTGAAGGAAAACTTGGCATGTGGGAGCGACGCTCCCTCTCCATTGCAGGTAAGAACCTGCTCATCAGGTGTGAGGCACTCTCGCTGTTGCTGTATGTGGCGCAGGTCTGGCCCATTCCACACTCCTGCGCGATGGCGATCACCCGAGCCATCTTTCGCTTTATCTGGAGGTCGAAAATGGATCGTGTCCGCAGGGACGCGATGTACAAGCCTCTAGATAAAGAGGGGAAAAACGTGCCCAACATTGCCCTCATCCTGATGGCCACCTTTGTGTGCGGCTGCATCAAGATGTGCGTAGACCCTCGGTACGCAAACACCAAGTGTCACTACGTGCTGAAGTTCTACCTGTCCCCAGTGTTGCGAAGGATGGGCCAGGCCACGCTGCCACGGAACGCTCCAAGTAGTTGGACCGTGCCGTACCACCTGTCCCTCGTGGAAAAATTTATGCAGAGAAACACCTTTGACCACAAGTCCATCAGGCAGTGGTCGGCATGTAACATCTTACAGGCCCTGCGGGAAAAGGAGAGGGTGGATTCTGTCGGATGGTTCCCCGAGCAGACTGTCAAAGTCATTTGGCAGAATGCCTCATCGCCAGAACTTTCCAACAAGCACCAAGATGTAGCTTGGCTGTTGGTGAGAAAGGCCCTCCCCGTCAGATCCTTCCAACACGCCAGGAGTCTCACCCCCTCTGCATGTTGCCCTCGAGGTGGCTGTGGTGGGGAAGAGACCGTTGTTCACCTCCTTGTGGATTGTGCCTTTGCAAAGAAGGTCTGGAGAGAGATGCAGTGGTTTCTGTCGAGGTTCATCCCGAGCAGTGCTGTGACACAGGACTCTGCTCTACGGGCTGTTCCCAGGGACATACACCGAGACAAACATCAACTGCAGCTGGAGGATCATCAACTCGGTGAAAGACACTCTTTGGTCTGCCCGATACTTGTTGGTCTTCCAGCGCAAAGAGTTGTCCCCATCCAAGTGTTGCAGACTGTCACATTCCAAGTTCTAGGACTACGTGCTGAGGGACGCAGTAAAGCTTGGGGCAGCCACTGCAAAGGCGCAATGGGGAAAGGTCGCTGTCTAAGACCTTTCTGCCATAGTGAACTGAGGGGCTGGGAATTGTATAGACCCCTCGGGCTGTACAGCTCACAATGAATGTATGCATTGAATACTAATTGTATTATAATTGTATTGAAGGACCTCAGAGTGCAACATGATGTATGTTGATAACTCCAATACCACTGCACTGTCTGACTGTCTGTAATGACCATATTGAAATGACTGTAATATTCATTGGTTATATTGAAGCACCTCAGGATCCACATGTAAAAGTTGAATCTGGATGCACTTTTTGTGATGGCGATTTAGAAATGTTTTGTAATGTTCTTCCAGATATTTTACGAATAAAGTATATTTTTCAAAAAAAAATTATCGAATGCAAACTGTTGTAGCTTTAATAGAGGCAAACCACATGACCTCAACTCTCTCCCACACTGTTGTGGAATCCAAACTTCAGAATAAAATTGCTTGTTGCAGCCCAAGACTTTTCTGGCTTGGCTGGATAGATGGTTCAAACTGTATACCTTTCCAGCCCAGAGCAAACAGTTCCCAACTCAGCTCCAGCTGCTACCTCAACAGCTCAAACAGTTACATCCATAGCTCCCCTAAGCTCCCCACAGTAACTCTAGAATACCTTTTTGCCCCTTGTATTTCAGGTTCCATTGTTCTCACACCTCTTTGAAACTCAAATCCATCCAAATAGACAACCTTCCACGTCTCTATCGTGTCTTTGCTTTCAGATCAATAAAATATAATATCCCCCCTTCTATTTATCTATGGAACTCCTGCAAGATGCAAACATGTTTCTTGATATCTCTGACTCCCCTTTGATATTCAAACAAGCCCTAAACTTATTTCAAAATCCACATGTTAGATCCAACCAATTTACTTGTATTTCAAACCTAACACCTCTATCCTTTTCATATTTCAGCCTCCCCAGATGTGTCTCCTATTAATCTCTGCCCAGCTTAATTAGATCTCACACACACACACACTTTTCCACAGAATAACACAATATTCCCCCAATTTCTCACATAATCAAAGCCACTGAGGTTCACTAACCATCACCATCGTGGTCACTCACTGCCCCTCACAAGCATGGTCACTTACTGCCCCTCATAAGCATAGTCACTGAGGCTCACTGACCCTCACAATCATGGTCACTGTGGCTGACTGACCCTGAATAATAGTCACTGGTCACTGCAGCTGACCAACCATTACAATAATGGTCACCAAGAGTGGCTTCGTAGCATCACGACAGACCGAGCTGGCTGAGTCCTAAAGGTTATAGCTGCTAGACTGGGTCTGTGGCAAGTGGTGAGGGAACCAACAAGAGGGAAAAACATGCATGGCCTCATCCTCATGAGCCTGCCTGCTGCTGATGCACCTGTCCATGACAGTATCGGTAGGAGTGACCACCACACAGTCCTTATCAAGGCAGCATTTGACCAAGTGTGGCATCAAGGAGCCCTAGCAAAATTGGAGTCAATGGGAATCAGGGGAAAAATTCTCTGCTGGTTGGAGTCATATCAAGCATAAAGGAAGATGGTTGTGGTTGTTGGAGGTCAGTCATCTCAGCTCCAGGACATCACTGCAGGAGTTCCTCAGGATAGTGTCCTCAGCCCAATCATCTTCAGCTGCTTCATCAATGACCTTCCTTTCATCATAAGGTCAGAAGTGGGGATGTTCGCTGATGATTACACAATGTTCAGCACCATTCGCGACCCCTCAGATACTGAAGCAGTCCATGTCCAAATGCAGCAAGACCTGGACAATATCCAGGCTTGGGCTGATAAGTGGCGAGTAACATTCACGTCACACAAGTGCCTGGCAATGACCATCTCCAACAAGAGAGAAGCTAACCATCGCCCCTTGACATTCAATGGCATTATCATTGCTGAATCCCCACTACCAACATCCTGGGGGTTACCATTGACCAGAAACTGAACTGGACTAGCCATATAAATACTGTGGCTGTAAAAGCAGGTCAGAGGCTAGGACCCTGCAGCACGTAACTCACCTCCTGACTCTCTAAAGCCTGTCCACCATCTACAAGGCACAAGTCAGGAATGTGATGGAATACTCTCCACTTGCCTGGATGAGTTTAGCTCCAACAACACTCAAGAAGCTTGACACCATCCAGGACAAAGCAGCCCACTTGATTGGCAACCCATCCACAAACATTTACTCCCTTCACCACTGACACACACTGGCAGCAGTGTGTACCATCTACAAGTCGCACTGCAGGAACTCATCAAGGCTCCTTAGGCAGCATCTTCCAAACCCACAACCACTGCTATCTAGAAGGGCAAGGGCAGCAGACACAAGGGAACACCCCTCCAAGCCACTCGCCATCCTGAATTGGAAATGCCACCTTTCTTTCACTGTCGCTGGATCAAAATCCTCGAACTCCCTCCCTATCATCACTGTGGGTGTACCTACACCACATGGACTGCATTGGCTCAAGATGGTAGCTCACCACCACCTTCTCAAGTACAATTAGGGGTGG
Source organism: Cetorhinus maximus (assembly GCF_964194155.1). NCBI lineage: Eukaryota > Metazoa > Chordata > Chondrichthyes > Lamniformes > Cetorhinidae > Cetorhinus > Cetorhinus maximus. The sequence continues at coordinate 136,610,748 of NC_135887.1, forward strand.
ACAATAAATGCTGGCCTAGCCAGTGACACCCACATCCCATGAATGGATAAAAAAAAGTCACTGTGGCTGACTGACCCTCACAGTAATACTCACCAGTCACTGTGGCTCACTGACCATCCGAATCATGGCAATCTGTGGCAATAGCTCATTGACCACAGTACTAGTCACCGGTAGCTGTGGCACACTGCTCCTCACAGTAAGTGGGTATGGCTGAGTGACCATCACAGTCACCAGCCAACAATAAACAGACGCTGGGGCAAATGTTAGTATCGAGAGGGTGCAACTATCAGGAAAGATTGAGCTTTTTCTTGCACCCCTCCATGCTCTGTAAAAGAGAAGACCTGTGGGAAGGCTTAATAAAATTGCCGAAATGTTTTGATGGGTTGGCCAAACCCTATGGAATGGTCTGGAAACTGCTGCCAACCAGGGAGACTGCACGGGTCCAAAATCATGCAGACAAATGCAATAACTTCCACAGGCTTGCACCAATCCACCTCACATAGCAGTGGTCTAGTACCAGCTGCTGGCTTTGCCTCAACAAATGCCACAGAAAGCAATTCTTTTGGATACCTTGTGGCTTCTCTTGTATGAATACAATGCTGATACCTTCGCTGACAGCACAAAATGCAGGATCAGAAAAATTCACTATGAGAACGTGACTGAAGTTAGCTTAGTACAATGTGCAAACAACCTCAACTTCCTCAACACCTACCTAAATACTAAGGTTTACGTTATACAATCAATGTTTTCACGCTTTGGGTTGGTTTGCAATGAAATCATTGAATTGCACAATGTTTCTGTGCGAAACACAGTACAGAAAATACAACTAAATAACACAAGGTTATACATTTAAATCAAAAAGGCATACATAGCTAATGGATGGTTTTGGCAGTGTTATTTTCTTGAGAGACTTGGCAGAAATCAGTAAGGCCATGCAGGATCATCTGATCTCTTCATATTGAAATAGACATCAAGTTCAGCTAACCAGTCCATTGACCGTTGACAGAAAAAGTTCCCAAGCAAAAGAAAGAAAGCACAATTGAAATGATGGTTTCCTGTTTGGAATTAAATACAATAACTGGCTATTGTTGACCTGGCTGAGGGGGGTAATGACCTCACATAATTAGCTATCACTGGTTCAAACCTTCAAGGATATGCCCAGTGGAAGTTGGCAATCTGCTTCAAAGATAAAAATACCTGGAAAAACTCAGCAGGTCTGGCAGCATCTGCGGAGAGGAACACAGTTAATGTTTCGAGTCCGTATGACTCTTCAACAGAACTAAGGAAAAATAGAAAAGAGGTGAAATATAAGCTGGTTTAAGGGGGGGTGGGACAGGTAGAGCTGGATAGAGGGAAAGTAATAGGTGCGGATTGCCAAAAGATGTCATTGACAAAAGGACAAAGAGGTATTGAAGGTGGTGATATTATCTAAGGAATGTGCTAATTAAGGATAGAAAGCAGGACAAGCAAGGTACAGATAGCCCTATTGGGGGTGGGGTGGGGGGAAGGAATCGAAATAGGTTAAAAGGTAGAGATAAAACAATGGATGGAAATACATTTAAAAATAATGGAAATAGGTGGGAAAAGAAAAATCTATATAAATTATTGGAAAAGAAAGGGGGGATCGGAAAGGGGGTGGGGATGGAGGAGAGAGTTCACGATCTAAAATTGTTGAACTCAATATTCAGTCCGGAAGGCTGTAAAGTGCCTATCCGGAAGATGAAGTGCTGTTCCTCCAGTTTGCGTTGAGCTTCACTGGAACAATGCAGCAAGCCAAGGACGGATATGTGGGCATGAGAGCAGGGTGCAGTGTTGAAATGGCAAACAACAGGAAGGTCATGCTTGCGGACAGACCGAAGGTGTTCTGCGAAGCGGTCATCCAGTCTGCGTTTGGTCTCTCCAATGTAGAGAAAACCGCATTGGGAGCAACGAATGTAGTAGACTAAGTTGAGGGAAGTGCAAGTGAAATGCTGCTTCATTTGAAAGGAGTGTTTGGGCCCTTGGATGGTGAGGAGAGAGGAAGTAAAGGGGCAGGTGTTGCACCTTCTGCGGTTGCAGGGGAAGGTGCTGTGGGAGGGGGTTGAGGTGCAGGGGGTGATGGAGGAGTGGACCAGGGTGTCCCGGAGGGAACGATCCCTGCGGAATGCCGCCAGGGTGGGTGAAGGGAAGATGTGTTTGGTGGTGGCATCATGCTGGAGTTGGCGGAAATGGTGGAGGATGATCCTTTGAATGCGGAGGCTGGTGGGGTGATAATTGAGGACAAGGGGGACCCTATCATGTTTCTGGGAGGGAGGAGAAGGTGTGAGGGCGGATGCGCGGGAGATGGGCCGGACATGGTTGAGGGCCCTGTCAACCACCATGGGTGGAAAACCTCGGTTAAAGAAGAAGGAGGACATGTCAGAGGAACTGTTTTTGAAAGTGGCATCATCAGAACAGATGCGACGGAGGCGAAGGTACTGAGAGAATGGGATGGAGTCCACCCCCTTTCCGATCCCCCCCTTTTTTCCAATAACTTATATAGATTTTTCTTTTCCCACCTATTTCCACTATTTTTAAATGTATTTCCATCCATTGTTTTATCTCTACCTTTTAGCCTATTTCGATCCCTTCCCTTCACCCCACCCCCACTAGGGCTATCTGTACCTTGCTTGTCCTGCTTTCTACCCTTAATTAGCACATTCCTTAGATAATATCACCACCTTCAACATCTCTTTGCCCTTTTGTCTGTGACATCTTTTGGTTATCTCCACCTATCACTGGCCCTCTATCCAGCTCTACTTGTCCCACCCCCACCCCCCTTAAACCAGCTTATATTTCACCTCTTTTCTATTTTTCCTTAGTTCTGTTGAAGAGTCATACGGACTCGAAACGTTAACTGTGTTCCTCTCCGCAGATGCTGCCAGACCTGCTGGGTTTTTCCAGGTATTTTTATTTTCGTTTTGGATTTCCAGCATCCGCAGTTTTTTGCTTTTATCTTGGCAATCTGCTTGTTAGGGTGGAGGCAAAGAACATGTTCTCACCTGTGGATGGTCCCAGAACAAGGGGACATAAATGTTAGAAAGTCACTAGCAAACCAAATTAAGAGTTTGAGGGTTCCCCCCGCCACCGCCACAGAGTGGTGACAATGTGGAAGTCACTGCAGAGTGTTGCTGCACCGAAAACTTGATGAACAAATGGGGACCACGTGGCAGTGTAGGGATAGGTAATTAGAGTGGGCGAAGGCTTATGTATAAACACTAGTATAGGTCAGATGGGAGAAATCGCCACTTTTTGTGCTGTAAATGGTACTTAATCCTTCATAATCGCTGTCCACAGCTGCAAATCCGAAATAAGCTGCATAACTTTCCTCGGGTGCGGAAAAAGGGTGAATAAAATATGTAGGAAGGGGTGCAGCATAAGAAAAGATGGGATAAGAAAAGACTGTTTATTTCAGAGTGGATACTTGCCAAGGCCCATTGAGATCGATGTGTTGAACTTTATATTTGATCACCGACAGTAATCCGGCCAAAGTTTCATTCCATTCAAATATTCAACTCAACAAAAACAACTTGCATTGGTACAGCATCTTTAAGATGAGAACATGTTAGAGAGTCATAAACATATGTACATACATACGAACATACAAATTAAAAGCAGGAATAGGCCATTCAGCCCCTCGATCCTGTTCCACCATTCAATAAAATCATGGCTGATCTGATTGGAACCCCCATTACACATTCCCACCTACCCCCCCGATAAACTTCGACTCCCTTGTTCGTCAAAAATCTATCTACCTCTGCCTTAAAAATATTCACTGACCCTGCCTCCACTGGTCTCTGGGCAAGGCAATTCCAAAGGTCAATGGCCCTCAGAAAAAACAATTTCTCCTTGTCTCCATCTTAAAATGGGAGACTCCTTATTTTTAAATTTGTCCTCCAGTTCTAGTTCCTCCCACAAGTAAAAACATCCTTTCATATCCACCCCGTCAGGACCTTTATATGTTTCTATACGATCACCTCTCAGTCTTCTAAACTCCAATAGATACTGGCCCAGCCTGTCCAATCTTTTCCTTGTAAGATAACCACCACCATCCCAGGTATCGGTTGAATGAAGCTTCTCTGAGCTGCTTCTAATGCAATTATATCCTTTCTTCAATAAGGAGACTGAGGCTGTATACATTACTCCAGATGTGATCTCACCAATTACCCTGTGCAACTGTAGCAAAACATCCCTACTTTAATATTCCATTCCCCTTGCAACAAACAACAACTTTCCATTTCCCTTCCTAATCACTTGCTGTACCTGATACTAACTTTTCCTGATTCATGTAGCAGGACAACCAGATCCCTCTGTACTGCAGAATCCTGTAATCTCTTCCCATTTAAAAAATATGCTGCTTTACCATTCTTCCTGCCAAAGTGGACGAGTTCATATTTTTCCACATTATACATCATCTGCCAATTTTTTACTCACTCTCTTAACCTATCTGTATCCCTTTGCAGACCCCTTATGTCATCTTCACAACTTACTTTCCTACCTATCTTTGTGTCATCAGCAAATTTAGCAACTGTACATTCGGTCCCTTCATCCAAGTCATTGATATAAATTGTAAATAGTTGAGGCCACCACTCATCCCTGTTGCACTTTACTCGTTACACATTGCCAAACCAAAAAGGACCCAGTTATCCTTACTCTCTGCTTCCTGTTAGCTCACCAATCCCCTATCCATGCTAATATATTACCCTCTGCACCATGAGCTCTTATCTTGCAAAGTAACCTTTGATATGGCATCTTATCAAATGCCTTCTGGAAACCTAGTACAGCACATCTACAGGTTCCCCTTTATCCAAGTTGCTTCCTCAAAGAACTCCAATACATTAGTCAAAAGTGATTTCCCTTTCACAAAACCATGTTGATTCTGCCTTATTGCTTTGAGATTTTCTAAGTGTCCCGCCATAACTCAATAATAGATTCCAGCATTTTCCCTATGACAGATGTTAAGCTAACTGGCCTATAGTTTCCTGCTTTCTGTCTCCTTCCTTGCTTGAATAGAGGGGTCACATTTGCTATTTTCCAATCTGATGGGACCTTCCCAGAATCTGAGGAAGTTTGGAAATTTAAAACCAATCCTTCTACAATCTCAGCAGCCACTTCTTTTAAGGTCCAAGGATCAAGTCCATCAGGACCCCAGGACTTGTCAGCTTTTAGCTCAAATAATATTCTTAGTACCCTTTTCCTGGTGATTGTAATTGTTTTAATTTCCTCCCTCCCTTTCACCTCCTGATTCACAATTATTCCTAGGTGTTATTTGTATCCTCTACAGTGAAGACAGTTGCAAAATATAGGAAGGTAGGAACAGGAATAGGTCATTCAGCCCATCAAGCCTGCTCCACTATCAATTAGATCAAGGCTGATCATCTACCTCAACCTCTTTCTCACACTATCTCTATATCCCTTGATGCCATTAGTTTCCAGGATTCTATCAATTTCTGTTTTGAACATGCTCAATGATTGAGCTTCCACATCCCTATGGGGTAGAGAATTCCAAAGATTCATCACCCTCTGAATGAAGAAATTCCTCATTTCTGTATCAAATGGCCTACCCCTTATTCTGAGATTGTGTCTCCTGGTTCTAGACTCACCAGGCAGGGGAAACACCCCATCTACATCTACCCTGACATGTCCTGTAAGAATTTCCTAAGTTTCAATGAGTTCACCTCTCATTCTTCAAAACTCTAGAGAATACAGGCCAGTTCCCTCAATCTCTCTTCATAAGACAATCCCACCATCCCAGGGATTAGTCTGGTGAACCCCCGTTGCACACCCTCCTTGGCAAGTACGACCTTCCTTAGATAAGGAGACCAAACTGTACACAATATCCCAGGTGTGGTCTCACCAAGGCTCCATACAATTGCAGCAAGACATCTTTATTCCTGCATCAAATCCCCTTGCAATGAAGGCAAACATACCATTTGCCTTCCTTATTGATTGCTGCACCAGCATGCTGGCTTTTAGTCACTCATGAACAAGGACACTCAGGTCCCTTTGGACACCAACACTTCCCAACCCAGCTATGCCTGTCTCTTTATGGGGTATGTGGAACATTCCTTGTTCCAGTCCTACTCTGGCCCCCTCCCACAACTCTTTCTCCGGTACATCGATGATTACTTCGGTGCTGCTTCATGCTCTCGTCGGGATCTGGAAAAATTTATTAATTTTGCTTCCAATCTCCACCCCTCCATCATTTTCACATGGTCCATCTATGACACTTCCCTTCCCTTCCTTGACCTCTCTGTCTCAATTTCTGGTGATAGACTGTCCACCAATATCAATTACAAGCCTACCGACTCCCACAGCTACCTCGACTACAGCTCCTCACACCCCGCTTCCTGTAAGGACTCCATCCCATTCTCTCAGTTCCTTCGCCTCCATCGCATCTGTTCTGATGATGCTACCTTCAAAAACAGTTCCTCTGACATGTCCTCCTTCTTCCTTAACTGAGGTTTTCCACCCACGGTAGTTGACAGGGCCCTCAACCGTGTCCGGCCCATCTCCCGCGCATCCGCCCTCACACCTTCTCCTCCTTCCCAGAAACATGATAGGGTCCCCCTTGTCCTCACTTATCACCCCACCAGCCTCCACATTCAAAGGATCATCCTCCGCCATTTCCGCCAACTCCAGCATGATGCCACCACCAAGCACATCTTCTCTTCACCCCCCTGGCGGCATTCTGTAGGGATTGTTCCCTCCGGGACACCCTGGTCCACTCCTCCATCACCCCCTACTCCTCAACCCCCACCTATGGCACCTCCCCATGCCCACGCAGAAGATGCAACACCTGCCCCTTCACTTCCTCTCTCCTCACTGTCCAAGGGCCCAAACACTCCTTTCAAGTGAAGCAACATTTCACTTGCATTTCCCCTAACTTAGTCTACTGCATTCGTTGCTCCCAATGCGGTCTCCTCTACATTGGAGAGACCAAATATAAACTGGGCGACCGCTTTGCAGAACACCTGCGGTCTGTCCGCAAGAAAGACCCAAAACTCCCTGTCGCTTGCCATTTTAACACTCCACCCTGCTCTCTTGCCCACATGTCTGTCCTTGGCTTGCTGCATTGTTCCAGTGAAGCCCAACGCAAACTGGAGGAACAGCACCTCATCTTCCAACTAGGCACTTTACAGCCTTCCGGACTGAATATTGAATTTAACAACTTTAGATCTTGAACTCCCTCCTCCATCCCCACCCCCTTTCCGTTTCTTCCCCCTCCCTTTTGTTTTTTCCAATAATTTATATAGATTTTTCTTTACCCACCTATTTCCATTATTTTTAAATCCCTGTAATGCCCTGTCAGTCTTTCCACCCCACCCCAACTAGAGCTGTACCTTGAGTGTCCTGCCATCCATTCTTAATTAGCACATTCTCTTAGATAATATCACCACCTTCAACGCCTCTTTGTTCCTTTATCTGTGACATCTTTTGATTATCTGCTCCTTTCACTGCTTGCTTGTCCCTACAACCACACCCCCACCCCCACCCCCAACTCCTCTCCCCCCACCCACCCCCACCTTAAACCAGCTTATATTTCACTCCTCTCCTATATTTACTTAGCTCTGTTGAAGGGTCATGAGGATGCTGCCAGACCTGCTGAGTTTTTCCAGGTAATTCTTTTTTGTTTTGGATTTCCAGCATCCACAGTAGTTTTTTGTTTTTTTCTTCCCAACCTCTCTCCATTTAAGAAATATCCTGCGTTTCTGTTTTCCCTATCAAAGTGGATAACTTCACTCTTATTCACATTATATTCCATCTGCCATGTTCTAGCCCATTCACAGCCTGTCCAAGTCCCCTTGAAGCCTCCTTACAATTTACATTCTCACCTAGTTTTGTGTCTTCAGCAAATTTGGAAATATTACAATTTGCCCCCACAGCCAAATTATTTATTTAGATTGTGAACAGCTGTGGACCTAGCACTGATCCTTGTGGTACCCCACTACTAACAGCCTGCCATCCCGAGAATGCTCTGTTTATTCCTACTCTCTGCTTTCTGTTCGTTAACCAATTCTCAATCCATACTAGTATATTTCCCCTAATCCCATGCCCTCTAATATTGTTTACTAACATCCTGTGTGGGACTTTATCAAAAGCTTTCTGAAAATCCAAATACACCACATCCACTGGTTCTCCTTTATCAATGCTACAAGTAGTACCTTCAAAAAACTCCAAGAGGTTTGTCAAACATAATTTCCCTTTCATAAATCCACATTGACTCAGCCCAATTTTACCATTCTTTTCTAAATGTCCCCTTATCACACCCTTTAGAATAGAGTCTAATATTTTCCCCACTACTGACATCAAACTAACAGGTCTGTAGTTCTCCATTTTCTCTCTCCCTCCCTTCTTAAATAATAGGGCTACATTTGCTACTTTCCAATCTGTAGGAACCTTTGCAGAATCTATAGAATTTTGAAAGTTAACCACCTGTGCATCCGCTATCTCTACTGTCACCTCATTCAACATTGAGATGAAGCTCATCTGGTCCAGTGGATTTTACAGCCTTCAATCCAGTTAACTTTTCAAGTTCTACCTCTTTACTAATACTAATTTCTTTCAGTGCCTCAGTTTCAAAAGTCCATTGGTCGCCTAGTATTTCTGGGAGATTTTCTGTAACTTATTCCGTGAAGATAGACACAAGTCAATTGTTTAGTTCCTCTGCCATTTCCCTGTTCTCCACTATAAATTCTCCTGTCCCGACCTGTAATGGGCCCACATTTGTCCTCGTTAATCTTTTCCTTTTCACATACCTAAAGAAGCTTTTACAGTGCACCTTTATGTTCCTCGCTAGTTTGCATTCATATTCTCTTTTCCTTTTCTTTATCAGCTTCTTGGTCCTCATTTACTGGATTCTAAATTGCTCCCAATCATCAGGTTTACCATTTTTTCTGGCAAATTTATAAGCCCACTTTCTTTGATCTAATGCAATCTTTAACTTTTTTTGTTATCCACAGCTAATTCACCTTTCCTGTTGGGTTTTTGTGTCTTGGAGGAATGCATATTTGTTGTAGACTGTCATGAAGCTATTAATGTATATAAGATTTTGAAAAATATTTTTCTTTTAGAATAGAGTCTGCGGGTATGTCTTAATTGGATTAAAGCCAGCTAGTCTGGGTGCTTTGATATGTGCTAGCTTTGATATGTAAGAGAGATAGCGTGCATTTGCATTTTTTGAAGAGAGAATTCAAGAAGGGGGGTGAAAACTTGACACCTTTCTAACAGCTGCCAAGCAATATGTTTATATTACTAATAAAATTGGTACAATGAAAGGGGTTTCATTGTTAAAAGGTTAACTTCAAAGAGACTGGTGAGACAATGAGAATTTGAATTCAATCAGTGGTGGTAGGTATAACTTCAGTAGTTTTTGGGTGTGCAGGCAGAGACAATGTAAGATCAAAAGGCAGCTGTAAGCCTCCAACTGGCTCCACCGCGAAAAGAACCTCATTTTGAATTTGTAAGGTGGAAATGCTTTGCCTGGTGTCTGGTTAAGTCTATGGGTTGCTGTTGCCTTAATGGAGATTAGCTTGGGAATTTGTTAAAAGTTATGATAGTTGTAACTTGTAGCCATGTGTACATATATTTTAACCTGTGTAAATTAATAAAATGTTTCATTTAGTTTAATGTAAAACCTACTATATACCACAAACAGCAAGGGACCCAACACCGATCCCTGTGGAACTCCACTGGACACAGGCATCCAGTCAGAAAAACACCCCTTGACTATCACCCTCTGCTTCCTGCCACTCAGCCAATTCTGGATCCAATTGGCCAAATTGCCTTGGATCCCATGGGCTCTTACCTTCGTTATCTGACTCCCATGTGGGACCTTATCAAGTAGACTACATCAAATGCATTGCCCTCATCTATACACCTGGTCACCTCTTCGAAAAATTCAATCAAATTGTTCAGGCATGACCTCGCCTTAACAAAACCATGCTGACTGTCCTTGATTAATCCCTGCCTCTCCAAGTATAGATTAATTCTGTCGCTCAGAATTGCTTCCAATAGTTTCCCCGCCACTGAGGTTAGACTGACTGGCCTGTAGTTCCCTGGTTTATCCCTTCCTCCCTTCTTGAATAACGGTACCACATTGGCTGTCCTCCAGCAGTCTGGCACCTCTCCTGTGGCCAGAGAGGTATTGAAAATTATTGCCAGCGCCCCTGCTATCTCCTCCCTTGCCTCACTCAACAGCCTGGGATACATTTCATCCGGGCCTGGAGATTTATCTACTTTTAAACCTGCCAGACCACCAAAAACCTCCTCCCTTTCTATGCTAATTTCTTTAATTATATCACAGTCCTTCTGCCTGATTTCCATACCCATGTCATCTCTCTCACTTGTGAACAGCGACACAAAGTATTCATTTAGAACCCTACCTACGTCTTCCGGCTCCACACATAAATTACCACTATGGTCCTTAATGTGCCTACTCTTTCCCTAGTTATCTTCTTACTCTTAATGCACTTGTAAAATAACTTTGGATTTTCCTTTATTTTACCTGCCAATGTTTTTTCATGCCCCCTTTTTGCTCTCCTAATTTCCTTTTTAAGTTCCCCCCTACACATTCGATACTCCTCTAGGTCTTCCGCTGTTTTGAGCCCTCAGTATCCTACATAAACCTCCCTTTTTCTCTTTATCCAATCCTGTATATCCATTGACATCCAGGGTTCCCCAGATTTGTTGGTCCTATCCTTTATCTTTACTGGAATATGTTGGCCCTGTACTCTCACTATTTCCTTCTTGAATGAGTCCCATTGCTCTGGCGCAGATTTACCTAAAAGTAACTGCTCCCAGTCCACTCTGGCCAAATCATATCTGATCCTATTAAAATCAGCCTTCCCCCAATTTAGGACTCTGATTTCTGGCCCATCCTTGTCCTTTTCCATAAGGACTTTGAATCTAAGTTATGAGCACTATCTGCAAAATGCTCCCCCTCTACCACTTGCCCAGCTTCATTCCCTAAAATTAAGTCCAGGGACGCCCCCTACTCTTGTAAGACCTTCTAGGTACTGGCTTAAAAAGCTCTCCTGGATGCATTTTAAGTATTCCGCTCCCTCTAAATCTATAACATTATGACTAACCCAGTTAATGTTGGGGAAGTTGAAATCCTCTACTACAGGGTTATTTTTACACTTCTCTGAAATTTGCCTATATACCTGCTGTTGTATTTCTGACTGTTTGGGGGCCTATAGTACACTCCCAGCAATGTGATTACTCCTTCTTGTTTTTCAGTTCTACCCATATGGCTTCATTTGAGGAGCCTTCTAGGATGTCATCCCTCCTTACTGCTGTAATTGATTCCTTGATCAATATTGCGATATCCCCTCCTCTTTTACCTCCTTCCCTGTCTCGCCTGAAGACCCTACATCCTGGAATATTGAGCTGCCAATCCTGCCCCTCTCTCAACCATGTCTCTGTGACAGCAATGACATCATACTTCCATGCGTTAATTTGTGCTCTCAGTTCATTTGCTTTATTTATTAGACTCCTTGCATTAAAATAAATACCATCCAACCTTGCCAAACTCCCTTGTGCCTTAACTGACTTATAATTTCTATGCCTTTCAGCCTCACTTGCTCTGTCTTCTAATTTTGGCTGTGCATCTCCCCCTGCTGAACCTCCTCTCAGGATCCCACCCCCCTGCCAAGTTAGTTTAAACCTTCCCCAACAGCAGAAGCAAACCTCCCCGCAAGGATGTTGGGTCCCATTCCAGTTCAGGTGCAACCCATCCGCCTTGTACAGGTCCCACCGCCCCCAGAAACAGTCCCAATATCCCAGAAATCTAAAACCCTCCCTCCTGCACCATCCCTTCCTCCCTCCAGCCACGCACTCATCTGGACTACTTCCTATTTCTATACTCATTAGCGCGTGGCACCGGAAGTAATCCAGGGATAATAGCTGTACCTTTCGCACAAACCCCCATTATTTTTTTCTCCGAGTGTTGTGCGACTTTGGATCTCTCTGCCTCAGAATGTGGTGGAGGCAGGGGCATTGAATATCTTTGAGGCGGACGTGGGTAGATTCTTGTTAGGCAAGGGAATCAAATGTTATTGGGAGTATATGGGAATGTGGAATTAGAAATACAAACATATCAGCCATGATCTTATTGAATGGTGGAGCAGGCTCCTCATCTCTATCCTAAAAGGGCAACACCTAATTTTAAATCATTGCCCCCTAGTTCTGGACTCACCCACAAGAGGAAACATAATTTCCACACCCATCTTGTCAAGACCTTTCAGGACCTTATATACTTCAGTCAAGTGACCCCTCACTCTTCTAAACTCCAGTAGAAACAAGCCCAGCCTGTCCAACCTTTCCTCATAGGACAACCCACTCATTCCAGGTACGAATCTCATAATCCTCCTTTGAACCATCTCCAGCGCATTTCTATCCTTTCTTAAATAAGGAGACCAAAACTGCACACACTACTCAAGATGTGGTCTCACCAACGCCCTGTATAACAGAAGCATAATATCCTTATTTTTATGTTCAATTCCTCATGTAATAAAGGATAGCATTCCATTAGCCTTCTTAATTACTTGTACCTGCATACTATTTTTTTTTTGAGATTCTGGAATGCCTAGATTCCTTTGCACCTCAGAATTCTGCAGCTGTTTTGTTTAAGTAATACGCTGCTTTTTTTATTCTTCTTGCCAAAGTGAACAACTTCACATTTTCCCACATTATGCTCCATCTACCAAATTTTCACCCACTCATTCAACCTATCTATATCCATCTGCAGCCTCGTTATGTCCTCTTCAAGCATATTTTCCTACCTATCTTTGTGTCACCTGCATATTTAGCCATCATGCCTTTGCTCCTCTCATCTAAGTCATTGATATAAGTTGTAACAGCACAGACCCCTGCGGGACTCCATTCGTCACATCCTGCCCATCAGAAAATGACCATTTATCTCTCTGTTTTCTGCTAGCCAGCCAATCTTCTATCCATGATATGTGACCCCTACACCATGAGCTTTTATTTTCTGCAATAAATTACAAGGGTTTGAAGATGAATGGGTAAAATATTCACCAACCAATCACATACCTGTTTTCCTTTGACATTACAAATGGATTTCGCTCAAGAGCCACAGGCCGGACTGGATTGGATAGCTCTTCTCAGTGCTGCTGACTGTGTCCTCACCCAGACACGATGGGCCAAATGGCCTCCTTCCGTGCTGTAAACGTCTATGGGTCTCTTTTCGTCCAAATGGATGCCAACAAGGAAATAGCGAGAGCTGTAACCAAAAGCTTGGTCAAGGGGTTGGGTTTTAAATAACGCCTTAGGAGGATGATAGGTCGTCTTGTGGCTCAGTGTCCCGCCTCTGAGGCAGAAGCTCCCTGTTCAAATCTCACTTCAGGACTTGTTGGCCACAGAAAGAGTATTCATGACATGGATCACCAGGGTGATAACCAGCCTGCTCATCCTTCCAACACTTCCCCACTATTCCCCAAAGGGGAATATAGTGTGAGAAGACATGAAACAGACAAACGAGGAGGTAGAGACTTGAAGGTACAGAAAGAAGTGGAAAGATGAGGTGTGGAAATGGCAAAACATCATTTTGCATCCAAGGCTAGAGCACAGTTTTTAATCACCTGCATTCCTTTTCTATTTTGTCCTATGTGTAAGATGTATTTCTTTAAAAAGGCTAGTGTAATATTTATTAAAAGTTGCAGAAAACAAGTAAACAAACCTCAGCTTTATTATAGATATAAGGAGTTATCCATTCAGCGCATTGAACCTGCTGCAGAATTTAGGCAGCTATTTATCTTTAGACAGCTATTTATCTATCTTTTTAATCTCAATTTCCAGCCTTTTCTCCATATTCCTTACTTCCCAACTAAGTCATTCTTCTAGCACTTCAATTGAATTTCTATATATGACTTCGACCAAGCCTGTCAACACTGCATGAAGATTATTTCAGATTTCCAGCATTCACAGTATTTTGCCTTGATCTGCATAAAGGTGTGCTTTGTAGATCCATTTTTTAATATCTTCGCTCAAATATTAGTATCACAAAGTACAGATGAGAGAAGCCATTTGACAAAACTAGATCATCTGTCATAAAAACAATTTCCCCCACCCTTCCAGTCTTGTTATTTGATTGCATCTTAAATAATAATTAGTCTCCACAACCCAAAACAGATTATTCCAGGGTTTAATAAACATCAAACTTGCTGTTTGCCCATTTTAGGCTATTTCTACTTACATTTCAGTTTTGTTTAACTTGAAATAGCACTCAAAATTAATTCTTGGTCTTCCACTTGGCACCTAATTATAGACCTACAATGTTCCCCCTCATATTCCTCTTTAAGGTTGAAATTTTAACAACATTGTGCTTACAGGGGAATTGAAACTTGAGAAGAAAGGAGCAGTGAAGTCCAGGAACCCAAGAAAGGGTGAAAGGTAAATCTCTGCTATCAGCGCAGATGAGGGAAGTGGTCCGAGGAACTGATGTAGAGAGGTGAGTCGCGTGCTGGATTGGGAGTAGCAGCAATTTGAGGAGCTGGTCCAACCCAACCCAGTGAACAGTGATGGAGGAGTTCTGAAGGGTGAGTGGCATAGAGATAACTCCGAAGCCACCAAGAAGCCAGGTTTCAACATAGCGGAAATCATTCAGCACATATGACCGGAGAATCCAGTGCAGGACAGGAACCAGCAGGAGTGGAATTTGGTTAACTGTGAAAAAGTTAGCAGAGTGAATAAGTCTCAGCACAGTAGAAAACTGAGCTTCTAAACCAAGCCAGATACTGCTAGGGGAAGCAAGATAATTACACAGGGAGAAAGGTATAGAACGTTATGTTGATAGGGCTACTTGAAGTCGGGTGGGGTAAATTCATAGGGAGCATAAACACAGGCAACAATCCACTAGGCTGAATTTCTTCTGCACTGTAAACTCTGTCATTGGAGCAGTCCAGAGAATAATTTCAGTTGAAAATGACGGTGAATTTTCTTGATACAGTAAAGGCCAAGAGCCAGCGAAGAAATGGAATCCAGGAGCAAGTGGATTTCTGGGCCAGACTTAATAAGCAACAGAGTAAAGAATGGAGCCAACATATGTACAGAAATACAGTCCTGAAGCTCAGCAGCGAACTGCAGGGGGAGGTGGTGGCGTAGTGTTCCAGCAAAAACAGAAACACCTGGAAAAACTCAGCAGGTCTGGCAGCATCAGCGGAGAGGAGTACAATTGACATTTCGAGTCCTCATGACCCTTCAACGGAACTAAGTAAAATTAGGAAAGGGGTGAAATATAAGCTGGTTTAAAGGGGGGGGTGGGGGGGTGGGGGGTGTTGTTTGGACAAGCAGCCAGTGAAAGGAGATAACCAAAAGCTGTCACAGACAAAAGAACAAAGAGGTGTTGAAGGTGGTGATATTATCTAAAGGAATGTGCTAATTAAGAGTATAAGACAGGACAGATAAGGTACAAGTAGCTCTAGTGGGGCTGGGGGAATACTAAAAGCTAGAAATAAACAATGGTGGAAATACATTTAAAATTAGTGGAAATAGGTGGGAAAAGAAAAAATCTATATAAATTATTGGAAAAAACAAAAGGGAGGGGGAAGAAACGGGAAGGGGGTGGGGATGGAGGAGAGAGTTCAAGATCTAAAATTGTTGAACTCAATATTCAGCCCAGAAGGCTGTAAAGTGCCTAGTCGGAAGATGAGGTGCTGTTCCTCCAGTTTGCGTTGAGCTTCACTGGAACAATGCAGCAAGCCAAGGACAGACATGTGGGCAAGAGAGCAGGGTGGAGTGTTGAAATGGCAAGCGACAGGGAGGTCTGGGTCATTCTTGCGGACAGACTGAAGGTGTTCTGCAAAGCGGTCGCCCAGTCTGCTCCCACTCCTCCATCACTCCCTACTCCTCCTCCCACAGCACCTCCCCATGCAAACGCAAAAGATGCAACACCTGCCCCTTCACTTCCTCTCTCCTCACTGTCCAAGGGCCCAAACACTCCTTTCAAGTGAAGCAGCATTTCACTTGCACTTCCCCCAACTTAGTCTATTGCATTTGTTGCTCCCAATGTGGTTTCCTCTACATTGGAGAGACCAAACGCAGACTGGGTGACCGCTTTGCAGAACACCTTCGGCACCTCATCTTCTTGGCAGTGCTGGGGGCATGAATATTATGATCCTGGGAGAGGACCACAGGTTCATGCACCATCAAGCACTGCTGCTTCCCCAAGGTGGCCCCCCACTCAGCAATCTTAGTGATCTCCAGGAGCACAGATAACTAGACTGCTCCAAGTGCCTGCTGGCTGCTTTGAGCACTGGTGTCCACACCTACGACTGCAATAGTCTCAGCCAGCCTAGAAACTCTCTCCACCAATAATTTCCATTATGAATTCCTCTGTCTTTATTTATAATAGAAATTGCAGAACCTCTATCAGGAATCCTTATTTGCAGAATTATAAACTTGAGTATTGCTGAAAAAAAAATGCTGCCGAAGCTTTTTGTCTTGAATTTTAAACTTCTATTGGCAGTTTCATGTGTAAACGTAGATATGTGAAATAAGGGGAAAAGCTGAGGCGCACACAAAACGTGCAGGACTGACAAGACCACCAGCTGGCTGCTGCATTAAATCTGACCCACACCCATGATGCTAGGAATGACTAGATAACATCCCTAAAAAGAAAAAAACTCCAAAAATAGGGTCAAAATCTAGAAAATTTCTCTTCAACTCCAAAGTTCAACAGGCGATTAAAATCAGTCGTCCATGTTAGTTAACTGGTAAATTGCTTAACTTTCATCAGGTGAAATCTTTGCAGCAGCTAATAACTGGTCTCATCCCTTTTGTTGGTGTGCCAAGAGTCAGTACATATCCTTCAAGCCATTAATTTATCCCAAAAGTCCGCTACTCTCTGGAAAAGGAGCCAACATCTAGCCTATTCCTACTTGTGTAGGTTAAATTCACAACTTCATATCCTCTCTAATCTGCTAAACTGAAATGATTTCTCACTGGATACAAAACTTAGCCCTTTTATTATTTACTGGGTGATTCTTGGGATTTGTCAGCAGTTTCAGGAAGGTCTTATTGTATACTAACTATGACTGCACAGGTGCAGTTGGAAGAATTGCATATGGTGGCAGGCTGTCAGTAGAGAAGGTCCCAAGGTCTGACAGCACTGGGTGCTGTCCAGGTCTGGAGCACTCTCAAATGGCTGTACTGTCTGGAGATCAGAGTCTGGAAACACTGGGGAGCATGGTTGCATGATTTAGGAGTTTTGGGGAGAAGTAGTGGAAGATATCATTGTCTACAAATGATAAGGACAGGGGGTTTTGAGGTATGGTTGAACTAGGGAGGGAAAGGATATTTGGATCTAGGAGAATTGAGGTTGGTACAACAGTATGGTAACATTAGGACTAACGGCGATTTGGGAGAACGAAACCCAATCTGAAACCAATGTTTAGGTGCAAAATATGCAGTTTCTGCATTCAACTGCTACTAGCACACCAGATTCCAAGTTCTCTGTGTTTAAAACCAGTTTCAGATTGGTTCCAAGTGGATTGCCCAGGATTTAACGTTTATACCTGATGGTCAGAAACTGTGAATGTGTGGGGTGGAAAAAGGGACACGAGTAAGCAGAAGAGGGCTGGGATGGCCAACAACTTGAGGCAGGTTGGGGAAGATTGACACCTGGAAATGGATCACACAACACAGTCTCTGGGAACCTGTCTAGGGTTTGATAGAGGAATCAGTGTCGGACTCGCTCTGTTACATTGTCAATCTTTCAAATTCACTCACAGGCCAGTCTACTCATATTTCTCTCAATTTCTCCTTCCTTTTCTGTTTTTCACATTCCCTGTTTTTTTCTGCTTTTCTCTCTCCCTTCCCCCTTTGGCTCTCAGCTAGGGCTGCAGCACAGTATGGAGGAAATGTCTGCTGGCTACTTTTTGTATAGTTATCTAAGCACTTTTTAAAAAAAAGCAAACTGGACTGGGGTATTGCTAGAAAGTAAGGAGAGCAGGTTGACTTTACTAAATTGAGTAGCCCCAGAGAGTAAAGTGCTACCTTCATTGGGCATACAAAGTGTGATGGAATTAAATTCAAAAGTGTTACAGGGCAAGTATTGCACATGACAAACTAAAGTTCTTGACATTAGCATGACATCAGTGCTGTACATTAAGCAACTTTTGAGTGGCACCCAAAGCCTGGGAGAATTCAACAGTGCAAAAGGGCTTTTGCCCCTGATATGAAATTCCCAGCTGCTGTTTCACTTTTCATTCCAAAGTGCAATGAGAATTATCTGGAGTATAAATATATCCACAGTATCCTTGAAGAGCTGAAGTGATTTGGGCAGGAAATTACATTTCAAGCAGATCACAAAACAACAGCATATCATGAATTGCACAGCAATAATTAGCTACTCTGAGTGTTATGAAACTTAGAATAATTTCCAAGTTATACACCAACCTGATCAGAACAATACCTCAATAATCACTAGTCCATCACCTGTGCTGTTGCACAGAAATCAAAAACAAGTTTAGTCTTCAGCTGAAGTAGGGTACAATTGGACCATGTATTTACATATAATTTAGTTTCCAGTTTTAAAGTCCAGCACTCCATTCTTACTTTATATATTTTGAATTTTAAATAAAATGGACAGCAACTTAGAACAGGTGCTTTTTTCTCTGCAGTAGCAGCTGTGATCCAAAATGTTGTACTATGTCACCACAGCTATCAAGATGGTGTAAGTACAGTGGGTTATATTTGCATAGATAGTTTCTAATCTAAATGTGGACCTGGGAAATTATAATAGCAAAAATTATGTGAAAAGTAGCATTTTGCAGACAGGAAGTGTGTGCAGACACATGGTTAATATATTAAAGATATATGGATAGTTTATTTTTGTACATCGATATTCAATTGCACATTGCATAGAAGATTAAACTCCACACAATATGAAGCTCTGCGCAATCATGGAAACAATGTTTTACGTTCTCCTTGTAATTCTGACAAAGTTTTCTTACTATTGGCTTTAAAACTGCAGAAATCAAAAAACTTTTCATTCAAGAGAGCAAACTATAGATAATTTACATTTGTTTGATATCCTATTCTCATTTGGCTCAATAGAATGAACTTCTGAAGTCTTAAAAACTGAAAGCACTTTGTGCAAATTAATTTTTTAAAATAAACATACCTTCACTGATCTTCTGAGTGTACTTCAGGCAATTATTTTGCACTTGCTAGCCCTTCCTGAACAACTGCTTATTTTGAGGAATAACATACTTTGGTGGGTTGATTAATTGGGGTAGACATTGACTTTGTATGGGTGCAGAACAGATGACACTGAGTTGGCAGCCTTTTACCTGCTGCCATCCATTTTACACTTGCAAATTCAAGATTCATCCCACTAAGTCGAATACTAAACACACATCCTCAAATATCCCCTCACTTTTATCTATCTACTCATGGATGTTTTGTACTTTCCTCGCTAGTTATAATCTTCCTTTAAACTTTTTGACAGTTTCACCTTCATTATGCCATGTTCTTTCAATTGTAAATATCTTATGGCAAACAAACCTCGTAGCTTCCATCTTAATTCTGAATCATTTGATTACTTCCTTAAATTTCATAGACAATTCCTTTCAGGTCCTAAGTTTCACCTCTTTTTAATTATAATTCATTTCTGATTCCTTTCATTTTACTTCTTTCAGCTGTTCTCCATTGGTTCAGAATTTGTAAATGTAATGCATGATTGCTTCAGTGTGTCAGAAGTTATTCAATCTTGACCTGATGTACATAAATGACCCAAAGTACTAAAAACAGTCAGCATGGCATTGAATAGGTTTTGAAATTCAGAAATTCCACAGATAAGGGACCAGGTGTACAATCTTGAAAGGGCTAACTTCAATTAAAAGAAAATTCATTGGGTGTGGTTGTTCCTCAATCTTTAAGGAACGAGAACACGATAGGAGAAATAGACGACCACAGCCCATCAAGCCTGTTCCGCCATTCGATATGATCATGGCTAATCTTGGGCTTCAACCCTATTTTCCCTCCCGTTCCCCATATCCCTTAATTCCCAGAGGCATCAAAAATCTGTCTACCCCAGCCTTAAATGTCTTCAATGATGGAGCATCCACATCCCTCTGGGATAGAGAATTCTAGATTCACAGTGCTATGAGCTAAGTAATTTCTCTTCATCTCAGTCCCAAATGATCGGCCTCTTATGCTGAGACTGTACCCCCGTGTTTTAGATTCCCCGACCAGCGGGAACAATCTCTCAGTGGCCACCCTATCAAGCTTCTTCAGAATTTTGTAAATCTCAATGACATTGCCTATGTGGGATAAATAGATGCCTAGAATCAACAAGCACAAAATAGACAAGCTTAAAATTAAATGGACCAGTGAAGAGAAAATGAAAGAGGAAAAATGGCCACAAAACCTGCACGGAGAAAATGAAAGGTGTTTACTGGGATTAATACATGAACATGCAGCAATACATGAAAAGGTGACCAGAAGGCAAAGGGAAGCCTAGAAAAGAAATATAGCTGCAGGGGCAAAATGTAACTGCAAAAGATTATTTCAGAATGCCACCAGCAAGCGTGTAAGCAGTGAAAATATTAGAGCCATAAGGTATGCTAACAGGCTGGAAAAGAACAAGCACAGGGTAATAAACAAACATTCTGAATGATCATTTTCTCCAATTATTCACTTTACTAATATTCTACACTGAAATACTCCCAACAAAATTAATGATTCTGATATATAGGAAATGAAAGTACAGAACAAGCTAAAAGTGCATCAACAGCAGTAAATCTCCAATGATAGCTCTCTAGGGTAAACGCCATCCAAGAGAAAACAGGGAGATTTTTGAGGTATTGCTAATTATCACCGATTCACTAGACGTTGGAAAGATGGCAGCAGATTGCAAACAGGCCAAATTCAAAAAAGGTGACAAGACAGACAAGGACAACTACAGGTACTTTAGTCATACTTCAATTTTGTTAAACTGAAGGCCAGCTTTGCAATAATAGAGTAAAACAGCAGTCAACATGTGCTCAGATCGAGTGTTTCGGCCTGATCCGTAATATCTTTTGAGGAAGTGGCATTCCAAGAAAGACCTGAAATCACTAAAACGTGTCATACACAGACTTCTAAAAGGCATTTGGTAAAATGTCTCATTTGAAAGGCTATTCGTCCAGCTCAAAACTGGGGATTCAGGGAAAATTGCATAAGGGTAGAAAACAATGTGAATAATGTTGAGGTGGGGGAAATTAAGCATAGTGCTTTTGGCATTTGAGTTGGGCTGGGACCACTAGCTTTTCTAATTTACACAAATTTTGATTCAGGAGCTCAAAGTAAACTGGCGAAATTTTGAGATGAAACCAAGCCTGTGGGGCTTTGAAATCAAGGAGGCAGCTTAACATTTCATTCAATTCTGTAATTCTAATTGGGCAGAAAAATTATGTATGAAATTTAAAGCAGACAAGTGTAAGACTTGGTTTACAGGAGGGAAAAATGGGCAATAATTCATGAATGGTGTTGAGAGAAACCAAGGATGATGCTGAAAGAGTTATTGGTGTCTTAATATTCAACACGTCCAACAAGTACAGAGCAATCAATAAAGCCAACAGAACATTGAACTAAAAAGCCACAACATTAGAACTGGAGTCATAGAAAATCAAACTGTGGTTCCCTGGTCTGATTACAGCTTGAATACAATGTTCAGTTCTGGTTACTGAGAAACAAGGCGACGTTCAAATATTTTCATCAGTCTTCTGAATTACTGCCCTCTGCTGTTCCAGAAACAAATCTGCTTTTTTCCACAGGCACCAGGAACTCAACATTTAGAGAAATCACATGCACGAGCATATCCCAACCTTGTTTGGCACAGTGAGTTACAACATCAGCGTGTGCCATTACTATCAGGCTAGGGTATTTAGATACTGCTTTCAATAGTAGACATGTAGTAGTCTGGTGACAGTTACAACTTACCCAAGTGACAAAGAACACAAATCTTTTCAGAAATCATGAAGATTCACTTACCAGCTCTGTCTACATAAGATAAAGATGTGTAGTTTCTGCTTCCACAGTAAAGGTGCAGCCAGTAGGCACTACTTTGTTCTGCTAACCTATGACCCTCTTCTTTGCCACCTCTCTAATGATCATCAGGTACTGAGAGTTTAATACAAGGTAGTGTAGAGTGTAATATGGATATGTAGCTGTGATTGGAATGAAGCTTTTAAAAGGAACACTTTCCACAAGCAATTCTGCTTCCATTAGACGTAGATTGCCATTCCATGATTAAAATTTTAACTTAAATAGTTTTGTGAATGACCAGATTTGACATCAAATTGCAGGCAGGAAAAATATATGCAGTATGCATCTAAATAAACTTGATATTTTAGTATTTTCAGGATGTTGCTGAAGCCACATTGAAGTACTACAGCAAGGCACTAGAGTTTCATGTAGCTTTAATGCTAAGAAAAAATGGAATAGTTTTTCAGATATGTTCAATTTCCTTCATACAATTACTGTACTTTTCGCACATTATGATATTCTAATTAACTATTCATGGCCAAGGGGTGAGCTCGTTGTCTTATACTATCAAAATGACAATAATGTTGGATTTAATTTTGCAATTGCACAAATGAGATTAAGACTTCATGAACCCACTCTTAAATACCACAGATTTTGATACTTCACTCATGTAAGTGTTTGAATGACTAAGCAGCTTAACAGACAAAGCACTTTATATGAGGATAGATGCCAGTTCACAAGAAGAACTACAGCAATTTTGCCTTGCACTTTTTAAAAAAGTGATTTACAGTAGATTTCCGGTCTACTTTGATATTTCCTCACATGGTTTCTTATTATATAATTTGCCAGATCACGATATTTCCAAATAAGTGGAAGTAATGAAAGTAGAAGGGGGGAAAAAAACATTTAATGTAAGGCAACAAAACAAGTCAGAATGAGACACATACTAATTCCTGATGAGATTTACCATCAATATATTTTGGGAAACTACAAAGGTAGCCATTTGCTCTTCAAATTTCTGATACAGGTCCAAATATGCATCACCGCCTTTTGACAACACACCTTGGCACACAGATCCTCATTATTAGAAATATTTGCCCACCCTACGTACAATGTACATAATTTGAAATCCTATATCTGGTAGGCAGATGAACATCTGATTTTCTTTATCATTCACCTAATGTCAATGTCTAAATTTTGATTGAACATTTCAGTATTCAGCAACAATTTGTTGGGAAGCTGCATTAAATACTCAAATTTTCAAGGTTTGCCAGATCACAAATTCCTGTCACTCATTGTCAAAGGTGATCTCAATATTCCTGCACAGTTAAAAATTGTTTTGAAAAACCATTTATCTATATAACCAGATCAAAAATAATAAGCCTATAAAAATACTTAAATCTTTTCAATAGTTATTGTTTAAGTTAAATTATTGAAAACCTGATAAGTTGACAATGTAACTTCTATCTTTCATCACAGTTTACTAATTGATTATAGGTGCACAATACAAAAATACTCAGTATGCACCACTACTGTACAAAACGTTTTATTCCAAAAGGATGGGGCACGCTTACATTTCCTTCCACTGAAAGAAAATGAGGCGGCGAACAATTAACTTTGTTGTATTTCTAAACAGAAGCTGCAATGGCATTGATGAACTAGCAACCACCTACAAAAAGCGTTCTCTAAATATGTAAGGACAGCCCTATAAAAAGGTCACATGCAATTACAGCTTTTCTAAATAAACAGCGTGCTTCGCCTACAGCCTTAGAGATAGCATGTATTACTACTTCCAACTTTTGCTTTTGCATTTATTTAATCCAAGTGTTGAAATAAATCTTTCTGCACAATAAGAAAGACAACTGGAACCTTTCACATGCTACTAAAAATGGTCTGGCACTGTTATATTGCAAACCAAAGACTAAATGAAGAAAAAGGTTCCATTGTGTAATTTACAAAAGGAAAAAGTATCTTTCCCCCAAATACCTTCTTTATAGGTATTGTATTAGGTAGCTTCCACACAAAGAAAAGCTGTACAATGACTGGATTTTAAAAAATGAATACGAAAATATTATTCATGCAGATATCCAAATAAAGTATTCATTCACCTCCAACAGCAAGTTTCCAAAATACAGCTTAAAGCACGTCTGCACTATGGTAAATTTAAAATCTTGGTAGTTAAGCAACAATAATTAAATGGTTCGGCATTACTCATTCTGAAACATTTGTAACATTGGCAATTGGTATTGAAGAACCAACATACATATATGTGAACATGACTTCAGGGCCATTTTGTTTCACCACTTAGATTTTTGTCCATCATTCAAATCTTGACACTTAACATTTTAACAATTCCACTGTGGCCTTCAACATCACAATGTGCACAATGAAGGCACTTGGCCAAATTTTCATGTAGCTGTTTCACCAATTCACAAGAACGATTGCTTTGAATTGATGGTTGTTCCCCCAATTTAGATACAGAATGTTTAATGCTGGACTCACCAATAACACAAATGAAAGTTTGACAGGTTTTCTGCAAGACCATGATACAATAACACATGACAACTTGCAGTTTATTCACTATCATACTGGTGTTTCTGGTATCCCTGTAACAATCACTGGAGCCATAATGTAATATCTTGCATAAGTATACAGCAATTCCCACAGCCTAAACCTAATCCAGAGCTGAAGTGAGATATCATTACTCAATGCATTTGAAGGCTACAGTGGAAATACATCAGGGTCAACCTACTGCTGGATGTAGCTTTGTTCACAAGACTGCAAACAGCATGTAATTTCTTTAGACAGATATAGTGTTTATCCCAACAGCGCAATGATCTTCACGCTCAATTTAAAATGTAGATAATGATCAACTAAAACATTAACATATGGATGTTGTTAGTTATTGGTTTCTTTGGGCAGAGGGATAAAAAACTGAGGAATTGAGGTAAAGCTTAGAAAACTTACCTCATGACTGTTGGCTTCTGACATCAAAATGAAGCCCATTGTAAAATGCAGAGGCAATATTACAATGAGGTAATATTTGATATCACAAGATTATTGGCCATGCAGATAGGCAATGAAGTGGGGATCAAAGCACAAATGCAGACAAAGCTTTGGAATTAAGCAAATCATTTTTTTAAGCTACAAGTACTCTTCGAATACAGTACTTCAGTACTATAGCACTCAACAGTTAATCTACATAGATCATAAAAATGCAACAGGTTACATAAATACTGCACAGCACTAAGAAATGTTATCACAGCATGTAGCTTTATAGTCATCAATAGGGATAGTGCCATCAGTTTGATGAAGGACATATGTTGAATTGAGATTGGTTCGCATTTGCCTAGCTTCAGAAAGGAGGGACTTTTGGCCCGAGTCGCACACTGCACATTAATACACCACTACATAAGTGTATTTCTAGCCACAATTTCCACACAATTAAATCTACCAATCTCAATTGGGAAGCTGTGCACTACTAGGAAAAGGCAAAATATTATCCAGTGAGGGAAATGGAGGAAAAAAGTTGAGGCCCCTGTCAGTTGTTAATCAAGATGCCATCCCTTGAAAGACATTGCTTATCTGCTATTCAGTCTAGGAACCTATTGAAGGGAATTAAAAGCTTACGCATTTCAATAAGGGAAGAATGAAACCCAAAATTTGGAAGTGTCAGCGCTGCAAGAATCCATCATGAACAGTGTTACAGTGATGTTACTTCTTCTGGTGGCACATTTTCATTTGAAATAATGCACTGGCACTAGGGGAACCCAGAGTGGCTTGAAACTTCCCATACTGGCCGTAGATCCCAAAAAGACCAGTTTTAAATGTTGCCCTGAATGCAGGTTTTACTTCACATTTGTGGGAAACAGTCAATTGGAGAACGCGCAGGGAGTGGGAGCTACTCTCGAACTTCTCTACCGTGTTCTAATTTTACCCCGGTGCTAAGATGGATTTTGGAATGTCAATTGTTGCTGTGCTTTTTGTTTTTGAAAATTTTTCCCAGCCTATAATTATTATAAAATGTTGGATCAGCAGTATAAAACAAAGAAAAGGAAATAAAAAGCACATTTTGGAACAGGTGTGTGGGTTTGGAAAACAGCTTCACATTCCCACATATAAACATAAGTTGAAATGTACAAAGGTATCTTCTAGAAATTAGGTTTGCTTAAATACAGAATTCTCCTTTGAAGGCTCCTAGCGGTTCTTGCAGATGCTCTGTAGCGATCTCAAGATTATAATACACAGTAACTACTGCACAATGGACAATGGTGAAGGAGCCTTTTAGGTTTAGTAAAGGCGTCCCCTGCTACGATTTCCTCGTCCGCCCCAGCCTCGACCTCTGCCTCCACGGAAACCTCCTCGCTGTTCTGTAAAGAAAGAAAATGATGCTTGATGTGTTTTCGTATATACTTGTAATTTTAAGGGCATTGTTATGGTACGGAAATTGAAGATTATGCTGAATCACGTAGGCGTCCACTTGTAACGAGCGCGCAGTTTAAAATTCTGCACTACAAAACTTGGCCATGCAACCAAAAAATTCATCATAGATCCTATCAAGGTCTTCCTTTCCCAAATGACCTTGCCATGGTAATCAAAATTCAAAATGACAGTGTTACTCCCTGCTTCTCCCTCCTCCCAGGGTATGGATTCTCTTCCCAAGTTATTTTCGCCCTTCAGCTGGTACATGAACCAAGTGAGGATATATGACTAGACACCAAACCCGATCATTGCCGCTTTGACCCAGTTACTAAGTAGTGGGTGAGCACAAGGCAGTGCTGTCTTTCCTTGCCACACTGACGGAACACTTAATAGTCTTGTGGGTGGCATTTTCTCCACAGCAACACTGCTGAGATGAGAAACTCAGTAGCTTACAGACAAACCCATATTCCATCATTGGTGCTATTCAACCTACTACATCACCGTAGAAAAATTAAATTACCATGATCTCCAATTTGCTTTACATAGCTTACCATATGAGAAGTTACCAAGGTTACTGCTGTATTTGCCACTGGGTGGATTGTAAATCTGCCTGGTATCCCGTTTTTGTGCTGGAGATTGTTTCTTGGGAGGGGATGAAGTGTTTTCCTCAGCCATTCGTTTTTGCCTATTAACATCAACCAGATTAATTATCCTTCAAGTTTTCATTAAATAAAAATTACTCAATTATATAAAGAAATATTAAAGTAAGGCAGAAATTATGAAGTGCCTTATTATCACAGTCACATGCCTTTTACTTTTGGGCAATAATTACAAACCTATTCAAAATTACTCAAAAAGTTACAAAAGCATGCAACAAATTCTCTTGCACAGGCCCGTCCTCTTTTTTGAGACTAGGCCTTGAATCCATATCGTTTTTGCCACATTTTGTGTGCAAGAACTGCAATAACTGAGGCAGGGGCTTTTTGGGGGATGAGAGAGAACACAAGACTTAGCAGGAGACCACCATTCAACCCTCTCAAGCCTGCTCCGCCATTCAGTAAGATCGTGGCTGATCTGATTGTGGCCTCAACTCCATTTTCCTGTCTGCCCCCCACCCCCCCTCCTCATTACTCAGCTCTCTGGGGAAGAGAATTCCACAGGCTAACAACCCTCAGAGAAAAAACAATATTACTTGCGCCTTCAGCAAGTTGTTGCCATGTATCTGGTTGATTTATACCAGAAGTAGCTCTGTTAGCAGTCGGATGATATAAGCTCGGTAAAATTGCAATTTTAAGCGTCAGTTGCAGTTCACTTAATAGCACTCTTGTCTCCAAGTCAGAAGGTTGTGGGTTCAAGTCTCACTCTGGGACTTGAGCACAAAGATCAAGGTTGACACTCTGATGCAGTACTGAAGGTATGCTGTACTGATGGAAGTGCTGTCTTTCAAATGAGACATTAAACCAAGGTTCCAACTGCCTTCTCAGGTAGACATAAAAGATTCTATTTCACTGTTTAAAGGGGAGCAGGGATGTTATTTCTGGTGTGCCAGTCCAGATTTATGACTCAGTCGACATCACAAAAACAGATTATTTGGTCATTGTTACATTGCTATTTGTGGTAACTTGCTACGCATGTCATTGTTTCCTACATTACAATGGTGACTACACTGCAAAGGTACTTCAAAGTGCTGAAAAGCAGTTTGGGGCATCCTGAGGCCAAGGAAGGTGATATATAAATGCAAGATTTTCTTCTCATTTTGTAAAGACGATGAAAACCGTGTTCATATTTAGGATGTAGCAAGGCCTGGTCAGCATTACAGACTCCACATCAGTTCCAAACTACCCACAAGCCTTGCCAAAGGAGATAAAATTAAAGACCAATTTGGCTTATGCAGTTCTTTCCTTCCCATGTGCTCTCTGCACTCATACCTTTAGTTTTCCTGCTAGTTAGGCTTCCCAGTTCTAAGGTTAACCACATAAAACCACATCAAAACTGAAATTTTGAAGCCAGTGTTGGTGTTGAAAATAGATCGAATGACAAATTAAAAAAGATTCCAAAATATTTTAAAAGCCCCACCAGCTAGGCCGTGGAAATCCTCCAAAGCTCCAATTTCCCAAGTCAACATACCCCACTTTTACTAGATTGGCTTTTTATTCAAAATGCTAAATATTAAAAGCTCTGAATGTTGAACAATAAAATGACAGATGTGAGCAGGAAAAAACAGAATAAACTGACTTTATATTTCACTACTCAAAACGTTATTCCCCATCCTTTGAATTTTTTGTAAACTTCTGTTTATTCAACCAAGTTTGCAAACTAGAATCATAAAATTTGACAGAATCAGTGGCTGTACTTGGCTCATTGCATCTGGGTTGGCCTTCTCCATTTATTCTGCTTCTGATACCTTTTCCCTATATCCTTTGAAGCTGTAGTTTTCCTACATAAATTGGAGCATCTCCCTTGTTCTTTTGGTAATAACGTATGCCTTTAGTTACCAATTAGCCAACCAATGGAAAGAAGTTTTCCCTATTAAGTCTATAAAACCCTTTAATCCTGAATACCTGCATTATCTGCTCATATCCTCTACGTTCCAGAGAAAAAGTCCCAGGATCTCTACTCTTGTCCTCATAAACAAGTCTCTGCCCTTGCTTTGTAAATCTCTTCCGCATTCTCTCCACGGTGTTCAAATCCTTTCCAGCAGGATGCCCTAAACTACTTAACCATTGATTTATCATTTATAGTCTAGATCCCATTTATAAAATCTAGGATCACATATATGTTTTCTTTTGAAATAGTAATAACTACAGTGCATCATTCAAGTTATAAGGATCAGGACTTCAGCAGCAGTAAGATTTTTTAAAATTCGGAGTTATCGCCGCAGTTTCTTAGCATTAGCTTATTAGGGAGAAATGAAAACAGTGTACAACATCAGAAGATACAAGAATAACCTTACCCTCCTTCAACCTTCTGTACAGGCTTCCAAGAAAGGGTGACTGTGCTTTTATAAGAGGGAGGATTGTGGAACAGATCCTAACAAAACAAAAAAAAGTGCAGGTTATATAATGCTGTTTTCAGCCCAAGTTACAGCACCCAAGTCTCTGTCATCCAGATATCTAGGTCATAACCTATTTGGCTAACTGTACAAAGGTATATATTTCAAGGTATTAAATAACAGTATTTAAAGATCTCCATCTATACCAGACAGATTTTGCACATGCCAGTGTAATACTGTAGCTTCTCTTTGCCAGATTCTTGTCATTTATGGGAATTGCATGATATGACAGCATTGTAAACAGTACCAAGCTTTGCAGGTAACTATGATAGCATATAAGTTTTGGCTGCACAAAATCCCAAAATAACACAAACAACACTAAAAAATGATTACCTTGATGAGAACGTTAATGTTATTGGTTATCTTCAATGCAACAACTTTAATTTTGTTCTGTGGAAAAGAAACAGCACCATGCGTAAAATATAAATTTTCATCTGACATATATTCCAAAATACTTGGCTAAAAGCTTCACAATTCTGTCCCAAGAGACAGTTTTAGTAACTATGCTGTATTAAATGATCTAACTTGTTCCCAGCTGCCTCATTATTTAAGTCTGAAAGGTCAATGACCTAGAATGCATACCTCTTCGGTTTTCAAAGCTTCACCTGTTTTTCCTTGTAGAGCAAGACGAAGCTGTCTGATGTAAACTTGCAAACCTCTTGCAAAATACTGCAATCTGAACATAAAATTACACAATTAATATCGGAGGGGTGGGTAGCACAATATATTCCAGATGGTTCTTTTAGCTTTAAGACCAAAATTCAAACCCACTCCTTTCCGTGTTATGGTCAACACTTAAGAGGACTGCAACAATTACACGATGATATAAATAAACTTGCAAAATGGGCCTATGACCTTCAACAGAGATTAGTGTGAGGTCTTACATTTTGGTGAAAAAAAAAAGTCACACATTATTTGGAAAGTAAGAATCTAAATGGGATCTGGAAATACAAATCATTACAAGTTGCTAGTCAAAAGGCCACAACAAAAAACAAACCAAGCACCAGGGTTTACTTCTAGAGGGATGCAACTGAAAGTTATGCTAAACCCGTATCGAACCTTGGTTAGGCTACACTTGGGACCTTGTACAGTTCTGGTCGCCATATTAAAAAAAATACCAGAAATGCGAGGTTGTCCCTATCAGAGATGGATGAAGAGATTGAGACTCTTTTCTCTTGATGGCTGAGTGGTGAACTATTAGTGTCTTTAAAATTATGAAAGTCTTTGATAGAATTGACACACAAAGAGAGTGCTTTCACTCATGGGGAAGAGCATAACTAGACGCCATCAATATAAAAAAAGTCGCACAAAAAAAAATCAAAAACGAAATTCAGCAGAAAATCTTTTCCCCAGAGGGTGATGAGGATATGAAACTCGCTCCGTCATGTACAGGTCGAGGTGAGTAGCATAGATACATTTAAAGGGAGGCTGGACAAACACATGCAGGAGACGAAAAGAAGGTTATGCTGATGCTGATAGAGTTAGGTAAGGAAAGACAAGAGAAGGCGCAAGTGAAGCATAAACGCTGGTATGGACTGGTTGGTTCGAATGGCCTGTTTCTGTGCTGTACATTCTATGTAATTAGCTGGAATAATCCACCTAGCTGATCGGTTGCCTTCAGAGATAGCGCATCAATGCCACAAACCCAAGCTGAAGCATAAACTGCCGTGAGTGATGTGCACATGTATACACAGTAAAATTTCTGTAATCCAGCACTCTACCAACTGGAACTCTTGGGTCTGATCTGTTTTTGGATTGGAGATGTCAAACTGCCTGGTAGTTGTTATTGGCGGCCTGTCCTCACTCTGCTCTGCAGCACCATCGCCCCTCAGCTCCTCTCACTTGATTTGCGTGTTCCCGCACCTCTCACGAGACCTCGATGCCTGTGCAATCACCCTGGAGCTCATTGGATGAAAACGCAGAACTCATCTTACATCTCAGTTAACTGGCATATCTGATTAACCGGCACCTCTCATTCCCGGAGCATGCCAGTTAACAGAGATTTTATTGCATTAGAATCATAGAATAATACAGCATGGGAAGGCATTCAGCCCAATGCATCTTTGCCAACTCTTTGGTAGAACTATCTAACTAGTCCTACTCACCCACCCTTTCTCAATAGCCCTGCAAGCTTTTCCCCTTCAAGTATTTATCCAATCTCCTTTTGCAAGTTATTACTGAAACTGTCTCTAACACCCTGTTGGGCAGTGCACTCCAGATAACCAACTCTATGTGGAACAAAATATTTCCTCATGCCATCTCTGGTTCTTTCAGTAATTAACTTAAGTCTGTGTCATGTGGCTACTGGTCCTTCTGCCAATTTTTCCTTATTAACTCCATCAAACCCTTCATAATTCTGAACTATCAAATCACTTATGCTTGTCTGCTCTAACCCCAGCTTCTCATCTCTCCACATATACAAATGCAGTTATAATCACCTGTAATTACTTCTAGGCTTACTATTAGCTATCTAGAACTTGAACTACCCTTGCTCATTAGATCTTACTAGGAAAAGTAGAAATGATTTGTGCAAATAATTCCAGTCAAATCAAAAATTTTGAAGTGACTCAACACGAAGAGGAACACAAGTTTGCGTACTATTACAGATTAGAAGAGAAACAGTTTTTAGTAGAAGGTTGTAAACAAAACATTCGTCCCACCTGATTTTGAAGTCCTTCAGTCGATCTGCATTGAGTTTTGCTGTAAGGAAGTCAGGAAGCTTCTTTCCAAGTTGATGGAAGCCAAATAACAGGCATTCAACATAACTGAACTGTAATTTGGGTTCCTCATTGCCTGCATTTTCACCATTTTCTGCTTCTTCTGGGGGCAATGGCATATATTCCTAGGTTTATCAGAAATTCTAGGTTAATTACAAGACATACTTTTTCATGTCTTTGCTGATGAGCATTTGTAAGAATTGCGCATTCCCAAAAATTTCTTCCATGGGATGCGGGTGTCGCTGGCAAGGCCAGCATTTGTTGACAACCCCTAATAGCCCTTGAATTGAGTGGCTTGCTAGGCCATTTCAGAGGGCAGTTAAGAGTCAACCACATTGTTGTGGGTCTGGAGTCACATGTAGGGCAGAACAGATAAAGACGGCAGGCTTCCTTCCCTAAAGGACATTAGTGAGCCAGACGGGTTATGACAATGTATGATAGCTCCATGGCTACCACTACGAAGACTAGCTTTCAATTCCAGATTTTATTAATTGAATTTAAATTAAAACCCATGTTCCCCAGAGCTTTAGCCTGGGCTTCTGGATTACTAGTCCAGTGACATTACCATAACGCCACTGTCTCCCACTGTGTACAATCTTCCTGATGCTGTAATTCATATACAACAAATCTGACCCATGCTTACAAAGCTCTTAACCAGATAAATATGTCAGTAAGTTTCTCATAATCTAATCCCACCTTCCAGCACCTGGTCCGCAGCCTTGCAGGTTACAGCACTTCAGGTGCAGATCCAGGTGCCTTTTAAACCAGTTGAGGGTTTCTGCCTCCACCACCAAAGCAGGCAGTGAATTCCAAACACTTACTACCCTCTGGGTGAAGAAGTTTTTCCTCATGTCCCCTCTAATCCTTCTAACAGTCACCTTCAATCTGTGCCCACTGGTAATTGACCTCTCCACTAGGGGAAACAGGTCTTTCCTGTCTAACCTATCTAGACACCTCAATTAAGTCACCCTTCAGCTTCCTCTGTTCTAAGTAAAACAACCCTAGCCTATCCAATCTTTCCTGTGTGTAAATATATGTGGCTTCTAGCATGCGTAAGTGAGCCACACTGCGATTATATATTCCTGAGAAAGTTGCATTCTTACCAGTAACTTTTCGAATAACTGTTTCAAGTTACTTTCTAACTTTTCCATGTCACCACAGAAAGGTGTCATTTCTCCCAGTAACTTTAAAACCTGTAAAGGTAAAACATAGAACTTTCTCTCAAACACTATAAAAAAAATCAACACACTAACATTGAAGTACAGTTAAACAATCATACCTTTAAGTACAAATCTACAAGGAATTCTGTAGTGGTCCGAGCTTTGAAGCTAATTTGTGAATTTAGGACGACATTTTGAGGAACTATCCAAAGATCTTCCTGGATGCACTTTAAAGCAGTGATAAATTATACAAGTCCACTTTTGCCCAGTAGTTCTCAAATTAGGGGTTTGTAGCAAGGATGACACCTTGCTCATAAGAGCCAGGTTCCTAAAAAGCCTTGCTATTTTTGCAGTGCACTGGTACAGTCACTGAAATTTCCATTATTAAAATTACTAAAAAATTGCATTCTTATCTGAGTGATTACTCAAATTATGGCAGCCAGTGTTTAAGGATTAAGGAATCAAGT
The DNA here is from genome assembly GCF_964194155.1 of Cetorhinus maximus. Lineage (NCBI taxonomy): Eukaryota > Metazoa > Chordata > Chondrichthyes > Lamniformes > Cetorhinidae > Cetorhinus > Cetorhinus maximus. The sequence goes on from NC_135887.1 coordinate 136,644,577, forward strand.
GGTGTAATCAAAGAGCCATTATTTGTGCATCATGACACAAACAGCAACACAGCTGGAAGATCAGCCAGAGTTAAAAGCAATTGAACAAATACAGGAATTCCCCATTTTAAGTAGCAGATATTTTTGTGGCAATTGCTACTTAAATTGAAGCTACTTATACTGAAGCAAGTTTTCCCATCTAAATGTATGTAATATCAGGAAATGCGTTCCCAACCCAAGGTTTCCAGCACCAATACATAATTTAAATATGACACAAACAAAACCCAATGGAAATAAACCTTCAACATTCCCAGTGAAGCGGTAAAGACTCAAGGAGAACAGGTTTTATTTTTGCTGGTTGCTCCAAACTAAAGGTACAAAATACATTCCCAAGATAATAGTACTGAAGACTTGTGCTCCAAAACTTGCTGCACCTCTAGCCAAGCTGTTCCGGTATAGCTACACCACTGGCATCTACCCGGCAATGTGGAAAATTGCCCAGGTACGTCTTGTAGCAAAAAGCAGGGCAATTCCAACCCAACCAATTACCGCCCCATCAGTCTACTCTCCATCATCAGTAAAGTAACGAAAGGGGTCATCAACAGTGCTCTCAAGCAGCACTTGCTTAGCAATAACCTGCTCATTGAAGCTCTGTTCGAGTTCTGCCAGGGCCACTCAGCTTCTGACCTCATTACAGCCTTGGTTCAAACATGGGCAAAAGAGCTGAACTCCAGCGGTAAAGTTAGAGTGATTGCCCTTGATATCAAGGCAACGTTTGACTGAGTGTGGCATCAAGGAGCCCGAGCAAAACTGGAGTCAACAGGAATCATGGGGAAAGCTCTCCTCGGGTTGGAGTCATGCCTGGCACAAAGGAAGATGGTTGTGGTTGTTGGAGGTCAGTCATCTCAGGTCCAGGGCATCACTGCAGGAGCTTCTCAGGGTACTGTCCTGGGCCCAACCACCTTCAGCTGCTTCATCAATGAACTTCCTTCCATCATAAGTTCAGAAGTAGGGATGGTTGCTGATGATTACACAATATTCAGCACCATTCGTGACTCCTCAGGTACTGAAGCAGTCCATGTCCAAATGCAGCAAGACCTGGACAATATCCAAGTGGCAAGTAACATTCGCGCCACACAGGTGTCAGGCAATGACCATCTCCAACAAGAGAATCTAACCATAACCCCATTACATTCAAAGGTAATCCCCCACTGTCAACATTAAGAGCTACAAGAGGTCAGAGGTTAGGAATCCTGTGGTGAGTAATTCGCCGCCTAATTCGCCCTACCGCAGAGCCTGTCCATCATCTACAAGGCAGGAGTCAGGAGTGTGATGGAATGCTCTCCACTTGCCTGGGTGAGTCCAGGTTCCACAACACTCAAGAAGTTTGACATCATCCAGGACAAAGCAGCCCGCTTGATTAGCACCCCATCCACAAACATTTACATCCGTCAGCACCAATGTACAGTAGCAGCAGTGTGTACAATCTACAAGATGCATTGCAGAAACTCACCAAGGCTCCTTCGACAGCACCTCCCAAACTCATGATCGGACAAGGGCAGTAGATACGTGGGAACACCACCACCTGGAAGTTCCTCTCCAAGCCACTCACCATCCTGACTTGGAAATATATCACTGTTGCTGGGTCAAAATCCTGGAACTCCTTCCCTAACAGCACTGTAGATGTACCTGCCCCACATGACTGCAGCGGTTCATGAAGGCAGCTCACTACCACCTTCTCAAGGGCAATTAGGGATTGGCAATAAATGCTGGCCTAGCCATCAACGCCCACATCAGTGAATTAAAAAAATATTTTCAGAGATTGATTTCCCCTATGCTCATGTATGTTAATTTGCTTGTTAAAATTACCAGGTTGCCTGTGCTAATATTCCCTCGGCAGTGGGCAGGTGTCCCATTACCATACAGCTTCTTGGCTTCAGCCCTCTTCTTCCTGTGTGGTGGGGCGCTGGTAGGTGCCGTCTTCCTCTCAGTGCCCTCTTCGCCGTTGTGCTTGTGGTTGCCAGGAGGGGACCTGGGCGTGGTGGTGGCGGCGGCATTAGAGCTCAAAGTCGCCAGCCTCCTGGGGCAAGTGAAAGTGACTGTGGACCTCTGCTGCTGCTCTGGAACTAAAGGCCTCAGTGTGGATCCAGAAGAACATGTTTTTGGCCATCGGTAGGAACAACATGTTCCAAGGTGTTGGGGTGGGGGGGGGGGGGGGCGAGACCAAAACCTGAGCCGAAAGTTCTGGAGAATGGGGAAACTGCCCTTTCATTGATTCACCCAGCCGGTAACTGTACAGACAGTTACAAAAATCTTTTCACCCAATTCCCAACTGCTTTATAATGGACTAGGTAGCACTTGAAACAAATAAATGGGTAGTCATTTTTTTAAACTACTTAGTAGTGAAACTGCTCTCTTTGGGATTACTTAAAACAGGATATAGTTGTATTTAACAACTGATATTACATTAATTATGCAGTCAATTGTTTGCAAGAGCTTTCCCATGTCTATTGCCTCAGATGACATATATAGAGACAACTTAAAATAGTTTTATCTTTAATACATATAACAAAATTTGACAGGCAAACTTGTATTTTGTTGGAACAAGTCAAATTATCAAAGCTACTTTGTGATGTACATAAATGATTTGGACTTAAATGTAGGGGTAAGATCAAGAAGTTTGTGAATGACACGAAAATTGGGAGGATAGCCGTAAACTGCAGGAGGATATCAATGGACTGGTTAGGTGGACAGAGCAGTGGCAAATGGAATTCAACTCGGAAAAGTGTGAGGTAATGCACTTGGGGAGGACTAACAAGGATATGGATTACACTATGAATGGTAGGACCCTGGAAAGTACTGAAGATCAGAGGGGCCTTGGTGTGCATATCCCTGAAGGTAGCAGGGCAGGTAGATAAGATGGTTAAGAAGGCATATGGGATACTTGCCTTTATTAACCGAGGCATAGAATACAAGAGCAGGGAGGTTATGCTGGAACTGCATAAAACACTGGTTAGGCCACTAGGCCACAACTGGAGTACTGTGTGCAGTTCTGGTCACATTATAGTAAGGATGTGATTGCACTGGAGAAGATGCAGAGGAGATTTACCAGGATACTGCCTGGGCTGCTGGAGGGCCTGAGCTATGAGGATAGATTGGATAGGCTGGGCTTGTTTTCCTTGGAGCAGTGAAGGTTGAGAGGGGACCTGATAGAGGTGTATAAGATTATGAGGGGCATAGATAGGGTGGATAGGAAGGCACTTTTTCCATTAGAAGAGGGGTCAATAACCAGAGGGCACAGATTTAAGGTATAAGGGAGAAGGCTAAGCGGGGAGTTGAGGAAAAGTTTTTTCACCGAGAGGGTGGTGGGAGTCCGGGACACTCTGCCTGAAAGGGTGGTTGGGTCAGAAACTCTTGAAACATTTACGAAGTATTTAGATATTCACTTGCGTTGCCATAGCTTCCAGGGCTATGGGTCAAGCACTGGAAAATAGGATTGGTGAAGTCAGATCTTTATTGACCGGCGTGGGCACAACTGGCTGAATGGCCTCCTTGTGTGCTGTAAATGTCTATGAGTCTACTTTGCAAAACCAATAAATCAAGCTGGTCCACCCCTTACCTCCAACTGAATATCAAGTCCTTCCACTGGACTAGTGAGGGAGCTTAGGTTTGGCAGCACTTGCTCGCAAAAGTAGGTGACAAACCTGGTTGAATGCACATTTTTCTGAAAGATAAGCACAGATAAAACTCGAATGTATAAGGCACAGGTAAAAATGATCACTTCTTTCTGAACTCATACTTCTTCAGGATTCTAATTTTCATCAGTCAAGAATCAATGTTTGTTTATGCATAATCCAAGACATTATTTGGAACACATTTTAATACTTAAAAAAAAATTACCTCACAATCTGGTTAAGCAGCATCACATGCTTGCAGGGTTAAGGGAAAGGCTTTTAATATGGAACAGTGCCACACAATGCAGCTTAACCAGATTGCAAGGAGGTGTCAGCTGTGGCTCAGTTCATAGCACCCTCGCCTTTGAATCAGAGGGTTGTGGGTTCATGTCCCACTCCTGGAAAACCAAGAACTGTGATTGTACTCAAAAGAGTTGCAATCTGTGACTGCTGATAACGCGAAAGAATTTTTTAACCAGATTGCAAGGTATATTCCAAAGCTGGAAAATCTGTTCACTCTCAAAATATTTTCAAAGTTTAAACAAATGTACTATTGATGCCATTGTTTTCATAATGGCAGTTCCACTGTTGTTCTTGTTGCCTGGATTACACTCAAACTCTCTTCTCAACATTCTGGCATAACATCTGCCACCTATATATATTTGATCAACTTTCACATGTACATGGACAATACTCAGCTTTGCCTCTCTGCCACATCCTTAACTCTGTAAATGCCACTGTCTGGACTTTTTGCCAACATGAATTTGCTGATTAGCTAGAACTTTCTCCAACTACATACATGACCACATTTGTTCCGTTCATTTTGAGAGAGATTTGATGCTATAGTCTGAAATTCATTGCACTTACTTGGCTACTGCTCAGGCTAAACCTAATGTTGCCCATCATTGTTGTTCTGTTAAGCCAAGATTCAAAGGCCCCAATACCAAGTCCATCATCACCCCCATAATAGGTGCCTATCTCGTCCCCACTACAGCTCATCCACACCCTATTCAATGCTCCTTTCAGCAACCTGGGCTCTCCTTACACAAACACGCCTAGCTTATCAAATAAGTCCTCAATAGTGATATGCTCTAAAGTAAATTTGACACTTCACAATCATTCTTGCCACCCCTAACATCTAACTCTTCAGGAGCAGTATGAAATATTCAAATCGACATATTGAAGTCCAGTTGATGCACACGAACAAATTATAATTGCTGAAGCATCAGGTCACATGAACCAGTGTCAATCAAATTACTATGAGATTATTAATAGCCACATTAGCTATATTAGCCACTCTTTTTAAAAACAGAGTTTGTTGATATAAAAGGTGTTTTTGGATATTACATCCAGAGAACCTAATTGCATATTTTCAAGACTCTGGATGAGGTTGATAGATGAACAGAACAAAGGATCTGCTCATCTTCAAACAGCACAAATGGCTATTTGCAACAATAGATTCAAAGGAGCAAAGACATTACATTTTATTGCAGACATTAGTGGGGAAGTCCAACTGTAAAATCACAGGCTTCTTCCAACTGCCTGGCTAAGGAAATAGTTACACTGCAGAGGGCAAGCCTGAAATTAACTCGGGACAGCAATTCTGAAATACACTGAAATCAAATTGAGCCTTACCGAGAAAAGTGGAACTGCTTGTCTTGTGCACTGTAGTAGTCTGTCGACGGAATCTGGATCTGCAGGATTAAACACCTGCTCTAAATCTGCCTGTTCAGCCACCAACTCGACCAGCTGTTGTCGACCACTTACTGTCTGAAGGTTCTTCAGGCCAGACAGAATCTTCATGAATAAAACAAACTCCTCTCCTGTCACATCATCCAGTACCTAAAATAAAAATAAATGCACACGCATAAATGCTGCTCTTTGTGAACTATATTCTCTTACTAAAAGCCTTAGGAGATGGGGAAGACTTGTTAATGGTTGTATATTTGAAATTTTGATTTCCTAGATTTGATTGAGTCCTTCCTGAGTTCTGTACTGTCCGAAAGAAAAGTTAAAAAAAAAACCTAACAAGCTAAATAAAGTGTTTTGGTTTTGTTTCTGAAATAGTGAATCAACGAGCACGCTTTGGTTTGATTTTCTTTGAGGTTTGGGTTTTAAAATCTAACTTGCAGTAATTTGTAAGTAGTACATAGTCAACACCACAAGTTTTTATTACTCAACTACTTGGGCATCTTTGGTTCGAGCCAGGTGAATGCCTTGGCGCTGCAAGTTCACACAGTGCACATCAGGAAATGGGCTTGATGGAACTAATGATCTTCTACTACTCCATTTGTGCCAACAAAAACCAGAATGCTGTGATCCTGTTCCAAGTAGAGCTCTGTGGATGTGCACTTATGTACTCTTGCTGATCTATTCTCAATGGAATTTGCTAAACATTTCCAGTCCCAATTTTATGTTTTACTTTCAGATTTCCAGTACCTTATGTATTTTGTATTTGTATTTCCACAACTAGAGGTCTGGACCAGGAAATTCTCAAGAGTAGTTCCTGCTCCACTGTCACACTGTCGCCAGATGTACCCTGTTTACGTGCATAAATGGAGTTTAGGTTACAGCTAGGCAGCAAAGTGGGACCAGATCTGCAGAATTTCCCAACGTTTGTGATCAGATCTTAGTGCAATTCTGACTCAACCATTACAATAGCTAATTTTTAGACAGCATTTTCCCTAAAAACATCAGTTGGAAGAGCAAGAGGCAGCTGGACTTGAATGCACAAAATGGCATTACCATTGTCAAATCCACTATCAGCATTCTGAGGGTCACCATTGACTAGAAACATAAACACCATGGCTACAAGAGCAGGTCAGAGGCTGGGTATTCTGTAGTGAGCAACACACCTCCTGACTCCCCGAAGCCATTCCACCATCAACAAGGCACAAGTAATGGAATACTCGCCACTATGCTGAATGAGTGCAGCAGCTCCAACAACACTCAAGAGGCGCAACACCATCCAGGATGAGGCAGCCCGCTTTTGTGATGTGCCATCAACAACCTCAAATATTCACTCTCTCCAACAGTGGAACAAGGAGGCCAAAGTTGTGTACCATCTATAAGATGCACAGCACAATTTGCCAAGATTCCTTCAACAGCACTTTTCAAACCAGCAACCTCTACCAGCTAAAAAGATAAGGACTTATGGATGCATTGGAAAAGACATAGCTCCCTAACTTGGAAATATATTGCCACTCTTTTGTTGTTGCTGAGTGAAAATTCCGGAACTCCCTACCTAACAGCACTGCGGGTGTACCTACACCCACACAGATTGCAGCGCTTCAAGAACGTAACTCACTACCATTACCTTCTTAAAGGCAACTAGTGGTTGCAATAGCATCCTTTAAAAAAGTAATTTGGTAGCACCATAGAAAAAGCAACTTCCACAAAATGAAAACAAATGCCGACCAGTGGTTGCAGGCTGTAAAGCAAATCCATTCAATGATATTGTTTCATATTCAGTTCTCAATGTCCTGTGCCATCTCGTCCCTTCACAACAGTAGCTGTGCCTGGATCCATTAAATTCCATTTATACTGTGCTTTCTATTGGAGCACGCAAGTGACTGACTTCGAAGTGTTGACTCTCTAAAGATGGAATATTGTGATTTCGAACACCAGATAATCCAGCTCACAACAACTCAGGTTAATAACTTTATTGAACGGCCTTGCCAATGCAGCGAGGGTATTTTCTTCAATCCAGAAGCAGAAGTACAGTGGCTTCAACACACATCATTTCAGGGAGTCTGTTCTGTTGTAAAGTCGACAGCTGCATTATCCAAATAACTTTTACTTAAACCAGAACCGTCAAATTATTCACAGAAATATCGCACCCCTGTCTCACTCTGATCTTCTTTGAAGAGTGCCATGGGATCTTTCACATCCACCAGAGATGAATTACATAAGTCTTTTAAAAGCAAAAAAGGGGTTAGAATTTTCCCAATAGCAATTAATAAATGTTACTTGATTTACCTTTTTAGACTCCACAAAAATGTATTCTTCTACCTCTTTGGTCATTACTTCCTCTGGTAATACCTTCAGTTTTGTGGAAAGGAACTTTATGGCGCGCTCTCGCACAATGTCCTCCCCTTGTATTATCTGTGTGAAAAGGCCACCTAAGGTTCCTTTTGGTAAAGAGAGAAATTAAGAATGAAATTATTTTAAATTTAGTGTGCATATACAGTATCAAGGTTTGCAGAAAAGGCATAATGTTGGCCCATCGTAACTATATGATTCAAAAGCACACACACCTGGCATTTCAAAATGCATTTTCTATACTGGTCCATCAGGTCTTTGATAATGCATCAAATGACCTAAATTTACACATGCCAACATTACACTTACAAGTCAACTTATGTCAACTGTCACAACTTGTTCATTGCCTAAGTAAAGAGACTTTTTTTTTTAACTATTGTTGGGTTTTGCTTACTCTCCTCCGCCATGCCAATTTCCCAAGATTTTCTAAACATTTCCATTTTTTTCCGTGTCCTGTATTTCTCTCATCTCTCATTCTACTTATTGCAAATTGATAATTTGCCAATCTTTGCAATAATTGCTACTGGTCAACATTTCACTGTGACAAATACAAGCTAGATGAGATAAAATATACATATGCATTCCTCTAAATTTAGTCATTATGACAACCTTAAATAAAGCACTAACACACAAAGTATTTCAGTATGGTTTGCCTTCGCAAAACAAACTGCATGTGCAGCAGTGTTTCAAATGAACAGTAATACAAAATTAAAATGAAGTAATTTATTTTTTATAAATGATCTGCCACCCTCTTTCACTCTGTATATCATAGTAGGTTTATCCAAATAACATACCAACTCTTGACAAAATAGTCACAATAATTAGGAAGAAAATAGCAGTTACCTTTGGCATCACTCTTGAATATACATATTAATGCATTATTAACCAAGTTGAACTCCGCACTATCATCTGGAAAAAAGTGGGAATTTTTGTAGTTACTTTCAGCTCTGAATTACAAGATTTATCAGTTATTTAGCTTTAATATGTTCTGATAATAGTACATTGCAGCAAGCTGAGCTTAATCTAACAACCCTCAATTGCTGCAGATTTTTAAATCCTAGATTAGAAATTGAATTTATGGAGCAAAATAATTAATCATGCTTTTCAAAATACTTAAGCAGTCAGACCACGAAGGCTCTTAAAAGGTTTGTGTACATAAAGTTACCTGGACACTGCACTGACTAGGGAAGAGAATGAGGCTGAGAATGGAGCAGTAGAAATGGACTACCTGCAAGTGGCATAGCACAAAATGGAGTCACAGCACAAGGAAGGGTGGTGGGGGTAAATTGCAGGTAAATATTTGGCAACCCCGGACCACCACATCTGCAGAAAGTGTCTGCACCCGAAGGAAATTCAGCTACTGAGTTGTTGAGCTGGAGTTCAAGGCACAAGCATTGCAAGACCTGAGGGAGGGGGAAGGCAAAGAAACATGTCCAGGCATTGCGTCCTTTTTTGAATTAAACAAAATGACGGGGGACAATAGCTCCCTGGTGTGCATTCTCCATGGCAACACCTCAACCAATCAGAGTAGACTTGACAACCAATCAGCACCCTTTTCTCACGCAGTATAAAATGTTGCTCCCTTGGAAATTTGGCATTCTTGCATTTGCCCTGATGAGTGCAAGACGAAAAGCTTTGACTCTGTGTCCCTTTTTTCAGCAAAAGATATGATGTTAGGTAAACAATGACACATGTTTAAAGAAATAAATTGTAACTCACAACAAATACTCACTTAAGGAATAAAAAAAAACAATGGGAAAAGTGGTCCACAGGTGGTCATCAAGTTAAAGAGAGCAAGGTACCAAAGGAGGAGATTTATAACGTTGTCAAAAAAGAGTAGCAAGTCTGAGAATTGGGAGGATTTTAGAATTTAGGAAAGGGGGATATTGATAAAGAAAAAGAAAAACAAAATGAATGTAAACCAAGAGATATAAAAATAACTGTAAAAGCTTCAATTAGAACGTGAAAAGTAAGAGATTAGAGAAAATAAACGTGAATTCCTCAGAGGGAGGAGGAATTATAATGGGGAACAAGGGAATAGCAGAGATATTAAAGAGATATTTATGGAAGGGAAATTGTGCTTGACAAATGTACTAAAAGTTTTTTGAGGTTGTAACTGACAGGATAGATGAGGGATATTACAGTGGATGTAATATATTTGGATTTTCAAAAAGCATTCAATAAGATACCACGCAAGAAGTTACTACCCAAAATTAGGAATCTTGGAATTGGGGGCAATGAATTGAGGATTAGTTAGCGAACAGAGAATAAGAATAAATGGTAATTTTCCTGTTGGCAGGTTTTGGTAGCAGAATTAAAGGTCAGTGCTTGGGGTCTCAATGATTTACAATCGATATCAATGATGCAGGCGAGGGGACTGGATGTAATATATTTAAGCTTGGTGGCGATGTACAAAGTTAGGTGGAAAAGTATGCTGCAAAGAGGACACAAAGAAGCAGTGTCGGGACAGACTTGCAAAGTAAGCGGAGAAGAAAATGGCAGATGGAATATAACACAGAGAAATGTGAAGTTAACTATTCTGATATGAAAAATAGAAAAGCAAAATGCTTATTAAAAGGTGAGACTGGGAAATGTTAAGTTTTTGGCAGGACCTGGAGTTAATGTACACGAATTATAGGAAGTTTAACATGCAGGTACCCAGCAAGCAATTAGGAAAGCAAATGGTATGTTAGCATCTATTACAAAGGAATTGAAATATGTAAGTAAATAACTTTTACTACTATTATAAAGAAATAGAGTTAACGTTTCGAGTCCGTATGACTCTTCTTCTGGAGAAGTCGTACAGGCTCGAAACGTTAACTCTGTTTCTCTCTCCACAGACCTCTGAGTTTTTCTAGCATTTTCTGTTTTTATTTCAGATTTCCAGTATCTGCAGTATTTTGCTTTTATCTCACTGAAACTGATGCCACCTAGCTACAGGGATACAATGGTTGAAATTGACTCATTGAACAGGGATGATCAGAGTTAACAATCTCTGAATACTGAACTAACAAAAAGTGGCTGTGTGTGTTTAGGCAAAGGAGCTATCCCCAGACACAAAGGCATCAAAACGTATCTTTCGCAATTAAATAAAGCTTTCAACCACCCACAGGATTAAAACTGAGAGTGTCCGTTACAACAGAATAACAGCTCCTGGTATGTCAACAACTACAACTAATTAACTCTGTCTCTTTTTCCCATTTTGCTGTGACTAACACCTGCACTGACTGCAGCCTTTTGACCTATCAGGTAATAAAAGGTTTCACTTTACCTGCTGGGCCTTAATCTTGCATTGTAATTATGGGCATCAGAAAATAAAATAATCCATAGTTGGGTATGATGGTGCAGTGGTTATAATATTGGACTATTGTGAATTCAAGTCAAATTAATAAATTGAGTTTTTTGTGAACTAGCTGCACAAAAGATATACCATTAAAATTGTGGCAGTGATAAATAGCCAATTTATTCACTGATATTCGTCAGGAAGTTGTCCTACCTCCTCTACTCACTCCGGCCTACGTGACTCCAACCCTGCAATATTTGGTTCAATCTCAAAGCCCTCTAATGTGTCCTTGTGAGCCACTCAGTTGCAAGATTACTTAAAAGGACCACCTGCTCAGGGCAGATGTAGCCTTGCCACAATTCCCCACAGCCCAAGATTAAATAAAAATCCACGACAGTGGGAATCCAAGTAGAGACCATTTAACCATCCCAATTAGCCTAGTTGTATACCAAGTCAAAAGTAATCAAACTGATTACCAATGTCTCAAATAGATTCCAAAAACCACTAGATATTAAACCAAGACTTTATACAATTTTACATATACAAATTTCCCTCCCTGTCGCACATGGACTATCAATTTTTGTTGCTTATTCAAAATATTACTGCATGCCATATTGCATTAATCAGTGTTAAGTGAGCCTCACTGTTACTACTGTTTATTGATCGGCTAAGAGTTCCAAGATGTGTGGTCTACTCACCATATAAACAGAAATCACATCTGGGAAATAATCTGATTTCATACTTATTCAACTAGTGGTATATTGTTATTCATATGTAGCAACAGGCGTTGACACCCTCTAAATGTTCACTTGACACTATTACAGCTTTCAATTAGTTAAACATATAAACAAAATATTTACCACTTGGCTGTAAGCTCTTTTTAATCAACCATTTGCTCACTTCCTATACTTCAATGACAGATTGATGTTCTTTACCTTTTTCTTCCACTGTTTTATCGAGCATGTTTAGATTATTAAGATTCATACTGACATGGATTCAATGAAAGATTTTCTCCCCAAAGAAATAGCAGTCACCAGTTACCTATCTTCCACCCACTTTGCTCAACTTACCAGGCTGAAAGTGAAGTGTAGAAAAGTAATTTCATATAATATAAAGAAAATTTGCATTTTATTGCTCTTGTGGGAAATAACGCAGTAAATAAAATTTACTTAAAGATCCATTTCAACAAAAGGAGCCTTTAGTCACTAAAATGGGAAATTTTCACAATAGGATAGGACGAATTAAAGTTCTACATTACAAAAGAAACACATACCAGTTTGTAAAAGCTGTGTTAATATATCTGCAACTCTTGGTAGGTTTTCACCTGTTGCAAACTGAGGGAGCTCTTTAATAGCCTGACGGCGAATCTGAAAAAAAAACATTTCAGCACCTGAAGTTTTACATATTCTGTTTGCAATGATGTCAAAAAGTTTATTTAATCCCATGCTGCAGGCGTTCTTACATACTCTTCTGAAATTCCCAAAAGGTCTCAGCATTAATTGCTCTGAGCATCAAGTATATAAAAATTGCTTTTTATAAATTATTAAAACAAATGGAATAAAACTAAACTTGTGCCAACCAGGACTACTGAAGGTTGGGGAGAAGAGAATATGGTCATCTCCTTTTTTTCTCCCTATGCCCCCCACTCTATCAACAGAAGTTCAGATTACAACAGAAACTGAAGATAACCCTTACAGAAAGATCTTCATCCTCACAGAGATCCAACTGAGCATTGATAGCACTATCTGCCAACTCTGGAAAATGTTTGAAGAACTTTGGGATAAACTGTGCTGCCAATCTTTTCTCCTTGGCTCCGCTCTTCACACCATCCAAAATGGCCTGATACGCATCTTTGTACTGCAAAAAAAAACATGTCGTCAGAATTTGATCTAAAACCCTTGTAAGATATTCAGATCATTCAGTTTTGTAAAGATCACTTTTGTTTTAAAGCTTAGGATGCTCCCCACGTGGATCCATAAACTTTCAGAAGCCTTTGAAATTGGGAACTGGAGGGGTAAACACAAAGTCTAGAGATAACTAGCGCCAACACAAAGATGTCTGACCGATCCTGTACAGGAAAACTAACCGTCAAAACTGCATGGTCCAAAATTCTGACATGTAACTACAACATATTTCTGTACAGTTGAAAATGGATAGACACTAGCTATTTTCCAAAGAAATATACTGGAATATACTACACGTTGGACTGAGTTCAAATAAAAAAAATCACCTCAACACAGTCATTTTACAAAACTTCTGCAATGCAAATCATTTACTAATTCAAAAAAATCAATCTGAACAGTTTGAGTGATAATATGAAGATGCAAATGATAATATTTACTGCTCTGAATGCTCACAAAATTTAGGCCAATTTCGGCTGACTACCGTACATATTAATGTAAACAAGAAAATGTTTTTCAAACTGGTCCCAAATTATTTTCTCAAAGCAAGCACGTTAATACTTCAAATAGCTTATCTGCATCATCACAAAAATGCATTCATCTCAGGTGGTACATAATAAATGACTATGCACATTTAAACATCTCCTGAAGAATAGCCCTACCTTGTGATACATTATACAACTACCACCATACATATACCATACAATTGGAAGAGAAAACAGGGCGGTTTAACTACAACCATCTGTCATATAACTCGCTGATTAATTGGTCAGTATGGAAAAGAATCCTCTCCCCAATCAACCTGGCTGAGTTAAGACAATTTTAGACTTTTTGCCTCCTACAGCAAGCTGAAAGTAAATGCTGTTCAGGACTACAATTGGAATTCATGCTTTGCAGTCTGAATTCCAGTAACTACATTACCTAACAATTCTATTATTTGAGAAGTCAGAAGCTCTGAAAAGGAATTTTGAGAAATTGAATGTAACATTATATGGAGCCCAAAGAGATCTGAACACTTCTTGCACAATAGTACCTACCCAATTCCTAATTAACATCTTAAAATTGGCTAACTCTGAATTGCAAAGAGCTTATGTGACTAAACCCAAAAGTCTCTTCATGTCTATATACTGTGCTGCATCAAATCACAAGTCAGGCAGCTATAAGATCTTCCGTATAAATTATCAGTATTTTAACTCATCTACATGTATGCATTGATCAGTTATAATCCGTGTAGTCAAATTTCATTAAATAAAAATCAATGTTGAAGTTAGTAACAATGTCCTCATTCTAAGAGTTCCTTCCTCCGTGAGATTGCTTTTGAAATTACTTGTTCCCAATCTATCAGAAATAGACAGCTCCAATATATTTTTCTTCTACCTGATCAGTTTAGATTTTTAAAAGACTGAAAGCCCCCAGTATGTGGGCATGGAAAACAAAGGTGGTTTGTTTACATAATGTCTCTCCCAACACTGAAATCAGTGGCAATTTCACACCCCCATGTTCTTATGTACATGAGAAGGGGAGGAAACAGCAGGAGAGTTTGTGGATAAGTAAATTAGCAGACTACACCAAACACTCCATCATATGAGATGATTATTATATAAATCACATCTTGATGCAAAATTAAGTTAAACTTGAATTTAATGCAAACATTCTACAATGTCACATACTGGGGTTCACGATTCAGATTGCATAATTATATTATTGGCCTGGCAGAGAAATGTAAAGATTAGGAGAATCTTGAAAGAAGTTTATAATATTAGTATTGTGAAAAGCACGACTCATCATCCTTAAAGCTCAACCCCGCTGCATCATGAGGACGTGTCTAGTTTTTACTGCAATTATTTTCGGTTTGAACGTTTCCCATTGCTTGTCCAATATCCCACCTGTCAATTATTTAATCTGTTTCATCTGGGTTGGCTCCTTACCTGTGTCTTTCGTCTTTTTCTTTTGTGAGTATGGAGTAGAGGGGATGCAAGGGTAGGGAGGGGGCACTGGGGATGGAGAACAGTTAGGAGGTTGGAGAGCTGTTATTTTGGCCATGGGAGTAGTTTGTAGAGCTTGGGGGGGAGGTGGGGGAGACAAAGTCAAATTTTTGTCCTCCGAAAGAAGTTTCCTTATCCACTAGCTGGTATTGGTATGGCCAGCACAGTTGTTCTGAATTTGAAGGTTTCTTCAAATTTATCTATTTATCAAATATCTATTTATCAATGAACAGGTAGTGGCACTGAATGCACGTGTTCACGACAGCTGTGAGAATAACATGACTAATAGGTGCACTAGCACAAACTTAATTTAAACCTCTGCAGCTCTCGGTACTAAAAAATAAACCACAGGTATTATTAAACATTCACTGAAAAGCTCATTCAGCAATTTGTTTTTAAATCACTTACAAAAATATTTTATGACACGGGGAAGATAGATCCTTTCACTTGTGGGCCAGGCTGCTACTTTCACTATAGGACAATGCTCAGGCTGCACCATTACATTCAAACTAAGTGATTGAGGGAAGGCTTGAGAGAAACTGCATCCTTCACAGAAGAATGTGAGATGAAGCTACAGAAATACACAAGAGGCAGCTTTATAGCTAAGTTTAATCATGCTGCTTTGAAACCATGATTTAAAAAAAAAGTAACAATTTATTGCCAGCCAAATTCACTAAATTCAGCTCAAAACAATGCATGGCTCTCCCCACTCAGCCCCACATTCAACCCAAAAATGTTCTCAGCTTTTGATTGGTTCATCCATGTTCTTCTATTGGTTGATGTTCCAGAAGATTTAACATCATAAAAAGGACATGCGAAGCAAGCTTTTATTGCTGGTTCAGGACCCAAATTTTCTGAGCACTGTTCAGTTATTTTTAGCATCAGAAACTGGGAGAAATCAAGGGAAAAATTTGAGCCCACGAAAATCTGTAAACATAAGAAATATGAGTAGCAGCCCATTCAGTCCCTCGAGCCTGCTCTGCCGTTCATTACCATGGCTGATCGGATTGTGGTCTTAACTACACTTTCCTGCCTGCCCCCTATAACCTATGATTCCCTTGTTGATCAAACCCTGAGAGAACGAACACAAAACTGACAAACCAACAACGACCACACAATTCACACACAACGCTTTTTATGGCCTCAATGGCAGCTTCAGTATCAATAAAACATATTTCAATGGTCATTAAATGTCATAAGCTACTTCACACATCTGAAGTGCTAGAATGAAAAATACAAATACGCACAATAGTGGATCTCCCATGGCATTGCTCACGGTAAGCCAGGTGATAATGTCTTTGGTAATGATTGAAATATAGCAGGAAACGCAGACTCTATTAATCTGATGGAGCTGTGCTTAAGCTAACCTGCTTCTGTAAGGTCAGAAAATATAACTGCTGTAAGTAAACAGTCTATGATCACTCAGAGCTGATTGTTTGGGCGGAGAACTTTGTAGATGGATAATGCTAATCAGTTTTAAGGTGCAACTCAGAAGCAGCAAGGACTTTTTAAAGATTGCTTTGTAACTGCAAATGCGATGCCTGAAATGGGCAGATGCACAAATGTTCATATATTTCTAATGGAACCCTGTTTTAAAAGGATGGAATTATTACATCTAATGTAAAATATTTTATTCAATTAAATGGAGCTGTGACAGTTTAAGACACTGAGGCTCAGGGCAATGAGCTTTTGTAAAGTACTGGTCAAGTTAAGCATCAGATCAAAGCACCCAGCATAAAGACACTGCCTCTTGCCACATCCTCTTTCACGAGAAGGTTTTGCTTCTCTGAACCAAGTGAAATGTCTGCTCATGTCTACAGACAATCTTCAATTTCTTGTTCACAGTAAATTATACTGCTGTTTTCTAAGGAAAGGAACACTACACCTCTGAAGTACATGACATTATTCTGCTGCTAAACTATAGTATGTATGTCACTGAATCTACAAGGTGTTTTTTTAAATTAATGGCTGGGTCACAGATTAGATTGGATTTGTTAAAAAACTAAATAAAGAGTCTAATTGTTAAATAAAGATGCTAAACTAGGCATTTTGAATATTGGAAAGCACAGGTAAGAAATGCCAGCATTATTTCTCTAGCTTTCTCTCTCTGTCTCCATTTTTAGAGATATTGATGTACAGAGTGTGACGTCCAGTTTTTATTATATGTATGGTCTGGATTTCACAGTCAGTGGAAAAATGATGTGTTAACCTGAAAGATCAAACGATCTACGATGTGGATTTCCCCTTTCCCCTGATTTAGTTTGGAACTAACATTAAGACAAAGGGGTCTCCAGGCGTCCAGCAACAATGATGTAATCAAGCAGTGTTAAGTAGCCAACTACACTGAAGTATTCTCATAGGTAGCAAATCAGGAAGTAAAATGGACTGATTATCCTTCACTTTTTTTATTAAAATTTAGTGAAAGTGAAATTAATAATGGGGCATACACATGGGATGGAGGTTGAAAGTGAAATATTATAAACAAACCTTTTTAAAAAAAATTAGACTTTACCATCGAGGAAAAAATTGACATGCCACAAATATAAAATTAATTTATCTGGACCAGAGAGGTTTTCCGGCAGCAATCATGAACTTATTATACCATTTAAACCCCAGTTAGACTTCATTCGACAAGATGTAACTTTTTCAAGGGTTTTTATGGCGAGGTTAACAGAATAAAGGGTAAATTCTCATCTATTCAGAGATTTCTCTATGATTGCTGCCTGTGCAGACTTCAACAATGCATCCTAAGAAGTTTAGAATCACTGACAGCATCTTATATATTGCTGCATTTGTACATGCAGACTCCAGAAATCACTGTCAGTTTCAAAGGAGTAATAATGGTGAACGCTGACAATTCTGCTGTCGTTACTACTGCAAAATCCAAGGGAATATATTCAATCTTAAATTGAATGTGACTTCTGAATACAAAATCATACTTCATTGTGACATTTTGTCACCGTTTTCCTATTACAAATTTGCATATCCACATTTAATAAAACTTGTTAAAGCGCTGTGTTCATATATTGGGATCCAAGCAATAGGATGGATGCTGAGGCTTTAAAGACACAAAACAGATTTATTGCCTGGCATGGGGTAATAAAAAATCCAAAATAAAAGACTAAATATTATAATGCTTTTTGTTAGAATATCACAACTTTACAGGAGATGTGATAGCAAAATTTAAAATTATGAAAGGACAGGACAAGGTAGTTGGAGCAGAATGTTTCTAGTATATGAGGTGCCCAAGAACAAGGGTCTATAGAGACAAATTAAATGCAAGATTAAAATGGCAAAATTACTTTAGAATTGCAAAAATGTGAAATTTAATCCTATTGTTGGCAGCTGAGGAAGAAACTATGGTAATAATCAGATTAGATTGATAGATGGATAAATAAAACTCGTTGAGGCGATATGCGAATAGGATGGGGAGCTGTGACTAGAATTTTTTACTTAAAGTGGAGGGTTAAATGTCAACACGGACTGGTTGGCCTGTATCCATGTTGTGACCTTGATGTATTTACAACGGAAATCACCTACTGTAGATGTCAGTGTGTAAAACCTTCAAAACACCCTCCAAAAAAAGTGACCCACTGGCATGGCTTAAGGTAGTCACCAGCTTTGTTCTTTGCCGTGTGGGGTCTGCACTATGTGGGCATGTCTTAAACTCCCATACATCTTTGCAACACAGCCCACATCGCCGGCTTGATCCCTTGTGCCCGGTTATAAACTACCGGTAAGTGAAACATCCATTTGTGGGGTGAAAAATTGAGGCTGACCACTAATGCAAATTATAGCATGGCATGGTTGAAAAGGGAGGGGTGAGGGTGGACTTTAACACTGAGTATATGCAAGAACATAACATTTGGGGTCAAACAATTGGGGTCATCTTATACACTGGGTCGACTTTCATGCCATGATCGGCGGTACGTAAAACACTTCGTTGCCAGAATAGCCAGAAAAGTTTGATGGATGGATTGCAATATTGCACAGGCACTGATCATTGTTGGCCCTGGGTGCTAATCGCATTCAGGTCAAAGGGCTTCCCTTAATCCTAGCCAACACATTTGATCAGTTAAAGTCATACGTTTGCAAGTATCATAACATAAATTAAGGGCAGGGAGCTTTCCTGGAACTTTTTTGTTACTGCAAGGTGACTGTGGGCTTTTAGGATGCATGTTGTGTGTCTTGTCCTCCTGGTTCCCAGGGGCTGGCTGCACATCGAACAACCTGTCTCCACTGATTTCTGTTCTTTGCCAGCCCAGGTTCTGATATTATCCCTCCCTCCATCCTCCATCCATCCATCCTCCATCCCTCCCTCCATTCCAGGTGCTGCCTGGCCTGACTCTGCTCTTCCCCCCATTTTATTTTATTGGCATTTTTGTTAGAGTCAAAGAAACGACCTGGGGGATTTGGGAAATTGCTAAATCTCACTTTCCCCCCGAAAGAATTGCACAACATCCCGTGAACTTCAAACTTTACACTAACACCTTAAGCCAGGGTTTTTGTTTGACGAGCTGCTGTGTCAGTGATGGGAACAGCCGGATCCAGGCCCCGGGCTCAGGGGGAGCTGGGCCTGGAGGGAAACTGAAAGCCTGAGCCCGAGGAGCTGGCACTGAGCCCGCTTGGTCATAGGCCTCAGCTCCCTCAGGCCAGGCCCGGCTCTCAGGCTCCTGAGGCCCAGCCTGAATTGTGCGCAATGACCGCCCCATTTCCGCCGCCGGCCCCGCGCACTCACCTGGCCCACATTGTCCGTGGCGTCGGCCAAGATGCCGTAGTTACGGTACAGCTCCTCCACCGTGGTCATGGTTCACCCTCCGCCACCCCGCCCCGCCTCCGCCGGTGCTGGTCCTGCTGCTCTGGTCTCTCTCTCTCTCTCTCTCCCGCCGCCGATTCTTTCCCTTCCCCCGCCCCCCCCCCAACCTGGACAATCAAGCGGCAAACCTCGCGACGACCGGGAAACTGCCCCGCTCCTCCACCCGCAGCGCCACCTCCCGCCCGGCGTCCGGGGAAACCTCCCGCTCCCCTCCACCCGCAGCGCCACCTCCCGTCCGGAGTCCGGGGAAACCTCCTGCTCCTCCACCCGCAGCGCCACCTCCCGCCCGGAGTCCGGTAAATCTCCACCTACAGCGCCACCTCCCGTCCGGAGTCCGGGGAAACCTCCCGCTCCTCCACCCGCAGCGCCACCTCCCGCCCGGAGTCCGGGAAATCTCCACAGTTCTGCTGAAGGGTCGTGAGGACTCGAAACGACTACTCTTTTCTTCTCCGCCGATGCTGCCAGACCTGCTGAGTTTTTCCAGGTAATTCTGTTTTTGTTTTGGATTTTCAGCATCCGCAGTAGTTTTTTGTTTTTAAATCTCTACCTACAGCGCCACCTCCCGCCCGGAGTCCGGGGAATTCTCCACCTACAGCGCCACATCCCGCCCGGAGTCCGGTAAATCTCCACCCACAGCGCCACCTCCCATCCGGAGTCCGGGGAATTCTCCACCTACAGCGCCACCTTCCGCCCAGAGTTGGGGAAATCCCCACCCACAGCGCCACCTCCCGCCCAGAGTTCGGGAAATCTCCACCCACAGCGCCACCTCCCGCCCGGAGTCCGCTAAATCTCCACCACCCACAGCGCCACCTCCCGCCCGGAGTCCGCTAAATCTCCACCACCCACAGCGCCACCTCCCGCCCGGAGTCCGGTAAATCACCACCCACAGCGCCACCTCCCGCCCGGAGTCCGGTAAATCACCACCCACAGCGCCACCTCCCGCCCAGAGTCCGGTAAATCTTCACCCACAGCGCCACCTCCCGCCCAGAGTCCGGTAAATCTTCACCCACAGCGCCATCTCATAGAATTATAGAGGTCTACAGCACAGAAAAAGGCCCTTCGGCCCCTCAAGTCTGCACTGGTCAAACAAACAAGTTCCTAACCATTCTAAACAAAACCAAAAATGCTGGAAAAACTCATCAGGTCTGATAGCATCTGTGGAGAGAGAGAAACAGAGTTAACGTTTTGAGTCTGTATGGCTTTTCCTCGGATCACTCTGAAAAATTAACTCGAAACGTTAACTCTGTCTCTCTCTCTCCACAGATGCTGTCAGACCTGCTGAGCTTTTCCAGCATTTTTGGTTTTGTTTCAGATTTCCAGCATCCGCAGTATTTTGCCGAACTATTCTAATCCCATTTTCCAGCACTAGGCCCATAGCCTTGTATGCCATGGCATCGCAAGTGCACATCCAAATGCTTCTTAAATGTTATGAGGGTTTCTGCCTCTACCACCCTTTCAGGAAGTGAATTCCAGATTCCCACCACCCTCTGGGTGAAAATATTCTTCCTCACATCCCCTCTAATCCTCCTGCCTCTTACCTTAAACCTATGCCCCCTGGTTATTGATCCCTCCACCGAGGGGAAAAGTTCCTTCTTGTCTGCCCTATCTATGCCCCTCATAATTTTATACACCTCAATCATGTCCCCCCTCAATCTCCTCTGCTCCAGGGAAAATAACCCCAGACTATCCAATCTCTCCTCATAACTAAAACTCTCCAGCCCAGGCAACACCCTGGTAAATCTCCTCTGCACTCTCTCTAGTGCAATCACATCCTTCCTATAATTCCGGATTCCAGAACTGTGGACTAACCAGCATTTCTCCTCCATCCTCACCCCCTTTTTGATCCCCTTTTTTCTAATAATTATTATATATTTTTTAATATATTTTTTTTCTTTTCCCACCTATTTCTATTATTATTTTTAAAACTTATTTCTATCCATTGTTTTATCTCCACCTTTTAGCCTATTTCGATCCCTTCCCCCCACCCCACCCCCACTAGGGCTATCTGCCACTTGCTCGTCCTGCTTTCTACCCTTAATGTCATAATTAGCACATTCCTTAGCTAATATCACCACCGTCAACGCCCGTTTGTCTTTTTGTTTATGACATCTTTGGCAATCTCTCCTTTGCCTCCACCTATCACTGGCCCTCTATCCAGCTCCACCTGTCCCACCCCCCTTAAACAGCTTATATTTCACCACATTTCTATTCCTCTTTAGTTCTGATGAAGAGTCATACCAACTCGAAACATTAACTCTGGCTTCCTCTCCACAGATGCTGTCAGACCTGCTGAGTTTTGTCAGCAATTTTTGTTTTTGTTTCAGCGTTTTGTACAGTTCCAGTATAACCTCTGTGCTCTTATATTCTATGCCTCGACTAATAAAGGCAAGTATCCCATATGCCTTCTTAACCACCTTATCTTAAGGGACTGGTGGACATGCACACCAAGGTCCCTCTGATCCTTGATACTTCCCAGGGTCCTACCATTCATTGTGTATTCCCGTACCTCCCACCCGAAGTCCAGTAAATCTCTACCGACAGCGCCACCTCCCTCCCGGAATCCGGGAAATCTGTACCAACAGCGCCATTTCCCGCCTGGAATCTAGGAAATCTCCTGCTCCTCCACCAACAGCGCCACCTTCTGATCGGAGTTCCAAAAATCACCACCGACAGCACCACCCGCAGGCCTCGAGTCCATGAAGTCCTTTGACACCTACTTTAACCTAAGAAGCAATAAAATTTTGGAGTGAGCAAAATTTAACAAGAGAGTCCAAAGGGCCAGGGAGCCCATAAGCTCTTTCCTAAATGAGTTATACGGGTTGGCTGAAGGCTGTGACAATGGTGACCTTAAATTGGAGCTGAGAACAGACAAAATTGTAGTGGGAGGGGGCTGATGATGCTCTTTCAGATGTGCTCCAATCTAAAGAAGATCTGATTTTGGAAAAAGCCATCCAAAGTGTCAGACAATTGGAAGTCCACCAGCAAAATTGATCTATTTTGCATTGTGCAGTTAAACCATGGTACAGAGTAACCCCAATAGTCCAGCTCATAAAGCAACAAAAGGGCAAGGAGACTCCTGGGCAAGGAAAGCAATATCCAAGCCAAACACAAGGTGGTGCCAGACCACGTCAGCGCCGTAGGACCAAAAGATCTCTCAAACACGAGTTGTGTCCAGCAATCAGTGTGCCGTGCTTTCACTGCAACTGCCTGGGACACTTTGGAAAGATGTAAGTCCAAAACCTCAAGGTTTGTGGAGGATCCCAAACCAGTCCATGGGATAGATGAGCCACACCAAGAAGAAGTCCAACAATGCTTCTTGGGAGAGATCAAGGATCTCAGACTCGCATTTTGGAATGCAGACATATCTGTAAATGGTCAGCCCACGAATTTCAAGTTAGACACAGGAGCCAGTGTTGACCGTCCTGTCAGATCAGGAACCCTGGCTAGTGAAAAAATGTCAAAGCCACTTACAGCACAGTTATATGGACCAGGAGGCATCAAGCTCCAGGTCAAAGGTACATGGCAAGCAACGCTCCAATATAAAAAACAAACAAATACGGGAGACATTATATCTGCTCCACAACCAAGAATTTTCTCTCCTGAGCAGGAAAGCCTGCACTGACTTCAACCTTTTCCAAAAGATTGACGAGATTAACCAGTTTCAATTTTAAAAAGGATTTCCCAAAGTTTTTCACTGGGCTGGGGTGACTGAAGATGGCACAGAGCATAACGCTGAGAAACGATGCCA
Organism: Cetorhinus maximus; assembly: GCF_964194155.1. Lineage (NCBI taxonomy): Eukaryota > Metazoa > Chordata > Chondrichthyes > Lamniformes > Cetorhinidae > Cetorhinus > Cetorhinus maximus. Next base: position 136,668,004 of record NC_135887.1, read on the forward strand.
ACCCGTGTGCTTGTTTACACCACTTACGAAGCAAGTACTACAACAACTGACCAAGGTGGGTGTCATCTCCCCCATCACTCGGCTGACAGAATGGTGTTCTGGGATGGTCCCGGTTCTGAAACCAAACGGGTCCATTCGCATCTGTGTCAACCTGACAAACCTCAACAAGGCCGTGGTGAGGGAAATCCACCCGATGCCCTCGGCGGACGGCAGCTTGACTAAACTCTTCAAGAGCCCAGTGTTATCGAAAACCGATGCCAACGGTGGCTTCTGGCAGGCTCCGTTAGATGAGGTATCTACGTTGCTGACAACTTTTCTCACCCTTTTTGGCAAATTCTGCTTTAATCGTCTGTCCTTTGGCATTACCTCGGCACCTGAGACTTTTCACCGCGTGACCGTCAGCCATCTTGCAAGACCTGAAAGGAGTCACCTGTCACGTGGATGATGTCCTTGTCCAGGGTACGACTGTTGAAGAACAAGACAGTAGACTCACGGCTGTCTTGAAACGCTTGCAGGAAGCAGGATTGATGCTGAATGATAAGTGCGAGTTCTCTAAGACACCAATTTGGTTCTTCGGTTATACTCTGAGTAGCAAAGGCGTCATGGAAGACCAGCACCAACCGAAGGCAATCAGTGACTTCCCAACCCCATCGCCCATTCCAGACCTCCAATGGTTCCTGGGCATGGTGAAAGAGTTGGCAAAATTTCTGACCAACCTGGCGCGGGGCACAGAGCATCTGTGACACCTTCTCAAGAAGACCCAGGTGTGGTGTTGAGACGCACACCAAGAGCAAGCGTTCTGTCAGATCTAAGACATGCTGCTCTCACCAGATAGCCTGGCTCACCACAACCCATCCCTGCCAACTACAATCACAGTGGGTGCCTCGTCAATAGGACTAGGGGCAGTTCTGTTTCAGGAGCAGCTGGATGGATGCTGCTGACCAGTATATTACATGTCCAGGGGGCTGTCAGACACAGAGATGTGGCACGGAGACAAAAAATGCTGGAAAAACTCAGCAGGTCTGACAGCATCTGTGGAGAGAGAGACGGAGATAATGTTTCAAGTCCATATGACTCTTCTACAGATCCAAAGGGAGGTAGAGATGTGGTAAAATTTGGTGGATGTGGTGAATTTGGTGGAAATGTGGCGAATGTGGTGAAATGTGGTGGCACTTTTTGTTTTCGTTTCAGATTTCCAGCATCCGCAGTATTTTGCCTTTCTTACGGAGATGTGGTATGCAGTTATTGAGTTATTGAAAAAGAGCCCCTTGCAGTAAGGTGGGCTTGTGAGATTCGCCCCATCACAGCTGCTGATGGGCAGAAAACTTCACACTCAACTTCCCAAGCTGCCGAAGAAATTAATCTTCGGGATGGCAGTCAGGGTCTGTCAGAAGGTTCAGGACTGAGAAGAGTCCTACAGACAGCATCAGGCTTCCACTACAATAGGGGGTACCGTATGAGAAACCTGTCCAGACTAAACACGGGTGACAAGGTTTGGATCAGGGACCTTGACAGAGAAGGCATCATTGTCCGAGGGATGAAGATTGATGGCGGCCTTACTTGATAGATACCCTAGAAGGCACAATCAGGAGGAACAGGAGAAGTCTTCTCATTCCTTGTGGTGAATGCAAATTCAAATGTACCAGATGTAGCAACCCAAATAATTGAAACGCCAAGTACCGCAACTTCAACTCCAGACCAACAAAGTCAGCCTAAAGCAGTTGAGATAGCTGCTCCTCCAAACTTGAAAAGAACCAGATCAGGAGGAGTCATAAAGCCTCCAGACTGTCTGAATCTATAAAGCGTTAGGAACTAGAGTTAGTTTTAAGTAAGTTATATCTGTATTGGTGGATGTTAGGAATTAACCATAGCTTTAAGTTGAAGTTTAATATATATGTTGTATGTGTGTGTTAAGAAAGGGGAAACCTGGGTTTTGGTCACTTTAGAATGTTGCCTGCAAGTCTTTGGGTTTGTTTGCATACCTGCATTTTCATGAGGTTTTACAACCCTTGAAGTAATTTAGGGAAGTTAAAACAACGTATAAAAAAAACTGTGCTGTTGCCTAGCAACAGGAGGGCCCAGAGAGACAGGGAAAAACAGAAAAGCAGTTTGATTTCATTTGATAAGGGCATTTCACAGAAACTGCCTGAACAGGCAGGGAGGGAGCTGCAGGGAGGGAGTTGCAGGGAAGGGAACTGCAGGGAGCAGGCCCCAAAGCAAAATGAAAGTCCCAACAGCCAGGGAGTTGGGCAGAAGATGGTTCCAGGAAGACAGTGAAGTCAAGGGGAAAGAACAGGAATCTGAACCGGTCCTGCTCAGTGGAATTGAAAGTAAGGAGCAGAGGAAAAGGCTCTGAATTAAAGAGAGAAAGCTGCAGGAAGCAGAATCAAGGAAAAGTGGGCTTGAGAGAGGCCAGAGGATTGGTGGAGACAGCTAAAGGGGGTGACTCCTTACTATGGGCCTGTGAAGCGGTGGTGTTCTGTTGGCAAGGCTGAGTATCTGAGAAAGTGTGTGGAAGGTGAAACTTGGATGCATGCGGCGATCCAGGAGAGAGGAACATCAGAAGGAGAGGTTGAAACCCTGGAGCCGGATCCTCGTTGTTGAAGACGTTCAAGTGAAAGTGTAGCTTGGGAGAAAGTTCCAAGGCGAGTTCTTTGAGAATGGAGATTGGAAACCCTCGTGTGAAAGATGGAGTTCAGTGAGATCGTCTGGCTCACAGGGTGACAAGCGTCTGGAGAGAGTCGATGAAAGATCCATAGCATCTATCACTTGGCTTCAGAGTGTGGTGTGTCTGACCATAGGCCTCCAATTGGTTCACATGGACTGTGTATTTACTGTGTACATTAGAGTATAAGATAGATTTTGTAACTGGCGTTATCCTTACGAACCTGTAAATATCTGTAAAGGTATAGTTGTGGGTAGAGTAGTATAATATAGTTCATTTCCTCTTGTTTAATAACCATTTTGTTCTTTTATTATAAGTTCATCAGCAGACTCTGTGGGCAGAATTTTACGACAGGGAGATTTTACGTTCCCGCTGTCCTCAATGGGGTTTAGAATGTCTCGCTGCATTTTATGGCCCCATCCCCGTCGAAACGAGGCCGAAAAATTCTGCCCTGTGATTCTGTTCAGTAGCCACCCTCCACGTTTCTAAACAAAAAAAAAGTTAGGATCTATCAAGCCGGGTTCCAACTTGGGATCTGACTTGAGCAGTGGTAACATCAGCTGGGGCAATAACAAAAGTCAGAGTCTTGGGGGAGAAGGAATAGCGTGTGAATGTTATTATAAATATATTTGGATTAAGACTTGGGGGGAGGTGTAGTATTTGGATGTTTGGGACCGTGAGGGTTAATGTGGGCCTGGGGAAGCAGCACCTCCCACATTATGATGTAGAGGGTCACATGGGAGTAGTAGAGTCTGGTAGAAGTCGACATGAAGATAGCGCCTAGATAGCACTGTATCCTGTATATAAGTATACAGTTATGTGTTATTAATAGACAGTTGTTATTCAACCAAACAAACTGCATGACACAACGTACAACCTTACAACAGAAATCATTCAAATTCATGATGGTTCTGGACAGAGTAGGGAGAAACTATTCCCAATTGTTGGAAGGATCAAGGATCAGAGGGCACAGGTTTAAGGTAATTGGTAAAAGAAGCCATGGAGACATGAGGAGAAGCCTTTTCACAAAGCGAGTGTTTAGGATCTGGAATGCCCTGCCTGAGAGTGAGATGAAGGCAGGATCAACTGAGGGAATTCAAGAGGGAATTGGATTATTATCTGAAAATGAAGAATGCAGGACCACAGGGAGAGTGGCACTGGGTGAATTGCTCTTTCAGAGAGCCAGGATGGACACGACAGGCTGAATGGCCTCCTTCTGTGCTGTAACCATTCCGTGATTCCGTAAAAAACCTCAACGGGTCCGGCAGCATCTGTGGAGAGAAAAACAGAGTCAGCGTTTCAGGTCAATGACCTTTCTTCAGAACATAAGGTCAACCCGCCCGAGATCTTCAACACGGTGTCTCTGGCTAAGTCTATCTCTCTCTGCAAGTGCTGCCCGGCCTGCTAAGCATTTTCCTGTTTTTACTGCAGCTAATTCTGGCAACCACAACAACTTGCACTTATATAGCACCTTTGAAACAGTAAACCAGCCCAAGGGCAGGGGGTGGCGTGCGGGGATGGGGGGGATTTTCAAATAAAAATTGGCATTGTACCATGTAAGGATAGGCAATGGGGCAGGTTTTAAGGACCGTCATAAAGGAGGAGAAAGAGGCAGAGATGTTTAGGGAGGGTGTTCCAGAGCTTAGGATCTTAGATATGCTACTAGTGGTATGATGAGGGATAACAGGGATTCAGAAGGGTATGTAAGGATGATATCAGCAAAACTTCTAATGTTGAAACAATAGAAAATGCCAGAAACATACTGGATAGGCAGTATCTGTGGCTTTAGACATACATCTGTTTCGGTAATGTCCTTTAGGGAAGGAAATCTGCCACCCTTACCCAGCCATGTGACCCCAGACTCACAATAATGTGGCTGACTCTTAATCGCCCTCACAAGCCATTCAGTTGTAATAAAGGTGACCGCTCACCAATACCTTCTCCAGGGCAATGAAGGATGGACACTAAGGTTGACCTTGCCAACAATGCACATATCGCACGAATGAGTAAAACAAAAACATAGGGCTGCTCTGATAAAGAGCTCTGTCTCTCACTCCCGCTGACTGGATGGCACACGTTTCCCACAAATTCCACATGAAACAGCACTGGGTTCAGGGCTTTAAGCCCATAAATTACCATCTTTGCGTACATCACACATAATTTAGATTTTCATGAATTTATCTTTTTGCTTACAGCAAAGAATTTTGCCCACACTGTCAACTCACTTAAGCAGAAGCAGTTTGACCAAGCAATTAGTGACACCACCAAACATGTAGTAAATCTCTCTGACCATGTACTCTCTGAAAGCGAGGAGTTTGCTCTGGTCCGTGGCTTCTATTGTGGTATGCCTTTGTCCCACATCAAACGGGAAGCGATATTTGCTGAGTTCAAACTCCTCGACTCCCAGCTATCCCGCCACAGATTAGTGTCCAATGAAGACGCCGAATCCTTGGAAATGCACCTAGCTGATCTAGTACGCGCATATTGCGGGATACCCAATGACTTGGCTGATTTTCACATGCAGCACAATGTCTGGTACTTTTGTGAGGCCTCAAGCCAACCCAGGCATAGATATGTAAACCCGACAAAGGGACTGAAATAGACAAGCGTGACTATATCACCATTGATAAAACCAATTGGTGAAGTATGAAACTAGACACAAACCCTTTCTAGATAGTTGGTTTAGTTACTGTCAGGAAGATATAATAATTCCCATAATGTTATGGGAATTTATTGTAAAATAGTGGTATCTGTGTCTGTATGTGTGGGTGTGGGTGTGTGTGTGTGTGACTTAATTGAATTAAAGGCAGCTGGTCTGAAGACCAGCTGTGGTAGAAGATGAGCTAGGTTTGAAATGTTAAATAGGTAAATATAGGTGTCAAGGGAACATGTGCATTTTAAAATAAACCAGACTAGATTGGTTTCAGGGAATGTGTCACCTAGACAGATGAAGTTTAGAAACAGTGGGCAGAACTTTTCCCGTCGGTGAGCTGGGGGCGGGGCCCACTCGCCGATGTGAAAATGACGTGGGATGATGTCAGGAGAAAACCCCATCATCATCCAACCATATTTAAATATTCAGGAAGGCGGGAGGACAGCGCGATCAGCTGTCCGCCCGCCGACCTGCCAATGGCCAATTGAGGCCATTGACAGGGTAGTTAAATCAATTAAAGGCACATGAGGTTTAGGGTTCACTGTCAGAAGGAAGTCGGTGAACTACGATGTAGTAAAAAAGGCTATTTTGAGTGCGCATGAGTTGGTTCCTGAAGCATACAGGCAGAAATTTAAGAATATGAAAAAACAGCCTGGGTAAACTTATATTGAATTTGAAAGAGTAAAACAAAATAATTTTGACCGGCGGATATGGGCATTAAAGATAGAAACGACAAATGCAACTTAGAGAAGAAATTCTTTTAGAAGAATTTAAAGATTCAATCCCTTTGGTAGTGAGAACTCATGTGGAGGAACAGAGGGTTCAAATGGTAAGACAAGCCGCAGAGATAGCTGATGATTATGAGTTAGTTCATAGAGCGAAACCTTTTTTCGTCATGCTTTTAAACCAGAAAAGGATAGAAAGTGGGAAGGTGAAAGGAAGGTCGGGGAAGAGAAGGAGTAGGTGGACATTTGCAGGAAGTTTTTTTCTCAGAATGAAAAGGAGGGTAGAGGGCAGAGATTGAGCTGAGTAGAAGTGACATTCAAAAATTGAGGTGTTTTCATTGTAATTAAGTTGGGCACATGAAATCTGTGTGCTGGAAATGACATGGAAAATCTGTTGGAATTATAGGGATGCAGAAAAGTTCTGGAAGTAAAAGCACTGTGGGTTCTGAGGTTCAGGCACAGGAAAAACCAGTGGTTTGTGTACAGGTAAAACAGGGAGAATCAGTGATGGGTAAAGAATTTGGAATGTATTCACAATTTACCCAAGAAAATTCTGATGAGCAGGTTGCAGAAATGTTTAAAGATTTTGTGTGTGAATGGAAAGTCTTTCCATGTGTACAGGATGGAGTTGATAAAAATTTAAAATTTTAGGAGACACGGGCTAGACAATAATTAATGTTGTGGGATAGTGATATTTGTTGTTCAGAGGGAGCATTGCAGAACAAGTGGGGTTCATGGAGATGCTAAACCTATTTCATTGTGGAAGGTAAATTTAAAGAGTAAGTGGAAAAGAGGTGAGGTGATTGTTGGAGGGATGGAAAAATTGCCCACTACAGGTGTTCAATTTATTCTGGGTAATGATATAGTTGGATCACAAATGTGGGTAATGCCTATGGTAGTTGAACAGCCTATAGAATTGTTTTCAACAGAAGTGTTGCAGAGAGAGCATCCTGGATAGTTTCCAGATTGTGTGATAACAAGATCACAGGCTCATAGGTTGAAACAAGAAGAAGAGGAAGTTCAAAGGCAGGGAGAAGGTGTGGAAATCCAATTAGCTGACACTGTCTTTGATAAAATTGTTCAGGAAGAAAGACTAGAGGGCAATGTAGCTGAAGTGTTTAACTTAAGGAGGTTAGTGGAATTACCAAAAAAGGATTTGCAAATAAAACAGTTATATCAGACAGCCCACTCAGAAACAGAGGCAAAATGTGTTCCAGAATGTTTTACCTTAAGTTATTACCTTATGTTATTACCATGATGTTTTAATGAGAAAAAGGAGGCCTTATCATGTTTCAGCAAATTAAAGCTGGAGAGAGGTGCATCAGATTGCACTACCATTTGGATATAAAAGTGAGATACTGAGGATAATCCATGAAATTCCAATGGGGGGACATTTAGGAATTAGAAAGAAACAGGCAAAGATACAAAAACGTTTTTTTGGCCTGGATTGCATAGAGATGTAGTCAAATTCTGTAGAACATGTCACACATGTCAGGTGATAAGGAAACCACAAGCAGTGATTAAGCTGGCACCTTTATTTCCAATTCCAGCATTTGAAGAACCTTTTACTAAGGTTATGACTGATTGTGTAATACCCCTCCCTAAGACTAAAAGTGGAAATCAGTACTTACTGACAATAATCGATGTGTCTACCAGGTTTCCTGAAGCAATATCTTTGAGAAACATTGCAACAAAGAAGATTGTGGAAGAGTTAACTAAATTTTTTACAAAATAAGGTTTACCTAAAGAAATACAACCAGATCAGGGTTCAAATTTCATGTTACAGCTGTTTGAGGAAGTAATGAACAGTTTGGGAAAAAAATAGTTGTAAGTCAACAGCTTATCATCTGGAGTCACAAGGAGCTTTGGAAAGATGGCATCAAACTCTAAAAACTACGATGAGAGCGTACAGTCAGAATTATTCAGAGGATTGGAGTAGGGGAATTCCATTCTTGTTGTTTGCTATTAGGGATGCTCCTAATGCATTGACTGGCTTCAGTCCTTTTGACTAGTTTATGGTCATGAGGTGAGAGGACCACTGAAATTGATTCATGAGAAATTGGTGGGTCAAAATTCTGAAACTACTCTCCTGAATTATGTATCAAGTATCAGAGAGAGATTGGATAAAGCATGTGAGTTGGCGAGGGAACATTTAAAGATCTCACAGAAAGTGATGAAAGTGAAAGCAGACAGAAAAGCTACAGCTCATAGTTTTATTGCTGGGGAACCACCTTGTACTGGGTGACTCATTCAAGGCAAGGATTAGTGGACCTTACAGGATTGAAAAGAAGCTGAGTGAAGTGAATTATTTAATAAATACTCCAGATAGAAGAAAGAAGCAGAGGGTGTGTCACGTAAATATGCTTAAAAAGTACTTTGACAGGGAAGAGGACCAAAAGGAGGTGTTAGTGATGATGGATAATGAGGAAGAAGTAGAATTACAGGATTCTGAAATTGATTTTCCTCTAATCAAATTGGATAATGAGGAGTACTTGAAAATTTAAATGTAATATTGAGTTACCTTCCAGACCAGCTTAAAAGTGATTTGGAAAAGCCATTGTGGTCACACAAAGATATTTATGGAAATAAGTTGGGAAGGACAAATTTAGCTATACATGATGTGTCTGTAGAAGTTTCATCTTCAGTAAGGCAACATCCTTATAGATTAAATCTGGCAAAGTTATCACAAGTACAGAAAGAAATCAAATTCATGCTTCAAAATGATATCATTGCATTTAGTTGCAGAAACTGGAATTCGCCTGTTGTGTTGGTACCGAAACCAGGTGGAACACAAGGATTGTGTGTGGACTATCAAAAGGTGAATGTGGTGACAAAAGCGGATTCATATTCTGTACCATGGTTGGAAGATTTTATTGAGAAAGTGGGACAACCAAAATTTATCACTTGCTAAAAGAATATTGGCAAGTACTGTTATTGGAGAGAGCAGAGGAGATATCGGCTTTTGTGACACCAGATGGAGGATGTCAGTTTAAATTCTTGCTGTTTGGTATGAAAAATGCACCTGCAACATTTCAAAGACTGAAAAACAAAGTAATTGCAGGACTGAGCAATTGTGCTGTTTAAACCATAAGATCATAAGATATAGGAGCAGAAGTAGGCCATTCGGCCCATCGAGTGTGCTCCGCCATTCAATGAGATCGTGGCTGATCTGATAATCCTCGACTCCACTTTCCTGCCATTTCCCCATAACCTTTGATTCCCTTACTGATTAAAAGTCTGTCTATCTCAGCCTTGAATATACTTAACGACCCAGCCTCTACAGCCCTCTGTGGTAAAGAATTCCACAGATTGACTACTCCCTGAGAGAAGAAATTCCTTCTCATTTCTATTTTAAATGGGCACCCCCTTACCCTGAGATTATGCCCTCTGGTCCTAGACTCCCACAAGGGGAAACAATCTCTCAGCATCTACCCTGTCAACCCCCCTAAGAATCCTATATGTTTCAATAAGGTCACCTCTCATTCTTCTAAATACCAATGAGTACAGGCCCAACCTACTCAACCTCTCCTCATAAGAAAATCCCTCCATACCTGGGATCAACCTAGTGAACCTTCTCTGGACTGCCTTCAATGCCAATATATCATTCCTTAGATAAGGAGACCAAAATTGTTCACAGTATTCAAGGTGTGGCCTAACTAGTGCCTTGTGTAGTTTTAGCAAGACTTCACTATTTTTATACTCCATTCTCTTTGAAATAAAGGCCAACATTCCATTTGTTTTCCCTATTACCTGTTGAACTTGTATGTTAGCTTTCTGTGATTCATGCACAAGGAATCCCAAATCCCCTGTGCTGCAGCTTTTCCCTACTTAAATAATATTCAGCTCCTCTATTCTTCCTGCGAAAGTGCATAACCTCATATTTTCCCACATTATATTCCATCTGCCAAGTTTTTGCCCATTCACTTAACCTGTCTATATCCCTCTGTGGACTCCTTGTGTCATCCTCACCACTTGCCTTCCCACCTATTTTTGTGTCATCGGTAAACTTGGTGATAGTACATTCACTTCCATCATCTAAGTCATTAATATATATTGTAAATAATTGAGGCCTCAGCACTGATCCCTGTGGCACTCCACTAGTTACAGGTTGCCATCCCGAAAATGCCCCCCTTATCCCAATTCTCTGTCTTCTATTAGTTAGCCAATCCTCTATCCATGCTAATATACTGCCCTCAACACCATGGGCTCTTATCTTATTAAGTTGCCATATATGCAGTACCTTATCAAACGCCTTTTGGAAATTCAAATATATTACATCTACTCATTCCCCTTTATCTATCCTGCTTGTTACTTCCTCAAAGAATTCTAATAAATTTGTTAGGCATGATTTCGCCTTCATGAAGCCATGCTGACTCTGCTTGATTAGATTATGTATTTCTAAATGCTCTGCTATTACACCCTTTATAATAGACTCCAACATTTTCCCAATGACAGATGTTAAGCTAACTGGCCTATAGTTACCTGTTTTTGGCTCCCTTTTTGAATAAGGGTGTTACACTGGCCATTCTACAATCCTCTGGAACTTTTCCAGAATCTAAGGATTCTTGGAAGATTACTACCAGTGCATCCACTATCTCTGCAGCTACTTCCTTTAATCGCCTAGGATGCAACCCATCAGGTCCAGGGGACTTGTATTGACGAATTGATAGTTTTCAGTCAGATGTGGGAGGAGCATTTACATCTGGAAGAATTATTTACTTGATTACAAGAAGCTAATTTGGTGATGAAAAGCACAAGTTACATATCTGGGCCACACCATTGGACATAGTAATGTGGCTCTCAGAGGTGCGAAAGTCAAGGCTATTGTGGATTTACTCTTGCCTACAACAAAACAAGAAGTTTTAAGATTTCTGGGCATGAGTGGGTTTTACTAGAAATTTGTATCAAATTTTAGCAGTGTGGTTGTTCCATTGACTGAACTATTAAAAAAGAATAAGAAGTTTCAATGGGCACAGGAATGTCAGAAGGCATTTGATGGTTTGAAAACTGTATTAAATATGTTACACCAGTTTTGGCAGTACCCACTTATGCCAAGCAATTTAAGTTGGTCATTGACACAAGTAGCATAGGCATTGGGGCCATACTGTTAAGATGGAGATGAAAATGGAATTGAGAAACCGATCGGGTACTTTTCATGGAAGTTGAATGTACAACAGAGAAGATGTTCAATGATCGAAAAGGAGACTTTGGGTCTGGTGTTAGCATTGCGGCATTTTGAGATTTATGTTGCAAACAATTCGTCAGAAACAATTGTTTATACAGACCACAATCCTTTAAAGTTTCTGCACAAATTTCGAGACAGAAGTGCAAGGCTATTCAGGTGGAGTTTATTACTGCAACCATTTAATCGACAGATTATACATGTGGCTGGATGAGAAACTCTGATTGCAGATGCAATTATCAAGGGCTGAATCTTTGGCTCCGAACCCGCGCGCCGAGGTGTAAAATGATGTGGTGCAATGTCGTACGTGCACCCTGATGTCACCGCGCGCCATTTAGATTTTCAGTGCAGCAGGTGCGCACCCGAGTCGGCTGCGTGCCCGCCGACCTGTCAAAGGCCTGTAAAGGCCATTAATTAACTAATTAAGCCCATTGAGAAAGCTGCCCGTCCAACCTTAAGGTTGGGAGGCAGGCGAAGAGCCCAGGCGGCCTTCGCATTTTTTTTTGGAGCCTCATCCACGGGCGGGATGAGGTTTCATGAAGGGTTTATAAAGTAAATACATTGTTTCATTAAAATTCATGGACATGTCCCAGCTCATGTGACACTGTCACATGAAGGGACATGTCTTAAATTTTTTTTTCTTTATTAAAATTTTTATAACTTAAAACTAATCTCCCTGAGGCATAGAGGTGCTTCAGGGAGATTTCTGCGCACTTTCATGCAGGGAACTTTTTCCCCCCCCCCGCCACAGGGAGTGCACAGCGCTTCCGGGTGCACTTAATTGACCTGCCCACATAAAATAGCGGCGTCGACCCGATCGGGGGCGCCGATCGGGTCCACGCTCACCTGCGCCCACTCCCGCACAACCTCCCACTGCCCGACGGGGGGCAGAATTCTACCCCAAGAGTTTGAAGCCTAAAGGGAAAATTGGGCATTTAAAACCTGGACACTGAACTGAAATGATTTCTGTTGATACGAAGGATTTGTATCTATATTGGTATGTTAATGTGTGCATCTGGTAATGTAACAGTGTAAGTATATAGATAAATACAGGAGATAGTATAAGATGGGTTAATGAAAATGAAGCTGTCATTTTAAATTATGCCGGTGCACTTTTTAATAAGGAGGGAGTGTCAGTAAGATATAATGATTCTCATAATGTTATTGGAATTTATTGTAATACTTTCAACACAAAGACAGAATTTGCTGGAAAAACACAGCAGATCTGACAGCATCTGTGGAGAGAAAAACAGAGTTAACATTTTGAGTCCGTATGACTCTTCTTCAGAGCTAAAGAGAAGTAAAAATGTGATGAAATTTATACTGTTTAAGGGTGGGGGTGGTGGAGTAAATGAAGCTGGATAGAGGGCCAGTGAAAGATGGGGGCAAAGGAGAGATTGACAAAGGCGTCATGAACAAAAGGATATAGTGGTTTTAATGATAGTGATACTGGCTAAAGGAGGTGCTGATAGTGGCAATAAGGTAAGAAAGCAGAATGTGACAATAACAGGACTAGGGTAAGCACTCTGGAAAGAACAACATGAACAAGTGACAGATGGCCTTTGTGAGGGTGGGGGACAGTGGTGTGAAAAAAGATCGAAAATAGAATAAAAGGCGGGGATAAAACAATGAATAAAAATGAAAATAAATAAAAATAAGTGGATACAAAATAAAAATAAAAAAATAAAAAGGAGTATTGATAAAAAGGGGGGAAAAGGGGGTGGTGAGGGTGGAGGAGAGAGCTCATGGTCTGAAGTTTTGGATTTCCACCGTCCACAGTATTATGCTTTTATCTTCGTGTAATATTTTCAAGTTTGCTGATGACATGACGCTTGGTGGGAATATAAGTGGTGAGGAGGCTGTCAGGAAGCTTCAAGGCGATTTAGACAAGTTGAGTGAGTGGGAAAACATATGGCAGATGCAGTATAAAAAGGATAAGTGTGAAGTTATCCACTTTGGTAGGAAGAACAGAATGGCAGGTTATTAGTTAAATGGTGATAGATTGGGAAATGTTGATGTACAGAGGGACCTGGATGCCCTGGTACACCAATCACTGAAAGTAGTCATGCAGATCCAGCAAGCAGTTAAGAAGGCAAATGGTAAGTTGGCCTTCATTGTGAGAGGACTTAAGCAAAGGAGCAAGGATGTCTTACTGCAGCTATACAGGGACTTGGTGAGACCACACCTGGAGTAATGTGTGCAGTTTTGGCCTCCTTACCTAAGAAGGGATATATTTGCCATAGAGGCAGTGCAGTGAAGGTTCACCAGACTGATTCCTGGGATGACAGGATTGTCGTACGAGGAGTGATTGAGCCGACTAGACCGGTATTCATTGGAGTTTAGAAGAATTAGAGGGGATCTCATTGATACATATAAAATCCTGACAGGGCTGGACAGACTGGATGCAGGGATGATGTTTCCTTTGGCTGGCGGGTGGAGGGGTGGTGGTCTAGAACAAGGGCTCACAATCTCAGGGTATGGGGTAGACCGTTTAGGACAGATGAGGAGAAACTTCTTCGCTCAGAGGGTGGTGAACCTGTGGAATTCTCTATCACAGAGGGTTGTAGAGGCCAAGTCACTGAATATATTTAAGGAGGAAATAGATAGATTTCTCGACTCTAAGGGCATCAAGGGGTATGGGGAGAGAGAGCGGGAGTACAGCGTTGAGATAGAGGATCAGCCATGAAGATGTTGAATTGCGGAGCAGGCTCGAAGGGCCGAATAACCCACTCCTGCTCCTATTTTCTATGTTTCTATGTTTCTAACTATTTTAGTGAGACTCTTGCTTGTTTTGTGTCTGAGTGTTATCCATTCATTTCAAAGTCCACTTGAACATTGAGTTACGTCGGACTTGGGCAACCAATTGGTGTGATTTTTGCTCAGTACTTCAATTGAAAGCCTGAAAAAATAGATTAAAGTTTGTTTTTAGACAAACAAAGTTTGTCCCCAGCCCCAACTTTAAAACTTTAACAAGTTATCTGAAATACTGGACGTGTGATCTGGATGTGTGCAAGTTTGTGCTAGACCCAACATGGGAAAAGCCTTAACTGAGCTGGTACATAGCTCCCAAGGACATTGATGTCCTGAGATATAAAATATTAATTATAAACTGTCTAGTCCAGAAATCTATTGTTTGGAAACACCAGTTGTCTGGGAATTTTTTGAACAAGCCAATGTAAGATTTTGATAATACAACTAATTTTTAAGGTTCAATGTTCGTCTGAAGTAACATTTATGGATTTTATTTTAGCTACTTTTTAAACAGTTCAGTTTGAATTCCTGCTAGTGGGACACTTACTGTTAAGGCAGCTGTTTGTGGGGAAGTGGTGTTAATGGATTTTAGGATCTTAAAGGTGCCTTAGGGTCTGGGTTCAAGCAGTTGTATGTTATCTTAATTATACTATGTGCAGTTAAGAGATTTTTTGTCAGCTTTGATTAAATGGCTAAAACATAACTTGAATTTAGGATGACACCTTGACCTGAAAGGGTTTCCTTTCCCACCATCTGAAGAGTCGGTGGGGAACACATCCCCGCCCACTCTGCCTGCCCCGCAGCCATTTCAACCTTGAATGAGTGTCAATTGGCTACCTCGCTCTTCCCACGATTTACCTTGGCTCCCGAGGCCAGTTCGAACTGGTCGCAGATGTGCATCAGTCTGCGCATGTTCTTTGGGAACTGGGCTGACCGATCCTTTGTCCCCTTCACTGTCAGGGCTGATGGCCTGAAGGTGCTGGGGATATGGTTCGGAGGGACCAGGGCATGCGTTAGAAACTGGAAGGAGCGAGTGGCTATGGTGAAAAGGAAACTGGGCATGTGGGAGCGACGCTCCCTCTCCATTGCGGGTAAGAACCTGGTCATCAGGTGTGAGGCACTCTCGCTGTTGCTGTACGTGGCGCAGGTCTGGCCCATTCCAGACTCCTGCGCGATGGCGATCACTCGAGCCATCTTCCGCTTTATCTGGAGGTCGAAAATGGATCGTGTCCGCAGGGACGCGATGTACAAGCCTCTAGATAAAGGGGGAAAAAACGTGCCCAACATCGCCCTCATACTGATGGCCACCTTTGTGTGTGGCTGCATCAAGCGGTGCGTAGACCCTCAGTACGCAAACACCAAGTGTCACTACGTGCTGAGGTTCTACCTGTCCCCGGTGTTGCGAAGGATGGGTCTGGCCACGCTGCCGCGGAACGCTCCAAGTAGTTGGACCGTGCCGTACCACCTGTCCCTGGTGGAAAAATTTATGCAGAAAAACACCTTTGACCACAAGTCCATCAGGCAGTGGTCAGCACGTAACGTCCTAGAGGCCCTGAGGGAAAAGGAGAGGGTGGACCCTGTGGGATGGTTCCCCGAGCAGACTGTCAAAGTCATTTGGCAGAATGCCTCATCGCCAGAACTTTCCAACAAGCACCAAGACGTAGCTTGGCTGTTGGTGAGAAAGGCCCTCCCCGTCAGATCCTTCCTACACGCCAGGAGTCTCACCCCCTCTGCACGTTGCCCTCGAGGTGGCTGTGGTGGGGAAGAGACCGTTGTTCACCTCCTTGTGGATTGTGCCTTTGCAAAGAAGGTCTGGAGAGAGATGCAGTGGTTGCTGTCGAGGTTCATCCCGAGCAGTTCTGTGACACAGGACTCTGTGCTCTACGGGCTGTTCCCAGGGACACACACCGAGACAAACATCTACTGCAGCTGGAGGATCATCAACTCGGTGAAAGACGCGCTTTGGTCTGCCCGAAACTTGTTGGTCTTCCAGCACAAAGAGTTGTCCCCGACCGATTGTTGCGGACTGGCACAATCCAAAGTCCAGGACTACGTGCTGAGGGACGCACTAAAGCTTGGGGCAGCTGCCGCAAAGGCGCAATGGGGAAGGGTCACTGTCTAAGACCTTTCTGCCACAGCGCACCGAGAGACTGGGAACTGTTTAGAGCCCCTCGGGCTGTACAGCTCAAAATGAAAGGCTGTAAATGATTGTAATATTGTTTGTACTGATGCACCTGGTGATACATTTTGTAAAAGTTTAACCTGGATTGTACCCTTGTAATGGTGTTTTTGAAATGGTTTGGAATGTGATTGAAGATATTTTATGAATAAAGTATATTTTTGCAAAAAAAAAGTGTCAATTGGCTACAGGCAGGACCTCTGCCCCTCACCCGGGAGAAAGTCCCGCCTTAGAGAGCTACTAGTCAATCTGATTGGCCGACAGCTCTCTAGTCCCTGCAGCAGCAGGAGCTGCAGTGTACAGAAGAGGAAGTGCTCGATGATGCGGGAGCCTAGGTCCTGGGGCTGGATGGCAAGGTAAGTTTTCGGGGCCCCAGGGTGGGGAAGATAGGGAAGGCCTTGGGGGTGGAAAGTGGGCAATTGGGTGTTGAGGGAGAGGCTGGGAGGGGTGGTGGAGGGTGGTCCAGTGACTACTTAAGTTGGGGGGACACCCAAAGTTAGACTGAAGGAGGTGACTCCCCATTCCAGCTCGAGGCCTAAGCCTGATTATTTTTGGGCATCCTCCATGAGGGGAATCTTCTGGCCAGCCTAAAAATTGAGGCTGGGTGGGAAATGGCCCTTAAGTGGTCAGTAATTGGCCACTTAAGGGCCTCAATTGGGGCAAGGGTGGGATGTGCCATTTGTTCACAATGGAATGTTCCACCAGGGACCCAGGGAACAAGAGATGGACATGTGCCTTCATTCTACATAATTTTAGTTACAGAAGTGGGGTGACACCAGATGACCCTCACCCTAAGGCAGTGGAAGAGGTACATTTGGACAATTTCCAAATAAAGGATGAGAAGTCGGGATAAACGTTAGAAAATCAAAGCCTTTGTTGACACCATGGCTTCAGTGGTACGATTCTGAAACATAGCGTAAAATTTTTAGCTCGGCAGGTAGGCGGTGCCTGACCTGATCGAATATAAAATGACGCACAATGATGTCGGGCAAGCATCCTGACGTCATCATGCACTCGCGCGATATTTCGGTCGGTGGGCATGTGCTGGAGTCAGCAGCACACCCGCCGACAATTAAAAGGCCTATTAAGGCCACTAAAAAGTTAATTAAAAGAAATTTTTTGCTGCCCGTCCAACCTTATGGTTGGCGGGCAGGTGAAAAGGCCAAGCAGCCTTCGCACCTTTTTTGGAAACCTCATCCATGGGCGGGATGAGGTTTCCAAAAGCAAATAAAAATAAAATAAAAACTTTAATTTTTCATTAAATATGACTCTGTCACATGAGCAGGGACACGTTTCATTACATGTTTACTTTTTTAGTTATTTTCTTTCATATCTCTTCATCTCCCTGAGATGGGGAGCAAGCTGGAAAACGTTGCGAACCAGTGCACTTGCTCTTTGCTATTCCACTGCCGAAAAAGCCTGCCCTGCATGGGAAAGATCTACTCATGCTAAGATGATGGATGCCGCTCTGAATGCAAGCTGCTGACTTATCACAGGTTGTTTAAAACCAACAAACACCAACAGCCTATATATCCTGGTGGGTATCGCTCCCCCTGATATAAGAGGAACAGTAGCCAGCAAGAAAGAGCGACTCCGTCAAACATCAGATGAGAGGCACCCTCTACATGGTCATACACCTACACCCAGCCGCCTGAAGTCAAGGAAGAGCTTCATGAACAGTGTTGTTCCATTACAATCAACCCCATCTGAAGCCCGCATCGCCTTGTGGAAAGACCGGCTTGCCAGTCTCGAACCACCCCCAGCGATGGAAATTCTACCGGATGAAAGCCTTCCCCCAGGAGGTAATTGCAACTGGGCAACCTGGAAGTGCCTTAACAGACTTAGGACTGGTGTAAACTGGGCGACCGTTTTGCGGAACACCTGCGGTCTGTCCGCAAGAAAGACCCAAACCTCCCTGTCGCTTGCCATTTTAACACTCCACCCTGTTCTCTTGCCCACATGTCTGTCCTTGGCTTGCTGCATCGTTCCAGTGAAGCCCAACGCAAACTGGAGGAACAGCACCTCATCTTCCGACTAGGCACTTTACAGCCTTCTGGGCTGAATATTGAATTCAACAACTTTAGATCTTAAACTCCCCCTCCCCCCATCCCCACCCCGTTTCTTTCCCCCCCCCACCCCTTTTTTTTCAATAATTTATATAGATTCTTCTTTCCCCACCTATTTCCATTATTTTTAAATCTAAACTAAAACCTTGTTAGCCTTTCCACCCCACCCCCACTAGAGCTGTACTTTGAATATCCTGCCTTCCATTCTTAATTAGCACTTTTCTCAGACAAACGTCACCACCTTCGACACCTCTTTGACCCTTTTGTCTGTGACATCTTTTGATTATCTGCTCATCTCCACAATCACCACACCCTCAATGTGTCTCTCCCCCCACCCCACCACCTTAAACCAGTTTATATTTCTCCCTTCTTCTAACTATGCTTCAGTTCTGCCGAAGGGCCATGAAGGCTCGAAACGTTAACTGATTTCTTCTCCGCCGATGCTGCCAGACCTGCTGAGTTTTTCCAGGTAATTCTGTTTTTGTTTAGGACTGGTGTAGGTCGTTCAAAGGTGTCACTAAGCAAATGGGGATATACAACCAGCCCGACAATTTGTGAATGTGGAACTGAGCCACAGACTATGCAACATCTCCTGCAATGCCTATCGCTAGAGGAACCCTGCACTGTTGCAGATCTTGCTGAATTCAACAACAAGGTGCAAAAATGTGTCCAGTTCTGGCTGGGCCATGTATAGACTGTCCTTGGACATGATAAGAAGATCTCCCTGAGGCAGCCTGGCTCGCATCCTCCCCCTCCCCCTCCCCCGCCCGCCTGCACGGGCAACGCTGAGCGCTGCTGCTCTCGTTTCTCGCTGGTCTGTCAGCGTGACATTGCCGTCCGGGACAGACCATCGGTGGCAGTTGGGCCTCTGACCACCCCTGCCCGGTCCCGCCAAGCCTGCACGCCAAGGGCAAAATTCTGCCCATACTTCAACATCACTTCAAAGCCAGAAGAAGAAAGGCATCACCTGTGATTGCAGCACTTGGGGAATCGTAGGACCTTGAGGGATAAGCAACTTCCATGTTGTCTTTACTGATTTTGATAAGCACATGTCAAATTTTTGCTGAATAAATCCCATTTGCTTCATGGATATTAGTTATTTAAGTCTTGTTGGGTCAGGCTCAGCTGAGGACCCCATTGTTCGAAATTATGAATTTGGAACTGACTTATTTTTGGGATACTTCAAAACCCCTAAACTTAAACCGAGCATTATTATAGGACTTTGGAAGTGGAAACATGGAAGATACAGTATTTGGGTGGTTGAAACATTTTTTATTACAGAGTTATGATATTTTCTCTCTGTTTTATGTTTCAGGAATATATTGATAGCTATGGTGCTTTCCGGTTTACACGTGTTTAGGCATTCTAGAGTCATTCTATAAGCTGGATAATTCCAAAATCCAGAAAGGACTCGGCCCCAAGCATTCTGTGTTAATTTTGCAAAAGCTGTGACAATTGAGCGCGTGCTCTTGATGTGATTAAGAGCAGCAGATGCTAATTGGGGAAAAGTTAGGGCACATGTATAAGAACCAGTTTCCACCTGTGCGGGGAAGAAACTGCGTGGAAGGGAAAAGTGGTCTGCACTTGTTATGCTGAGTTTTGTGAACAAGCCGATGTGAAGATAGACTGGCCCCAGCTTCTTCCTTTGTCAGATGGATGTTCACCGCATTAGCATTCTGAATTGGAGGGGTTGCAATGGATGTAGATGTTTTGTTCTCGATGGCCAATTCCAAATCATAGAATTTCACTTGCACTTCCCTCAATTTAGTCTACTGCATTCATTCCTCCCAATGTGGCTTCCTCTACATTGGAGAGACCAAACGCAGACTGGGTGACCGCTTTGCAGAACACCTTTGGTCTGTCCACAAGCATGACTCCGTGTCGCTTGCCATTTCAACACTTCACCCTGCTCTCATGCCCACATGTCCGTCCTTGGCCTGCTGCAATGTTCCAGTGAAGCTCAACACAAACTGGAGGAACAGCACCTCATCTTCCGACTAGGCACTTTACAGCCTTCCGGACTGAATATTGAGTTCAACAATTTTAGATCATGAACTCTATCCTACATCCCCACCCCCTTTCCGATCCCCCCCCACCTTTTTTTCCAATAATTTATATAGATTTTTATTTTCCCACCTATTTCCATTATTTTTAAATGTATTTCCATCCATTGTTTTATCTCTACCTTTTAGCCTATTTCGATTCCTCCCCCCCACCCCACCCCCACTAGGGCTATCTGTACCTTGCTCGTCCTGCTTTCTACCCTTAATTGGCACATTCCTTTAGATAATATCACCAACTTCAACACCTCTTTGTCCTTTTGTCTGTGACATCTTTTGGTTACCTCCACCTATCACTGGACCTCTATCCAGCTCTCTTGTCCCAACCCCCACTTTAAACCAGCTTATATTTCACCTCTCTTCTATTTTTACTTAGTTCTGTTGAAGGGTCATACGGACTCGAAACGTTAACTGTGTTCCTCTCCGCAGATGCTGCCCAGACCTGCTGAGTTTTTCCAGGTATTTTTACTTTTGTTCCACATCATAGAACTCCACTGTCGATCACATCGCGGGAAACAAACTGTCCCCAAAGTCAATAAAAACAAAATACTGTGGACGCTGGAATTCTGAAATAAAAACAGAAAGCGCTGGAAAAGTTCAGCAGGCCTGACAGTATCTGTGGAGAGAGAAACAGAGTTAATGTTTCGGGTGGAATTTTCCGTGCCCGCCGGCAGCGGGTGTGATAAGTGACAGGTGCAGACAATATGGCGCGAGCTGGTTTCACAGCAGCTGGAAGGCAGGTCGCAATTGTCCGCTCAGCCCGCCGATGGCGGCCGCGTTTCCCGCCAACGGTCAGTGAGGAGTTCATTGTAATACATCAGCATCTCATTAAAAGGCCATCCCACCAGGCTCTGGACCCCTGTCGGATTGTCCACCCACATTGGCAGGAGAGCACGTCGACGTGTTTCACAACAGCGCACAGGCGACACGCACTTGGCGGCCTTCACTTTGGGGGAATTGAGGCAAGTGAACAGCATCGTCCTCCACAGCTCACCAGGGTCGCTTGTTGCTCTACAGGCTTCAGGGGTGCCGGGGGGCCCGGGTGAAGTGCCGCCTGAGCCTGGAGGTGACTATAGTCAGGGGAGGGGGTGGTGTCCAGGGGCAACTGCTGCCCTGGCGTTGGATCCCTCGCACAAGCAATTGAGGTGGGGGGCAGGGTAGGTGAGGGAAGTGGCCACGCAGTAGGGACACCTGTATAAACTGACCATTCCTCTGCAACTGAGACAGTTATGGTGTAGCCGCAGTGATGTGATTGAGGTTAGGCTCCTAGCCTGCCCACCCACGCAAGCAATGCAGAGGCACCAATGTTCCACCAAGCCCTCCAGACCTTACCCCCCACCACCCTGGCACAGACTGTGAGCCTGCAACTACTTTACTGGACCGCGGAGCAGTTGGACTGCACACGTTGTACAAACTCCTCGCCAATGCTGGCCATGTAGCAGTCACTGCTGGGGGCGCTCACAGCCCCTTGGAATCTCAGCACCCTGGTTTGGACCAGCATCCCCCATGTCGGAGGTTGACAGGACAACCATGTCATACACTCATCTGTGGCCATCCGAGGGGTGACCAGCACTCTCCGGGAAGCATTAAGGGGCAGTCACACAGGGCCAGGAAAGGTGCTGAGTACAGCCATGATAACCTCTCTCTCTGTCTCTTTCATGCTGTAGGAGGACCACATCAGGATCATGGATCCTGGTGACCTAGCTGTCTGCCTGATGGCCTACAGAGAGTGAAGAAGATGGAGGAGAGAGCGACTGAGGCACCTGGCTGCGCAAAGGCAGGAGCAGCAACCTCATAAAGAAGGGGTAGCAGAGGCTCCCATACACACACTGCCCAGGAGTCACACCGAGGGTCTATACACACCGCCTGTCATTCCTGTAGATGACCGAGAACCAGTGTTGCCGACGACTGCACATGTCTAGGGACCTGGTCGCTCACATCTGCCACTTACTGCAGGGGTTGGTGCCAAGGGGACATGGAGGGCATCCAGTGCCAGTGGCTGTGAAAGTGACTGCGACGCTCAATTTCTATGCCAGTGACACCTTTCATGGCTCCACAGGTGACCTCTGTGGAATTTCACAATCCGCCAACCACAAATGCATCCATGAGGTCACGGATGCCATCTCCATGGCAACAACTTTGCGCATTTCGCCCGGGACCGGGACAGCCAGGATGCTGGGGCCATTGGATTTGCCCTGATCTTGGGGTTCCCACAGGTACAGGGTGTAATCGACTGCACTCATGTGGCGCTCAGGTCCCCGTCGCTGCACACGGTGGACAACGTCAACTGCAAGGGCTTCCACTCACTGAATGTGCAGCTGGTGTGTGACCACCAGAAACACATCCTGAAGATGTGCGCACGGTTTCCAGGGAGTGTGCACGATGCCTACACCCTCAGTCGGTCACATATCCCTGCAGTCTTCCAGGGTCCACAGAGGCTGCAGGGTTGGCTCCTCGGGGACAAGAGCTACCCACAGAGGCCGTGGCTGATGACACCCGTGCGGCGGCCTCAGACTGCAGCAGAGCGACGCTATAATGAGGCTCATGCTGCAGCTCGCAACTTGGTGGAACAGACCATCGGGATGCTGAAGATGCAGTTCCGGTGCTTGGACCGGCCTGGTGGTGCCCTGCAATACAGAGGGTGTAACACATCATCATCATCTGCTGCGCCCTTTACAACCTGGCGCTGCAACGGGGAGAGGAGCTGGCTGGGGAGAAGATGGAGGAACTGGAGGTCTCCTTGAATGAGGAGGACGGCAGCGGGGATGAGGGTGAGCGGGTCCTCGGTGGTGACAATGACGGGGATGAGGCTCTTGCACTGGCTAGACGAGGCAGGCACGCTCTTACCTGCCAGATTTGTGGAGGATGATGATGACATGCAGTGAGGTGACACCATAGATCCTCACATCGCAGTTGTGAACGATTGACTCCAGTCTGGCTTATCTCAGCGCCAATACCCTCTGTGAGAATGCTCCTGTCATGGAGACGCAGTGGAAGCCATGATAGTCACTTGAAGGATGATAACGACATTCAGTGAGGACACTCCATGAATCTTCACATAGCCTCTGAGAATATCTGACTCCTGTCTGGCCGAGGGCAGCTCGCTTGTGCTCCATGATCAGGGCAGCCATGAAACTTTAGACGCATCTGATGCTGTGTCCGCCTTCAGCACCTCAGCCCTTCAGGAGCTGGTGCACAGCATCACTGGTCACAGATGCTGGTGTGATGGGGGCCAGCCCCATTTTAAAGATGCTGAGAGCACACAGAGAGTATGAGGGAACTCTGTGCGGCCTGGCCACTATATTCTGGCAGCAATGACCAGCATTGCCGAGATGCAGGCATCAGTAATGTTTCCAGGGAGTGAGGCCGGACCATCACTTTGGTCTGAAGGCTGCACAGACACAGGGAAGAGGCCCTGGACTGAGACACCTGCCTTTATCTTGTGTAGAAAAGTTTCACATCTGAGTGACAAGAACACTGCTCATCAGAATAAGGACAGGGTGGCATTCTTTGGAGTTTATTGACAATAGTGAACAGCATGTAAAAGGGACCAACACCCATGGCCAGGCTGTACAACTAATTCTCCTTAACTGCCCTAACCCTGTCGCTATGTCTTGTGCTCCCTGGACATCCACAGTGGAGGTGGAGGCAGCCTGCTGACTGCTACGCCCTGTCTGTGATGACTTTGACAGGCGTCCTCTGGAGGGCCCTGACCTGCTTTCGGGGTCCTGCTGTTTGGCAGTGGCACCTTTCTTGGCCTGTGAAGCTGGAGCTGCGGAGGTCACAGGAAGAGGGGATTCAGATGGGCCGGACACTCCTGGAGTCACCTGGGTGAATGACCCTGGGGTGTGCACATACTGATCCTCCTCCCTTTGGATGCCCGAGGGCCCCTGGCTGACTCCATGAGGGGAAGGGGTAGCTGGAGTGAGATCGAGCTGCCCAGCACCCCTGTCGCATATGCGCTGTTGGAGGCCAACTATGGCATCAACGATGGAGTTAAGCCTGTGCAGCAGTGCAGGAGCAGCATCCTGGAGCAAGGTCTCCATGGCGACTGCCAGCCTGCCAGTGTTGACCTCGGTCCATTGCAATACCAAAAGCTATCACCTCAGCCTGATGACGGACGGACTCCTCCATCGGGCCTTGCAATCTGAGGAGTGCAGCGGACATCCCTTCCTGATGTTCCCTTGCTTGCCTTTGCAGCTCCAGCAACCGTGACATGACCGAGTCCAGAGGCTTTGTATTTGTATTTCTGTATCTCTGTGTTAGAAAAGGTCAAATTGAGTTTTAGTTCCACTTTCAAAGGCGCTTACATTTCTAATGAGAGTTTTATGACTGTTGCAGCTAAGTTAAACAAACAAGAGTAGAGAAATTGGGCTGTTGCCTAGCAACAGTGGTCCAGAAAGGCAGGTCCCTCTCACAGACACACACACAGAAGAAACTAGAAACAGTAGTTTGATGTGGAACCTGTTTGAGTTCAGTTGGTTTTGAAGACAGCTGTCAGGAGAGACTGGAGCACAGGGGACAGATAGCCAGTCCCAAGCAAATGAAAAGATCCCAAAATCCAGGGGAGTAGAACAGGAGAAAGTCCCAAGAAGGCCTTCTAGTCAAAGGGAAGGACAGGAACCTTGAAAAAGTCCTGTTAAGTGAAGTTAAGAGGGAGGTGCAGAGAGAAAGGCTCCAAGCTTCAGGTTTAAAGAGACTAAAGCTGCAGAAAGCAGATTTAAAGTAAGGACAGCTTGCAAGAGGCCAGAAGGTCCAGAGACAACTGAAGGTTTATAACTCTTTGCTATAGGCATGTGAAGCAGTGGTACTGTTGACAGCTGAGTTGGTGAGACAGAGGGCTGAATTTTCTCCCTATTGGGGGGGAATTTGAATCATGGGCACTCACAGGCGCGCTTCCGATTGACACCCCCAATTGGGGGCGTGCTGCCATTTTATGTGGACGGGCCAATTAAGGTCCGCCCAGCGTGACATCCACACAGAAGCGCTATGCGCTTCCTGTGCAGGTGGGGGGGTAATCCTAAAATCGAGAGTGTGCTCTTTCACGCATGGGCATGAAAGAGCGCACTCATCTCCCTGAGGCTAAGTGCAACCTCAGGGAGATCGGCCATAAATGTCAAAAACCTTAAAATAGAAAAATAACATTTCAATAAAATAAAATGAGAACATCACATGAGTTGGGACGTGTCCATAATTTTCAAAAAAACTTTATTAAAATTTTTAAAAAGCTACATGAAGCCTCACCCCGTCCCTGGATGAGGTTTCATGCTTTTTCCAGTTTGCGCTGGGGCTCCTGGCCTGCCCGCCAACCTTAAGGTTGGACGGGCAGGTCCTTTAATTACATAATTGACTCTGTCAATGGCCTCAAT